>NC_054535.1:85531284-86195784 GCF_017654505.1 Polyodon spathula
GCCTCACTGTTACCAAAACCAAAACTTGCCGTAAATCCATATTTATTAACCAAGTGTCGCATTTGTTGCAGGAGTGATCCGGGAGAGCTACCAGAAGAGCCATGACCAACTTGTTCCTGTCACCCTGTTAGCAGTAGCAGTCATCCTTGCTTTTGTGACGGGAGCCATCTTCTCTGGGATAATTGTCTACTGTGTGTGTGATCACCGGAGAAGGGATGTGGATATGGTACGTCGGAAGGACAAAGACTCTGTCCATTTACAGAGGGGCTCCATGAATAGTGTGACCAAGCTTACTGGGATTTTCGAGACCCAGTCTATGGACCCTAAACCAGAAGCCATCCTAACCCCGCTGATGCATAATGGCAAGATGTGTACTCCCAGTGGCAATGCCAAATTGTTGATCAAAGCCGACCAGCATCATCTGGACCTCACCGCTCTGCCCACTCCTGAGTCCACACCTACCTTACAACAGAAGAGAAAACCCAGTCGAGGCAGCCGGGAGTGGGAGAGGAACCAGAACCTGATAAATGCATGTGCAAAAGACCTGGCCTCCATGGCTTCCCCAGTGATCCCAACTGATGTCCCTCTGCGTGCATCTCCTGGCCACATTCCCAGCGTGGTGGTCCTCCCTATCACCCAGCAAACCTATCAGCACGATTACGTGGACCAGCCACACCGGGTTGAGATGACACAGATGTCCTTGGAAGACCAGAATGCCACACTGGAATACAAAGCTATCAAGGAACACCTGAGCAGTAAAAACCTGAATTTAGTGGAAAATAATACCATGCCTCCAAGAGTTCCCCAAAGAGAGGCATCGCTAGGACCTCTCACTTCTGTACCTCAGATGGGCAAGCGGTTAGAAGTGCATTCTTCAGTGTATGGTCATGAATACAAGAGGGGCTACCCTGCTAACTCTGAACAGAAAAACCATCAAACTTCCACTCTGAAAAGACACAATACTAACTCTTCAAATTCTTCACATCTTTCAAGAAACCATAGTTTTAACAGGGTAGAAAACCCACCCCCTGCTCCACAGAGAGTGGACTCCATACATATGAATGCTGTGTCGTCACAGATGCAGGCCGTGACTGTATCCAGACAGCCCAGCATGAGCTCATACAGTTCTCTGCCGAGGTCGGGGGTGAAACGCACACCTTCCTTAAAGCCTGATGTACCACCTAAACCCTCATTATCACCCCTTTCAGCAAACATCAACCCTAACGATGCATGTACATAATCACAGTGTGGGAGAGAGGGAACACAATTCCAGTGACTTTACTGTCTCAGTCAGTGTCCGGCAAATGCACACGTTTTGTTTTTTTACAAAAGGCTTTTGTTGGGCTCAGGATATTTGCTCTCACTCCCTGGGAAAAGTGGAATATTTGCTTATTAAGCTTGTGAACTCAAATGGTGCAACAACAACAATAAGTACAGAATCAATACAAAAAAAAAGAAAACAGCACAGTCAGCATCTTAAGGTTTAGGGGTGGCTATAAAGAACTGTAATCCCACTGGAAATTTCAACCAACAGGCCAAAAGCACAATGTTACATTGAATGTGTGAACCGTTCTTGTACTGCACAGCTCCCTTTCAACCCAGGGAGTTGTGAGTAGTAAATGTTAATTGACAAAGCTGACTCAGACTTTCACAATGGCTAGAGTTTACTATGTGCAGATATTTGTGAAATGCCTCTCTGTGTTATGTGAATTGGTGATTGCAAATAAGTACTGCTTTGGTCAAAGTGCTTTGGCTTGTCATTCTACTACTGTTCTGATTTACTGAATAACAAGACAGTTAACACTAATCGTTCCTTGTATTTATTATTTAAGTGCTTTAAAAAAAAAAAACTGATTTACTTATGAGGCTATGAATATCTCTTGAGACAGTACATGAAGTGTGAAGTTATTTAAAGTCAATTAACTGGAGCCAGTTAACGTTTATTTTTTAGCAGTTGGGTCCACTAACAATGTGGAGCCGGGTCCTTGAACTTTGGAACTTTCTACATGCATTTTCTGAAAAGGGGAAATATTTATTTAATTGTGCCACGTGGCTGCTGACTGGATCTGGGATCTAAGGCAAGCAGAAACTCCAAGGTCGTATCTTAAGGAACTACAAAAGGAACTCCTGAACTGCACATTTATCACACCATTGCTGTCAATATCAAGTAACATGTTTTTTGTCAGTAGTTGATACTTTTTCCAAAGGCATTGGCTTGTGACGTGCCCTCATTTCACCTTTGCATGTAAAAATGCAAAAAAACGAATGGAAAAAATAATAAAATAAAAAATCACAAGGAGGGAATAAAGGTGTGAACTAAATTATATGCCAGCTATTGAAATACATAAGTTATAGTCTTATCACACAGGTTTAGTTGGAATACATCTGTGAATAGCCTGTTTTTTTCTTCCACATGTACATTTGTGCCTTACACCCTGAGTTGTGTATAGTTCTTTAGCTGTTTTAATAGACTTCCTTTTTTCAATTATTTTTTACTTTTAATTTTTTTTTTTCAGTCTGATTTAAAGCAAATAAAAAAAGAATGTAGATGTTATTGTTGTAAATCTGGTCTCTAGACATATTGGAGGGTAGCACCACACCCCTCATTGTGGTTCATTTTTAATTGTGCCAATTATGCGCTTGAACAAATCCCTATTTTGTGCTGGCAGTGTAGACACAGTGCTGTGGGTGGCATTTTCTGTAATTTAGTTTTTTTTTTAATCACAAAGACCTAGTGTTTTTGTTTCCACTAGTCGATACAGAGTGAGAGATGTGCTTTCTTGCTATAGTCCCTTTGTGTCTGGTGGAAGCACTGCAATATAAAACACTATCTGATTGGCTATGATGTAGACGAAAGGCTTCACAGCATGTATAATGTAAATTCTGATTTAAAACCATGAATAGGCAGTAGAAGCAGGCTGGATCCTGCATTAAAGAAAAGCTGCACCAATAAGGACACCCAGGATTTCAGAAACCTTTTGGAGTGATTTCTGAATTATTTTTGTTTCCCTTTATTTTTCTTTGTTCTTTTTTTTTAAATCCGTGCAGATTAGTGTGTTTTTAATCTATTAAATATTGGTGTCAACATACTGTAGAAGTTAGTTGTTTTTTTAACTATTGATCTGTATCTCTCTTTTTTTATTATTATTTTTGTACCTAAAATTGCTTCATTTGTAGTTTTTCCCCCAAATGGACAGAAAGATTGCAAGTCAGGTAGTGTTTAGAAACTAGATGGAGAAATTTAGGCTGACTGGACCAATGTGTGTAACAAGGGTGCATGCATGACCTCCCTCCACTCCTCCACTCCCCATATTGCGTTTCTGTCACCGCTTATTAATATCTACCATTTTAATAATAATGAAACAAACCTATGTGAAGAAAATTAATAGCAGGGTATTTTCCTAGTTTGTTTTAAAATGGGCAATTGCTGTACTTTTACTGAATTGCACTTAACTCTAAATGTTAAATAGCGGTTTTGATCAGTATTGGATGATTTTGTCCTGGATATTTGGTACAGAAATTCTCATTTTGGCACTCAGGGAAAATTCAATCATGTGTCCTATTCTCAATGGATAAGCACAGATACAAAAACAATCCTGATGGCATATATACAAGCTGTGTGTAAGTGTGCCTTTGCTCTCACCCTTGATATACATCGCTGATTGCAACCAAGTCAGACTGATTTTTTTTTTTTTTATTGTAACCTTGTAAAATATTGTGATGTCACAAAGTTCTCCCCATCTCCACATCCCTAACATCTGATTCACAGCTAAATGTATGTTGTAAAGAAATTATCTTTAATAATTGCAAAATGTAATAAAATAAAAAAACTGTTCTACTTGATGTTCTCATTGAGTTTTGTCAACCAGCACTGCAAATCAAAGGTTTAAAAAATGCGACGTCTGCATAAAGACGATAAACAAGCAGATACAGAAAAAATAAATAAAATCTGTAAAACGCATTCTTCACATTCTTATTACAACTGTGAATGAATCCACCTAGTTTTCCTCCTTGAGCTTAGTTGATATGCTCACAATACCAAAGAAGAACTCAGTGTACAAGGTTTGCAAGTCAGACAATAGGAGAGATCTCAATCTTCTTTTAGTTGTTGTCTTGCTTCAGGTAAACATACTGTAAAGCCAGTAAATATGGGTACAATCCTGATAAAGCTTCCTAAAATATCAACAACATGATAACGATCAGACTGGAACCTGTATGTCTCTTTAAAGGGTGAGTCAGACTTAAGGAAGGTTACATTACAGCCAGTAAGTCTGTGATAACAAGTTAAATGAAATGACAATGCAGAAGAAGACTAGTCCTTCAAATCTTCCAGGGAGACTTAGTGAGTAGTTAAATGAATGCTAACCAAGGCCATATCATTTACACAAGAGCATACGCATACTTTGGAACACAATTTTGTCTGAATGCAAACACCGATCAATGAAGCAGATTGTCTTTTCACTTCACTTCATGCTTGACTGAAAGGGACTGTAAATACACTTAACATTTGGGAAGTGTTGTTGTCAGTTCAACTTTTATTTTATCCAAGGGACTGGGAATTACAAAATAGGATACATTGCCTCCCAGGTCAGAAATAAATTCTAAAATTGTCTATTTGTTTTACATGTCACATAGATACATATCGCTTTGTGACTTCATACTCTCCTGTTCCTTTTCCTGTGGTAAATGCCTACTAGGGATTTACATAGAACTGTTCTATAATGAAACTGTGTGATTGTCACCTTGAACCTTGAAGCTTAAAGTTAAAGAAAACTATCAAATTAAATTCACACAAATCCCTTTTAAACATGTTGGATGCCCTTAGGTTATTCTACACAATACATTTTAATTAAAGTCTATCCTTAATCCAATTTTCTTCAGACTCAAAACGCATATATTAATAGATAAGCCCAGTCTGATGAAATTTACTGTGACATTTGCAGGCATAGTGTTCCTGAATAGATGATCCTGAATAAATAAGTCCTAATAAATAAATAAATATGAGCTTGAGAAGATCTGTAATATAGTGGTGTATATACTTATTTTGAAAACAGTCCCTTTAATTATGTTCCATGTTTGATCACAGGAAACTGGTTTATCAATACAATGTCAGTTGCCATACTACTGTACAATATGTTTATTCCAGCTATATGTTTCTAATACAGGTATTAATAATAGGAAATATTAATATCTCTTGAAATCCATTGTGAATTTAATTTATGTGAAGCACAATTAAAAAGGCATTGCACATGAATACTACTTCACGCCCAAGACAGTGTACTACTTTTCTATTTCAAATTAAATAACAGTAAATATGCCATGATCACAAGAAATGCTGGAAAAATAGCTATTCTATAACAGAAATGGTTTACTGAGTATACCTCATTTACTATGGAAGTTGTTTGACCTTTAATATAATTGCCAGGCGTATGAAGCTATATATTTCTTATATTACATTATTACATGATATAGCATTACGAGATGTGATAAATATTAAATAGATGATATTGTTTAAAGATAGCAATAAAGAATTTGATTTAAAATGAGAAAAATGCACAAGTGGGTCTACATAGGATTTGATACATCAGCACCAATGTTGCAATAGACAAGTTCAGTTATGCCAATATAATTATGGCAGTTCCAAGGTGAAAACAACTTCCATAGTAAATAATTAATTTTTGGTCTGTCCTTTGTAGGCAAAATTCACATATTATAGACCATCCTTTAATTAGGCCCAACATCATTGTGACAGGATAGCGTCTGGAATGAGGCTCAGAGGCTTGGAAGCTGCAGTTGAAGTACACATTTATTTAAACACAAACAGGCACAAGGGCCAAAATAAAAAGGTTAAACAAAACCATTCTGAGGTCAGGCTGGACATTCACAACACAACTACAAACACCAACCCCAAACAAAGGATTTCCCCCTCCTTAACCCTTTGCGGTCCTATGTCGGACCAGGACCATAATCAGTATGCACGTCTATAAAGAGATATGTGAAAAATACTGTGAATAAGGGGTGGGGCTTGACTGGAGATACAGTACTGAGTGTCCTTTTGCAATTCAATGCCTTTTAAACCTGTTTTACTCTGAAAAAAAATAAACTAAACTGCGCGTGCAAAATAAACAGCACATGTGAAAATAAATTGGACCTGACATAAGAACATAAGAACATAAGAAAGTTTACAAACAAGAGGAGGCCATTCGGCCCATCTTGCTCGTTTGGTTGTTAGTAGCTTATTGATCCCAGAATCTCATCAAGCAGCTTCTTGAAGGATCCCAGGGTGTCAGCTTCAACAACATTACTGGGGAGTTGATTCCAGACCCTCACAATTCTCTGTGTAAAAAAAGTGCCTCCTATTTTCTGTTCTGAATGCCCCTTTGTCTAATCTCCATTTGTGACCCCTGGTCCTTGTTTCTTTTTTCAGGCTGAAAAAGTCCCTTGGGTTGACACTGTCAATACCTTTTAGAATTTTGAATGCTTGAATTAGGTCGCCACGTAGTCTTCTTTGTTCAAGACTGAACAGATTCAATTATTTTAGCCTGTCTGCACATGACATGCCTTTTAAGCCCGGAATAATTCTGGTCGCTCTTCTTTGCACTCTTTCTAGAGCAGCAATATCTTTTTTATAGCGAGGTGACCAGAACTGAACACAATATTCAAGATGAGGTCTTACTAGTGCATTGTACAGTTTTAACATTACTTCCCTTGATTTAAATTCAACACTTTTCACAATGTATCCGAGCATCTTGTTAGCCTTTTTTATAGCTTCCCCACATTGTCTAGATGAAGACATTTCTGAGTCAACAAAAACTCCTAGGTCTTTTTCATAGATTCCTTCTCCGATATCAGTATCTCCCATATGATATTTATAATGTACATTTTTATTGCCTGCGTGCAGTACGTTACACTTTTCTCTATTAAATGTAATTTGCCATGTGTCTGCCCAGTTCTGAATCTTGTCTAGATCATTTTGAATGACCTTTGCTGCTGCAACAGTGTTTGCCACTCCTCCTACTTTTGTGTCGTCTGCAAATTTAACAAGTTTGCTTACTATACCAGAATCTAAATCATTAATGTAGATTAGGAATAGCAGAGGACCTAATACTGATCCCTGTGGTACACCGCTGGTTACCACACTCCATTCTGAGGTTTTTCCTCTAATCAGTACTTTCTGTTTTCTACATGTTAACCACTCCCTAATCCATGTACATGCGTTTCTTTGAATCCCAACTGCGTTGAGTTTGAGAATTAATCTTTTGTGCGGGACTTTGTCAAAAGCTTTCTGGAAATCTAAATAAACCATGTCATATGCTTTGCAATTATCCATTATCGATGTTGCATCCTCAAAAAAATCAAGCAAGTTAGTTAGACACGATCTCCCTTTCCTAAAACCATGTTGACTGTCTCCCAGGACCCTGTTACCATATAGGTAATTTTCCATTTTGGATCTTATTATAGTTTCCATAAGTTTGCATATAATAGAAGTCAGGCTTACTGGTCTGTAGTTACCTGGTTCAGCTTTGTTTCCCTTTTTGTGGATCGGTATTACGTTTGCAATTTTCCAGTCTGTCGGTACCAACCCTGTGTCAAGAGACTGCTGCATGATCTTGGTTAGCGGTTTGTAAATTACTTCTTTCATTTCTTTGAGTACTACTGGGAGGATCTCATCCGGCCCAGGGGATTTGTTTATTTTAAGAGCTCCTAGTCCCTTTAACACTTCTGCCTCAGTTATGCTAAAGTTATTTAAAACTGGATAGGAACTGGATGACATGTGGGGCATGTTGTCAGTATCTTCCTTTGTAAAAACTTGTGAAAAGTAATCATTTAATATATTTGCTATTTTTTTTTTCTTCCTCTACGATTTTGCCATTTGTATCTCTTAAACATTTAATCTCCTCTTTGAATGTTCGCTTGCTGTTGTAATATTGGAAAAACATTTTGGAATTGGTTTTAGCTCCCTTAGCAATGTTCATTTCTATTTCTCTCTTGGCCTTTCTAACTTCCTTTTTGACTTGCGTTTGCAGTTCTGTGTACTCTTTCTGCGTACTTTCTTTTTGGTCCTTTTTTAATGCTCTATAAAGTGCCTTTTTTCGCTGAATATTTTTTTTAATTGATCTATTAAACCATTTTGGCAATTTAGTTTTACATTTAGATTTGTCTACTTTAGGGATGTAATTGTTTTGTGCCTCTAGTACTACATTTTTGAAGAACAACCATCCTTCTTCTGTGGGTGTTTTCTCTATTTTACTCCAGTCTACTTCTGTTAGTCTCTGTTTCATACCTTCATAGTTTGCTTTTCTAAAATTGTAAACCTTAGCTTTAGTCATTACTTTTGGTGTTTTAAAGAACACTTCAAATGAGACCATGTTGTGGTCTGAGTTTGCTGGTGGTTCTCTGACCTCTGTTTTAGTTATTCTATCTTCGTTATTTGAAAAGACTAAATCAAGGCATGCCTCCCCTCTAGTCGGTGCCTTGACAAATTGTGTTAGGAAGCAGTCATTTGTCATTTCCACCATTTCAATTTCATCCTTCGTGCTCCCCACCGGGTTTTCCCATTTTATTTGGGGGAAGTTGAAATCCCCCATTAGTATGACTTCTCCTTTGCTACACGCATTTCTAATGTCATTGTATAACAGATTATTTTGCTCACCGTCTGAATCTGGCGGTCTATAGCATGCTTCTATTATTATGCCCTTTGAATTTTTGTCCGTTATTCTGACCCATATTGATTCGGTTTTATTTTCTTTGTCCAGGTTTAACACCTGGGCTTCAAGACTGTTTCTTATGTATAGCGCTACCCCTCCTCCTCTTCTGTCCTGCCTGTCTTTCCTATACAGTGTATACCCACAAATATTATATTCATCCCCATCACTCTCAGGCAACCACGTTTCTGTAACACCTATCACATCATAGTTACCTGTTAGTGCAGTAGCTTCAAGTTCTAGAATTTTGTTTCTGATACTTCTAGCATTTAGATAAATACATTTAATGGTTGTCTTACCTGAGTTGTTGTTCTTGTTTTGATGTGGTCTCCCTTCTGTTTTTTTGCTTAATTTCTCCCCCCTTCCTTTCTAGTTTAAATGCTTCTGAACCTGCTTGAGGATCTTTTCTCCAAGCAGACTGGTTCCCTTGTTATTTAAGTGCAGTCTGTCCCGTCTATACAGATAGTCCTCGTTGTAGAATGTGGTCCAATGATCAAGATAGGTGAAGCCTTCCCATGTGCACCACGTCTTCAGCCATGCGTTTCGACAAGCACTGAATAAATGGATTACTAAGGGTTAAACCTGCTTTATTCAGACAAAAAAAAATAATTTAAACAGCGCTTGTAAAATAAACAGCACGTGTGAAAATAAATTGGACCTGGCGCATCTGACAAGTGCTGAATAAATGGACTGCTAAGGATTAAATACCATGTGGATGGAGCCAAAATTAACCATGAATCATTCAATTAAGGCTTCAGCCACATTCTTACACGTATTATGGCATGAAGAAGTTTAACCCCCTCCCTGCCAACCCAATAGTCCCAAAACACACATTTAGGGCATTCACCCCCCCTCCCCCATCTGGATTCTTAAGGGTGAGTTGGACCCCACTCTGGTGCTTCGCCCTGGAGACCAAGAACCGGCGATGTGGACTGGGCAGTTGCAGCAGCTGGCAGAGAAGGAGCAACATCTGGGCCACCAAAGGGAGTACAACAAGAGACCAGGCGACCGAACGACTGGTCCCCTAGCCTCCTCCTTTGGCTGAGCTGATTCTGGGTTGTCTCAGAGAGCTGCCCATTTAACGTCTGTGCTTTTAAGAGGGGACACACATTTTAACCTGTGGTTACCACTGGGCTTTTATAAGGGGTTGCCTTTTTAAACCCTGTGGTTACCCCTGGTCATTTGTAAGGGGTGCCCATTTAACCCCCTTGGTGATCCCTGAGCTTCTGTGAGGGGGGTGTTCATTTAACCCCCTTTCTACCCTCTAAGCCTGAGTGACTACTCCTTCCAGGGCTCCTCGACAGAGAGTGGTCCCATCCCAGTGCTGGGCTCTCCGGTGGTGGCGAAGCTGGCAGCGGCACGGGGCACTCCGGCGCCAGCGAAGCTGGCAGTGGCATGGGGCACTCCAGCTGTTGCAATCCTGGCAGCGGTGCAGGGCAGTCCAGCAGTGGTAATCCGGCAGTGGCAATGCTGGCAGCGGCACAGGGCAATCTTGCAGGGGCGGCGGCCCTGGGCACTCAGGCAGGGAAGGGCAGTCCGGCAGGGGCGGTGCTGGAAGGATGGGTAGTCGCCTTCACTGACCATGTTAACACACAACACCACTACAAACACACACCTAACCACCTTCTCAAACCTCAAAACAACCCCAAACAAAGGATTTTCCTCTCCTTAAATACCATTTGGCTGAAGCCTAATTAACCATTAATCATTCAATTAAGGCTCCAGCCACATTCCAAATGCATTATGGCAGGAAAAAATGTAACCCCCTCCCTGCCAACCCAATATTTCCAACATACACATTTAGGACTTTCACCCTGTCACAATCACATTTATAAATAGGTGATGATTATACCATAGTATAAAAAATGTGACAAAATCATATTATTATGTTGGTCAACAGCTTATTTTTCCACCTGAGATTGCCACCACTAACCTTCGACCAGACATTGTCTTGTGGTCTGGATCAGCATGCCTTATTCATCTGGTACAGTTAACAGTGCCATGGGAAGATGCTGTGGATAAGGCATATGCGAGGAAGAAACTTCAGCATGCTCAACTAGCTGCTGAAGCGGAGCAGCGAGGATGGAGAGTCCGAGTTTACCCAGCGGAGGTGGGTTGTCGAGGATTTGTGCCACACTCTACAACCTGGTTTCTCAGAGACATCGGGTTCAGTTGCCAAGAGTTGCGTCGCACAGTGAAGAACTTATCTGAAGCAGCAGAAAGGAGCAGCAACTGGCTGTATCTCAAGCACAATAGAAAGAAAGCAACGCTGATGTCCAGGTAAGTAAGCTGGGCTGAGCTGAGTGGGGGATGCAGGGGGTGATGTTGGGACACCAGAATCACTGTTGAGCCCTCTTGAAGTGTCGTGGACTAGTCAACGAAACACAAAGGATGGAAGGTGCCCACTTGAAGACCCCAGAGATGTACTGTTCTTAGCTCAATCCAGATGGTTGTCATGCTGATGCGCTGAGGAGATTGCACTGAGGTTGATCCCCGGAGTCAGCATTGCAGCCGTTATGTGTGCTGATGCGCTGGGGAGGCAATATTAGCTGATCCCTGGAACCAGCATTACACTTCGGCAATCAACACCAGACAGAAGGATATCTACATCATCAGATGGAAAACAACACAAATGGATGGAGATGCAGATGGATCACATTAATTTACTAAAAAGCTACATCTTAGTTGGTGCTTATCTTGGCGAGAGCCAAGTTCAAATCAGCATGGAAATCATAACATTTATAAATGACAAGTTTTATACCTGCACCAAAATCTAGCAGTATACATACAACACTGACTTTACAACAGTTTCTTAATGAGGTATTTAGAGGTCCATCTAATAGTGCTACAACTGAATCATTTAAAGTACTGAAAAAAGGCAGAAAATTCAAATCCCAACAGTGGGGTTGTAATATAATCAGAGTGTACATGAAACATTTTGAGTGTTTACATTGATTACAATTACCTTATACAAATATGATCATGGAAATACTTGTACAATATTTGAAATGTGATAAATTGGTAATAATAGAAAATAAGATCAGTACAGCAGGCGTGTTTCACCCAGTTTCTACTGGAACAGTAAGCTACTATGAGCCTACTATTGCACATTACAGCAGCAAAACATTCCACGTTTCTGCAGATGTTATCTTTTTAAAACAGTACCTACAATAATCAAATGGTAATGTTGGCTTCAGTGGGAGTTAAAGGAATTCATAACCTTACCCCCATAAATGCTTTGAATTGTACTGCTGGAGTAAACAAAGGGCACATTTATACTTGCAAACCATCAGCTTCCTCATATCTAACTGCTATCGACATTCATTCACATTCACATTTTTGAAGGCCTCTTTCTGATCTGCTTTTGTACTCTGTGGTTCTTGATACCAGTACATTGTTAATATACTCTTTTTCTTAAGATGAGTATAGGCATTCCATTTACAATTTTTTCTACAGTACGTAAGCTTGTTTTTGTCCTCATACAGGAGCCTTTCTAACTTCATACAATTTATTTGATGTTTTATTTATTTAGGGCAGGCTGTTTGGAGGATTCCAAATGTAGTTTTGTTAAATCTAATGGCATGTGACAATACAAGTAATGCATTTTATTTTTTGCCCAAAAGTTCATCTAATGTGACATCCAGCAGAATACCATTCAATTGGTGTGATGCAAAGTTGCTTACATCAGACAATATGGATGTCTACCTGTAGACCAGTGGTTCCCAACCTTTTTCACTGTATGCATTTTTTTCACAATAGCATTTTGAAACTAATGTGTATGTATATGTACATGTAGAACGTATTTATACAACATACCTAACTTAACGAGCTCCCTGGGCTTGAATCTTCGCAACCAGTTTTTTAAGGAATGTTGTCATTTTGCATATTGAAAGTTGCTGAAGGCAAAGTTCCCATTTCTTTTGTTTAAGAAAGTATTTTTTTTTCATATTGTGAGCGCTTTGAGGGAAATGGTGTCTCAATTTTGCAGGTTTAAGTTTCGTTTGACAAAACCTCCTGACAAATAATGCACCGGGGCTTTGGGTCGTCCTCGGATCCAGTAAATGTAAATACCAGTGCTGGTCCCCGTAACATTTCGAATGCAATTTATTGCACTCATTGAGTCGCCAACTTCGCTCAATGTACATATATAAAACACACTGGAATACGAAGACCAGGTGGGTGGGAAGCAATTTGAAAAATAAGAAAAATTATTGGAGAGTGTTTCCAGAAGTAGCATTAAGTGAATTGCCTTTTGGCATACAGTCTTGTGAGATATTAAACCTGGTTGAATAAACCTGTATAATAACATGAAGCTGAAATAGATCATTTGTTAGTAGTTTATTGATCCCAGACTGTCACCAAGCAACTTTTTGAAGGATCCCAGGCTGTCAGCTTCAACAACATTACTGGGGAGTTGGTTCCAGAATTTTTACACAATTCTCTGTGTAAAAAAGTGCCTCCTATTTTTTGTTCTGAATGCCTCTTTGTCTAATCTCCATTTGTGACTCCTGGTGCTTGTTTCTTTTTTCAGGTCGAAAAAGTCCCATGGGTCGACATTGTCAATACCTTTTACAATTTTGAATGCTTGAATCAGATCATTGCATAGTCTTCTTTGTTCAACACTGAATAGATGCAATTATTTTATCCTGTCTGCATATGACATGTCATTTAAACCTGGGATAATTCTGGTCGCTCTTCTTTGCACTCTGTCTAGAGCAGCAATATCCTTTTTGTGGCGAGGTGAACTGAACACAATATTCTAGATGAGGTCTTACTAATGCATTGTACAGTTTTAACATTACTTCCCTTGATTTAAATTCAACACTTTTCACAATATATCTGAGCATCTTCTTGGCCTTTTTTATAGCTTCCCCACATTGTCTAGATGAAGACATTTCTAAGTCAACATAAACTCCGAGGTCTTTTTCACAGATTCATTCTTCAATTTCAGTATTTCCCATATGATATTTATAATGCACTTTTTTTTTTTGCCAATGTGCAGTACCTTACACTTTTCTCTATTAAATGTCATTTCCCAGTTCTGAATCTTGTCTAGATCATTTTGAATGACCTTTGCTGCTGCAACAGTGTTTGCCACTCCTCCTATTTTTGTGTCATCTGCAAATTTAACAAGTTTGCTTACTATACCAGGATCCAAGTCATTAATGTAGATTAGGAAAAGCAGAAGACCTAATACTGATCCCTGTGGTACTCCACTGGTTACCTCACTCCATTCTGAGGTTTCTCCTCTAATCAGTACTTTCCGTTTTCTACAAGTTAACCACTCCCTAATCCATGTACATGTGTTTTCTTGAATCCCTACTGCGTTCAGTTTGAGAATTAATCTTTTATGCGGGACTTTGTCAAAAGCTTTCTGGAAATCTAAATAAACCATGTCATATGCTTTGCAATTATCCATTATCGATGTTGCATCCTCAAAAAAATCAAGCAAGTTAGTTAGACACGATCTCCCTTTCCTAAAACCATGTTGACTGTCTCCCAGGATATTGTAGCCATATAGGTCATTTTCCATTTTGGATCTTATTATAGTTTCCATAAGTTTACATATAGTAAGTCAGGCTTATTGGTCTGTAGTTATCTGGTTCGGTTTTGTCTCCCTTTTTGTGGATCGGAATTACATTTGCAATTTTCCAGTCTGTCGATACAACCCCTGTCTTAAGATACTGTTGCATGATCTTGGTTAGTGATTTTTAAAACTTTTTTAAACCTCTATCATTTCCTTGAGTACTATTGGGAGGATCTAATCCAGCCCAGGGGATTTGCTTAATTTAAGAGCTCCTAGTCCCTTTAACACTTCTGCCTTTGTTATGCTAAAGTTATTTAAAACTGGATAGGAACAGGTTGACATGTGGGCATGTTGTTCGTATCCTCCTTTGTAAAAACTTGTGAAAAGTAATCGTTTAATATATTTTGCTATTTTTTTTTATCCTCATCTATGATTTTGCCATTTGTATCTCTTAGATATTTTACTTCCTCCTTGGATATTCTTTTGCTGTTATAATATTGGAAAAACCTTTCGGAATTGGTTTTAGCCCCCTTGGCAATGCTCATTTCTATCTCTCTATTGTCCTTTCTAACTTCCTTTTTGACTTGCGTTTACAGTTCCAAGTACCTCTTCTGTGTACTTTGTTCTTTGGTCCTGTAAAGTGCTTTTTTTCTGCTGAATATTTTTTTAATTGTTCTATCGCCATTTTGTTTATATCTTGATTTGTCTACTTTTGGGATGTAATTGTGTTGAAAGCATCCTTTTTCTGTGGATGTTTTCTCTATTTTTCTCCAGTCTACTTCTATTAGTCTCTGTTTCATTCCTTCCTAAAATTGTAAACCTTAGCTTTAGTTACTACTTTTGGAGTTTTAACTAGCACTTCAAATGAGACCATGTTGTGATCTGAGTTTGCCAATTGTTCTCTAACCTCTGTTTTAGTTATTCTGTCTTCGTTATTTGAAAAGACTAAATCAAGGCAAGCCTCCCCTCTAGTTGGTGCATTGACAAATTGAGTTAGGAAGCAGCCATTTATCATTTCTACCATTTGAATTTCATTTGTCGTTCTCCCCACCAGGTTTTCTCATTTTACATAGGGGAAGTTCAAATCCCCCATTAGTATGGCTTCTCCTTTGCTACATGCATTTCTAACGTCATTGTATAACAGATTATTTTGTTTGTCTCTGAATTTGCCAGTCTATAGCATGCTTCTATTATTATGCCCTTTAAATTTTTACCCATATTGATTCTGGGTCGTTTATTTCTTCCAAATTTTTCTTCCTGGGCTTCAAGACTACTTTTGTTGTTAAATGCTACCCCTCCACCTCTTCTGTACTGCCTGTCTTTCCTATGCAGTGTATACCCACTAATATTATATTCGTCACTCTCAGATAACTAAGTTTCTGTAACACCTATCACATTGTTCTAACATTTTGTTTTTGAGACTTCTAACATTTAGATAAATACATTTAATTCTGTCTTACCTGAGTTGTTGCCCTTGTTTTGATGTAGTCTCCCTTCTGTTTTTTTGTTGATTCCTTCCCCCTTCCTTTCTACTTTAAAAGCTTTTGAACCTCCTCGAAGATCCTTTTTCCGAGTAGATTTTCCCCATTTTATTTAAGTGATGTCTGCCCTGCCTATATAGCTAGTCCTTGTTGTAGAATGTGGTCCAATGTTCAGAAGGTGAAGCCTTCCTGTGTGCACCACGATTACAGCCATGCCTTTAGATTATTTACTTCCAGCTGTTCGTATTGTCTTTTGCAAAGTACCGGCAGTATCCAAGAAAATAACACAGTTTTGGTCTTGTCTTTTAATTTCCTTCCTAGCTCTCTGAATTTGTTTTGCAGGGAACAGATGTGGATGACTACTACCGGGCTGTCTCCTGTTCTTTCTAAGGTCTTCAGTTTTCAGTGATGTGCGTGACAAAGGCTCCTGGAAGGCAGCACACTGTGTTGTAAAGGGGTCCAGACTGCACTCTGAACTTGCTGTGTTTCTCAATATGGAGTCCCCCACAATCATGACCTCCTTTTTTTTGCTGCCTGGCCAGCACCGTTTATGGGGTTGCATTAACTTTTATTACTATATGCAGCTAACTTCTGTAAAACATATAACATGAAAATAATGTAATAGGGCTATTCCTATCCCCGGTAACACTGTAGCACATATTTTATATTGTTGAAAATGAAAAGTACTAAAACTATGGTTTGAATGTTTTATTTTTTGTTTCTTTGTTTGTTTGTTTTAATTGAGTCATTCCAACTGAGTTAGGAATAGTCAATGCTGTGCATTACTTTAATGCAGAGTGAAAAGACTGGGGCAGCCAGATTACATTTTTGTTTTATTCATGAGCAGTGAAAACTAGCAGTAGGATCAACAAAGATTAGAAATATGCACATTTACATGAATGCTGGTAGATTTTTAAATAATGCTGATTAAAATTCTGTAATTTTGACAAGACAAATGTGGCTTCATAATGTGTTACAGTTATTTAGTTAGTATTTATTGCACATTAGAAAGCTATTTCAGTTGATGGCAAGATGGTGCTTGGCATTGCATAAAAGGGAACTGTGATACATATTAATTTATATAAACACACCCGTAATAAAAGAAAACAGATAAAGGGGGAAAATGCAGACTATATACATGTCTTATAATTATATATAATGTGGTGAAAGCTGTTTGTTGTGTTGCTTAGTAATACATATTGTAGTTGCACAATGTGTGATTGTGTAGAAATTAGTTCTGGTTCATGTCGTATGTACTTCTCAAACACAAGTGGCAATTTAATTGCCATATTGTAATCTCAAAACACACCTCATTTAGAAGTATTGTGGGGTGCATCTTATGAAGTAGGATGCTCAGACATTAATTGACATTTATTTGGAAGGTATAACATTGTCCCAAAGTATGTTAACAAAAGCATGCCCAAATTATTATTCAGCCACCAATGGCCTGGACAGCTTAAAGAACAAAACAAAGTCAAGACAAAGGGATCTATGACTACTTTCATACTTTGTAATTAATCGTAAACAAGGTCAATTCATCAAACCACATAATGCTTTTACAGTCATCTGAAATCCATTGATGCTGTCCTTTGCACCACTGAAGACTATAACTGCCAAGTAATGTTCTGTTACAAGAGGTTACCTGAGTGGTTTACAGCTATGAATATTCATCCTGCCTAATTTTCCATGTACTGTTCTGTTGGATATTGGCAGTTCATTCCTTTCATTAATAGAACGTGTCAATGTTTGTAATGTCTGGCGCCAATCAAACCTGAACAATTATCTGGAGATATTGTTTTACTGTTGGTTAAGTGCTGCTTCTGCAAAACATATACAGACCACTCAGCAGCAGATATGTGTTTAGAGGTGTGCACAGGAGTACGTCTGATAGAATCCCAGCAGATTGATGTGCTCGCTGCACTTCATTATAAACCAGCTTGTCATTAGCTGAAAGTCAGTGAGGGATTAGTGCTTTGAACAACAAAAGGCATAGCATAGAGAAACCTTATTTTAGATAGGAAAACATTAAAAAAAAAACAGGAAGGGGGAAATAAAGCCTGGTCAAATTAGAGGACTTGTAATATAAGATATTAATTTACAGAAAGAACAATATAATAACTTCTTTGAAGCGCTGTCATTTTCTGAAACTGAAGTACCACTGCTAAAGCTCCAAGTGACAGCCCTTGCATGAAATGCCATTGAAGAGCAGCTTCAGACTGTAATATTGTAAGTAAAGGCTATTAAGCCTTGGGAACAGGTGGTTGTTACAAAGAGATAAAGCACTTTGAAGTCAACCTTCAGGCACAGTCCAAAGTGGCTTTGAGAAGTTTTCTGATACAGAGTTCAGGATCTTGTAATCTGGCTTTAATTACTCTGTGTATTTAAGCAACTGCTGAGCACAGCACAAAAGTCATTTTTTATTAAAAAAAAAGTGTCAGTAATGGCACTAAACCATTAATTCAATCAATCTTTGGCTGATGTGTTAAGTTGCATTGAGAATGGCCCTTCATGTGTCTTGGTCTGTGCATTACGGAGCGAAGTTAATTGTCATGCATAGTGCAGTTGTCTGGTTTAATAAGGTAATGTTAAGTGCAATGTTAAATGTTCTGGTTCAAGGCTAATATGTGAGAAATCCAAAATTTATGGACAATTCATTTTAAAAAAGATAATAACGGGCAAAAAATAAAGTGAAGTCGACAGACTATTTTCTTTGGCATTGGCGCTGTCTACAGTAATCTAACTGTTTTGATTTACTGATGCCACTAAATGTACTGTTAATCTACCTAAGCTTGGTTATGCTGTCTGGTTGTAATAAAAAAACAAACAAAAATAAAAGCAAGGCACCCACATAAAAGACTTTGATTTGAAAGTCTGAAATACCTGAAAAGAGCAATAACACCCGAGCAATGCAAAATCCCAGAGGTGCCTTCATCCTTTAAAAAAATGTTGAAGGAATGGATGCCATGGCCCCTAAATAGACTTCAGAAACTTTAGAAACTTCTACTGTCGCTAAACTGCTTTGTGTCTGCATTTCAAGGGTGTGGGTCTCTGTTAAAAAATTAGGAATATCTGTTGAAACAATCAAATATAGTTTTTAGGGTTGTGGAACCTATATTATGGAAAAACACATATGAACAGTGTCAGCAGTGGATAAATATTTTATTGGTGGTAGGTTTTTTAAAAGTGAACAGTAAATAAAAGATTATATCAAACCCCTAGTCATTTTATAACCCACATTGTATAATTTAATATCATATGCTTATTCACAGGAATGTTTCCAAAGGTATTGTTACGCCATCACAATATAAGTACAAAATGAGTACCTGTCTGGCTAAGTAAATCCAACTTGGTAGGAACAGACCTTGCCCCAGAATTATTTGTAGAAGAGATGGGTGTTGCCAGCAAGCATAGGGATGTTCTGATGTGCTGGTTAACAAACTGAGCTTTTAATCAACAACAATCTTGTAACTTTTATACAATTTGAGTATCTTAACCACTTCAGTTGTTTTACAAGAGATTAACAACTGAAACAAAGTCATATGTCATAAACTCTTGAATAAATCGAGTTATGGGAGAAAAGGCATTTTAGTCTGGTCCTCATCCAATCTGTGTAAAGTTGCACTATTGTTTGTAACTAATACATTTAAGCATGACATTAAATGAGAGTACTGGATGACAAATGATCTAAATAATATTTCAAGCTGGCATGCCAATATGCAATCTATTATGTACATGACGTTCATACTGTGCTTGTAATTTCTAAAAGGATTGATGTCTTGTTATTTAACTGCTCTGATTAATGGGTATGATACCAACTATAATCTGTGTTCCTGTGATTCTGCCAACCTGATCGTTCCAAAGGTTGGCACATGTTTGGGTAAAACTTCGAACTCTTTTAACTGCAATATAAGGAGTACATTTGATAGTATCTATTTTAAATGTTTTAAAAATGATCTCTGTGAATTGTTTAGGGCCTCATGTAAATGTTTTGATCCTGATTAAGGATCTGCACATGTTTGGGTGAGCGTCCTTTGCTTATGGCTCCTATAATGATGAAGTCAGCACCTCACATGATATTGTGTTGTTTTATTGTATGTTTGTTGACAGGATCTCCTTGTAAATGAGATCTAGGTCATAATGGGTTAAATTCCTGTAGAAATAAATACATAAAAAAAAAACATTGCTATTATAGGATAACAGGCTTTTTTTTTTTTTTTATCAATCTGATGCACAAACATTATGAGAGATATTAGACATAGCAGTTTTGTAATCAAACCCAAAGAGATGTTATTCAGCTACTGACAAACTAAACAGAATACCACCTCTCATTCCATGGTAAAAAAAAGCCATTTGTACCATTGTGGTACATATATAATTATAATTATGAATTATTTTTCATTTTCACAAAGTATTTCTAATGATTAATGAGGATTCTGTTGGATTCTGATTCTGATATAGAGCTATTTCTGTTTTGAATCCTTTCTAGATTTCCATGGGTTGTACTTACTGTCATCAGTGTTTTCTGAAGTACAATACATGGCTGAAAAATCATTTATCAGATGATCCACTGCAGTTCCTTTGTGCATCTGTATTTTAAACCGCCTCTGCGCTCTTCATTGGTGCATTAGGAGAAACAGTAGAAAGTGAGATGATACCTCGTCAACGGTACTGCAACGATTAAAAGGATGTATCTACTGTAGACCATTATCAATTTGGATTCTTCTCACATTGCATGAAATAAACATTCACATTGGAGAAATGCACCCCTGTAAAGAAGGTATTTCATGAATGTACTTTCCATACAGTATGTTCACTTTTTGCCAGGAACTGGAAAGGCAGGTTTGAATTAGACAAGGTCATACAAAACATTTTGTGCGGTTAAAGTGTGTTATATTACTCCACAAGAGTGCATCATCTTTTTTTCAGTTTGAAATGTTCTGCCCGTGCAGACTCATTGTCCCTTCAAGTTCCTTCCCTTGATGTGAGAACCTCATCAGACATACCGTAACAGGAAGGTCATCTGAAGTAAGACTTTCAATAGATGCTACTGTAGTAACACAGATCATTGGTATGGCACTGAATAGTTGGCTTTGCAAGAAACAAAAGTATACCGAAATGGAAACAACTGTGTAATGTACACTATAAGATATATCTTTTTGTTAATCAAAGTACAAAGGTTCTTGCACATGGACATATGGACTTCTTATGATAATATGGACCAAATCAGCCTAAGATTTCCTATTCAAATAGTGTTGTTTAAATACAGTATTTATGTTACTCAATTGTAGTTGTAGAAATATGGAGGAGACGTGTACACTATTTTATACAAAATATAAAGCAAAGAATATGATTACAGTACAGGGAGTTTTTGGGGATTTGTACTGTTTCATGCAACATGATAAAAACAAACAACTTCAAATTAGAACAAAAATTCTAAAACATGTTTTCATATTTCAACATTTGAAATCGGTGAAAGCACAGGTGATAACAGAGTACAATTTATTTCTGCTAAAATATAAATTAATTCTGTTACTTCCGCTTAATTATCAGTCACTGTACTTTGGCATTAGAGACATGTTTGAATCAGGTGTGTCACACAGGTAGCTGGCTGCTGTGAATCATCACTCCATTAAAATGCAGACTGGAGTGTTCAGGGGGATTCCATTTCACTTTCTGTTGGCTTGTTGATATTTAATTGGTACACTAATACTTTCTGATATTTGAATTTTTATAAGCAGCTATTTAATTTCCCATGAGTTAAAATTGCAGCTATGAAAAAAGAAAGAAAATACAGATAAGATGCATTATGGTCAGTTTTGTCCACTTTTGTGTTCGGTCAACCTAAGAATGTTAAATGCATTTTTAAATGATCACTACCACTACACTTAACTAAATTTATAGAAAAAAAAAAGTTTAATTCCTTATTACTTAAAGGGGAAACTTCAAATGGTATAATAAACATAGTACAATATTAGTGTCTAATACTATGTTCTACCACATGTTAAAACTTTGAGAAAAAATAATACACACAAGTCATTTTTTATCTTTAATATCTGAAGTTCTTCTCCTGAAGAAAAATATAAGTACGGTAAAATAAACACAATAAGAATAAGTGCCGTGGTGGAAGGGAAACATGGAGGAAATACAGAAACGGGACAACTAAATCCCGACAAATAAATACTCCTAATACCCTACATTATTAAACAGGGCCATCCCATGAAGCGCCCCCTTTAATAGAAGAAGAAACAGGTGGCTAGGCAAGTTGCTTGTTGGTAATTGTGAGTTCAGGTGATGAATTCCAAACAGGGATTGGGTCTGGCAGTATAAAATACACACACAAGGCTGGCAATGGCATGTAAATTCTCATTTACAATAAGAACAGCCATTCCTACTGGTGTTAATTGCTCAGAAAGCCGCATTTTCCCCCCATTGAGGACTAAATGACACCCGTCAGGTTCTAACCGGGACAGTTTTGTTTATGTAAAAATGGCGAACGTTAGGGTCTGACAGAAAAAAAACCCACAAAAAACATTTTGAATTTCAATTACAGATAGCGGGTGTTGTAGACTTCAAAGGTAAATAGAAACCCTGTCCTTGAAAAAGTTGGGGTTAATAAGATTTATGCCTTATTGTTGAGAATGATTACTGATTTGATGCAAGGTTATGGAAGTAGGTAGCAGATCAGACAGAACCAAGTCACAATTCTTAAGGAGACTTTGGGGTCAGAGTTATAATACTTACAAATAAAGTCAAAAGCAACAAGGTATGCCAATAACATATCCCCAACCAAGGATATAAATAACTCATTAAAGGCGTCAGGATGACATCTCATAAGCCAGGTATAGTTTCATGACAAGTGTTTCCAAGACATCAATAGCTTACAAAGCTTGGTTAATCAGGAGTTCTGAAAAAACTATTACCATGACCTACATTAAAGGACATGGAATAAATGTTACAGTGCATCAGATGTAGGCAAGTAAAATCATAATATCATCACCTAGCTTAGCCAGTCAGATGTGAGCGCCAGGAAAATGTACGGTCATCACGACCTACATTTATGGTATGTGGAATAAATACCAAACACCACTTTCATATCATTGTTATTATTTTGTTAACATATTTTTTAAATCATATGCTTCATATCATACAGTACTGTGATAATGACTACATTTAGATTAATTATTTGGAGATTCTTCTTTGCACTTTCTTTTAATGATCTATTTACTGAAAATGTCTAAGGGAATAAAAGCTATGGATGTTATCACCAGTAAGTTACCATAGTGAAAAAAGCAGCACTTCACATCAATGTAAACCTGTTACAGTATTCATAGAACAGCAAGTTTGCATCATCTTGAACTGTGTAACATAACACTTGAAGCAAATCGATATTTTTTCAGTTAAGGCAAAGTCATTCTTTGTTTTTGGTTTAAGAGAAGAACCAGTACTTAAACGATTAAATCCTTCTGCTTACTTTTACAGCTGTATTTAAACAAAACAGTGGCAGATTTTTGGCTCACATGTAAAAGCACTGACAATCCAATGACAAATTAAGGCCAGACATTGGTCTGGTGTAAGATTTTTGTTTAAACTTCAAAGTTGAAACAGTTTGAAAACTGAACAGGCTAATATTGGTGTGGCAGAAAATAAACTAAGGCCCAGGTTTATAAAAAGATTGCACATGTTTTACGACCGTAAAACGGACGTTGAGGGTTCTGAATTCTTGGATGGGATTTATAAAACTCACGCAATGGCATAAACATGCAATTAAGATGTGATTTGCAGGGGGCAATGTCTCTGTGCACTTTAACCCTTCATGCGTACGTAATTCTGTGTATAACCTCTAAAATTGGGAGGGGATTGTGCAAATGAGGTCTATTAAATGTTCTGTCTAATTTATTAAAGCTGCCAGTAATTGTTGGCCTCGTATTTGTGTTATTATTAAAAGCACGTGTTAATTTACCGCAGTCAGACAGTATGCTATATACAAGCCAAGGTGATGTGGGAGACTTGTCTGCAGCAAAAACATCATTTTCAAGAACGAAGAAACATTTAATAACATTTTGCAAATCGTTAATTTTAACCCTTCTGATCAAGTCAGTTTGTAAATTACGGTTTATAATACCAGGACTGTATTGTTTTGCAAACTCCAATTTTCAATACATGTTTCACAGCTTACATGACAAAACAGAAAGTCTGCAAATAGAAAATATAGAATCCACGTAAAAAAGGTCCTTAGAAGCACCTAAAAAGGTCTCCCCATATTGGCAAAGCAAGGTTCTAATGAGAGCCTTTACTTCTAGCGTGTAGGAGGAGATTAAGAATAGATGGAAGGATATTCCAAGGCGCACTAAAGTAAACGTCTCATATACAATGAGGGCTCATCCTCCACCGTTATTTTAGTAATGTCTACAGAATGTATTTTTTTGTAATATGGCATTCTGGTATTTAACAATACTGGTTCTGGTAGAATTATTATTAAATTTGAGTTGGAAAAAAAACGGTAAAAAAAAGGACAGAGGGACAGATGACGCAGTTAGTTTGTAGCTTGAGCAACTACAGTTTTTCGACCATATATACCATACAGATATGCTTTAAAATCATAGAGTAAGAAATAAAGACAAACATAAGAAATAGAAGAGTTGTAACTGCATAAGTATGCAGCTGTAGTGTTGCTGAACATACTGCTGTACAACAATGGAAGGATTATCCAACTGTTTGACTGCCATGGACGAAAGTAAATAAAACCTATTGTTTCTAAAGTTTGAAATGTCTATATGCCTGGAATTATTCAATACGAAAGAAGAAGTTGAACTAACATGCGAAGTACAGGAACTGGATGATGCGTTGTATTGTATAAGAAACCTAGACTACAAACTCTTAAGTGGTGCATTTGTTTATTAAGAAGCCACCGCACATTCCATATTTTATTCACTTGTCCTGGTGATGTATTTGAAGCTTGTAACACATCTTCATGTGTTACAAGTACTGCTTGTACCAAAATCTCCAATTCCATATTGGTAAATTTCAGTTTTTGCTTCTGAGCATCCTCATCACCATGGCTAGTAAAGGTTGAGGTCTTTCTGTGCCATTCATTTTCTTTTGGAATGTGTAGCTTACATAAGCAGGTTTGATCCAAACCCGCTATTTATTGTGCAAGGTGTGTAATTCTCCACCACTAATTGCGGTGAGGGGTATTTAAATTGGTTGATTGCGGAATCGCCTGCTTTACCTAATTAGCCTTATAAAAAATAGGTTGTTATTTTGATGATGAGTGAGGGTATACGGAACACGCACATTAAGTGGCTTTTTGTGGTCTAAGAGTTTACATATTCAGTTTTACTAACCATATAAATAAGATTACAAGTCTGCGCCGCTTTATCGTGACGCCTCGGGAGATTTAACAATACTCGGAATAAGTGACTGTCCAAATTAAACGAGAGGCATTTGAGAGGACCTCAGTCACACCTGTATTCATAATTTAACACATGCACAAAAAAGAAGTAATTTTTTTACCATTTTTTTTTATTTCTAAATGAAAAATAATGCAATTACATCACATTATGAACAAATGTTAAATGTGTCATTTGAAATACAAGTCGTTTCCGTTTTTATTCATAAACAAAATGAAATCCACTCGTTTTCTCTCGTCAGCCATGATGACAACTCGCAAATGACAGGTGAGGCAAAAAAGCATTGGTTTACGCAATTTACCTGAACCTGCTACGTGAACTTGTCTTGCTCTAAAAAAAACTATCTCTGTTCATCATTTGAAAAGAATGTATCCCAATTAAACAAAGTGATGGCCCAATTAAACAACATAATGAGCACTGGGAAGAACTGTCTCCCTGAGTTCTGAACTCCCGATTATCAGTATCCCAATTAAGTGGCACCAACTGTATATATATATTTTTTTATTTTATATTTTTTATAATCTAATGTACTGACCTTAGTAAAGTTGTAATAAAAATGCATCTATTATTTTGGTTACAAGTAGTGGTAGTGGTCTGAGGAAAAGTTTTGGATACATTGATGTACAGCAGTGGTTCCCAAACTTTTTCAATGTAGGGACCACCTTGGTGTTTGGATTTTTCCCACGGACCACTTGCCATTAATTTTTTCACAGCAGTATTTTGAAAATAATTTTTATGTATATATGTATAAGTACATGTAGAAAGTAACATATTTATATAATGTTCCAAACTTAATGAGATTGCTGGGCTTGAATCTTCGGTACGGTCAGCAAGGAATGTCGTCATTTTGAGCATTGAAACTTGCTGATGACAAAGTTCCTGTTTCTTTTGTTTAAAATGGTTTACTATTTCATATTCCGAATGCTTTGTAGGATTAAGAGCTTTTTTTTTTGACAAAATCTCCTGACAAATAACGCCCTGAGGCGTGGGTCGACCGCAGATCCAGGAAATGTAAATATGTGCTGGTCTCCTCAACCGTTACATCGTGAAGCAAAGGGATCAATTCATTTCTAATGCAATTTATTGCACTCAGTGATCGCCAAATTCGCTCGATGTACATATAAAAAACACACCAGAATATGAAGACGAGGTGGGTGGGAAGCAATCTGAAAAATAAAAAAAATATTGGAGAGTGTGCAGGATTTTACATACCACTTCTGGTGGCTGAAACGGGATTGGTGGCACACCGTCCATAGGATTTATAGCATTTTGTTTAAATATGACAGCATCAGGAACACAATGTACATATTATTTCCAGATGTAGTGTTAAGAGAATTTCCTTTTGGCATATAGTCTTGTGAGATATTAAACCTGGCTGAATATACCCATATAATAGCATGGAGCTGAATGCATTCACACTAGTACAGTTCACAAATCAAGATACAAATATAGCCTATTTGTGTTTCACATTAACTTCTGTTACTATATGTAACTAACCTCTCCAAAAACGTATTGAAATAATGTTATACTGTATTCCTATAGCTCTGGCAAGACTGTAGCACAAAGATTGTTGAAAATGAAAAGTACTAAAACTGTGGTTTTAAAGATTATTATTATTATTATTATTATTATTATTATTATTATTATTAATTAATTTTTTTTTTTTTTTTTTTTTTTTGCGTTATTCAAACCAAGTTGGGAATATTCAACGCAGTGCGGCACTTTTATGCCGAGTCAAAAGTCTGGGACAGACAGATTAGATTTTCTTTTTTTAGTTGTAATATATATTAATTTATATAAACACACACCCGTAATAAAAGAAAACAGATAAAGGACGAAAATACAAACTATATACATGTCTTGTAATTATATATAATGTGGTGAAAGCTGTTTGGTGTGTTGCTTAGTAATATATGTTGTAGTTACACAATGTTTGATTGTGTAGAAATTAGTTCTGGTTCATGTTGCATGTACTTCTCAAACACAGGTAGCAATTGAACTGCCACATTTTAATCTCAAAACACACCTCACCCAGAATTTAAGTATTGGGGAAAAATGCAGACTGCATACATATCTTATAATTATATATCTCGTGGTTAAAGCTATTTGTGTGTTGCTTAGTAATATTAGTAGCACAGGGTGTGATTGTGTAATTTTTGCAAGAATTGCGTAACCGAATTCTGGGGGTTGTTTGCGGACCACCTGGAGTTTACTCATGGACCACATGTTGGGAACCACTGGTCTACAGCCATAAACACTTGGAGTAAATGAGTTTCAGTAAGCTTGAAAGCCATTAGGGGTAAGAATATAGTACTTTACTATTTACTACTTTACCTTGTGTGTTGTGGATAACAAAAGTATACACTATAAGCTGTAGCTAAAGGCTGTGTTGATCCCTTTTTTGAAAATAATTTTGAAAAACAAAATAATTATTGCAATGGGGTTTTTTAAGCTCCTAACGAGCAGGGATGCAGGCAGTTTTATTTTCTCCTGGGAAGCAACGATTTCTAAAACAGGATTAGCAATTATGCTAAAGATGTTGGCGGGGGCGATGAGAGGCCTCCATTTAAATAATTTGAAGGAGCAGTGTCCACTCAAGAGATTTTTTTTCAGTCCTTTGCAGTTTTTGAAAAAACAGACAAAAGGAAATGGCTAGAGGAGGCTTCTCTAAAGCACAAACCATTTAATTTGGCTCACCTTTCCAATTTCAAAATCTCCTTTCAAATAAAAGCCGGGCTAAGCTTATTCTTTTCTATGGAGATCTTTATTTCAAATGACTAGTGAAAAGCAGGTCAAGGACTGAATGAACAGATTTTGTTCCTGGACATATTTGCAAAAATAAATGGCAGGTGGTGGCAGTATGTGTGTGGTTAAAAATATCCCTCTGCCCATATGGCCTTAATGGGACCAGGTTTAAAAACAAATGAAAGCCACCAAAAGAATGGTCTGAATAGGATCGTAAATTCACGAATAATATTCAGTGCTCCGAATATATATATAAATTATATATATATATATATATATATATATAGATATATATTATATATATACCGATTCTCTTCTACTTGTGGAGAGCCCTATGTTCATACAAGTAAAGTGTTCTTATAGCTGTAGAGTTGTCTTATGACGGAGTTAGCCACCAGACACAATATGAATCAATCAATAAATAAATACATAAATATGTATTACTTGTTATGACGCACGTGCATCAACATATGAAATTAACTGAATAAGTAAAAGAAAAGCAATAGTTAAGTTAATAAACTATAATAATAAAGTAACAGACAAACTAACGTTAATAAACTGTCAAACTAAATTAACACAGCACCCCTACACACATTAAAAAATGCAGCAGCTCTAGATTCAATATGAATACCTGTACAGGAGCAATAATCAAGACATGCACAACATTATTTAACAGAATGGTGAAGCAACTCACCAGAACTGGAAACACAAATTGCTCGGTGACTTGTGACTGATTTAGGTTTTTATTTTTTCGAACAATTTCCAACTTTTTGCAGCAAGATAAACAGCGGTGCATTTGCTGTTTGTTTACATGCCATTTTGTAGTGATGAGGTGCACTGTGACCAGTGTTTTATATCGCTTGCTATATGATGTGTGTGGAGTAAATTCAGAGGCTGTTGCACAGGATTAAATCTGGGCCACACATCAAAGACCACAGTACCTGGTATTGGCTGAAGTCAACAGCCCATTCTGATACTGTGATGAGATGTGGTGAGCTGGGTTATATGGTAGGAAGTTATGTATGGTCTAAATTCGCAGAAAGACTTTTAAGGTTGCCATGGCTATGGGCCTCAAGTGTTGCTTTGTTATCCTGGTACCATGGTAATACAATTCTGTCTTAATTTTAAATGATATTGTTTTCTTTTAGGCAGCTATAGTTTTCAACAATTGGTTTGTACGGGAAACACAAAAAAAAAAAAACATACAAAAAAAAAAAACCTTTCTGTTGAATTGGAACTTTGTGCAAAAAACATCTTGCATGTCTGAAAGCCATTAAAAAGCAAGATAATTTATCACACTTTTGCATCTGCCTACATCTTTGATTCTAGGGAGTTTAAGTCTAATTCAATGTCCTAGTGACAAATAGTTGCAGAATAAAGAGTGATCTTTTAAACATCTATTATTTTTATGTTAAGTGTTATGTGTAGGAATGTGTAGGATACATATGAATGTTCTGAACATGGCTTAGGCATCTACAGCATATTCCAAGTTTAATATTAACAATTTTGCTTCCAGCTGTTTAAAGTGACACATGAAGTAGGGTACATCACTATGAAAGGTGTATCATTAAAAGACTAAATAACTAATCAAGATTGGTTTCAAACTGTCTCTTGTTTGACAGCCTGGGAAACAAACCCAATGGCTCAAGGCTAGAAGATCACTAGGTCTGGTGCAGTATGGACAGTATCAACATTAAGTACTTCCTGTGCACTCTCACCAATAATCCCACAATACCATCTGTGGCATCAGATGTTTCTCATTGAGCTAAAATAGTGTAAATTAAAAGATTGTAAATTATTTTTTATTCCTATAAAGACCTTTGCTTCTGGAATAGTAGGGCAATATTACTCCAAGTCACCACGAATGCACAGTCAAAACGAGAAAAAATGTTTTATATATATATATATATATATATATATACACACACACACACACACACACACACACACACACACACACATACACTACCAGTCAAAAGTTTTAGAACACCTCCATTTTTCCAGTTTTTATAGAAATTTACGCAGTTTAATGTCTCAATGTACTCTGAAATTAAAGCATAGAACAAATAAACAATTGGAGATAAAAAAAGAAATCATGGAATCGTTTTGTTTAACAAAATTTAATCTAAATTTTTGACTCACCAAAGTAGCCACATTTTGCAGATATAACAGCCGAACACACTCGTGGCATTCTTTCTACAATGGAAATCAAATATTGTTCGGAAAGTTCTTCCCAACACTGTTGCAGAAGTTCCCACAAATGTGTTGCACTTCTAGGTTGCTTTGGTTTCACCCTTCTGTCCAGTTCATCCCAAACCAGCTCGATGGGGTTTAAGTCTGGAGACTGTGCTGGCCATTCCATGATTTGAAGCCTACCGTCTTGTTCTTTTCTTCTAAGGTAGTTCTGACATAGCCTGGAGGTATATCTTGCTGTAGGATGAACCCATGACCAACTAGGTGTATACCAGAGGGTATTGCATGGCGCTGCAAAATGCTGTGGTAGCCGTTTTGGTTCAGGGTGCCACTCTGTGCAAGTCGCCGATTCTAGATCCAGCAAAAGAGCCCCAGACCATCACGCTTCCTCCTCCATGTTTCACAGTTGGTGTTGCACACCGAGGAACCATCTTTTCGTCTACTCGACGGCGTACAAAAACCTTGTGTGATGAACCGAAGATTTCAAATTTTGATTCATCGGTCCATAAAACCTTCTTCCAGTCTTCAGTAGTCCACTGGCGGTGCTTCATGGCCCAGGCAAGCCTCTTTTTCTTATTTTGCCATCTTAGCAATGGCTTTCTTACTGCCACTCAACCTGTCAAACCTGCAGCTCGAAGTCTTCTCTTCACAATTAAAACTGAGACTTGCTTACTTCGACCAGTGTTAAGCTGTGCTTGAAGCTGCTGTCCTGTGAGCCGCCTATCATGCAAGCTGTTGACTCTCAGAAACTTGTCTTCTGATTCTGTTGTGGCTTTGGGTCTACCAGACCTTTTCCTGTCAGAGTTTTCTCCAGTTTCCAAGTGACTTTTGATGGTGTAGAAAACTGTACTCACTGACACCTTGGCTTTCTTTACAATTTCTCTAAAGACCTACACTTTTAAAGGTTATAATGGTCTGTCTGTCTTCCTTTGTTAATTGCCTTTTTCTCGCCATTATGATAGCAATATACTTCTTCCTGCAGTACAATACTGTCCAAATAATGGCTAAGAGGGTGTAGTAACACAGTTAGTTCCACCACTGCTTTTATACAGACAAAGGGTTTGTAAGTAATCAACAAAAGTTGGGACACCTGTAGGAATTGTTAACATCAACTTTCAAGACTTAATTTACTTCCATTACTGCAGAACAGCTGTAAGTTGTTAACCCATTACTTGTTCCCTGAAAAAGGCCTTTTTGTATAACTCTGAAATGTACATTATTTTTCAGTTTTTGGTATCCTAAACATTTTTTTTAAAACTGCTGCTTACCTTTGTATCATTTCAGGTTATTTACTGGACTTGAACTCCTTAAATTTCAATAAAATCTGGAAAAATGGGGGTGTTCTAAAAATTTTGACCGGTAGTGTATATATATAATCTAGCGTGCAAGGGGAAAGGCAGCAGCTGGTAGGTGACGTTATCACAATCTGAAAAGACATAAGCCCGATATATGCTTCAAGAGAACCGGCTCTTTTGTACAGCTGTATCAGCGCTATGCTTCAGTGTGAGAGGTCCCGGGTTCAGGCCCGCCCTCTGTCTTTCTGTGGATTGTCTCGCCCTCTGTGATGCGCCTGCCTGAGTTAACTGAGATTGCTACTATATATATATATATATATATATATATATATATATATATATATATATATATATATATATATATAGACACACACACACACACAGTGCTCCCTCGCTATAATGTGGGTCTCGGGGGACACACAATATGAGCGTTATAATCAAAAAGCATTATAAACGGTGGGGGGGTGCCGCAGGACACAAAACAACACACATCTGACTAAAATACAAAATAACTCCCTCTGTATAATGCACATATAGTGAAGCAAAAATGTAACTTTTTTTCTGTGTTATAAAGTGCCAGCGCAGTTTTTCTTCAGTTCAGATACTGTATCAAAAGAGAGAGACAGGAACGGAAGTTAGCCTGAGAAGTTGTTTACAGTTTGAACAACACCGGTACTGTATTTACTGTAGAAATAATGCATTAATCACTAGTATAGGGAACTGGGGGACATGCTGTAGGAGCGTTTTATCCGAAGAGCATTATAATCGAGAGCCTTACAGTGAGGGAGCACTGTATATAATATGTATTTTAGCTGGCCCAGTTGAGGCATGTTGTCTTTTAAAAAAATATTTTTCAACTAACTGTTTAAGAAAATACATTTGTAAAACTACTAACGTTCCTATTCAAAGGGCTTTTGCCAATGAATCAATGGTTGAGTTTACATGTGTTGTTATTGACAGGTGAAGTAGTGATGCATTTGGCAGGAAAATTCGATAGAATCAGGTTTGTGGCTGACAAAAACGGCCACAGAGAGGGATAGGGTCAATCTCATTTACCCATGAGCATGGTGTAAAACAAGGGAAATCAACACACATTTGCACATCCAATCTAGACAGCCTTGGGAGCATATGTGAAAGGTGTCTGGCACAGATCTTTATAATCCTATGTCTTAGCTGGTTTTCAGCCATGGTGATCTGCAATACCTGGGCTGGATAGCTGCATTTTCTACACAAATTAATTACCTAATGCACCTTAATGAAATAGGAGATAAAGTATTTTAAATTATATTCACTGCTAACTAATTAACAATTCGGGTAAGATCAGTAAAGCAAAGTATAAAACGATCAGACACAAGGCATTTACAAACAACAGCTTTACTACACCAATTTAACACTGCACCTTTAAACAGTTTAATTAAATAAGATGTCACATGGCACACAACCATGGCTAATTTGCATATGAGCTCCGTCCTTTCCCCTTCATTTGCTTGATGTCAGGTTGACAGCTGCTCTTGTCGAGTAAAATATACTGAGCCCATGTAAACCGCAAGAGGAACAGGGTCATTTCTTCTTTGGCTTGAGCAAACTGTCTTGAGTAAAACTAGAACACACATGTAAACTCTGCCAATGTTGTTCTACAGAATCTCCCTTAAGCTTGACATACTTGTAACTGATTTTTTAAAACCCAATCAAAGTGAAACACAAAATGTGTGCACTATTTGTTATCCAACTCATTCAGGTTAAAATTTTATATTGTATATAAAAAATAAATTAAAAAAAAGTGACAAAAAATAAAGGAATAATACTCGGAAATCCAAAGCTGTCATGTTATGTTTTGTTCTATTCTGCTATTGTGAGTAACATTTTCTGGCAAAACCCATGCTTAAATTAGATAAAGGAAAGCTGGGCATTGCTCTTGTTTAAACAAGACAGACAGGAAATCTTACTAGCATCAGTTCAGCATCATCACTCTGCATTGCATTTTTTGCCCTGCTGGAATGTTTGAGTACACCAAAAAGCAATGGGCTTTTAAGCCTAGCAGAGGAAGAGCTCATCAGCGATTGTCTGCACATGCATGGCTATCGTAATATGCATCTGACTGTACAAGGTACAGACTGTCTGCAAAGAGATACTTTGAGTACTTTACTCTTGAAATGTTAACCCTGAAAGAGCTTGATACAAAGGCACTGTCTACATTGCTTAAGGTGAAATTGGAAACTTAAACAAAATGTAGGTTGATGGGACAGTGACTATTGTTTCAGTGTCCCCAGGGGACAGTAATGCCAGTGTCACACCCAACTGCCTGAGACCTTTCTGACATTACATCACATATCCAGTAACAGTTGGTTGACTGATTAAAGTGGTTCACCATATGAGAAATTAAGCTTGACCGACTCAAACCCATCTAGCCTTTGAACATTTGCTGAATTAATCCAATCCACTGTCAAATCATTAACAATGCAGATGGTTTTGTTCAATTGCAGTAATGCCTGTGCAAGCCCACTGTACCCTTGGGATGTGGCACCAGCAATAATAGAATAAAATAAAACCCTGTGTCGTGGCCATGGACAGAAATTCCTACCAGCCTATTTTAATGGGCCAATAATGAGTGGTATTTGTGGTGGATCTTCTTTGCTTCCTGTCTGGAGTCTGGGATCTAAACAAGGGTTAAACCACCTCAATCATAAATAGAATCTGTTTGACTTTAAAGTGGGAGAACAGTAGCAAAAGCAGCCTCAGGTTATGTTAGACTGTTTGAAGACAATTTCTGGGTTGTCAGGCTGTCAAACTGTCAGTTTCCATAGTTATTAGATGTTGACGACATACACTAATGGTATCTTTGAGGCCCTTCCCTTTTAAGGACAACATTTCTCCTGACCTCAAATTGATTCTTTAATGACCCTCTTGGTTAAGCTTTTACTAACCCTGTTGACAATGCCAAATATGTATTAATTTTCACTTAAGTTTGTTCCTGTTATACATGCTATTTTAAATTTCAAAAGGCATCTCAGCTAAATAGAGACATCACAACACACCAGAAGGTACACATTAACATAAAACCTACTGAATCAATGACTTTCTTTAGGCAGTCAATTATCAGTCTGGTAATGGCCATGCTTTTAACCCCTTTGTATTTATGTGCTATTTATTTTGCAATGTTAATTTACTGGCTATGGGAACATAAAGCTACCAATGAAAAGGTATTCAGTATTTAATGATACTGCTTTAACCCAACAGCCTTTTTTGCTGTGTTTATATTGTCAAGTTGTTACTCTAATGTCCTTTTCAAAGTGGTGTATCTCTTTATAAAGATTCTTAAAAAATAGCTAGTTAATTATTTTTCTTTTAAAGTTTTCAATTGTTTTATTTTAAGAATTTCAACTTTTCTTTCTGCAGTTTAGAAATTACAATCTGCTATTATTAATTCCACCAAACAGTACAGCCAATCTTAGCTATATACTTTTCATGATCATACCAGTACATACCACTTAACCCTTTACAATGACATTCTTATCTTACGTTTAATCTAAGAGATTGTAGAAGCACTAAATCTAAAATGGAGGTGGATAATGACTCATTTTCTAAATAAATATTGAATGTCTGAAATGACCTTGGCTGCCATTCTTTGTTAATTGGAGAACTGTTTTGGTTGATTTAGCAGACCAGGTAGTAACAAGATGAGTAACTTGAGCTTCAGCCCCATTATAAATGGCTTTAGTTGGCCTTCTTAAATCATTAGAAGACAACACCCCATGTCCAGCTGTACAACACCTGGTTGCCAACAGCAGAGCTTGATCAGTGGTTAATATAAAGGATAACAATTTGTACCCTCCCCTTTCCCATGCCACAATGCCATTTCTATCAAAAGGTTATGTCAAAGAACAATTACGAGAAAACTAAAACCTAGACGTAAGAAATAATACCCCTGAAAAAAAGAAATAGCACCATTCTTCTTCTAAATTGCTATCTTTAGAAACCACAGGAACCCTGGGAATCAGCAGTCTATATGATGACCCAGAAGGGCAAAATCTTTGAAGAAGGACTACAAATAATGCAATTTTATTACAAGAAATGTATATTTCCTGAAACAATACTTCAGATCACATGACAAACAATTATGTACAAATGTCATGAGGTTTATAATACTTAGCTAACATTAAACTAAACATGACTGACTTTACTATGCATAATCAAGCAAAAAATACTACCATGTAATATCAATAAGGGAATACAGATCTTCTTTAACAAAAAAAACAAACAAAAAAAAAACTGGGTCAACACTGTTTTGTATTAAGAATGATCGACACAATAATTCAAATATATTTATTTAAAAAAAAATCAAAAACAAAGTGTGACTTGTATGAAAAATGCCAATGTGAAAGGAGCTTGTGGGTCAGTCAGCTCAATGCAGGTTAAAACAGTTTGGACTGATACCACACTAGCACACAAAAAGATACAAACATGAAATCATGACATGCATTTCCAATACAATTTCTGTGTTGTACAGTAGTTTTCAATAGATGAAAACCTTGGGTTTTAGACTAAATAATCAGTCTAATGTTATGGAACTGGTTTTGACATTGAGAAAGAAATGAAGATAAGGTCTGAAAAAGGAAGAAACACTACAGTTGAATTCTCACACTATGATAAAGGTTGTTACTTCCATTTTTTAAGATAAAGGTTATATTCAGCATATGTGTTTTTCCAGGCCTTCAATTAATAACATCACACATTCAGGAATTAATTGCTCAGATCAATTGTACTGACATCATGTGAGAGAGTCCAGCTGTGCTTGTATAGTTTCTAGCTGTAAGATAAAATCACATTCTATAATTAAACAATAAACAGAATGACATCATTTGGGGCAGGGGGGATTATTGAAGAATGAAAGCCATTACCAACCTTGTTGTAAAAGTCAAGAAGTTCCTCATGGCTAAACTCCACAAACATTTTCTCAGAGTTCTAGATGGGGGGGAAAGGGAAAATTTTATATGAGGTAATAAATATATCTATATATATATTATAATATATATATATATATATATCTATATATATATATATATATATATATATAATAGATAGATATATAGATATATATAGATATCTATATATATATATTATATATATATACTTCAATAGTATACTTCAATTTCAAAACTTAGTTGTCTTCAATCTTCCAATCAAGTTCGCTCAGATCTGCCTAGTTCTAAAAACAAATGCAGACACGTCTTTCCACTGTTGAAACCTGTTATTAAAATAGAATCTGCTGCAAGTTATTAACAAACCACACAAACAAACATGTATTAGTAGACAGATTTTCATAGGAAGTTCACATCCTACCACATTGACCACTACTGTGCAGATAGATACCAAGACGACAGACATGTATTTTCTTCCACGGGGTAGTTGGGATACTTTAATTTCAACCAAACATATTCCCTTCCTTTTTTATCGTTTCCGATTGTGCCTTGGTTGTAAAAAGGCATGTTGTCCTCTTTCTCAACTAACTGTTTATAGGAAATACATTTTTAAAACTGCTAACGTTCCTATTCAAAGGGCTTTTGCCAATGAGCCAATACGTCTTTCTACAGAATTTCCCTTAAGATTAACATATTTGTAACTTAAGCACAGAAGTCATTTGAAAAGCATTAAACAAAGATGTGAAGAGCACTGCCAATGGTGCTTAGGCAGCCGCTTGGGGCCTGGTCGGAACTGTAATAAGACATGATGGGCCAGATTAGCTATAAGGACAATTTTGGGGCATTACATTATCATTCTGGGTAATGCATTCTGTGGACAAATATAATCTAATCATCTAGAGGAACGAGATTCGTTAGGAACTTGGCAGTCTTTTAAACACAGTTGCCTGCAGCGTGATACTTTAGGCTGAATAAAACAGCAGTGTAATTTGCTCCCCAATCAGATTTCACTTTCTGAAATACAGGTATCTAGATGTAGTATATAATATAGAAGATTAATACAGTATTAATACTATATACATATATATATATATATATATATATATATATATATATATATATATATATATATATATATATATATATACACACACACACATATATATATATATATATATATATATATATATATATATATATATATATATATATATATATATATATATATATATAAGCTTTGAATCAGCTTTATCATAACTAGTTTTTCAGGGTAAATACAGTATAATCACAATCTATAGCAAATGTAACCATTACTGGACATATGAAATGTTTAACGCAGGGCATGGGAGACAAGCTATGAATTAACCTTCAATATTACACATATTGATGGCTCTACCATGGTACTCAAATTGACAGTCTTTGAGAGCTCTTGGTGAAGCACAGATGCTGCTGTTATTTGTCCAAGGCTTGGGTTCATGCTTGCTTTGTTACAAAAGGAAAAGGGTTAAAAAAAGCTTTCAATGCAATGACAGCCACAGTCCTGACAGGCGTGACATTTCTAGTTAAACATGACGAGGCAACGCCAAAGCCCACCAATGAAGACAAGAGGCAGGAAATAACTAGACTAATATAATATTTATAATGATTTTTTTTCCCTTTTTACTATTACCTGCCATGAATCTCTAAAAAGCACTAAAGGCACCAAATGTTTTGTATGTCGCATCCAAGCCAGTGAGCAACTTTATATGTAACTTATGACTCATGGTCATGTAATCCTACACCCTTAAACTGGGGTATCAATAACAGAGTATGTTTTTAATTTAAACATTGCAGACATGAACTCAATATTTCAGAGGGTAATCCTTCTTATAAGACTTTCGCAATAATTGTACTGATATAGAGTGTTTATCATAATAAAAAGCGCTTCTCGTTAATTATTTGTTATCTTGCAGCAATACTGATAGCTTGCTTCAGTTTAAATAATTAAAGTAAAATGCTGTCACATTACTCAAGGTTTTCTCAAGAAACAGCAGGCCCTCATCACAGATTTAAAGCAGCTGGATATTCAGCTGGTTAGAGGTGTTTCATTTAGATAAGGAACACAGAATCTAAAAGAGAAAACTACAGTACACCCTTTCTTATCTCAGACTTCTCACAAAATATTTTCCCTCTGCTAAACCAAAAAAGTGGAAATGGTTTTAAAAATGCTTTTTAAATCACAGACAAGAGGAGGCCAATGTGTGGCCTAAATGTTTGATTGAAACTTTTTTTTTTTTTATTCTCCTTGCATGGACATTTAAAACACTGGTACAGTTTAAATTCAAGAGAACATTTCAAATTCTCTCTCACAATATGCTTATGGATGGATTATCAGATTTTAAGGTTAAAATCAACAAAGAAAAAACAACAAAAGAGTCTGATCTCTATAAAAAGTTTAGGTTCACAATTTAAGAACACAAAGTATTGATCCCTACCCCTTCACTACTCCTCACACACCAATGGAATAGAGAGACACCTGCTGGGAGAGACAGGGCAGTTGCAATTATTCCACAGAGCTAATACCCGTCAGGGGCTCCTCTCGGTTCAGCACTGCTTCCTGGCACAATTGTATCTCTCTCAAGTGGACCATCTTCCACACTACTCCAACATCACAGTCTCATTCCATTTGTCTTAGTAATTCTTTGATGAGCTGAGTCACTTCCCCTTAAAAATATACCAGAAAAATGTGTATGTCTCAGAAGATTGGAACTATGATACAAAGCCACTATGTCACCAGATCAGAAGTGGTTTTCAGTTTTGGAATGTTATGTGAAATACATTTAAATGGTTTCAGTACAAGTACTTGTGTAACAGCCTCCAAGGATTACAGCACATACACATGGACACCACTGTAACAGTGATTACAAGTCCGTTTTGGTCCAATTGTCTACCTGAGCCATAACAGTAACTGTAATACCATATATGCTTGATACAGCATCCAGTCAACCCTTATTCATATTTGCAGCCAGATTTACTGGCCAGTGGTTAATAAGCACCCCCCATTCATTTTGCTGAAATATTTTAAAATATTATGTTCCTTGCAAAATGTGTTTTACCAAGGTGAATCAAGCCTGCAAATAAATCTTGTCTTCTTCGATAGGTTAAAAAAAAAAAAAGTCCATGTCTCAGCCTTCCTGTTTCATGGCAAAAAAAAAAAGAAAAAAAAGCTTTTTTTCATGGAAATGTACTGATGTTGCATTACTTGAGGAAAAAAATAGACTAGACAGCAGATAGGTGACTCCCTAAGCTCATTCTATCAGTGTATCCCTGCTCTGGAAAGTCAGGTCTCTTCTTCAGATGAAAGCTTGTGATTAATTATTGTTTAGTTAGTCCAATAAAAGGTATCACATCTCCTTCTCTTTGTCTCACATCACTGGACTGATATGGCTACCATTTCATCTAGTAAATCTATATCTATATAAGTTTATTTTTGTTAAATCTCCTTACAAAAACGGTTGAAAGCACTGCAATGAATGAATTAATTACAGTATACAGTTTTATACAAACTCAGTACATCTCTGTGGCAGAATGGGCCGTGTTATTCAGCATACAGAACTCTGAAATGTGGGGCTGAAAACTGCCACAGCAGTATGTTTATTAAATAAAAACAAAAGACTTTTCAAACAAAACAAAAGGACACATGGGCCAAAACAAAAGGTTCACAAAACCAAATACGAAAAGTTGAATCAAATGAGTACCTGAGCTCTGTCTCCGAGTCTTTCTCCTTCTCCAACCAACCCCTAATGAACCCAGAGTAGGTCATTTTATCCTGTGGCTGGAGCCTTAACTACCCATCAATCAAGCAATTACCTCATTAAGGCTCCAGCCACATTCTTCACAAGGATTTTATGGATGGGGAAGTAACCCCATCATTGCCACAATACACAATTCAAAATAATAATGCATAATGCAAATACATACACAAAATAACAATAATAATAATAGACCCATAGTGCCGAAGGACAACACAGATCTGAATGGCTCCTCTGCAGACCTGCAGGAGCCCTATCAGCCACAGGGGTCTCTGGTACATGGTGAACTGTGGATTGCCCTGCCGACCTAATCCCTCCCTACCCAGGCAGCGCTCGGCCAATTGTGTGCTGCCCCCTAGGGGCCCCAGGTCATGGTCTGCAATGACATAACCTAGATTTGAACCTGCGATCTCCAGGCTATAGGGCGCATCTTGTACTCCACACGGAGCACCTTTCCTGGATGCGCCACTTGGGAGCCTCTAAATACAAGCTTAGGATAGTGACCCCAAACATTAAACTTCAAGCAAGTTTTAAATAACATTCGTAATGTTCTCGCCTGTTATTTATAAAATACAGTTTTAGAGGAAAAAACAATCACAATTAAATTGATTGTTTTATTCATATTATAAGACTACTGTATACACTGTATTTAATCAAAAGTCAATCACATTTGTCTAATCACTGTATTTTGAAAGAAAGAAAGTATGCTTCTAAACATTTAATATTCTCATAAATCATAGGAAGGGGTGAACTACTACTTTTTAGAAAACAGGTTTTGCAGACCCGATCAGCACCTGACAGTGCCATGCCTGTGGAATAAACAGAGATTGCTGTTTGACAGCAAGAAACCCTTCTTAAAGGTTTTTATTTTAATTGACAATTTCAAAAGAAACCATACTGAGAGTTCCACTGGGCTAAGCCTCATGTTAAAACACTGTTTTGACTGTTTAGATAATAAGAGTCAGGTCAAATTAAAGAAGTTCAATCAAATTAGATGCATATAAAGAAACCGTAATGAGAGCTCATTTAAAAAAATATATCACAATTTAGATTTATATAAAGTAATTTCTGCTATGCTGAGATTACTTTATAGATTGAAATGTATTCGTACTAGCATTTTAACCATACTTTTCAAGAGTGGACATGGTGACTGACAATTGATATTCCTAATCTCCATAACACCCCACTGTGAAGAATACCTTAACTATTCCAGTTGCTTGGTACACTTTTCTAGTAGGTCCTGGTGTCCCTGTCTCTTTGTATTCAGTTTGTTAATGTCACTGCTTTCCTGAGCTCACTAAAAAGACTGCATGGGGTGTTGACAATAGGAATCCATCTAGATCCTGTTCTATTTGTGCATAACAGTCTGGCTTTCTGAGTGTCTCAGCGCAACATCTTTTTTTTCTCCCCACGTCAATGTCATTCATGCGTCAAGCTCAAATATCAGTGCCATTTACTCTGACCTTACTGGGGGCATGGCTTCTGCAGCTTTGTGTCTGTGTGTGAAAAGTCTTAGCTAGCATGTTAACAAGAGAAATGGGAATGTTTGTAGGAAACAAGAGTTTTGTGTCAAAGAGCGCACTCGCGCAGGTCTAATGTTTGGTCAGAGTATGGTTCAACCCAGCAAAAAAAACACATAAAAGCTACAGTTAAAAGTAACAGAATGAATTATTGGTACAAGCTAATAACACCTTTGCCTATATATATATATATATATATATATATATATATATATATATAATATATATATATATATAGATATATATTATATATAATATATATATTATATATATATTAGCAATGAGAAACACTGAAACTTGCATGAAGACCACATGCAGGACCAGCAAAATGATGTCTTGGATATCTTGGGCAACACATGCCAAAAAAACATCAATGCCTCTTAGTTAAAAAATTAAAAGTTAAGGAGAAGGCAGTTCTTAAACAAATAGCAGATCAGTCTGGAGAGATCTAATCATCATTCCCTAAGGGATCTAATCATGTTTCTCCAAAATAGTTGTTATACTACTGGTGTACTATCCCTACTGCCAGTGAAATGTACACGCAGTTCATTCTAAGCGTAATGTGTCTCTACCAACATCCGTGAAAGAAAAACATAAAATAACACACAGTTAAATATCCCCTAGCACTCCCTGAAAACAGTCAACATAGAAAAAGAAGTTACAAATTACCTCTAATCACCTGGTTTAAACAGCTGGGAAAGGGCTATTTTATTTCCTCTCCACAACTGAATTAGCAACAATATAACAGATACAGCATTCAAGAAGCCTCAAGCCATTTGTCTAAAGCAACCTTATTTGGTTTCCACAGAAACCATCCAATTCAAACTGCATCAAGCTTGGATCAGTGTTAATACTACTATGACTACTACTACTACTACTACTAATAATAATAATAATAATAATAATAATAATAATAATAATAATAATAATAATAATAATAATAATGTTTCTTAAATAGTTTTTCAACAACCAAAATGTTCACTCAAACCTAACACCACACGTTTTATACAAAGCAGGTCTGAGTGCTTTTAAACAAGCCGAAGAGTTACCAACCAGAATTAATGTCACACGCTTGCAGCCTAATATTCAGTATGGCTGTTTTTTCATTTAATTCACCATCACGGTTTATGGATCTATTTTGGACACTGACATGTAGCTAGTAATAATATCATACCGGTACTAGGGACAGTAAACAATTTAAATGAACTGGACCACTGCAGATGAGATGAGGTAATGACATACAAAGCTTCTACTGCAAGGGCTGAATACATATTACTGTATTAGGTAATAACATGCAAATACAACACCAATTATACTGAAAGGATAAAAACTGTATCAAAAGAAAACTTGAAAAAGTCAAATAGGATGTATGTGTAAAACCAAGAACAAAATAACTGTTAAGTCAGTTATTACAGCAATCCATTACTGTTATTAGTGGCACCACTTACAGAAACACAATCATCACTGGAAGACTATAATCCTTAAATAAAACAAGTGCACAGACCTTAAAACAAACCCGCCAGGAACTGAATAAACACCATTAATATTGTAGGCAGGATGAACAAAGCAACCTCTGTAATTTAAGAACATGAATCCCAATTAAAATGGAAAACAACGAATGTGTACAGTGTAATCTGAGTAAAGAATGCCACACCAAAGGGAAGGTTTAGGGTTACATGAGCAGGCTTTTCCTTTGCTACAATAACCATCTTCTGTTGTGGCTTAACTTTCAAAATTGCACCACACTTTACATCAGACAACATGCAGCCTACACCTCTGCCTTCAGACAAGCGGAATCTGGTTTAGTTTAGAACAACAAAACACCATTAGCCTGGCCTGTCTGTCTGTCCGTCCATGTCCATACAAAAAAATATATACAATATAGAGTACAACAAAAACTGTAAGACAGGCCCCAAAGTGCTCTAGAGTGCTAATGTATTGTCTACATTCAGACATGTCAGTATCAATCAATTTGCATTAATAATTAATCATATCACTATTATATTATCATTAACCCCCCCCCCCCCCCCCCCAGCCTTAAAAACGAATAGTGATTTCAAATTAAAATAAGTATAACATGTTTTTGATTTGTTTTAGGAGGGTTAATAAATCAGTATGTTTGCTATAATGAAATTAATAATAATAATAATAATGAAAATAATAATAATAATAATAATAAGTTTCATCACAATAGGGTAAATGTTGTGTAATTCCTTCGCATTACAAAAAAATGGCATAATTAAAAAAACAGGATTAATTTAATCTGTTTCATAAAAGCATTCCAATTTACACTGTCCATCTCTGAATTATGACATACTGTATGTATGCATGTACACACGTATGTCTGCCTCCACTTTATCCCTAGTGGGGATAATGTCATTTTTATCCTGCAGTTTCTTTTAATCTGTGAGCTTGAAGTGTGTATGACCTTGGTACTGCATTAGCCACTGCATTTTGTGTTGAGATTTTACAATTTTTTTTACATGCAATTACAACCTGCACTGTCCTTCTTAATTATCTTTCTTTTTCAATTCAACACTTTAGCATGCAGATTATTTCTGATAAGGCAGAACTGTTCAATCAAAGTTGAACTTCTACACACATTACCGCTAACAGAGCTTTTTAAATTTTTTTTAATTGAAACAAAATATTTACTCAAATCAATTCCCAGTCAAAGAAAGACCTCTGATCCAACCTCCTTTATTTTTTTTCAGTTTCCATGACTTCTTGCCTCCTCTAGATTTAATAACGAGTGCCTGGGTTTTAAGAACCATTTCAACAAGGCTTTGAAAGATCATTGACTCAGTTGTACTGTTCTGTATCTGCTGATTCTCATCTAGAGGTCATATTTGTTAACCAGCTTTGTTTTTATATGTCTGGAGAGCATACTTTGTGCTTCCAAAGTGAAGTGGCTCTTTTAAAGCCACTCGGGAGCCTCTAAATACAAGCTTTTTAATACAATTTTTTTAATTATTTTTTATTGAATGAACATAAAATCAGAACATTATATTTATAAGATACACATCATTGATTCATTATTTATGTATTTATTATTTATGCAAAAAGTTAACCAGTTGAGACCGTGGCTTCATTGGCAAGGGGGAGGTGGTAAGCAATTTAAGAGGATAGTGACCCCAAACATTAAACTTCAAGCAAGTTTTAAATAACATTCGTAACGTTCTCGCCTGTTATTTATAAAATACAGTTTTAGAGGAAAAAACGATCACAATTAATATTTATGTTAACCAGCTTTGTTTTTATATGTCTGGAGAGCATACTTTGTGCTTCCAAAGTGAAGTGGCTCTTTTAAAGTGCTAACCTAGGCCTTTCTTGTGGTATGAAGCAAGCGATGTCTGAAAGAGCCGACCACAAGACAGACAACAGGACTGTCTCTGGAACTCCTCTTTTTAAAGCAATTATAAAAAAAAGTCAATTTCTATTCTGTTACTGACTCATACGGTGTATCTAATAACCATTTAAAGATTGCCAAATGAGTTTACATCAACCTATTGAAGTCTTCAGAAATACTGTAAACAAAGCAACCTTGAGGAACTAGGACAGTAAAATCAGAACACTGCAACATGTGATGCCAAGGTATTTAACACCAGTAAATAAAGGTTGAAGGGTGGATCAAGGGATTATTTCATGCAGTAAAATGTCCTGAGCTGAAGGCAGGGGAATTTAATATAATGTGAGGGTTCTATTGCTATTAGAAAATGTTTGCTAAAAAAAAGTTTAAAAACTACATTTAAAGTTTTTGTTTGTTTTTTTTCACGGTTTTATGCTGCACTAGTTTTAGTTACTCATGAATACAAACGTTTTCCTCAATATTTCATGAGTAATGCAGTTTGCTCAGAATGTGTGGTTGTAGCTTCCAGGCTTCATTATCCCAGTTAAAATGGTGAATTAAGAGGCTTAAATATTAAATTGAGTTCCTCAGTATTTTTACTGTTTTTTTTTTGGTTTTTTTTTAAAGCTGCCATGTTTGTGTGCTGTATCAAGCTTTAAATTATCAGTAGTAGGCAATATTGCATCGTGGCAATTTCCAATAACCTAAACAACAGCTTTATACTAAAATAAATAAATAAATAAATGATAATCTTCTACTTATATGGAGCTGTTCTTCAGTCAGGCACCTTGTGCACAAAAGTGAACATGGTTTGTGATTGTTTTGTTTTTATCTACTTCTTTAAAAAAAAAATGTAAAAGAATAAAACTATCAGTAACGTTTTAATTTTTTTATTAGGATCTGTGTGCAGGTTTGTGCATATCTGTACATTTTAGCATTTACGGTACTGTTAGGTCCCAATACTAATTTATTAGCCAAGTATAAAACAAAAACAAACCAAAAAAACAAGTTTGGTAACAAAAAAAAAAAAACATGGTGATCGTGCTCTTTGTTCAGTATTTATTCACACTGTGTTCATAAAGTTTATTCAAATACTCCTGTCGTTGTTAGAGAAGCATATTATGATATGTTGAAATAAAATTACCGAAAGTAATCAGTCTGCAGCCAGTAGTTTGATTTCTACGACTTTCAAACCAGAGACTATAATAAACTCTAGTAATATATTTGCTATTATTGTGGTTACTGTATTGCCGCTGACTGACCAAATACCATTTTCAATTATTTTGTTGTTCTTTATTTGCTAAACTAAATTGAAATAGACAGATTGAACTATAGGACAGCGAATAAGCAGCCTTTACTCTACATGATTTGAAAGACACCATTCAAAGGTACTAGAATGGAGATTTTCCTTCATCAAGTAGAAAAAAGGCAAATTACATAAATGAATATTTAGATATTTGCTGGTGAACTGATTTGCAACAGAGATTAAACAGTGCTTGAAATAAAACACTTGTGGTCCTTTATTAGCTGCTAGAGAGCTTATATTGACCAATTGTAGTTGTGCAAAGGAATTGTCACTGTTTAACTGGCTGTTGACCAGCACTGTGCCCTCTTCACAAATCTTTAAGGACTGTGATAAGGATTTGGGTCTAAAATAACAACTGTCCTTATCTTCAGACCTTTTCTCACATTTTTGAAATTACTGATTAACCTAAGAGAATGTTTTTAAAGACTTCAAAAACAGCCAATAAAAAAAAAAAAAAAAAAAAAAAAAAAAATCTTAAAACTTTTTAAAAACGTTTTGTGAATAGCGACCATCTTCATATAATAATCTTGGTTTTTTTATGCTTCGGAGTGGTCTAGTTACCTTTGGCTGATACTGATATTGATATTGTATTTTTTGTGGCTCAAAGTAAAATTGTTGCCACAGGCTATAGATTTTTGTTTTCTGGTGCACCTTATAATAAGTAAACTCATAGGACTAAAATTCACAGACTTAGTACGGAAGTAATTTGTCATCGAAGAGCTTTCTGTGGTATCTTAAGTACACTTGACTGTAGCATCATGGGAGTGGAAGGATTTTTTTTTAATTGAATCACAGGTACACTTTACCTGCAGTGTCTCCAGGGTAGAAGTGTTTCTCAGGAAGTACGGCACACATTCTTACAGGCACAATTTCTGTAGGTCCTCAAGCGTTATTAGACATTGACTTCTCACTGCTGTCTTTATACAAATAATACTTAGGGCAGTGTGTACTTTCAAAATAGTACATCGTGTGACCTATGTAACCAATGGAAGCATTGTGACATGAATCCACTTTTGTTTGTAATTCTATAAAACCTTAAAGGTTTAATATCTTATGTTGCAACAATGAAAAAATCACACTTTTATACAGGTTTAAAACGTAATATGAGTTTCTCAATAATTTACTTACAACAGCACTTCTGGCAAAAACAACCAATAACCTTGCCAAGGTTACCACATCTAACGTGAGACCTGAAAATAATACTGCAAGGGTAGCATACATATTTCATCCTACAGATTCTGCAGTTAAAGCTGAAAATGCAAAGCAAAGTCATTTTCTTGATTAAAAATAATACATTCCAAAGGAAACAAATTATCAGTGGCATGCAGGCATTTTGACAGATTCTGGCTGCACCAATAGGCATAGCACATGAGAATACAATTTAGTGGAAAAAATCATGGAATTATCATATTGCACATATTGTACAGTAAATACTAAACAGACAATCCTCTTTTAACTTTCAACAAAACATGATAATTAAAATATGCTCACAGCATGCCAATACATGCCAGTTAGAACCAATTAGTAGCTAACATATTTAATGAAACTGAATTAGATTTTTTTTTTTTTCTGTATTCAAACTATATCACAATATAAGCATTTGTTTGACTGTAAAAAAATAAATAAAATACAAATACAATTCTTCTACAGAAAAAAAGCCTACAGTTTCACATGCAATAAGGATACTGGGACACATTTAATCAACATTCACATTATCCTGTATCATTTAGGAAAGATAACTAATTTCTTTCTTTAGGCTTTCTTCTTAATCCAGGAAATAGGCTTTTTTGGCCTGTCATCATCACTCTAGCTTTAAAAAAAACGTTAATACATTTTTCACGGTAGGTTCATCCTCCCCCTTCCACCTCAAACAAAGATGAGCCAGTTGCAAAAATAATATTGTTGCTAAGCACAAGATGTACTTTATCCAGCAGTTAGAGGGTTAACACATCAGCAGAATTTACATAAATACATACATATATATATATATATATATATATATATATATATATATATATATATATATATATATATATATATATGAGACACATCTCATTTAATAAATCTCTGGGATAGGCAAATTACCCTTTTAATGTGCCAATATAAATCACATTAACACAGCAAACTATAAAGAACTCTTCCCATCAATTACACAAAATTTCATTTTGTCTGCCCTTCTAAGTATCTGGGGTCCCTTTTGCATTCCTGAGCACATATTTGATTTGGCATACCTGATTTTAGTCATGTGTCTGTTTAAAACATTTTGGAAAACAAAGAAAAACATTATTCTGTAAACTGGACTCTAAACATGAAGGACTAGGTACAGGGATTTGACTAAATAAAATTTAAAAAATCCTGCACCAGGACTGCACATATTTGACGTGACAAGTCATCAAGGTGTTTAATGCTTCTCATTAAAATCTGTTCTCCAGAATGGCCCATAAAGTAATGACATTTGAGAATCATTGCCATGAAACATCAGTCATTTACAGTCTTGAATATGAAAGCAAAGGCAGAGGGCCTACTGTCAGCAATTGGTCAACAGATCTGCCTTTCCCATTGAGACACTATTTCTTCTTTGTGCAATCCCCTTTATATAGAACTCCCCACCCTCCCAAAAAAATGACAAGGAGCTGACAAAAGAAAAATAACGATACCTGGTTTTTATATGAAAAAAGAAGCAATTTAATAGTAATTAATGCATTTATTCCAACATATTTCTAACCTTTTCTGTTCAAAAGCAATCCAAACGCATTACATCCTCACTTTAGGCTGTAGCCTGGACGTCGCCGGTGCGAGTCTGGGCTATTCCACAGCCGACCGTGGATGGGAGTTCCCAGGAGGCGGCGCTCAATTGGCTGAGCGTCGCTGGGGGGGGGGGGGGGTCTAGGTCGGCCAGGGTGTCCTCGGCTCACCGCGCACCAGCGACCCCTGTAGTCTGGCCGTGCGCCTGTGTGCTTGCCTGTTAGCTGCCCGGGAGCTGCGTTGTCCTCCTACACTGTAGCTCCTGGGCGGCTGCATGGTGAATCCGCAGTGTGTAAAGAAGCAGTCTGCAGACGGCGCACACTTCAGAGGACAGTGTGTGTTTTCACTGCTCCCGAGTCAGCGCAGGGGTGGTAGTGGTGAGGTGAGCCTAAATAATAATTGGCCATTCCCAAATTGGGAGAAAATAAAAATATTTGGCAACGACTAAATTAAAAAAAAAAAAAAGCAGTCACAAGCTATTACTTAGCAGGGATCCACAGTAAACCTGTTATAGTAAATTCACAGATGCCACAGCCAAAACAATCTGTGCTACGCTAGCTTTTATCGTTCTGGAGACTGTCTAACACAACAGTAGCTGATGGTGCTGTTCTGCCCATCCTGCAATATTGTTAAAAAAACAGGTAAGTTCTAAAAAATAATACATTCATATATCAAAACATAATTGTTATGATCACATTTTTAACAATTTAATAGTGTCACCAACCGTGCCAATGCACTCATTCACTTTATCATTTAACTATATAATGGAATAATGACTATGAAAATGATACATTGCATTTACCTCAAACACATGATAACTGTTGGATTTGTGATTTCTTTCTGTATAGAAATGCTCCAATGTGAAACAATGAACATGCCATTTTCTTGCAGGTGGGTTATATACCTGTAGCAAAATAATATTTGATGCAAACAACCAAGTGATTCCTAAATACCAGTAATTGAGCACATAAAAACAAACCTCATAAGAAATAAGTTGGATTTGTATAATATAGTAGAATTTGTCTACTTTAGATTTCAATATTCTTAAGATGAACGCAGTAGAGAGCTTGCTTTTATAAACATCCAGAACGTAACTACTGATAGAACTAACGGCATAGCCCAACAGTCAATAAGATAGATTTATTGACCGATCCTGAGTAGCATGGAAGGTTTCAAGAAAGCAGTATATATTGTTCAGGCAGTTCTGAGTTATTTCATATATTACTGTCTGAAGACAGAAATAAACAAGGCAAAATGGAATTGTGAGAAACAAAGTATGGGCTGCAAACAACAGAGAATGAATTGCCAAGGATTTACATCAGTGACAGCACGTCATACGAGCCTACAGAGCTAAGCCTACATGTACTTTTGTAAAAGTAAAAAAAAAAAAAAGCTTACCTTATGTCATGCTTTCCAAGGTCTACTGTATTGCTACTGGCTGATGTCACCTCAAAATGGGTGGGATTCTGTGTCTTCAACCTGCAAGCTTTCTTCTGTCTGTCAAGTTTTAATGTATTTGTATGGGTTACACGACGCGAGTTTGAGGCTAGCCTCTACCACTCATAATTAGATTTAATCTTGTCGTGTCTGTTGGGAGGCAGGTTAAGGATCACATGTGACGACTCGCTTAAGTTTCAATTTCCACAGAGTACGTTGTAGATTCTCTTTTTTTTTTTTTATTTATTTATAAGCCATTTTCCTTGCTTTCAATTGAGAAAAAAATAATAAAAAATAACAATAAAGGTGTATATATTTAGCCTCCCCACTTATTATTATTACTTATTGTACTTATAGTGTGTGAACTATGCATCAGCTGCAGAGCCAGTTACAACAACATCTCACCCGAAAGACGGAGCACAAGGAAGTTAAATGACTTGGGGGCAAGGTCACTAGCTGAGCTGGGATTTAAACCAGGGACCTCCTGGTTACAAGCCCTTTTCTTTAACCACTGGACAACAGCCTCCTATTAAAGTCATGAGCTAATACTAATTTACATTTATCTACAAGATAGTTCAAGCAGTCCCATTTTTTCAATGTTCAAATAGTTCTAACACTGATTACCAAAATACTCAAGAATACATGTTTAGTGACCAATAATAGTTCCACGCCTAAAACTGTTCTGCACTACAAGTAAGACATGTACAAAATATCAGTACTAACAGACTAATAAAATAATGGTCTGTGGGGAAGAAAAAAAAAAACCTCTAAAGGGAAAGGTTTGGAACAAATGCCTGACAGTGTCTTCCCCACAGAGTCGGCTTGCTGTTGGGAAGCGATGATGAGAATGAAGGCCTGGATGAATGACCACCTGAAACTGCGCTTTTCATTTTTTCTATGTCTGATCTTTACACTCAGTTTCACTTCAGTGACATTTTACGGTTCACAGAATCTGGCTTATCCAGAATTCACAGGAATCATTCTGACAGTACACATTTATGTCTGCTGAAGGATGTCACAATGCCTTTTACTTAACAGGTTGTTTGTTTTTTTTGTATCTACATCTATAAGGTTTTGGTCCACCATGAAGTAATTTGTCAGTGTTTTCTAAAACTGGGTATATATTTCTAATGAGCAGGTGCATGGGTTAATTTATTTCAGTGCAGCCTACAAATGCCGTTCTGCATGATTCACTTAGCTAGTATAGAAATTGTGACAACCTACATTGCAATGTACTAAAGACAGTTTATCAAATTGCTTATGGAACTCGTTTTTTGTGATATAGAAGAAAATAAAATGTGCTTTAGAATACAGTAAAGGAGCCCGATTATGAAGAAAGTTCCTTCATTAAACATAGTTCACACGACTCCCTTATGGCATCTATCTTAAGTCACAGGTCAAAGTGAATACAGCCATTAAGTTTTTTCCCTGAGGAATTTCTATAACACTGAAAATATAAAGTTGCTTGATGGTTTAACAGATATTAGTAGTTGTAGTGGCAGCGGCGTATTTTCAAATTCATACAAGTTCAGGGGGTGCTTTATTGAAAATGATAGAATTATTAACTAATAAGTTAAATATATCACAAATGTAATTGTTCCTACTGTTGCAGAACAAAGAGCATTATACCTTAAAGCAAAAACATGTACATAAAACACTCAATGAGCCATAATGTTATAGGTTAAAATCTTCCAAGTGCAAACTAGATTAACACCACCTGCCAATTTCATAACCTGGTGAGGGGACAAGCTGTGTCTTCAGGAGGAGGTAAACAATTCATGTAGGTACGATCTCATGACACAACCTATGATGATAACATATTCAGCAGAGCATGGGTGGATACTGAGTTTTAAAAAAAAGAGCTTGGCAAGAAGAATATCCGTGTTAATAACAAAGCCAACGGACACATAGAAATCAGGAAACTAATGGTGCATTAACGCTATAAGGATGCATTTGTGGCCATAATTCATTTATTTTTTAACCGCTGAATTAGCCGATTTATTGGCAACATCTCACTGATTTAACAAGAGCAAGCTAGAAAAAAGCATTGTTATTGGTTGATTTTGTGACAATACGTTTACATAATCATTTCTCACAAATATAAGGCAGGTGTGTGAGATAAAGTTTTTGGTTTTGGAAAAAATAGAAAGCTGTAAAATAAAAAAAAATAAATACTGTAAATGGAAAGTAAAAAATCTCATACAACAGATGTAGGAGTAAGTTTCCAGTGACCTGTACACTTATCTCAGCTGAACAAACATTACAATATTAAAGGTGGACCACTGTTTTGCATCTCTTCTCGGAAGAGGAACCATGGGGTTTGCTCATGAGGTTATCATTCTCTGGCACTAGTATATTTGCAAAGCCTCAAAGAAATGGGAGTCTGAAGAGGGACTGAAAGTAAAGACACCACGCAAACCGCAGCAACACTGGAAAAGCTCTGTTCAACACACCTGCAGGATGTATCATCCTTGAACTTCCTGTCCCAGGACATGTTGATGGAAACAGCATGCAAACATCCAAGACTCTCTCATACATAATGTACCTCGCCCTTTTCCTCCAGTGCACAGTAGTAAGGACAAGTGATTCCCAGACAATGGGAATTAATAAAATGCTTCCTGTACCAGCTCTTGTTCTAATAAACAAGAGTGCTCAAACATCTGTGTTAACACTACTCTCAGCATAATTCTTGGAACAAATCAATTAAGGACAGTAAAATGCATTCTCATTGGTGTTAACAGGAAGCTATAATAGAGGCCTTCTCAACTTGCAGGACCTTGAATGATTATCTTGGCAACCACGGACAAGCAGCTACTAGCCCTATGCTTACTTCATACATGTCATGCATATTTCAGTAATACATTACAAATACGTGTTATGGTAAAGTGTATTCCTATGCACTCATTCAATTTCAAAGACATTCCCTGACAATAAATTAATAAGAAACCTATAGCAATACTCAAAACACAATTTGATGATACGGTTATAATGGTGCCAACTTCCTGATTGATAAGAACCATATTTACTGTAAAATGGACAAGGATTGTTTGAATCATTTGTAACCATAGAGAATAAAGAACTACTCTGCACATAGTACACAAACATTACTTCCTGTGTGTGGTGAGTCATCATGGAGATATGACATGTCTGGGCATGCACTTTGAGTATTGACTTGCATATATAGGATGACCAGATTTTCAAAGTTCAAAACCTGAACACATTGTTAATAATTGATAAGACTAATTAAGCTACTTAAATGTAGGCTGTTTTTATGGTTATTTAACTAGCCATTCTTTCACTCTTAGTATTATCTTTTTTTAAACCAACTAGCTAATTTCAGTACACTCCTGGGTGCATAATTTGTGGCTAATTAGGTTAACTAGCCACCCCACGTATAAACACCATTTGGGGTTGTATCGGTACTGCTACTTTTATATTGGGTTTTATTATTATTAACCCAAATAATAATAATAATTATAATTCTTATTTAATACATTTAATGTTTGTAAATATTAATAATAATAATAATAATAATAATAATAATAATAATAATAATAATAATACATTCAATCATTACAAATACGTTTACGTTTTGGCATTTTTCTTTTTTGGGTGCTTGCAACCTCTTGCTGCTCTGCCTAGTGTCTGGGATAAATCACGGCAGAACTGCATAGCTGCACAATTACCATCTTACACATACAGTGGTTTGCAGAAGTATTCACCCCCTGCAAAGTTTTCACATTTTGTTGGTCTCTGAGCATACTCCACGTCTCTTTCAAATTAGACTTTACATGTAGAATCTACACAAACTACTCCACATTGATAAAGTTAAAAAATGCATATAGAACATAAATAAGTAAGATTTACATAGAAAAAACAGAGTAATCTCAGTTGCATAAGTATTCAACCCATTTGCTACTGCAGCCCTATATCAGCTCAAATTCAAATGATTTGTTTGAAAGGTCACAAAATTAGTGAAATGGTTTCAGCCTGTGTGTACTTAAAGTGGTTTAACTTGTAGATTATTTCCCTCAGGTATATAAAGACTTTCAAGCTGCAACTCATCTAGTCATCCAACAAAGCAACCATGAAGACCAAGGAGCTTTCAAAACAAGTCAGGGATAAAGTGGTAGAGAGGCACAGAGCAGGAGATGGGTCCAAGAAATTTTCAAAGGTGCTGATTATCCCTCTCAGCATAGTGAAGTCCATCATTAAGAAGTGGTAGTTGCATCATATCACCCAGACACTACCTAGATCAGGTTGCCCTCCCAAATTGAACAGCCGGGCAAGTAGGAAACTGGTTCGGGGTGTCACTCTGAAGCCAACAATGACCTTGAGAGATTAGCAAAGTTCTGTGTCTAAGATGGGAGTCAGTGTTCACACATCAACAATAAGCCGGTCCCTACACAAAGCTGGCCTGTATAGATAGGTGGCAAGAAAGAAGCCATTACTCAAAAAGCCTCATCTTAAAGCACGTATGGAGTTGCATGTAGATGATACTGCAGACATGTGGAAAAAGGTTTTGTGGTCAGACGAGACAAAAATTGTACTTTTCGGTCTAAATTCCAAGCGTTACGTCTCAAGCAAGCCCAACACTGCACATCACTCAGTCAACACCATCCCAACTGTCAAGCATAGTGGTGGCAGCATCATGTTATGGGGATGCTTCCCTTCAGCAGGGACTGGGAAGCTTGTCAAGATAGAGGGGAGAATGGATGGTGCAAAGTACAGGCGAAGCCTTGAGGAAAACCTGTTTGAGTCGGCCAAACTGGGGAGGAAATTCACATTTCCGTAGGACAATGACCCAAAGCACAAAACACTGGAGTGGTTGAAATAGAGAATTAATGTTCTTGAGTGGCCCAGTCAAAGTCCTGACTTGAATCCAATTGAAAATTTATAGTGAGACTTAAAGATTGCAGTCCATCGACTACCCCCAACAAACTTATCAGAACTGGAGCAATTTTCCTGTGAAGAATGGGAAAAAATTTCACCATTCTACTATGAAAAGCTAGTAGAGACCTATCCAAAAAAGAATAGTAGTAATTGCTGAAACAGGTGCTTCTACCAAGTACTGACTTACGGGGCTGAATACTTATGCAACCAGTAATTTTTTTGCTGACATTTAACCTCCTCCTCATATAATAGTGTTCAATTTAACCACTACAGCTTTGAATTAAAAAAAGTTCATTTGAAAAACTGTGCATAATTATTTGTAATTCAACAAAATGTGACCTTATTGGTAGGCTGAGAATACTTCTGCAAACCACTGTAACTGAGATTCATATAGAATATAAACTAAATGAAAACGCATGGTACACTGAGGAATAAGGATGTATGTCTGTGTTAATCACTTTGTAAAAATAATGTTCTTGATTACCCTAGTACCTTGTTTTTCATTTTATTTTCACTGCAGGTGCCATAAACTAAAAGCGGTTGTTTACGTTATTTTGACAAAAGGTATTTTTAGTGTGTTGTGCTACAGGAAGTGGCTGAAAACCAGGACTTTTTAAAGATTTTGAGCAAAATGTTGGGACAACAGGGCCTTTGATGAAAAACCGGGACTGTCCTGGCTAAACTGGGATGTCTGGTCACCCTATGCATATAGGACCAAGGTTGAGTTTTTGAAGGTCTTGATTTATATACAGTATGTTTAAAAAAAAAAAGTAAATAAAAAAAACCCTAAACAGTTGCAGGAGATACTAGCAAGATCCAAATTATACAAACATTAGCAACCAGGTATTTTGTGTCCTGCTAAAGACATGCTACGTTCATAATGTTAATGTCCTTGTGGCAAGGTAACCCTGCCGCTGTGCGTATTATGTATTATTGTGTTGTATTATTATTTAAATGTACTGTCTTGTGTTAAAAACACGCTGTTTTATTGTTATTGTTTACCACCTAGATGTGGTTAAAATGCCCCATCTAGATAAAATTTTGAGAATGCATGGTCAACAGTGAGTGATTATTGACAAATTGGCTGTTGACCATGCATATGAGAAACCCCGTGCCAAATGTGGTCGATAAACTAGGTAATTGATAGCTAGTTAATCCCTCGGCCACAATATAAAAACAAGCAGCTTTGGCTGAAAAGGGGTTGAGTGTGTTCAGAGGTGGAACATGAGTCGTGAGTAGGAGAGAAAAGCATAAAGAGAAAACAATTGCTACCCTAAAATACTTGATGGTTCCGTGTCTGTTTGTTTTGGACACTGTGCTGTTTTGTTTTCTACCAGTGTTTTGTTTATTTGTTATTAAACGGTGCATCAGCGCTTGTATACCCCAGTACTGTGTCTGTCTCCTCCCTGGTCTGACGTCACCCGCAAGGCATTGTGCCAGAGTCCTTCATATTTAAAATGAAAATATCAAAACTATAAAGCATGATACATGTCAACAAAACATGAAGTGGCCAAGCAAAGACTATTTGCGGATGATTAAAAAAAAATTGGAATGATGAACAAAACCTCTTAAAAATAATATAGATCATACAAGTTCACAGACTTTGTCTGATGTAGAATTATTCTAGTTATGGTATTTGGCTTTGAATAGGTAACTAAAGAAAACTTTCTTCTATTCCAGAAACCACATTACTGTGACCACAAGAAGGGAATAGTGAATGCTGGAAACTGCATGTTAATGCATATTTAAGTTAATTTCCTTTGATTTATGTTAATGTAAATGTGCTGGAATCATCACAGTGTCATGCACTCTGTGTTAAATTATTTCAATTCAGTGTTAGTGTGACCACACATATCTGCAAACCTGAAATGTTCACTTGTGGACGCCCCAAATGGTTACATCTATCTGAAGTTCATGCCACCTTTGGTTTTACCTAGCACTTGCCAGCCCAGCATCTTAAGCACTGTAAAAAAAGAGCCAAAGTCAATTAAATAGAATATTACCTCCTCACTGTCTGTATCTTTTACCCTGAATGATCAATCATTTGCTGTGAAGAATAATGCCTTACTTTGAACAGTGTCTCTTTGCAACATGTTGATTTCAGCCTGTAATCTTGTAGCAGCTAAATCTGTTTCTTTATGAGATGCAATCAACAGGACAAATTGTGCTCACACGTGGATTACCCCTAGCAATGCTTTCAGAGTATGAAAATTAACATCAGAAGCTACTGACCTTTCCAAATCTCTACTTAAAAGAAATACTTCTTCCCAAGCGAAGAAATGCAATATTACAAGCATATTTCGTATTCTACCTTCCTGGCTTGTTTTGTACAATTTATTTTATCACACCTGCCGGTTACATTTATAAAAGCAGACTTTGCGAGACCATGGGAAAAGGCTATTGACTTTTCTTATAGGTTTCCAGGTTCCAGGTTTCCATCATTTAACATCATCAAATATATTAATATTGGGTTTGTCTAAGGTTCGATGAGTCTAGGAGAAAATATGCATTTATTGACCCTCATTCATGTCAATATTCCTCACTTTTGCTTTATCAAAGGCTCTACTACTCAATTCACTTCACAGACCAAATAATATAATCTATATAGGACACAGTGTTTTTTTTACAACATGACATTGTTAGATATTGGGTTATCCTAAACTAGTGTAGAAAACAAAGTCTCCTGGCCATCCTTGAAAATGTTTTGTCTAAAAAGTGCCAATCCGGATATGTGGAATTTTTAAACAAAAGATGAATGGGGAATAATATGTGGAATAAGATCAGGGGCTGTAACAGGGCAAGTAGCCCTTTACAATTGTTTATGTTTAGAAAGGGGTCTTCCCCTCCGCCCCTGTGTTATTTTGTGTTTGTTTATTTATTATTTATGTTTATAAATGACGGCGAAAGCCGTGTGGTTTGTTTATTATGATTTATTTAAAGTTAAGTGTATTTGTATATATGACGGCGATGTGCCGTGTGTTTTGTTATTGTCTTGAAAATGTATTGGATTTAAAAATGACGACGAGAAGCCGTAGCTTGTTTATGTTTTGTAGCATGGATGGGTAGCACCATCCATGATAAAATCTTGTGCAGAAGGTGGTCATCTCTCAAGTCTAATTAGTTAATTTATTAATTGCGAGATGACCACCAAGATAAATACCAACAGCCCTCTGCACTCCAGGTGGGTGTTCAGAGAATGAGAGTGAGCGAGGAGCCAGAGAAAAATTTAAAAATAACTTACAGGATCCGTGAAGGCTACTGCCCAGCCGGACTTGTATTTTTGTGTTCGAGATTTATTTTGTTTAATTATTTTATTTGTGTGCTCTGTGAGCAGTGTTTTTTGTTTAAATATTTTATTTATTTTTTGTATTTAAATAAACGGCGCACAGCGCGTCTTCTGCCTGCAGTATCTTGCTGTGTTGTTCTTCCTACATATGGCCTGACGACACCAGTCGTCATCCTGTGACAGGGACTATGAAGCATACTTAAAAATCCCTGGTGTTCAAAACAAAGTCAAACAGTGAGGCATGTTGCCATCTTCAAAATGTATAATTAATTTTGCACAGAAAAACATACTCTCTCTCTATCTCACTGGGTGGCTTATGCATGCAATTTCGGTCGGCTCCAGGAGCACATATGAACCAGAAAAGTAAAACAACATTATATACTTTAGAGTTTCTGTCATCATGATCAATCTACTGCGTAGCGTATTCTTTAAGTTTTCCACTCAAGAGATTTGGATTTAAAAAAAAAAAAAAAAAAAGATTTTGTGGGTATTCTAAAATGCTTGTGTGCTTTGTTGCTTCCCACTTCAAGCCCTTGTTGCTTAATGAAGCTGAAAGCCAATCCATTAGGAGTGTCTTAAGAACTGGCATATGGGATCCTGGAATTAAAAAGCAAGCATATGCTCGAGCTCCCTTTTGAAAGTGACTCACTATACACAATTTTATTGTGCTACTATTTATAAAGAAAGTAGGTCACTTGTAGCGGTTACTGCCAAACGAGGAAGCCTCATGTGAAACATCTTAAACCCTCTGAAATGTTTTGTATTTGCAGTCTCTTAGTTACTCTTCAGTTAGCTTATAAACAGTTTCCGATATGTAATCAGGACAACTGTTAACTGTGTTTTTCCAAGAGGAGGAAGAGAAGAATTAAAATAGATTTAAACCACTAAACCATGTACATTTCCTTGTGGAAAACCTGGACAGCGAAATGTAAGGAGAAAGCCTACTGTAACTTCAACTTCCAAAGCACAGACTTTTTAAATTAAAGCATTAAAAACAGAGGCCAGTAATAACTTTCAAGATTGTATTTTTTGTTGCTGAGCTAGCCTGTGTGAGCTTAACAATACGATGCGGATACAATTTTTACTTTGTGGGATCACACAAAACCCTGGTGTTCTAGCCAATGTCCTTCAGAGCTAGATCACATTTGAACGGCATCATTAAATCAATTCCATATTCAATAAGGGGTCATATGCAGCAGTGGTAAATCATTTGTAAGCAAAAACTTTTCATACAAATGAGCTGAAAATCCCTTAACACTAGAACGACCATGGCAGACATTTTGACGGTTTTCAAATTTAAATTACTCTGCGTGTCTGAAAGTTGTGCAGTTGTCCGTTTATGACTTTTCTTAAATACACGTATCAAATACCCTGACGGCATCTGAAAGGCAGGATCACGAAAATAAGGATGTTATAATCCTGCCCACCTAGAACTGCCAAAGCAGTAATTTTGACTGCCTTTTACAATACATGTTTTTATTTTGAATATAACCTAGATTTTATTTTATTTTTTTTGTTTATACAAGCCTGTTGTTATCCCTACTGGACCTAGCAACCATCAATCCCTTTGTTTTGTACAAGGAATGCACCAGGGAAAATATCAGTAGGAGAGATTTTATCTTGAAGCTAGCCACAGCGCTTCTGCAGAAACATTTCAATCAGAAAACTGCAAAGCTGCAGCTGCAGGCTGCAGGCTACAGCAGCTCAACCTGGATTCAGTGCTGCACTGAGTGACACATGCAAGGGAAAACATGTTACTTTAGTTTTAAATTAAAAAAATAATTTAGGTTTTTACAAGTTTCTTTTGAAATGTTTATTTTATTATAGTTTTTCATTTTTTAAAGTAGTGCTTTATATGTGGTAACTTTTAAAATAACCCCTTTTATGTGTAATTGTTCATTTAAATACAGTGTTTCGGCTGGGCAGATGTTTGATATGATGTGCTTGAATAAAACTTGTTGTAGCCGATAGTTTGGCTTTCATTTTAATATGTTGTTTAAAATGTAACCATCATAATGACTGCCGGCGGTGGTTTTAGGTGTGAGTATAACCGCGGCGGTTCTGGTGTTAAAGTCAAGTCCAGCAGCAAGAAAAAACATTCAAAAGTGTATCACATTAAATCAGATAAACCATTAAAACACTTGAGCAATTAAACATGGTTCCCTGTTGAAAGTGCCTGCAATATGGCAAAACTGAAGTTCCGCATTAGGGTTCATAATGTATTTCATTCACATCAGATGGACATCATGACAGCTTTGAAACTAATACACTATGCTAATTATTCTTACCTTATGTCCATTGTACAACAGACATTTGTAGGCAATTTATTATCGTGGCTGTCTTTTAGTCCACAATGGTCTCATCTACGACAATACACAGTATATAGGTGTCTCACTTGTTTTGTGTATATCATTTGCATTGTAATTGTTGTTTTAACACATGCTGTACTGGCACTAATAAAAACAAAACTCAATTGTGTATAGACTGAACACTAACATAAATCACACTTTATCACAAGGAAGACCTATATAAAGAAAGAGTGAAAGCCAGAGCTACTTTAAACACAAGAGATAGACATATCACTATGTCAAAACAAACAGTATGCAGCTCATCTTTTATTTAGGTTGCCACAGGCTACCAGTCTGCTGGGGTTCTCAACCAAGTCACATGACATTTCCATTGGGTTTTGGCTAATAACTGACACTAACCTATCTGTTAATGACTGTAAATATCTGTTCGGTTTACCTCAGAAAACCAAATGAAAGATTTGTAATTAACAGAATAATTTATTTTCTTAAATTAAATCATTAAATTTATAATTAGATTAGATTTTTTTTGTCTGTTCATTGAAGAATAAAATAAAATAAAAATGTATATAAATATTTTTTCCATTATAATTACCATTCTATGATCAGTAACAGCTAACAGGCAAAAACATGCAAGTATGATATAGACAGACACTCGCCAATAAATCAGAGTAATTTCAATTTTGTGACAAATGTGCCTGCAAAGTTTTATCAAAATTCAGGCACACCGTTCTTAGACAGCCTTCATTAGAACTAACTACAAGCCCAAGGCCGGTAGGTCATGACCTACCGGCTTTGGGCTTGTAGTTAGTTAATTACTCATTATGACCTAAGATCTGACATTCTCAAGAACACACACCCAAGCAGAGCACATCCACTGTTGTTGCTGCCAGGTATAATCAATGAAAATGGTAATGGTTCACTTAAATTGCAAAGTCATTATCAGCAGGCTTCATGTTCAGCATTCACAATGCTGAAACTGTAAAATAAAAAGCTTCAAATCCTCCAACTTTGCTCAGAGCAGGGTCAGCTGCCAGATTCAATTAGTCAACAAACCACAACCACATTTTTCAAAACAGAACATAGAGGTAGAACACTGCGTTAATAACAATAGCAAAACGCTTTTTTTATGCATCAATTGCTCCTTAAACAATGCAAGGATACAATCAAAACCATGTCTTTTAGCATCTGCAGCTCATTTCCTTTTATATCTTCACTGTCACAGCTATCCATGAAAATCAAATTAATACCTGCACCAACTGCTTCAAAATGGCTAAATACTTGAAGAACAACTTGCAAAATTAGCTTTTACAGACACACTGCAACCAAAGAGCACAAAAAAACAAATGTAGGGGGTATTTAAATTACCATAAAGTCAGGGATGAAGATCAAATAATAACAAATAATGAATAAAAAAGAAAAATAGGTAGACAGATTTAAGGGCAAGCACTGTACCTAATTCAATAATATATTTCTTTTGAGAAAGTAGAATGCTTCCCAATGTGTTAATCACTGGCAATCTTTAAAAGGATAATTTATAAACATTATTTATTTTTTATTTTATTTTTAATAAATAAAAAGCCTTGAGTTTGACAGCTCTGGATAAAAATAATTATCATCTATTCACTTTTGGCCACCATCTCACAAACCATACACTCTGACTGTTTGATGATCTGTGTAAATTGCAAGACAGCAAATGCCCAGACCTAATGGGATTACCTGCATTATTAATACTCACCAGCAGTGGTGGTTGCGGCAGATGTAATCTAACTAAAAAGAGACTTCATTACTGAATGTATCACTCAGCAAATTGTGGAAAGCTTTTAAAAATAACCTTCCATCCTTTGCCAAGGAGTTAACATGGCCTACTGAAAAATAGGTTTAAATCACAGAACTGAAAATTCCACTTCAGGTTATTCAACCTTATTTGATCTTCTTACGTTGTAATTCCAAGTGTAAAACATATTATATTGTAGTAACATGTAAAATACTTACAAATGTGAGTTTGCCTGTACTTATTATAGCAATTTGCATGCTCAGACTGCTATACTGCAAGTAACTGGCATGTTGGGCACTTGATATCTCGGTTTACAAGATAAATGATGTTGCAGAGCTCTAAGAGCAATTAAGAATGTGTAAAGGCCCACCTTAAAAAAGCATGCACAGCTGAAATGCAAGTATTGCGCCTGGATAACATAGCAGGTCTTCTGAAGGCTGACCTGGATGGCATCTTGCGCTCGGCACTCCTCCCTGAACCAGTAGCTTCAGAACTGAGCTTAGTCTCGAGTATGTTGCTGCAAATTTCAGGTTTCCAAGGGCAAACCCTGGGGAGAAGCCTGGCAGGCCTGGTAGTGGCGCGCAGACAACTTTGTCACAGGCTAGGGTCCCGGATGTGGACAAGTCGTCCTTACTGGACACGCCTATCCACTTTCGGGCCAGTAGTGGAGGAGATTCTGCAACACTCCCACCGAGAACAGGAGCCGTCTCGCAGGTGGCTGCAATGCTCCGGCACCAGAGATGATGAGGCGTTGGCGTCCGCCCATGACACAAACGGTGACCTGAATGGTTCCAATCCAGACTGCACATAGTGGCAACCTGAGGCATCTCCTTCAGGCTTCTGCACCAGCTAATATCCAGGGCCACCCGCAAGGATGGGGGAATGCCGGATGTGGGGCAACAGCGTAATTGCACCTCAGACTCTTGGGTGCTCGCCACCATACACACCGATTACGCGCTGCAGTTCTGCGCAGGCCCTCCTCCCTTTCGAGGGATTACGGTTACATCTGTGAGCGACCCTCTCCAGGTATTTGTGTATAGGACAAGGGCGCTGTGTCAGTATGACCAGCTCTTCGTTTTGTCAAGTTGAAAAGACTCTGGGTATAGCCCTCTCGAAGCAGTGACTGTCCCACTGGATTGTGGACACAGTTTCGACTGCATATACTAATGCCAGCCTACCCCCACCTGGGAGGGTGACCATGCATTCTACCAGAGGAGTGCCTACTTCACGGGCCCTCTTTAGAGGTGCCTCCTTGACTGATATTTGTACTGTGGCTAGCTGGGCTACTCCGCATACATTCACCAGGTTCTATAGACTGAATGTGGTAGATCCCTCTATGCCCTCCTTAGGCACTAGGGTCCTTAAGGTTGCAGATCACACCACACAGATTAGTTTGGTGGTAGCGAGACGTCCCTCATCTGCTGTCCGCTCATGCTCCCCCGCGACAGCTTTGATATACTTTCCCAAAAGCATTGTTGTTGGTCATCTTTAAATTAAAAGGGAACGATAGGTTACAGCTGTAACTCCATTTTCCTAAACCTTGCGAGGTCGCATCACTCGCATTTGCGGTTTCGATGCAAAAGAGAACGCGATCTCCGCAGAGTGACTACTTATTCCTTCGCTAGGCGGAACCGAGGATGTTACTCCCTGGAGGGGCCTATCGGGAGCTGTGACATAATCTTTCTTTTTTTGTTTCTATTGCAATTTATCCTAGCATAACTCACAATAACATCACTAAGATCACTTAAAGTATCTGGAACGTTTACCAAAAGTTTGTGAGTCAAATTGCATTATGGGGGGAAAGTCACAACCTTACCATGTTTCGCACTATAACAGGTTGTGTTATAACGGGGTATCACTATAGTTTGTTTCAGCTTAGCACACGTCTGATTCTCCCACTAATGCTAAATGAGGACTTGTTTAGTTTGCTGCAAGGAAATTAATGTGTTTACTTTGTGGCAATTTGTAAAAATAAATAAATAAATAAAGAATCCAATTCAAATTTAATTTTAGAACAAATCAAACTACTAGTAATAAAAGGAAATCAAACTTCTGTTATGTGCAATTCCAATGTCTCTTCCATTCTGCTTAATGGCAGAAAAAAAAATGCATTATCACTACAGGCTTTGATTTCATTTATAAATTACTTTCCATAATTGCCCTTCCAGATGAAATAAGGAGAGGATTGAGGATTTGATAAGCAAGAATTGAGCAAACAGAGCTATTCCACCACTCATGACAGCAAAGAAACTTCTCTTAATGCCTGATAAGTGCTTCTTAGTGTCGCAACAAATGCATCATATTATCAATAATCTATAAGCCAGGCCACAGAATTCTTACTATACATTCATTTTGTGTACTGAGCAAATAGAGTCCCATCTGTACACAGTATATGATGCACTTTTCGTTGTGTTCACCAAAACAAAGTAAATTATGCAAAAACAAAGTAAATTATGCAAAACATCACTATGAAAAATATACATTTCATCCCAACTAGTACTTGTGTGTGAGACAGCAGGTACTGCTTATTATTTCAGTAACTACAACTACAACAGTGTTAGTACACTTTTCACCTTGAGCCAGTGGTGAGTACAGAAACCAAAAGGCAATCCATTATTTTATTCTTTCTGTTTTTCATAAAGAAAGTGTATCGACCTGAATCTCACAGGTAACCAAGGCAACCAACATTTACTTCATGGATTTCATATGTGCCTATGTTTTTAAATAAGTTAAACAGTAATGACATTGGTGTATCTGATATCCCCAATATCTGCCACTCTTATCTAGATTCATTTTCACATTTAGGGATCTGCAGGTTTCCTTTTCAATACACAGCTGTTAATTAAATATAATGTCCCCATTAATTGGACTACATCTATTTTTAAATAACTTAATGAAAGTGTAACAGCATCAGTGGACTTTAAATAACATTTGGGATGTGGCGCACATTCTACAGCAGCTAGTACTTTGAAGAGGAAGTGAATCTCTAATGTAGAGATTGGTTATTGCAGTGGTGGTTTATTTTACAGCTATTTTCTTTAGTACCAGTTTTACAAATAGAATAAGGCACAGTTGTGAGAATCACCACGTAAAAATAAAGTAACCAGACGTCCCCTTATAAGGTGTTTTATAAGTATTTTATTTTTTTATTAATTTTACTCAAATTTGTCAAGAAGATATTCACCAGCGAGAAAAATGGCACACTAAAATCATCTATGTTTGAGCTGGAGAGATATTTGGAGGAAACACATACAGATTAAAAAAGGCAGGAGCCTATGTCAATTCCTTCAGATATTCCACCTATCAATCCACCCGAATATCAAATGGAGGACTGTGCACCTAAGTGGAAAGAAGTAGAGCAAGGCATCATCAACAAAAAAAGCAAGGGCATCATCACCTCCAGGGCCTAATGGAGTTCCATACAGAGTATACAAGAGTGCTTCTGGAGTTCTACGAATCCTGTGGAAATTGATGAAAGTGGCATGGGAAAAACAGGTTGTACCAAGAGCATGGCGCCGGGCAGGTGGAGTCTTTATACCAAAAGAAAAGGATTCTACAAGCATCGGTGAGTTTCGTCCTGTTTCCCTATTAAACGTAGAAGGCAAGATTCAGCATTATTGCTCAGAGACTGTCAACCTACCTATTAAAGAACTGCTTCATTGACACTTCAGTACAAAAAGCAGGCATTCCAGTTTTCCCAGGATGCTTAGAACACATCAGCGTAATCTGGCAACAAATTCAATCAGTAAAAAAGGAGAGGAAGGAGCTCCATGTGACATTTCTGGATTTGGCTAATGCATATGGTTCAGTGCCACATGAACTTCTTTGGGCAGCATTTGATTTTTTCAGCGTACCGATGACAATAACAAATTTACTGAAAGCCTACTTTGGAGATTTGAAATTTTGTTTTTCAACTTCAGAATTCAGCACTACATGGCACTATTTCTCCACTGGCTTTTACCATGGCAATGGAAGTAATTATAAGGGCATCAAAATGGGTAGTGGGAGGAGAGCGCTTGGCTTCTGGAATGCGACTACCACCAATTCGAGCATATATGGATGACATGACAACAATGACTACAACAGTAGCCTGCACTAATCGGTTATTGGGCAAATTAACCAATAACATTGAATGACAATGAATGCAATTCAAGCCCATTAAATCAAGGAGCATCTCTATAATTAAAGGTAAAGTAGTAAATAAAAGGTTCTACATTAATGGTGAGGCAATACCAACAGTATCCGAGAAGCCAGTGAAAAGTCTAGGGAGATGGTACAACGGGGATCTAAAGGACACAGTTCGTGTGGGAGAGGTTAGATAACAAGCAGTGGAAGGGTTGAAGAGCATAGACAGCAGCGCTTTACCAGGCAAACTGAAACATTGGTGCTTTCAGTTTGGTCTACTGCCAAGACTGCTGTGGCCACTGACTGTGTACGAGGTTTCCTTGACAACAGTTGAGAAGCTGGAAGCTTTAATCAGTTCATACGTCAGGAAATGGTTGGGAGTTCCACGCTGCCTCAGCAGAGTGGGACTTTATGGTAAAGGAATACTGTAGCTACCAATCTCTGCTCTAACCGAGGAGTTTAAGTGCGCCAAAGTCAGACTAGAAATTATATTAGTAGATTCACGTGACAAATGCGTAAGGGAGGCAGCAACTGTGTTGAAAACTGGAAGAAAATGGATGGCAAAGAAAGCTGTGGAAGATGCTACGGCTGCCCTTCGAATCGGAGATATTATGGGGCAAGTTCAGCATGGAAAAGGAGGTTTTGGTCTCAGTTCAGCTCCTCCTACATGGCAGAAGGCAACCCCGGCTCAACGGAGGAAGCTGGTAGTCAATGAGGTGCAAAAGCGGGAGGAGAGGATCAGGTGTGTAAAGGCTGTTTCCCAGGGAGAATGGATGAGATGGGAGAGTGTGGAACAACGCAAGATCGGCTGGCAAGACCCATGGACAACAACAGAGCAGGATCTGTTTCCTCATCAAATCAGCATATGATGTTCTCCCATCACCACAGAACCTAAACCTCTGGGTTGGTGAGGATCCCTCATGTCCTTTGTGTTCATTACCTGCAACACTAAGGCACATTTTAACAGGATGTAAGGTGGGTCTTAGCCAAGGACAGTTTACTTGGCGCCATGACCAGGTGCTGCGATGTCTGGCCTTAGCATTGGAAGACAAGCGTAACCTGACCAATAAGTTGCCACCAGTTCCATCAAAGCAATACACACAAAAGACAATATTCCTCCATCCAGGAGAGCAACCACCAAGAAAAGGTGTAAAATCAAGCCTCGCTCAGGACAACTGGAAGCTGCTAGAGACTGGAAGATGCTGGCAGATGTTGGTCAATGGCTTATTTTTCCACCTGAGAGTGCCACCACTAACCTTCGACCAGACATTGTCTTGTGGTCTGGATCAGCACGCCTTGTTCATCTGGTAGAGTTAACGGTGCCATGGGAAGATGCTGTGCATGAGGCGTATGAGAGGAAGAAACTTTGGTATGCTCAATTAGTTGCTGAAGCGGAACAGCGAGGATGGAGAGTCTGAGTTTACCCAGTAGAGGTGGGTTGTCAAGGATTTGTGGCACACTCTACAACCCGGTTTCTCAGAGACGTCGGGTTCAGTAGCCAAGAGTTGCGTCACAGAATGAAGAACTTACCTGAAGCAGTAGAAAGGAGCAGCAACTGGCTGTGGTTGAGATGGAAAGATTCTGGATGGGGATCTCAAGCACAATAGAAAGAAAGCAACACTGATGTACAGGTAAGTAAGCTGGGCTGAACTGAGTGGTGGATGGAGGGGGTGATGCTGGGACGCCAGAATCACTGTTGAGCCCTCTTGAGGTGTCGTGGGCTAGTCAACGAAACACTGAGGATGGAAGGTGCCCATTTGAAGACCCCAGATATGTACCCTACTCAGATCAATCCAGACGGTTGTCAAGCTGATGCGCTGGGGAGACCGCACTGGGTTGATCCCCAGAGCCAGCATTGCAACCGTTGAGTGTGCTGATGCGCTGGGGAGGCAAAATGAGCTGATCCCTGGAGCCAGCAGTACACTTCAGCAATCAACACCAGACAGAAGGATATCTACATCATCAGATGGAAAACGACGCAAATGGATGGAGATGCAGATGGATCATATTAGTTTACTGCAAAGCTACGTCTTAGTTGGTGCTTATCTTGGCGAGAGCCAAGATCAAATCAGCATGAAGTTCAACATCTACTCTCATGTAATGGAAATCATTTATCACCACTTTTAGTTTAATAGAGAAAAAACAACACATTGATAAAAACATGTATTTGTCCTTCAGCAAAAGAGGCAAGTGTCAAGTTTCTCCAAATAGTTGTATTTCCAAATTTCCTTTTTAATATGTTTTAAGCTGACAGGTATCACTTAAAACATAAAGCAACCTGTTAAAAGTGTGTTCATTGTATGATAACATTTCCTGCCTTGTCTATGCAGTTTGTCAGTACCAATCAATGATAATGAGAATGTGACTAGGCAGGAAATTTGATCATGCAATCAACAGGTTTTTAAGAGGTTCCCTGTCGTTTTAAGTGATGCCTGTCAGCTTACAGCATGTTAAAGGGGGAATTTGGAAAAACAACTACTCTGAGAAAATTAAGGTTTGCCTATGTGGATTACTGTTCACCATACCTAATAACTACTTCAGAAGGAAATTCCTGTTTTTGTAATCAGTGCAGCTTCTAAACAAAACTCAGAAAAGCTGATTAATGGGCACCATTTATTGCACACAGTCAACACAGTATTTAACAGATTTCCTAACCTTTAATAGTAATAGTTTAATAGTAGAAAGTGGCTGAAAAAAAATAATACTATCTATTAATCACAGCACAGTAAAATCCAAGCAGAAACTGCAGCAGAAAAAATATATATACAGAACAAATACCATGTCATATTAAATGGTAAGAAATTCTATATTTTGAGAAAAACAGATTTTATGAAGTAACCGTTTAATAAATAGAAATATTGAGATATGTAATGTTTTTATATAGGAAGGGCCTGGTTTGAAGATTGGACACTGCAGGATAGAAATAAAGATAGAGAGAAAGGTTTAAAGTGGAAATAAAAGAGAGAAAATGCAGTTTCTCAGGCAGAAAAGGGAGTAGATTAGCAGCAGTAATCAGCAATAAAATAGAATCTCTGAATTTGATATTATTGACTTGCTACTGTGTAATGTAATAACTATACCTGTTGAGCAGAAATGACATTACAAAGATAATAGGATCATTTATTCACAAAGAAGTTTTTGCAAGTAAAAGATTCCACTTTGCATTCATTTTCAATGTGATATTAGATCAAACACTGCCAATGTGAAAATAAAAACCCTAGCTCTTCCCTGTAGCTTTGACATTGGAGGTTCTTTACAATATTTCCATACAGTCCCAGTTTAAGGACTTGATGTGACAAATGTGATCACCTTACATAAAAAAAAACAATAAATAATAAAAAAAAAAATCTATACAATAGTGTGATAGAGAGAAAAAGAATCGATGTTGCAAATCTCCCTCCCAACTAGAAAGGACGTCGTGTAAGGACAGTGGTACGCTGCCTCCTAGATGGACCGTCTTGATGGTAGGTGGAAACCGGAAGGTAACCATATTAGGAGGGGTGCGAAGTTGCAAGTATTCGGAACGACTCCATTGCAAGCAGCTGCGGCACGGCCCTTTATTGGAGAAACCATGGCGATGGGTTGTTTGCAGGGAGGAGTGTACAAAGGGTACAAAGGGGAAGCAGCTATGTCGGTACACTGCCTTGCGCTGAGAACGTAAACTACCGGCCAGAGGATTGCGTTTGTTGTGATACGTGTTTGTTTTGTTACGTGTTTGTTTGTTTGTTGTCTGCAGAGGAAGAATACAGAGCCAGCGGCTGCAGCCACTGAGCCAGTCCGCATCATCAGAGCACTACCCTCACCACATGACACCAGCATCACCCGGCAGATTAAGAGCGCACTTTCGTGCACAGGATTATTGTGGAGTGTTGTGTTTATTATTTGGGACTGCAAACCAGCCGTGTTCCTCCCGATATCATTGCTGGTAGAGGGGTGGTTCTTTTTGTTCTTTTATTAAAAACACAGACATTTTTGGGGAAAAGAACTTTTTGGACATTGTTTTCTTCACAACACCACTCGCATAGTTAACAAACAGAGACAAATTATGTAAAACATGAATGATTTACAGCAAGACTAGGGGTGTGGATTTTATTGCCCTTTTTATCTCACCCAGACCCTTTACTACCTAAATACCTTGGTATCTTTGAAAATACAACTATCTAAATGCAAAAGACTTTAAGGAGCAATTCATCTCATAAGTACAATGGTACCCCAACATGTTTTCCTGTTTAAAGGAAAGTTGTAAAACTGGGAATGGGGTGGTTGTTCTGGGATAACCTCACTCAAACTACAAACTGAATACATAATCGTCTCCTCTTTAAAAATGTGCAAGAGATTTTAATGTGATGTCTGTCCATAAGTGCAGTGCTAACCCAAATATGAACCAAATACAACCAATGCGGAAATACTCGGCAAGGCAATTTCTCTTAATTTTACTGTCAACAATATGTTTCTGGATAAACAATATTGTATACTACACATTGAATATTGTACCAGTTTTGGAACTCTCCACTCATTGTTGGGGTAAAATAGAGAACAAATGCACCACCCAGTCATTCAGCATTGGCAGTAAACTGAACTGAACTTGAGAGACAGATAGCTCTTAAAATCGTTAGAATATTTTTAAAGAGGACACAGTTTCCTATTCAAGGATACCAAGATATTTAGTGAGCAGATAGTCTGAGTGAAGTTATCTGGTAGCAAGCTCTTAGTTGCACTGTTTTCATAGAAAAACGAGAACATGTTGGTTTACCATTCTACTTGTGATTTTTTGTGATTAACTTGTTTATTCAAATATTTTGTATAATTTTAAAAACGATTATGGGACACCAAGATATTTAGTAAGTAAGGTTTCAGTAAGGTTTCAGTAGGTAAGGTTTCAGTGAGTAAAAATGGGCAGTCGAGGAGGGAGGCCTGCTCTGGAGGCGATGGCGGAGAGCAGGGAGATCTGCGAGGAGGCGAGGGTGGAGTCGAGGGGTGAGGCCTGCTCTGGAGGTGAGGGTGGAGAGGAGGGAGGCCTGCTCGGAGGCGAGGGTGGAGGAATGGAGGGAGGTCTGCTCGGAGGCAAGGGTGAAGGTGAGTGATGCTAGAAGTGAGAGGAATCAATGAGTGAGAGGAATCAATGAAGAGGGGGGGGTAAATTGTCTTGAACTGAGAAGAGAGGGCAAGGGACGGGGACTGGGTTGAAGAGAGTATAAATAGGTGGAGTGCGCTGTGGAGGTGCACGTGCTGCAGGCATTGGCGCGAATGCCGCTGAAGATACGGGTGAAGAGATCTGGGTCGGAACGGGACCAGTCCGTGATATGGTTGTCAGCTGAAAGGGTGGCAGCAGCTTTGGCTGAGAATGCGCGGTAGTATTGATAGAATAGAGTGCCCCCATAGCGCACAGATAATTCAGTTACAAGAAAGAGATACCGATTTAGCTCCTGCAATCTGTGTGGATAAACGGAACAGAGAATGTCACAAAGGTTGAGGAGGAGGGGGACTCCTGCGAATCCCTTGGAGTGACAACAAACTGCAGGAATGTATAGAAAAGCTGGAGCGTGCAAGCTTCACAGTGATAGCAACCAGCTTAGAGACTGTATAAAATTTGTGGTGTTATACTGCCATCTAGCAGTTATGATTAGAATTAACCACTGGCTTGAGTGAAGCCAGGTAGAATATATTTGGTTATTGTGATTAAAATCCTTGTCAGTGTAGAACAACAACTGTGTTTTCTTTTAGATTTGAATATCTTTGTTACATGTTTTAGGACAGTTAGTCATGTATATAAATACGTTATCACAGTATTTAGATGTCACAATTCGGCGAGTTGAACGAGCCCTCACAGATTGTAAAAGCGCAGCAGCAGCAAGCCAGAAGATTGCAGTACTGAGGCACAGAGCTCGCAGTGCCGGATGAAGCTGCCTGGTCACCATGGCGACTTACCACTCCCCGAAGTCACGCAATGAGGGCGTTGCCGTGGTAGCCATGGACTGAGAGGCACCGGTGGAAAAGTTGCAGAACAGCAGTGTTGTTGGAGCATGTTGTGACCAGTCGAAAGCTCAAGCCGCCACACGTTGAAATGGAGTATGAAATTGACTGGATAGGTCTTTAAAACGTTGAACGTAGCTAACAGAAATCCAGGGCAGGATCTTATGAAGGAACGGTAATTTGTGCTGGCTCTGGGAGCGGAGGAGGGGCGCTTGATTGCAAGCGAAGAGTAAAGGAATGTTCAGGTGACAGATCTTTGTGGTGGATTAAAAAGAGGACTTATGGCAAGGCAATGTCGATGTCTTGTTGAAGGAGGTTTTAGTGGAGGGCCAGTCTGTCTAATAAAGACGCAGACAAGTTGAGAAATGAAGCTGCGGTTTGGACAGTGCTGTTGCTGGGCTGGAGGCTGGAAAGAGCAGGAAAGACTAACGCTGGAGCTCCTGCAGCCGAATGGAGAAGCTGAATGATGAGAAGCAGCACCTGAGCAGGTAGGAAAATATTTGATAATATCTTGGGAGCACTGCGCAGAGAATTGACCTCCAGTGAAAGGCAACGAAGTGTAGATTAGTGGTGAAGCACGAAAAGACGGCATCTGAGCGTTTGCTACAAAAATGAAACGCTATACAGCGAAGGTGCAAGTGATCAGGGCTTAAATAGAAACTAGGTACTAATTGACAGGAAATTTGAAGCCCCCTGCTGCACGCCCCCTGAACTACGCTAGCTAACATTTAAATTCCCACCTCCAGTCTTTCTGTATATCATTTGTTGCTTCCATAATTTGTGTCAGTACTGTGTGTGTGTGTGTCTATATAATATATATGTACAGTGCCTTGCAAAAGTATTCAGACCCCTGACCAATTCTCTCATATTACTGAATTACAAAAAGTACACTGAAATTTCGTTCTGCTTGATATTTTATTTTTAAACACTGAAACTCAGGATCAATTATTGTAAGGTGACACTGGTTTTATGTTGGGAAATATTTTTAAGAAAAATTAAAAACTGAAATATCTTGCTTGCATAAGTATTCAACCCCTGTGCTGTGGAAGCTACCAGTTTGCACCAATGAAAGAAATTGCCCTAACGAGGACACAACTACCTTACCATTGGCCGCCACCTGTGAACCATTAAAGTTGCTGTCACATTTTCTGGATAAAAACCCTACTGTTGAAGGATCATTGGTAAGGCTGTGAATATGATGGAAAATGAAGACCAAAGAGCATTCTATAGAAGTTAGAGATAAAGTAATACAAATGCATAGATTAGGGAAAGGGTACAAAATAATATCCAAGTGTTTGGATATCCCAGTGAGCACAGGGATCAATAATCAGGAAGTGGAAGCTGCATCACACCACCCAGGAACTGCCAAGAAAAGGCCGTCCCTCAAAACTCAGTGCTCAAACAAGAAGGAGAAGCCACAGAGAGGCCAACAATCACTTTGAAGGAGCTACAGAGTTCAGTGGCTGGGAGTGGAGTAATTGTGCACCAGTCAACCATATCAAGAGCTCTGCATAACACTGGCCTGTATGGCAGGGTGGCAAGAAAGAAGCCGTTACTCAAAAAGTACGATCTGAAAGCACGTCTGGAGTTTACCAGAAAGCACGAGAGTGACCCAGCTGTGATGTGGAAAAAGGTTTTGTGGTCAGATGAGACCAAGATAGAGCTTTTTGGCCAAAACTCAAAGTGCTATGTGTGGCGCAAACCTAACACTGCTCATGCCTCAAGACACACCATCCCTACAGTGAAGTATGGTGGTGGCAGCTGTGGGGATGCTTCTCATCAGCAGGGACTGGGCATCTTGTTACAATTGAATGAAGAATGGATGGAGCAAAATACAGAAAAATACTGCAAGAGAATCTGCTTCAGTCTACCAAAAAACTGAAGCTTGGGAGGAAATTCACCTTTTAGCAGGACAATGATCCAAAGCACAAGGCTAAAGCAACATTGGAGTGGCTCAAGAACAAAAAGGTGAATGTCCTACAGTGGCCAAGTCAAAGTCCTGATCTCAATCCCATCGAGAATCTGTGGCACTATTTGGAAATTGCAGTCCACAAGCATTGTCCAACCAACCTGAACAGCCTGAATGGGCCAAAATGACTCTGACACTGTGTGCAAAGCTGGTACATACTTACCCCAAAAGACTTAAAGCTGTTATTGCAGCGAAAGGTGGCTCTACCAAATATTAATGTGTGGGGGTTGAATACTTATGCAAGCAAGCTATTTCAGTTTTTTATTTTTCTTAAAAATATTTCCCAACATAAAATCACCTTACAATAACTGATTTTGAGTTTAAGTGTTTTAAAATAAAATATCGAACAGAACAAAATTTCAATGTACTATTTGTAATTCAGTAATATGAGAGAATTGGTCAGGGGTCTGAATACTTTTGCAAGGCACTGTATATAGATATATATGTATACACAGTGCCGTGAAAAAGTATTTGCCCCTGTCTGATTTTCTGCATTTTTGCACATTTTTCACATTGAATTTGGGCAGAACTTTTTGTGGGTTGTAGTAGTATATAGAGGGAGTCTGAGAGAAAAAATGACACCAAAGTTTGGTGCCTTTCATTTGTTTGGTGTGCAAGGTAATCAAACATGCAATCTTCTGGTGTGCAAAAGTTATTGCCCCCCCTAGTTAACTCAAACCAATTAAAGGGATAATTAGGGTCAGCTGTTTGAATACTTTGGTTAACAGTCAGGCCTGATTTGGGCCAGCCCTGCCCAAAATAAAGCTGACAAACTTTGGCCCTTACCATCTGAGTGAAGTTGTCAGCACACAGGTTCTAGAGGCACACTGTGCCATGATCAAAAGAAATTCCTGAAGACCTCCAGAAAAAAATGTTGTTGATGCCTATTAGTCTGGAAAGGGTTACAAAGTCATTCCTAAGGCTCTGGGGCTCCACCAAACCACAATCAGAGCCATACTGTCCAAATGGAAAAAGTTTGGGAATCTACCCAGAAGTGGCCGTCCTGCCAATATCTCTCCAAGAGCAAGGCGTAAAATCGTCCAGGAAGTCACAAAGAACCCTAGAACAACATCCAGGGATCTGCAGGCCTCTCTCGCCTCAGCTAAGGTCAGTGTTCATGACTCCACCATCAGAAAGGCACGGGGCAAAAATGGGTTTCATGGCAGAGTAGCATGGTGGAAACCACTGCTCACTAAGAAGAACATGAATGCTCGACTCAAGTTTGCCAAAAAGCACCTGGATGATCCTCAAGAGTTCTGGAACAATGTTGTATGGACAGATGAGTCAAAAGTAGAACGTTCTGGCCAACATGGGTCCCGTTATGTCTGGTGAAAACCAAACACTGCATTCCACAGTAAGAACCTTGTACCAACAGTCAAGCACGGTGGTGGTAGTGTCATGATTTAGGGATGCTTTGCTGCATCAGGACCTGAACAACTTCCCATCATTGAAGGAACCATGAATTCTGCTCTGTATCAGAGAATTCTACAGGAGAATGTCAAGCAATCCGTCCGTGAGCTGAAGCTGAAGCGCAGCTGAGTCATGCAGCAAGACAAAGATCTGAAACACACAAGCAAGTCTAAATCAGAATGTTTGATGAACAAGAAATTTCAAGTTTTGGAACGGCCTTGTCAAAGCCCAGACATAAACTCCATTGAGATGTTGTGGCAGGACCTGAAACGAACAGTTTATGCTGGAAAACCCACAAATGTCACTACATATATATATATATATATATATATATATATATATATATATATATATATATATATATATATATATATAGGATTAAGTAGGATTCAATTAGATTCAAGTTAGGTTTTAAAAATATGATGAACAATAGTGCAAATTCCTGAATTTGATGGTGGAGAAATAAAAAGGAGATTATATCCTAGGAGTCAACAGGGCAGCACATGAACACGACTTGCCCGAGTTTCTTTGGTATTCAAATTTTGAGGGGATGGGAGTATTGTGGATGTGGTTTATGTACTTGACATCAGATCATACACTGGACTACATCTCAAACAACATTAATTAATTACTACTTTTACGTTCTTTGTAACAGGGTCAAGGTCAAAAGGCTCTACAGTCATCAAGACAAAAGCTAGAAAAACATGAGCCCTATGTTTTGCATAAACAACAGTCATACCAATCACTTTATCCTGACAATACTGAAAGAGAGTTCATAGTGTATTCGCACAATGTTTTTTATGTAATCAGCTTAACCACACACGCATGCTGGGAAGTTGATATTTACTGATCGAAATTGCATGCAACTCATAAGATGAATGTTGTTCTTGGTTTTTTAATTTTTTTAATTTAACTTATCAGGAATATTTACATTTTTCATTGGATGGGTACACAACAAATCAATTAACAATCTGAATCCAAGTTTTAAATGCATTTAAATTAATTAATAAATAAAAAAAGAGTGAAAATCTTTTCTCTATTGCAGGCTCTATTGTCTGGTTGCTGATCATGACCAGAGTAAGGCTTCCCATGCTAAAGACTGTAAACCTTATGACTTGCACAGCTAATCCAGTTCTGCAAAGAGCATTCTTTATCCCTGTGGTAGATGCCCGATAAAGCTAACATTGATTTAGAACCTTGAAACTCACTTAAAACATCAACAAAAATTCAGGCTGCCTAAGCAATCCAAAATGTAGTGTAAAAACACATAAAGAAATGATCTGCACACTAAAACATGCTATTACTGCTCTGCAGAGGTCATTACCTAGCTCGGGACATTTAACTAGCATGGTCCACTGAGGTGTTGCAGTCACATGACTCCAGCAGGCTACACCGCTATACTGGTGGTCAAAACAACCATGACGGCTAATGCAAAAACAGAATCTTCTGCCCAAACATGTAATGTATTTGCAACCACAGAGCACACCTCTCACCTCAGTCATAGGATTAGAAAGATATAATGATAGGTGCCAGAAACTACCATGGAACACAGCAATAAACAAATTTATTTTTTCCTTTTAATTAGAGTATCATAACTTTGTATCATGACTTTGGATGGGGATTAAAAAAGGTAATAATAATAATAATTTTGTCCTACAAAGCAGCAGTAACTGGAATCTGTAGATTTTCTGTTCCTGTAAAATTAACTTCAGTGAGTGACAGCTAAACGGTTAAGCTAAGAGACAGCATTCTCAATATGTTAAGGTAGGTGCATAACGATGTCTGTTCAGTTTTCAAATAGCCTAAAATTACATGTAGATGCATGCAGTTTACACTATGGTACATTTAAACATTACAAACTGATGGTTCTGTAATTTCATATTGAAGTTCAGTAAAATAATGAATGTAGCATAATGTATTCTGTTAACAGTACAATAATATTTTATGTAAGGACTGAGAATCACCAACCTGCCTAAGTGTAATCTCTGTTAACTTTAACTGTATAAATATTTCAGAAAAATCAGTTATATAATTAAGTGTGTTACACTTAATAACAATAATAATACTACTACGACTACTAATAATAATACTAATACAACTACTACTACTACTACTAATAATAATAATAATAATAATAAATGTAAGACCGTAACTAACTACCAATACATTGCTGATACTAACCTTTTATGAAGTGCTCACTACACAAACGTGTGTACTGAGTTGGAGTCCAGTTTGTCTTCTTCGACTTTAGGTTAGCAGGTTCTGTTTTTTGCTGCACTGTTAATGGCTGAAATCCACTTTGCCTTCCTGCCTGGCTCAGCAGACAGGAGGACAAAGTTGTTCTGCTCTACTGTTGGTGCACCCAACAGCACAATACCCACCTGGCATTGGAAAAACGAAAGTATAATGACTGCTCTTAGTTAAATTGTTATTGCCCGCCACTGCTTTTTGATCGTGCTGTGATGACATCATGTAAAAAACTCAATTGTCTACATGAGGTTGTCCTAGAGTGCAAATTACATCTACAACTGAAACAACGTATCTTAAGCAGAAAAGGGGAAAAAAGAATATTTGATATAGGACTTAAAGCTCAACTCTCAAACTAGTTCTAATGAACTATGCTTATAGGATTGTAAATTAGTAATAAGGCATTCTTTTGATCAACTTATATCTTGCTGGGATAAGCCATCCCAGGATTAGAGAATTTTACTGAACTGGGAATCTCCCTACATTTTTTAGGGGAAACACCAGGATAACCATAGACAGGTGATTGAAGCAATCCTGGATAATTCCCCAATAATCAATACAATGATTATTATACTGTAACTGGCCCAATTTACCAGTTATTATTAAAAACTGCCCAATGTAAATGAACATCATTTAGTGGACTGTCTAAAGCAAACTGGAAGCGAAGAACTTATTCACAGTCAGCTGAAAACACTAGAAATGGGTATTTATTTCAGAGATGGAATATTACTTACGGTATATTGTGCGTGCATACAGGATGTACAACACTCAGTCAGCACTGATGCCTGACAAGGGTAAGCTTCAGTGATCCTAAGATAAAATTCCTATAATGCTTTTTTTTAAACACATTTTCTGAATACTCGTTGGAGGTTCAATGCAAACAGGAGTTTCTAGCTCTGATTGCAAAAACCCAGATGACAGGCAGACACCACCATGGCTCAACAAGAAACTAAAACCAGATAACCTTCCATTAGATGCCTGACAGAAAGCAGAAAGCTGTGTTTGACATGAAGTTTATAGTCAGATTCATTTTTAAAGTACTTTATGTAGTTTTTTCTTTTTTTTCCCCCAAAGTAGCTCAGAAACTATTTTGGATCTGTTTTACTGCTTAACGTTTCCTCAAAAACATGTTTTCATTGTTAGTTGTAGTGAAGGTAATTCAACACAGGGTAAAACTTTTTTTTTTTTTTTGTAAAGCTTACTGCTATCATATTTGTCTCTCACAAGTCACTGAATTTGGTTAAACAGTTTTATAGTATCTGTACAAGTTTTTAGGTGAAATGTATAATTTATTTATTGCATTTGCTTATGGGAAATTGTGTTCTTTCTTTTAAAAAATGGTCTGTTTAAAATGCATATTTAGTTACCTTTTCAAAGTTTTGCTTTTTTCCATTTATTTATTTATTTATTTTTAAAGATAGATACTCTCTGAATGTTCTATCGGCAACTGTGTGGTAGTGCCTGGGAATGGAGTTTCCTGATTGGTGGATGAAAGTTCTTTCTTTGTTACATACATGAATCAAATAAAGTTGAGCGAATCCAAAATAATTGAAGAGAGAGTAAATTGAAAATGCAGTAACAACCCTCCTCCCTCCTCAACTCCTCCCTCTATCTTCTCTGATGACTTTGCCTCTTTCTTCTCCTCTAAAATCTCTGATATCTACAAACTCTTTAACACCTCTCCCTCCCCCCATCCCCTCCCGCTTCAACCCCAACACCCTCCGTCTCCCCTACTAACTCACCCTCCCTCTCTCCCCTCTCAGACGTTGACCTATCCTCCCTCCTCCAGGGCCACAAACCCACCACGTGTGCCCTGGACCCCCTCCCCACTCACATCTTTCAAGCTGCTGTTCCTGCTCTACTCCCCTTCATCTCCTCCCTTCTCAACAACTCTCTCCATTCTGGCCTCTTTCCCTCTAACTTAAAACAAGCCTCTATCACCCCCATCAAAAAACCTACCCTCCACCTCACCTCCTTCCAGAACTACCATCCTGTCTCCCTCTTCCCTTCCTCTCTAAAACCCTAGAGTGGACAGTACACCACCAGCTCTCTGCTTTCCTGTCTAACCACTCTCTGCTCGACCCTCTCCAATCTGGTTTCTGCTCTGCTCACTCCACTGAAACTGTTCTCCTGTCTGTTACTAACCTGCTAAACACTGCCCATGCTGCCTCTCTCACCTCTGTCCTAATTCTCCTCGATCTCTGCTGCCTTTGACACTGTCGATCACTCTATTATCCTATCCTCTCTCACTGACCTGAGAATCTCCAGCACTGCTCTGACCTGGTTCTCCTCCTACGTCTCCGACCACACCTACCAGGTAACCTGGCGCAGCATAACCTCCACACTTCACCCTCTCTCAACAGGAGTCCCCCAGGGATCAGTCTTGGGTCGTCTCCTATTCTCTCTCTTCACCCGCTACCTTGGCCCCCTAATCGCATCCTATGGTTTCTCATACAATTTCTATGCTGATGATGCTCAGATCTTCCGCTCCTTACCTCCTCGGACCCCACCATCGCCACCTGTATCTTTGCTTGTCTTTCTGCTATCTCCTCCTGTATGTACTCGCATAACCTCAAACTCAACCTCTCTAAATCTGACCTCCTTTTCTTCCCCTCCTCTGATCTCTCTATCTCCATTCCTCTGGAATCTACCATGATCTCCCCCTCCTCCTCCTCAGCCAAGAACCTTGGAGTAACCCTGGAACCCTGTCTCTCCTACTCCCAGCACATCTCCACTCTAGCATGCACCTGCCAATTTTTCCTGAGCAATATATGAAGAATCCAACCCTTCCTCACCAACTACTCCACGCAACTCCTCGTCCAGGCCCTGCAACTCCCTCCTGGCCGGCCTCCCTGCATCCGTCACCTGTCCACTGCAGCTCATCCAGAACTCCACTGTTCGCCTGTTCTCTCAAGCTACTCCACTGCTTCGCTCACTCCACTGGCTCCCGATCACCGCTCACATCCAGTTCAAGACTCTTGTACTCGCCTATGAATGCCTTGACCAGACTGCACCCAGCTATATCCAGACCCTCATCTCGCACTACATCCCCACTCGACCTCTCCACTCCGCCTGCAGCAGAAGACTGGCTGCAACTCAGCTACACCCCTGCCTCCACAGCCAGCACCTTCTCCACCCTCGCCCCACAGTGGTAGAATGACCTTCCTACGGGTGTCAGGATTGCCCAGTCCCTGACCACCTTCCAGCGCCTCCTCGAGACATACCTCTTCAGACAACACCTGTAAAACTCAACTTTTCCCTTCTGGACAATATAGCACTCTGCCTTTAATGCACGTTAACTTGAACTTATCTGCTCCCTATATTACTGTATTTAATCCTGAACTTAAAACCAATCTGTAGTATTTTGTTTTTCACTTGCACTCTTATCGAACCCTGATGTAGCTATCAACACTATTATCTGCTCTTGAACTGCCCTGATATCAAATCGTACTGTGTTTTGTATTTACTCTTATTAGGGCTGAAGTCAATGTATTTTATATCTTGCTATTAATTGTACTGTAATTCTTGATATGTATTTTTGTATACAACTAAGTCGCCCTGGATAAAGGCGTGTACTAAAAAATTAATTTAATTAAATAAATAATAATAATAATAATAATGCAGTACTTTAGCAGCACAAATCTGTAACATTGGACCCTGTGTTCTTAATCATTCAATTTAGCTGAATTCTGTTTTAGATCACCACTGCGTGAGTATTGTAGATTCAAAAGCCTTCTTGGAAATGCAATAAATAGATATGATTATTTTCCTAATTATAGTGTGAAAATCAATATCCTCTTGCTACCTTAATACAGAATACAGTAAAATACATAAAGCATTGCTTAGGCACCTGGGACTGCAGTAGGATATAAGGCATGAAAGAACTATAAAAAACTAAAAACAAAAAAAATACACACACAAAAAATACAAGAGCTGTAGGAACAATCTTGAAGAACACAAATCGACGGTTTATTGGGATGATTATTTCTCGCCTCTGTCAGCCTGGGCCATGTTAATGTGGGTTTTTATGTCCCCGCCTACCCGGACGTCAATCAATCGGGGATGAGGCAAGGTTACCGCTTCCCTAAACGCACGCACACACACACACACAGGGTCCGTAGACCGGTCCTGCAACAGTATAAATCCTGGGTCGTTACAATATATACAGTATAATAGAAACTGCTATTCCACCAGTTACACCACTTGTATTTAAATTGTATATTTTTTTATAATAAATGTTGTAAACTGTAAATAAATAACACAGAATCAAAGGACGTTTATACACACTTGTATTGTTTCGTACTTGTTTTGTAACATTAACAGACAAGTTTGTTTTTACTTTTAGAAAGAAAAATACAGTGCAAGCACAGGAGTTTAAATATGGTAATGTAAACAACAATAAAACCCAACGTTTGTGAGTCAGATTGCATTGTGGGGGAAATGGGAGCCACGACCTTCCTGTGTTATAACCGATTCCGCACTATAATGGGTCGTGTTATAACAGGGTATAAATGTGATTTTTTTTTGTGATGGGAGGTTCATACAATTGGTCCTCGTGTGTACCTATTTTTAAAAAGGGAATAAGGTGTTCTGAGGGCCTAATTTTACTGTATTTTGTTGTATGTAGCACATTAAATAATTCAAATAGACCCCAGTGGAGTAAACATCAAAAACTGTTACTACACTTTATTACTCTGTACAATTTTAGCTATTCTACAAAATCAGTTATTTTCGTCTACTAAATTTCTGTTAAATGGCACATGAAAGTAAAAAATATTTTCCCCATTATAAACTATCTATCGGATACAGTTACTAATTCAACTTATTTGCTGTGTATTTTCTCAAGCCTTTTATGACCCAAACTGAAAAAATATGGAACAATTGTTTTAGCAAAGAAACTAATTTCAATAAAAATATAACATTTCTGTCTTCATTTCAAAATATAAAACCCTTCAGACACAGCAAAAGACCAGAACAAAGATTTGTCTCCAGGCACTATCAACTTGGCCAATTTGAGCTTTCCGAACCATCTAAAACACCTATGCAACATCCAAGGGATCCATTTTTAACCACAATACATTGCTGACATTTACTGCTTGACCCTGCCTTGTTGTTTATGTTGATATAGATGTATAATAATTTACATTTATAACTCAAGAAAATGGCTTTAGTGTGGTAACTTTAATTATTGCCAAGACACCCTAGTTGATCTTTCTGGTATGCAGACACTACAGCCACCGAGAGTGAAAGCGTCTCTTCTATTTTACAGTGTGCCTGTGGGAAACAGGCACCCAGCCGTCCAAATACTCACAGCTGAGCTCCAACTTCTCAACTCAATACAAACAACTAATTCAGTGCTTTTACACTGCGTTAAACGAGCATAGTGACGAATCATGCATACATTAATAGTCTGATATGCAAAGAATCTCACAGTATTGCTCCAAATATAATCATAATCAGCCGTGAGACGCAATACGTCTTAAGCAATTGTCCTAGGTCTTTCAGTATGCATAACTGTCAAGGCAACTGCCGTCTGATGACTGTTGTTATACATCAAGAAAGTGAAAAGATAAGGACAACTCAGGATTAACACCTTGCCACTTTCAATATAAGTGATCTGCCTACCCCTCAATGTCTTTTGAAGTTGCAGGCAGCAACCCGCTATAAAGTCTTCTGACAACCTATGACTCAACCACCAATTACAACTAACAACAGCTCCACAGTGCAGGCTAATGGTTTCTCATGGTCTTTTGATAATGTGACTGTAAACAGCTGTCATTTCCAAGACACTTTTCTTTTCTTGCAGCAGTTTCTAAGGGTGGGGCGGGGGGTGGTAAAGGTTACATTTAACTAGACATTCAGCAACTTTATTATCAAACAAACGCCCACTTTCACACGGTTTCTAATACAAACTTTTCTGTCTGTACACTGGTTGAAAATCCAGTTTCGCAAAGATATCATACTTCTTTGTTAACCTGGATGGACTCGCTGTTTCTTGTGAAATAAACACAAATTATGTCAGGATATGCTTTGATTAACCCATTAAGTACCAAATTATTATTACTATTTTTAAATCAGAACACAATGTGATGTGTAATGTAAGACATTACATTTAAACTTAACTTTTGCAGTTAACAAAAATTTGAGTAAGTCATCAAAACAATATATTTAAAGTGAAAATTTAAATAACACGTTTCGGCATAACTTGACTATATGATCAATGCAATAAAGGATACCCACAAAAATACCAAAAAAAAATTAATTCCCAAATGAATACAAACACATCAAACTGTTTAACTATTTTTCAAAAGACTGAAAGTACATGGTAACATTAAATTGCTAACACGTTTCCTCCACCTTCCAAATATTTGTTTTGTAAGATTACCAGACACTAATGCCCTACATTTAGTATGGTCTATTCAAGTATCAAAGATAATCAGTAGCCAATGCTGTAACATTTAAAGCTAGAAATGCAAAGCCTGCTTTTAATAGATCTTAATGGGAACCAGGAGCTGACAAATTCAACAGCAAGATAAGAAATACATAAGAAATAAAGCAAGCGGAGAGTGGCCTTTCTGTTTGGGGCTCCGAATAGGTTTATTTTAAAATATACTTAAACTATATATTCCAACTGGTTTTTATACCTTTTTGTATTTTTCAAAGCTAAAATAAAATAACATTAAAACATCATTTTTCAGTGTGCTTTCAATGCAAGTTAAACAATGTGGGAAATATATCAGGTGTATAATGGGAGGGTGACCTTGGTAGTAGATTTGAATATAACAGTGTCAGCATCATAGTGTCAGCATTTTTCTTTCTATGAAACATTGTTCATATTTACAAAAGAACACACAATAATACTGTGCGTACTGTATGATATTTCAAAAGCTCCGGGCAACATCAAACCTCCTTTTTTTCACAAGCGTAACTGCTTTTCTTACATTCAGATTACATCTCAGATAGATCATACATAATTAAACCTAAAGAAAAAGTAAGCGAAACTATATAAGACTATATAAGATGTTACAATGACGCAACTACACTTCAGAGTAGTACAAGAACTGTTTATTTAATTAACCTCATTATTTTTTAACACAGTTTGTGAGTGGGGATGTAATGTCATCCTTTTACTCATTGGTCCCAGAATCTTACTTTTCCCTTCAGTCTTGGATCAAAAAACTGCATTTACCTAAATTAGTTCCTCTAGAGTTTCTAGACTATCAGGAAGGCTGCTGTAATCATAAACAGTTAATGTGGTGGAAATATTTACAAACCCGACTTCAGGTTACACTATATCCTTACTACACATGTATACTGCAATACCAGTGCAAAATGTAAACATCTAATTCACAGTTTAAAAGAAAAAAAACAACACTACAACACCCCTCAATTTCTGTTCTTGAATGTATTAACAAAACAGAGATTACTTGAACAGGTTTAGCATTGCTGTTTACTGTTTTGTATGTATTCCTGCATAAGAGTCTAATAACCTTTCCCTTAAATAAACAATAACAACAAACTTATTACAATCACTGTAAAATGTTAGCGAAAATGTTACTAGTTTTTTTGTGCAACGCTTCTTAGAAACAGATTTTATTCTGCCTTTTCTTCAGCAGGAGGGTATTATAATGCTTCACATAACAACATTAAACTTAATCTCAGATCAGAAGAGTTTACGCAGTTCAGGCCTATTCATTATCGTAAACAGTGCCTCCAGTTTGCTAACATGAAAGCAACCTTGTATGAACCACTTTGGTGATACATCATCTACAGTCTCTGTTTCCTAAGTCACAAGCGGGTGAAAGCTTCAGTAATCTGTCAAGATGTCATGGAAGAGTTATTCTTTACAACGCAGCCAAGAGTACAGGGAAAACTCTACAAGACACACAATGATCCCCAGAGAAACCAAAGATTCCCCTTAAAACTATACTCCCTAAAGACAAATAATAAATGTCTGAAAGATCAAAAACGTTTTTTTCTTTCTAAGTGGTGTGCTTTTTTTTTTTATCATCCTGAAAGACTACACATGGCAAGCTAATTGATATGGGGATGGCAATGAATCCACTGTACAGATAATTGTGTAAGACACCTTTGTTGACCAGAATGCAATATTTTTCTTTTAATAGTCTGCAAATGAATCTTTACTCTACATTTCATTTTTCTTGTGACAGTCACACTGCATGTTAGTGTTTTATTTTTTTTTTTCCCCCTGGCCCCCTGTATCTTTCTACCTAGGTTATGGAGCTTTTATAAATATTTCACTAATGCAGGGTTTTCCCCATTTTGTTGTCCAAGCTTTGTATAGTACTGTACATTAACTGTTATTATTTAGCTATGTCTGTTCTCCATCAGTAATAGTGAAAATTCTGATTGATTATTTTTCGAGCCTTGCATAGTGTACCAGTCTAGCTAACAGCAATCTAAGATCCAAGTCATGTGGAAGAGTATACAAATGACTTTGCACAAGTTAAAATCTGTCAAACTGCAAACCGCTAAAATTCACTAAGCTTAAAACACCCATGAGCACTCACACTCTACACCTGTTGGTGTTGTTTAGCAGGAGTGATGGCAACATTGGCAAAGATTGGATGTAAACCCTGATTAGACTCCTTTCAGATCTTCAGAGGGTGACAAACAAGCTAATTGCTGCTCAAAGTGGAGTTAGGTATCATTTTTATATTTTGTATCTCTGTGATGATAATAAATGAGTTCACAGCCTACTATGTAATTCAAAGGCACTCTGTTGGGAAAATACATTATACATCATCTTGCTTTAAAGGTGAGCCTTTGAAGTCGTTTTACGAGCAAGAAACAAACAATAATCTCACTTCATGAAACTGAGAAAACAGACAGATCAAGACTGGAGGTAGGAACTCAAAAAGCTTTCATCTTATTCTGCAACTTTCCTTTTTTTGTTCTATTTATTCACTAGAATGCAACAAGCTTGTGGTAACATGTTCGCAATCAAGGCAATTATGTTAAGAGTTAAATGCAGGAGCATTACAAAACAATCCCCATTATATTTTAGCCCTGGAACTGTATTTGACATAAATGAGGCTACAGGGGGATTCTGAAGTTCAACCCATAGTATAAGCACTTATCCAGCTTGCAATTAAGTTACACATTAAAACTGAGGCTGCAACAGCGACAACACATATAAACATTTGCTCCCCGTAGCATTCAGATACTGAAATGGATGCAAAAAATGTAATTATTTTGGCAATCTAAATCAGAAGAAATGGAGCGGAGAGGCTTACAAGTACGGATTATCTACTGATTCCTAATATGTCACTGTTGACTTCAATCTGCGGCTGACAGCAGAGAGATCCATTATTTTCTGATTGAAAACATTTACAGTAGGTCAGAATAAGTGACTCACACAGTTTGTGCACTTTTTTAATGATGTAATACAGATGTGATTATATTAGGTGGCCAGATAGTATGTTAACAACAGCTGCCCAGGTAATGGTAACAGAAAATTACAATTACAAGCTGTGGCAGAGCAAAGCTCTGCCCTTTAAATTGGCAGGGATGGGGTTAATTTCCCCTGCCTGCCTGGGTTTATTATGTTCAGGTGGCTGGGGTTGATTAGTTGATTAGGTTGATTAACGATCAATCAGTGCCCAGCCACCTGACATAAAAGGAGGCCTCTGCTTCTCATTTAAAAAGAGGGAGCTGAGGAAGCAGGTTGGTGTTTGTGGTTTTTTGTATTTGTGAATCCAGTGAAGGCATTGCCCAGCCTGGAAACCTTAATTTTGCAAGTTTTGTTTTTGTATTGCTTTATTTGTGTTTAAATCCCTTTATTTTGCCCTTGTGCACGTTTATTTTGTGTTTATTTATAATAAAAGTATATTTGTTTGAACTGCAGTCTGTCTCTGGGCCTCTATCCACTCGCCAGCCTGCCACACAAGCATACAGAAAAATATTTTACAATCTATGTATTATTGTAGTTACTTTACATTAAATGCAATGAAAGGGTTTTACATTTATAACTTTTTTTTTTAAAGAAACATATATTGAATAAAATATTAACATTACACATACATTAACATCTTAGGAGACATGTACAAAGATTTTTACTCCAGGCATCTTCCTAGTGTCAGTCTCATTGTTGGTTTTATGGAGTTCAAACAAGTAGCTTTTACAATTAATCTTTACAGTTCTGCTTCACTCATTATCAGAGACCATGACACTTTGAACTGCATCAATTTAATGATCTGCAGTTTAATATATTATGTTAATTTTGAAAGAAGTCAGTTCACAGCTACCAAATCCCTGGTGTTTAAGGGTGACTGGATTGTCATGATAAAATACAAGCTTAGAAATACCTTTAACTTCAACAATAATGTAAAACAAGCCCAACTTTTACAGACCTGTTAATGAAAGGCTGGAGTGGCTTAACCTGTATTCAGTCACTAGTTCTTTGAGCAAGGGGCACATCCAGCATAATAACTTCAGGCTGTATTTTCCCTGAAGGGTTGTACTTATATTTAAGATAATAGCCTTTACTCATTAGTGTAAAAGCCTGTAAAGACAACACAATGGTACCATAAATCATAGCTGTTGTATAAAGCCAATTTCTACATAAGAGAGATGGAAAGCAAAACAAGTGTATAAACATATAATATATAACAAGTACTTCTTTGTGCAGTGGTACTTGACTACCAGATTCTGCCGAGCCAACACCCCTGAAAGTAACGTTTTCACAATTAATTAGCATTTTTTAATAACCATGCATAAATAATGCCTGAGGGGAAGACTCGCAGATGAAGACTCAGACGACGAAGACGTGGAGTTCCGTGGTTTCAGTCTGATTGATTACGCTTTCCTGTTGTTACACTACAATGCATATTTTACCTTAATGACAACTTTACCCCCCACGGGCGTTGACTGGGCAGAATCCGGTAATAATTAACATGCCATGTGTTGGTGTTACTATACCTTCAGTTGCCTACTTTGTTTGATATTGACAATTTTCTACAACTTTTTATTTGATATTGACAATTTTCTACAACTTGGTAGGATTGATATACTTTATCTACAGAAATCTCAACACCCATTATTCAGCCAAGAGAATAATTAAATCTTGCACAATTTTATGAGCCAAGAACAAGCGGTCTTATGTTCCAGTTTTTCCATCGCCTAATGTCAAGCGCTCTCATCCTTTTCAATGTTGTCAGCATTTTGTACTTAACGCAAAAAAAAGGACTCAGACCTTGACAGACAAAACAATTCTCACTGGAACAATCAAGGTTAGAGGAATAATCCCTACCCCATCAAAAACACACAGTTTGGTTCCCGGTAGTCTGACCCTGCAATGACTGCAGTTATTAAGAATGGAACCTCACAAAAGTGTATTATAAAAATGCATTTTAAATGCAGCCAATTGATAGACCTGGCAAAAATAACTGGATCTTTCCTTGAAGGAAAAAAAAAAAAACTCACACTACTGTAATGATTTACAAGCCTAAATGTGGAAATAGCTGTCAGTTAATGTATAAACCATGTAAACTTTGTCTGGTTTCCATGAACCTTGATGTAAAAACAAGCCTGCATGCCCTATGCTGAAGCTCAGATGTTGAAACCTGCTGTATGACACACTCCCTCTCTGTTTCAGTCCAGCTAAGATTGTAATAAAACGTATGTCTCCTAAGGATCATAAGGAGACCATTATTTGTACCAATATCAAGTTCTGACAGAGAGCATTTGTGGTTTTCTACACATTTATAAGTATTCTTTTGTTAAAACTGTGGTATTGTCTAAATTCAAACACCTGTTTTACATTTTGCTTATAGGATATTACATTCGGCAAATCACATCAAAACTACAGGTTTACAACAGGTCAGTAGAAGAAAAGTGTGGTTTCTTACCCTTAGTCAATATATTTGATAATTGAAAAAATACTGTACCTCAAACTCAATTACAGTAAATTGCTATTCCCCTGGTAGAGGCAGAATTGGAATCTTTTTTTTTTTGCAACCTCTATTTTTGCTGAACACATCTGCTTGAGATCAAATAGTCACTGTTCTTGACATTTTTAAATGCACAAAACAAAATTAGCTAATGACAAGAAATTATATTTAAAAAAAAATACAGGAGTAAGATTGAATCTTGTTTTACAGTTCAACTGCAGTTATCTGCAAAATGAGTAGTTGGAATAGCGCAGCAGTCACCTCTCTCCTTTGCTATTTATTCATTGTGCCCAGTTAAACAAGTCACCTTTTGTAAGTAACTAGGGGTGTTGTGTGACGCACTATCATTATGGATTCTGAAACTGAACAGTGAGATTAGGTCAAAAATATGTATTGGCTGGTTTCACAGATCCTAATTAGCTCTACTCTTTGACTACTGTAACAGAGTGAGGTTACATATGTGGGTAGTCACTGAATAACACTGAGGCAGACACAGATCACTGGGTGTTGACATGGCACACAGGCGCAGATTTAATAACACAAGTGCTGACACTAGGGTACCAGCAATGGTAGCCCTAGTGTCACATTTAATAAAGAAAAGAAAGCAAAAATAAACAAAGCTAAAATTAAAAATCTATAAAGTTGTCCATGAACCTAAATTAGGCAAGATTTACAAAAGACATTTGCCTAAACAGCTACTTGGACAAGCTGGAGGGGCACATCTTATACTTACTCAGAATCTGTACTTAAATGCAGGTTGGCAATTTGTCAGAAGCAACATATTCCCAAATAGGGGAATATACATCCAGTCACTATAGGGTCATTCTAGCTCAGGTGGACCAAATTCTCAGGAGGTGGTAGTTCTTCTTGTTGTGGTTATAATGGAGAAAGGGATTCGAGAGTGCATGTGTTATGAATGCAAAAGAACAGATGTGTAACTCAAGGTGATAAAAACACCTGTTTTAATGGACTTTGACCCAATGTTTCTCCACGTGAGGATTGACTAAAATTAGTGCAGTTTTAAAGCTTGTATAATTAAAAAAAAATTGGCACAAGTCACTGCAATTCAATGCAGTTCACCCATATGCCAATGAGTAGAGTGCAAATAACTGACGGACAGAAAGACTGTCAGACAAAAGGTGAAACAGAGACAGTGATCGGGCCAATTTCTGTTATCTGTTTTCACAGATGCACAACATTTGGGAGGGTTTTGATTCTAGACAGACTTTTAAACTTCGGATTTGAGTTTCCTAAAATAAACGTCTGTCTGTTACCAGCCAGTTGAACTCTATTGAACTCTACTGCTTTCTGAAGCTCTCTGGAGAACAGAAACAGAATCTTGCTGGAATGGTTGCATTTCAAATCAATAAACATAAAACATTTTTTTTTTTATGATGCAGTTTGTTTCCTTCAGTTTTGCTGAAGTAGTGACTCTCATGCCTTGTAACCTCATAGCTAGCTACCTTGCAAGTTTTTCTGTGTACTTCATGAAGATCATTAATGCCATTGATTAGATTCTGTAGCTTCAGGGAACTCACTGGCTATAGTCCCATACAGTCCCATTTTTATATTAAGCTGGGTTGCTTTTGTTGTTGTTGTTTGTTTTTTATGAGTTTATTCATTTAAATCAATTGAAGAACTTGTCTTTGTGACTTGTACAGACTGCTGAATATGCCTTTTTTAAGTATTACACACCTTAAACACTGGTATTATATTCAGATTTATTTCATTTTTCTTCAAATTACCAGCTTATATCTGATGCATTTATTAAACTGGCATCTACTGAACATAGACAGGCAGATGAATTTGCAGCCTCAAATAGCTGGAAAGCATTAGAAATGAACCACTTTAATTTCTGCTGACATTTTTTGTCATAAAATGTATTTGCTACTGACTGACACTACTTTTAACTTGGATGTGTTTTATTATTTTGTCAATTTTATTAAAATAGTTTGTGTGGGTTTTTGCTTCTTCACACATAGTATATGTGAAGATACATTTTGCATTCGTTTTTTTAATAGAAAGATATTATTTCAATGCCAGCATACTTGAAATATCTCAAACTGAAGAATGTACATTTCTTTTGAATCACAAAACACTGCCTACAAGAAAAATAGCAGTGCAATGTTGAGAATATTTTAAAGGGTGGTTTGAAATGCACATGAACACAAACATGTCACTCCACCTCTCTTTCAATTAACTGCCAATACTGTCAGAAAAACAGATTTTAGTTTCAGTGCATTACAAGAAAAACACTGGTGAAGGAAAAAGCTGCAGTAGGAAATTGTTGAAAAAGTCACTATTAATTCAGAATTAGATTTTAAAAAAACTGGCCCTTTTTATTATTAAATTAGCTTTTCACATAGACAAGGCAGTAATACTGTTGCAAAGGCAAATGGTTCTCTGAATATTTTCATCACTTTAGGCTTCTCATTTATTTATTTTCTTATTACTGTGCTGAAGCATATCCAATCTTAAAAACTTTATAATGGATTAACATGCAGAACGTATTTCAACTCAGTCCTCAATCTAAGTAGCAATCATTAGCAACTTGTTTATTAGCAACTTCTTCATAAATATGCATTAGGTATAGCTAATGTACTAGGTGTACTAGTTTAGGTGTAGTAACACTGCCACCAGCTGTACAGTTGCACAATTACAATAGCAAGCAATGTCCTTTTTACCAACACATGCACACCAGTGTTGGTTCTCAGCAGGGAATATATCAGCAGGCCTAAATTAAGTACTTTTGTTAGTAGGTAAATTAAATGTGCCTATGGGAAAAAAAAAGTTTTCTATGTAATTGGCCAGACCATGCTAGAGACAACATAAATGCCCTAATAACCACACTGAAACACAGCATGCAAAATACAAGCTACAATCATGGTTCACTAAAATGTGCATTGGGCTGCATGATAACCTTTCACAGATTACCTTAAAAACTGATTTGCATTTTTCATTGAATGCAATAGTTTTGTAAAAAAAAAAAAAAAAATGGAAGGGGGGGAAATAGCTAAAGTAACAAAGTAACACCTAACATTATTTTTTAGTTAGTTCTGAAGATTAAATTTCTGAAATTATATTTGCTTCTATTGCCCAACCATTAAGCAAATAAATCTACCCTTACTCCAAAAACACAACCCAATCCCTTCCCAGAACTGCCATTCACTGCACCTCTTTCACAACAGTGTTAACCACCAACACCAGCATTACCCAGCTACTCACTCATCCCACTGTAAAACAGTCTTGCACATGTTGCACCTACTATAATGACGAAGGTCCTAATCTGAAGCATGAGTAGTGTATGAAATCCTGATCTTTGGATGAGCTGTAATCGAGATCCTACCTACTTTACAAATGCTAAAAATCATACACCATTTTCTTGACACCTATGCCCTTGCCAGTTTCCTTAAAAAAAACTTGGGCCATGGTTTATTTGGCAAACAACTCAATAAGCAACCAATGGAACATTTATAGAGCTACAAAGCTATAAAGATAACGTTTTCTGTTTCAAGCTTATTTAAAACTGTTGTTGACTGAAGTCCATCCTGCTAATGCTGACACAACCTAGCCTTAAAGTTCCCTTTCAATTTGAAGATGACCATTACCCAATACTTTTGGGATATGCCTGCCACAGGTCAGGAATTTATTGAGCATTTTCTGTGAGACATGCCGAAACGTCCCTCTGGGGAGTGAGGTCCTTGGTCCTGCCTCCCGAGGGAACAGCCACTGAACGAAGCTCACTTCCTCTTTTGCTTCTCACATCAGGTAAGTAAGGTAGGTATAAAAATCTTTCCAGTTCCTGTAATTGAGTCTGTGTGAAACAGCTCTCACTCGAGTTGTTCTGGAATTCTCCTGCAATATTTACATCAGAAACTCAACATGAGCTAAAACGCTGCTCAACTGCACTTTGTTTGAAATATTTTTGTTTTTGTTTTCAACGGCCTGCATTGCTTGCCAATTGTAGTTTGCTTTCTAACTCTGCAGCATCTGCTGTTGTGTGTGTTTTGCATTTGTTATTGCAGCTAAAAAAAAAAAAGAGAGATGTGTTATTTCAGCCTCCCACATGCGCAAAGGTGTAACGATGGGGGGGTGATCCACAGCTGTGAGGTGACGACAGACACATCCAACTCAGGCTGGGATGCAGTCTGGGCAGCCAGAGGAGTTTGCAGGTCCTGGATGGGCCGCTACACATCCCTGCATATAAATGCGCTGGAGCTGCGAGCAGTTCACCATGCTCTCCAGCATTTTCTTCCCGTGCTCCAAGGGAGACATGTCCTTGTCCGGATGGACAACATGTCCCCGGGGTTGCATCACATAGCCTTCCAGCTACTAACCTAGGCACAATGGAACCTGTTAACCCTCCAGGCTGTTCACCTTCGTGGAGTGGTGAATTGAGCGGCGGACCTCCTCTCAAGGGAGAGTCCTCACCCATTAGAATGGTGACTCCACCCTCAAGTGGTACAGAGCATATGGGAACACTTCGGGAAGGCCAGGATCAATCTGTGTGCCACAGCAGAGACGACTCACTGCCCCCTATGGTTCTCCCTCCATCACTGCGGCGGTCCACTAGGCATCAACGCCCTAGCCCATGAGTGACCAAGGACATTACATATTCCCACCAATACCGTTGCTCTCGGCCTTCTTAGAGAAGGTCCAGAGAGAGAAGGCAACAGTTCTCCTGGTGGCCCCCAGCTGGCCCAGGAGAATCTGGTTTTCGAACCTTTGCCAGTTACTGCAAGGCCAGCCCTGGGAGATCCCGCTACACCTGGATCTCCTCAGTCTGGCGAGAGGCACTCTCTGGCACTTAGATCCAGGCAGACTCCAACTATGGGTCTGTCCGCCTTAGTTCTCTCAGACGCAGTCGTTAGTACACTGCAGAAAAATAGGGCCTCTTCCACAAGGTAGTTGTACGTGTACAAATGGAGGTATTTTTAGGATTGGTCTGACCAGGACTCATGTCTTTCCCAATTTCCCGGTGACCTGTTTTCTCAAGGGTGTTTGGCAGTTACGTACTCCAAGTGGAGTCTAGATGTGGTTTTGGAGGCTCTCACTGAGGCCCCATTTGAGCCTATGCATTCCATAAAGTTGAAGTATCTCTCTATGAAGTCAGCCTTCTTGTTAGCCATCACCTCAGCTAACAGGGTCAGTGAGCTACAAGCTCTGTCGGTGCACAGTTCCTGTATTCGTGTTTGGGACGATGGAAGCAGGGTGTCTGTACGAATGAACCCACCTTTCTTCCCTCTGATGGTCACGGTTTTCCACTTAAATCAGTCAGTGGAATTAAAGGCTTTCCACCAACCCCCACCCCAATTTTCCTCGGAGGAGGACTGTAGATTAAACTCCCTCTGCCCGGTTCGGGCATTGAGAAGCTATGCTAGCAGAACGATAGCTCTGCCTCAGTCTGACCAGCTCTTCATCTGTTATGGTGTAAGGACCCTGGGTCAGGCCCTCTCAAAGCAGCGGTGGTCTCACACAGTTTCGACTGCGTATACTAATGCCGGCCTACCCCCACTTGGGCCGGTGGCGGTGCACTCTACCCGAGGAGTGGCTATGTCATGGTCCCTCTTTAGAGGAACCTCATTGGCCGATATATGTACTGCGGCTAGCTGGGCTGCTCCGCATACTTTTATATCAGGTTCTAGCAACTTAATTTGGTAGATCTCTCTATGCCTTCTTTAGGCACAAGGGTCCTGAGGTTGCACGCTCGCACCACAAGCACTAGTTTTTGCGGCTTCGGTATACTTTTTCCAAAATATTGGTTGGTGGTCGTTTTCGAATTGAAAGGGAACGTTAGGTTACGGATTTAACAGTGGTTCCCTAAAAGAGAAGACGACCACCAAATCTTGCAAGGTCGCATCGGTCAATTTCGTGGGTTCGATACAAAACAGGAAGTGAGCTCCGTGGAGTGACTGTTTGTTCCCTCGGGAGGTGGGACTGAGGACATCACTCCCCAGAGGGGTCTATCGGAAACTCTGACATAAAATGCTCGGAAATACCTGACCTGTGCAGGCATATCCCAAAAGTATTGGTTGGTGGTCATCTTCTCTTTCAGGGAACCAGGGTTACAGCCGTAACCTAACGTTATGAAGAAGCTCTAGAAGGAGATATAAATGACTCTTAATGAACACATGTTCCTAGTGTGGATCACTGTGCCTTCAAAACCGTGCACATTTACTTTGTATACTTAAATTCTAGCATAAGTTTATGGAAACCACACAGGATATACCTAAAAATGTAAATTCTAAATGGTCTCACTGGTAGATGTTTACCTCTGAATCTTCACTGCCGACCCCAAGCTCTAAAACAGCACGGGGTGACTTCATTTTGGCTTGTGTGGATTGTGCCATTTGTAGGCTAAGCTGCCATCCAGCGCTCTCGAGCTTAAAACAAAAGAAACAGTGCTAAACAGAACAAAGAATGTATATATTCATAAAAGAAAAACATTTTAATTGAATGTCCTTAAATAATAATACTTCCCCTGCCATGCTGTAAATCTAAAATAAGAACGATTGCTGTTAAAAAAGACGAAAAACTAGTCATCTTAAACTGCATGTACTGTCTACAGAACAATACAGAGCATTGAATATGAAAAGAATAAAAAACACCACCAGCATAGAGAAATCCCATTAAAATGTACCATCAAACATTTCACCATGACCGCCCCCCCAAACACACACACAAACGAGTCTCAGTATAAACAGCTGACAAAACCTTAGCAGCTGACAATGTTCAAAAGCAAATCCCAATCCTCAAAACATTTCATTCTATCTAATTAAAACCTTGAAAACATCCACCTCCTCAGCCCTTTGTTCTCTTTCTGCCTTTCCCTTATTTGTTCTTCCTCTGCTTTTTAATCAAACAATTTTTCTCATCCTTTTTTATCCCAGCAACTGTAATACAACTTGCTGTGAACATCCTTTAGCAGAGGTTGTTGGTAGTATCAGAATGGGGCTATATGGAGGGATCGGGCTGTCCTGTGTGTATTTCACTTTGTCATGATACAGGTAAATGTTATTTTTTACAGCTGTGGTGTTGTCCCCGTTCCCCCCAAGAGCCCCCCTCAATAACATCCCACCCTGTCAGTTGGACCCATGGCTTTATTGCCCAATGAAACAATCTGTATTTACATAGCTGACAGCATAGCTGAACACAGCAGGCTTTCAGAAGATTAAAATGCACATTTTCATCAACTTATTACTGTTTTTTTTTTAACTACAGAACTATAGAAGGTGATGGTTTGGATAGACAGTAATTAATGAAGCCAGGGTAATGAGTAAGGACTTTTCTATTAGACACATAATGGCCCATGGGTACACTACCTAATTTATAATCCCACAGCCTGGCTGAACACTTAAAAATGACTGCTGCACTGTCGAGAGGTCTTTTTTTTGTTTTACTAAATTAACTGTATAAATACTAGTATAAAAAATAAATCCATAATATTATGTGCTTTAAATACATTTTGCATACCGCTGCTATTATAATATTAGCTATTCTATTGCACATTGTACTATTATAACACATTTGCATTTAATATAATTTTATTATTACCTTCTTTGGCACAAACACACTCTGTCTGAATTTCTCAATAGTTTCTTGGCCAGTAGTGGCCCATGCCTGGGCAAAGGCCTCTGCTTTCTCAGGGTTAAGGTGAACATTTTCTAACTGTTGCTGGAGAGAAGCTGGCTTTACATTGTGGTAGATGGCCTGCAGAGATAAAAAGATACATCAAATACCTTAAAATACTGCGATGGTTTATCCTACTACAGCACACCGGTGAACCAGGACGAAGCAAATCCAGGCACAACAGTTGTGTATAGCTTGCTCATTACAACTTCTTGAAATGGGTTTGAATAGTACAGTAGGTTATTGACAAATTAGGAGAATCAAAGCATCACCTTTAATATATAGGGCTGATTACAAAGCCAGTTGCCTGCTTTGCGCTGCTGCAGTGGGAAAAAAATGTACCCCAGAGCCTGAAACTTGGCAGGAGGCGGTACCACTTCAAAAGATGGGCCACACACTTCTAGGATTACCACCGTGGTCATAAAGGTTGTTGTTGTAGCTAATATGTATTAGTGGTGCTGAGTGAACTGATTAATATGAGACCCTTTTGTGTCAATCAGGGTTCCTTCATGAAGTAGTTGTCTACTGTTTGACAGTGTTGTGGTAAGAGTAGGAGGCGTGGGAATACCGAGTATGAAGCCAAGCTCTCTAAGCGTTAGGCATTCATCATCTTCACATCAAAAAGTCACATGACCATAATATGGCCGGCATCTTCACAGGTCAATGTGAAGAGCCGTGTTGGGTTGTGTAACAGGGAGGGATCTGTGCTGACTCTGCTGGCATGTTCACGGGCTGCAGGAAGAGGGCGGCAGTCGCCCAACAGCCGCCTGTGAGTCATGGAGCAGTGCAGCACCTTTTATTTGTAGTTTTATTACTGTTTTATTTTCCCTTGTTCTTTTCGCCTTCTGTTTTCATTATTATTTCTTTGAGCACCTGCGAGTGCCTTTGCGGTTCGTGTACCAACTGTGGTATTTCCGTGGTGCTGTCTATCATCGTTGATAGGCAGCCCACGGTCAACAGTGCCCTCTGCCGGAGAGAAAAAAAAGAACCGGTCTAAAATAAAACTGGGCACCTGTGTGGTGTTTCCCAAATACACCTGTCTGTCTCCTGGTCAGTGAATTACCCACACCCCTTCCACAGGTTGTTAAAGCAAACTTTCCAGAACACTGAAAATATGAAGTCACAGTCTAAAGTGGTTTATGAGATATTAGCAGTTGAAACCGCAGTGGCTGCTGCTTAGTAAAACCAGTACTTTAAATCTGTCTGTTGATGGAACCATGCTTGAGTTCAGATCTAAGATGAAAAATTTGGGTGTGATTTTCAATCCTGGGTTAACTTTTGAATCGCATGTGCTGAGTACTGTCAAGGTTTCTTTTTTTCACCTCAGAAATATTGTCAGACTTCGTGCCATGCTTTCTCTACCTGCAGCTGAAAAACTGGTTCATGCTTTTGTTTTCTCCAGGATCGATTACTGTAATGCCTTGCTCGCTGGGGTGTCTAATAGCATCCTCACTAAAATTTGATTTGTTCAAAATTCTGCAACCTCCTGTCTTGGAGGCCTTGCACTGGCTGCCTATCAGGTTTAGAATTGATTTTAAAATTTTAATGCTGACATATACAGCTCTTCATGGGCTAGCTCCGACCTATCTGTCAGATCTCTGTTATTTTTTTACACTCCCACTCGCAACCTCCGCTCTGCTGATCTCAGACTGCTGTGTGTCCTTTGAGTGTTTTTAAAGTTAATATAAAGACTTACTTTTTTAGAAAGGTGTTTTTCTGATTGTTCTGATTGTTTTATTTCCTTGTGTTTCTTTTATGCATAATCTGTTTATTTATTGCAGTACTATTAATTGTGAAGCGCTCTGAGATGACTGCTTTTAAGGGTGCTATACAAAATAAAGTTGGATTTATTGGATATATATATATAGAGGATGTACCATGAATTAAAGAGTTGTGATTGCATTGTTTAAATGTTCCACTTCGGTTTAAAAGTCCAAAAGATACATGGAGTCCACATCTTAATGATCATTCTACATAGCGGTGAGTATAAATACCATCACTGAGTAAATAAATAAAACCGGGTCCTCCCTGATGTTTTAAATACCTACACTTTCAGAGACAAAACTCACATTACAAAGACTCCCATACACTACACAGTTAGAGCTGGCAGCCTTCATAGCAAACATTTCCATTACAATCATCTAAACAGCAGTGCTATTAGGAGCCCCAGCTGTTTAGACCCTTAAATAGACATTTAATGTACAGTGTAATTATTCCGAATGGCATACTAGAACAGAAAGATTGTCTGACAGACACAGAATGGAGGATAAACACTGATGCATAAATAAATAAACAGATAGTCCCACATTATGTGTAGTTTATTGTGAGAAATGAACAGAAGTCATGGGGAATCTGAGCAGTTGAGAAGTTAAATTCTTATAACGGTAGCAAGAAAACAGAATAAGATCCAGCAGCTTTTTAAAGTGTTTGGCTTAACAGGGAGAAAGGAGCCCATCTGCTGATCTTCAGTTCTCCTGATCAGCAGTGAGGTAACATTCAAACTGAATAGAAAAAAACAGGGGTTAAAAATTAACTAGAATCTACAGATGGTAAAAATGTTACCTGTTCTAGAATAAACGACACAGTTTCTAGGATTAGTTGAAGATCTTGCTTTTCCAGTGAGAAAGCAGACTGTAGTTTCTCCTCTTCCTCCTCACTAAAGGAACGTTCTGCCTGCAATATGAAGTGTTAGTGTAAGTTGCATGCACAATTATTATCAACAATACAATATTAACTGCATAAAATGCTTTTTTAAATTTTTCTAGAATAAAAAAACTGGGATGTAAAGTACACATATAATGTATTGTTCTGACATTAGGCCAAATAAAGTAAAAAAAAAACGATTAACAATCCGTGCAGCATAGCCATATACTGTACAACAGTGGTGGCCAATACGTGGATCATGATTCAATAGTGGATCTCAAGAGATTTTGATCTGAAATCTGAACAAGAATCAACACATAAGAATAGCATAATTTTAACAGGGTTGATTGCATATTTATAATATATAATTCCTGACAATGAATACATACAAAGAACATTAATTCCAAACAATAGATGCTGCAAATTTGCTTTTTTTGTATTTTTGTATTTACTGCATCATGTAAAGCGCTTTGTGATGGTGATCCACTATGAATTGCGCTATATAAAATAAAGATTGATTGATTGATTATAACTGTACTCTTGCTTCCATAACTCAGTAACCTGAGCAAAAAGCTTCCTCAACACGTTGGTTCGTAGTGTACAATTGTGAGTTTGTGTTTGGTGGTTTCAATGGATCTCTTTGTGGTGTGAGTTACAAAAGATGGGGGAGAGCCTTCTGTGCCTTATGAGGAAAGGGTGAAGTGCAAGTCACAGGAAATGTAGTATTTTAAAATTCATGACTAAGTCGATGCACTCAATCGTCAAGTATATATATATATATATATATATATATATATATATATATATATATATATATATATATAGTAATATGGCAGGGAGGGGGTTAAAAGCTTCCCTGCCTCAAAACATGTGAGAATACACATTGGTGTGTGGGTCTTAATTGAATTAGATTTGTGTTAATTGTTTTATTATTCATTATCCCCTGCACCTGGTGTTAATTGTAAATTAGAGCCAGGTGCTGAGTATTTAAAGCAAGCAGGCAGTGTCCTCAGGGCTGCTGGTGTGTGAGGAGTCTGGTTGATGGTGATTTCAACAGGGGGAAAAAAAAAAAGGTACTGTGATGAAGCCTTTTTGGTGTGTTTTTGTTTCATTAATTTGCGTTACATGTAAACGGCTTAGCTGTCCTGCGTATTAGTTAGGTTCCTGTGTATGTTAGTTAGTGCTCTAGTAAAAGCTAGGTGTTTTTGTTTGTTTATTTTTGTATTTATTAAAAATAGCGCGTAAGTAAACTTCCATTTGTGTGTCCTGGGTCCTGCTTGAAAGGGGCAAAGAACTGTGGAGAGTTGCAATTTTACCCCTATATATACAATAGTGCTTACAGAAAGTCTACACCCCCTTTCACAATGTTTACCTTTTGTTGTCTTATAGTGTGGAGAATGTATATATATATCCTACCCCACAACTTCCAAGTGAAATATTCTAGAAATTTGTAGAAAATTAATTCAAAATAAAAACTGAAATAGCTTGGTTGGATGAGTGTCCACTCTCCTTGTAATAGCAATCCTAAATTAGCTCAGGTGTAACCAATCGCCTTCAAAATCACATACCAAGTTAAGCGGCCTCCACCTGTGTTAAATTATAGTGATTCACATGATTTCAGGATCAATTCAGCAGTTCCTGTAGGGTATTGCATTTCAAAGCAAAGACTCAACCAACTTTGGGACAAAATGTTGTTGAAAGGCACAGATCAGGGGATGGGTATAAAAAAACTATTAAAGGCCTTGACTATCCCTTGGAGCATGGTCAAGACAATTAAGAAGTGGAAGGTGTATTGCACCACCAAGACCCTGCCTAGATCAGGCCGTCGTTCCAAACTGGATGACCACGCAAGAAGGAGAATGATCAGAGAGGCTACCAAGAAGCCAATGGCAAATTTGCAACAGCTACAGGCTTTTATGGCCAAGACTGGTCAAACTGTGCATGTGAAAACAATATCCCAAGCACTGCACAAATCTGGCCTGTATAGTTGGGTAGCAAGAAGGAAGCTATTACTCAAGAAAGCCCACCTTGAATCCCATTTTGAAGTCTGCAAAAAAAACACTATCGGTAGCCATGTAGCAAAGTTTTGTGGACTGACAAAACTAAATTGGAACTTTATATATACATATATAGAACTGTGTGTATGTATGTGTGTGTATATATATATATATATATATATATATATATATATATATATATATATATATATATATATATATATATATATATAGAAAATCTGCAAAAATTAGTCAGCAAAAACAAACAGAGCAGGTACATGCAAAGCTTTGTTTGGCGCAAACCCAACACAGCGCATCACCCAAAGAACACCATCCCTATTGTGAAGCAGGGTGGTGGCAGCATCATGTTATGGGGATGTTTCTCATAGGCAGGGACTGGGGCACTTGTCAGGATAGAAGGGAAAATGAATGGAGCAAAGTACAGAGAAGTCCTTGAGGAAAACCTGCTGCCCTCTGCAAGAAAGCTGAAACTGGGATGGAAGTTCACCTTTCAGCATGATAACGACCAAAAGCACACAGCCAAAGCGCACAGGAGTGGCTAAGGAACAAAAAGGTAAATGTCCTTGAGTGGCCCAGTCAGAACCATGACCTAAATCCAATCAAAAATTTGTGGCATGACTTGAAGATTACTGTCCATCAACAATCCCCAAGAAACCCTACAGAGCTTAAACAGTTTTGTAAAGAAGGATGGTCAAATATTGCCAAATCTAGGTGTGCAAAGTTGGTAGAGACCTATCCCAACAGACTCACAGCTGTAATTGCTGCCAAAGGTGCTTCCACCAAGTATTAACTCAGGGGGGTGGAGACTTATCCAATTATGATCTTTCAGTTTTGTATTTTAATATTTTTTTTTTTCTTTTTTTTTTTTTTTTTTTTCCCTCAACAGTGTGGAGTATAGTGTGTAGATAAGTGGAAAAAAATCTTAATTTAAATACATGAAACTTTGAGGCAATGACAACAAAACGTAAAAAAAAGTTCAAGGGGGTGTAGACTTTCTATAGACACTGTGTGTGTGTATTTTCACGGTATCTTTAATACTGTGAAAGTATTTGCCCCGTCTGATTTTCTGCATATTTTTGACACTGAATTATCAGATCTTCAACCAAAATCTAATATTAGATAAAAGGGACCCTGAGTGAACGAATAACACATGTTGATACTTATTTCATTTATTTATTAAAGAAAGTTATGCAACACCCAATGCCCCCGTGTGAAAAAGTAATTGCCCCCTTATACTCTAATTGGTTACAACACCTTTAGCAGCAATAACTGCAACCAAACGCTTCCTGTAGTTATGGCTCTGTCTCTCACAGCACCGTGGAGGAATTATGGCCCACTCCTTCTTGCAGAACTGCTTCAACTCTGTGACATTTGTAGGTTTTTTAGCATAAACTAATCATTTCAGGTCCTGCCATAACATCTCAATGGGGTTTAGGTCTGGACTTTGACTAAACCATTCCAAAACTTTAAATTTATTGTTCTTCAACCTGTCATGCTGCATGACCCAGCTGCTCTTCAGCTCCAGCTCACGGATGGATGGCCTGACATTCTCCTGTAGAATTCTCTGTTACAGAGCAGAATTCATGGTTCCATCAATGATGGTAAGTCGTCCAGGACCTGATGCAGCAAAGCATCCCCAAATCATGACACTGCTTGACTGTTAGTATGAGGATCTTACTGTGGAATGCAGTGTTTGGTTTTCACCAGACATAACAAGGCCCACGTTGGCCAAAAAGTTCCAGAACAATGTTTCAGAATTCTTGAGAATCATCCAGGTGCTTTTTGGCAAACTTGAGACCAGCATTCATGTTGTTCTTAGTGAGCAGTGATTTCCACCTTGCTATTCTGCCATGAAACCCATTTTTTCCCAGTGTCTTTCTGATGGTGAACTCACGAACACTAACCTTAGCCGAGGCGAGAGAGGCCTGCAGAACCCTCTGTTGTTCTAGTTCTTTGTGACTTCCTGGACGATTTTACGTCTTGCTCTTGGAGAGATTTTGGTAGGACGGCCACTCCTGGGAAAATTCACTACTGTCCCAAACTTTCTCCATTTGGACAGTATGGCTCTGACTGAGGTTTGGTGAAGCCCCAGAGCCTCAGAAATGGCTTTGGAACCCTTTCCAGACTGACAGGCATCAACAACTTTTTTTCCGGAGGTCTTCAGGAATTTCTTTTGATTGTGGCAAGATGTACCTCTAGAATCTGTGTGCTGACAAGTTCACTCTGATGGTAAGGGCCAAAGGTAGTCCGCTTTATATTGGGCAGGGCTGGCCCAAATCAGGCCTGACTGTTAACCAAAGTATTCAAACAGCTGACCCTAATTATCCCTTTAGTTAACTGGTGGGGGTGGGGGGGCAATAACTTTTTCACACCTGAAGATTGCATGTTTGATTACCTTGCACACCAAACAAATGAAAGGCACCAAACTTTGGTGTCATTTTTTTTCTCAGACTCCCTCTATATACTACTACAACCCATAAAATGTGCAAAAATGCAGGAAATCAGACAGGTGCAAATACACACACACACACAGTGCCGTGAAAAGTGTGGTGTGTGTGTGTGTGTGTGTGTATATATATGTATCTAAATATATTATATATTATATATAATATATATACACACACTTCAGGTGTTAGTAAACATTCATTTGTAATCATTGGTTCATAACCAACTGATTAACGATATTTAATTAAGCAATAAATTTATTAAAGGTTATTGTTTTTTAGGACAGTTACTTGTTTTCCAACCTAACACTTCCTACCGGCTTCATAAACTTTAGTGCTGATCTACAATGTTGAAGGTTTGTAAAAAAAAAAAAAAAAATAAATACATACATACATAAATGCTTTTTTAAAATAATACGAAGCCCATATTTTATACCTGTGTTTAGTAATTTATTCCAGATCATTTTATATTTTTTAATGCACCATTTATTTGTATAGAGTTTGAAACATAGAGATATTTGGAAGACTGACTGCAAAATAGTAAGCTCATATCAAAATATAAAATGTGTTGAACTAAATTACTTCATCATTTCTGGAAGTATCTGCTGTAGACCTATGTAAGTAAAAAAAAAAAAAAAAAAAAAAAAAAAAGTTTCTTAGAAATCTTTATTTTTCACAGAAGCATTAAAGTTAATGAAACCATGTTACAAACCACAGTTCCCATATACATCTTAAATAAGCCCTTCATTTCAAAGGCTAAAATAATATATATATATATATATATATATATATATATATATATATATATATATATATATATATATATAAGATTAACCTTCTAGCCTTTGAAATGTGTGGTTTTGTGTGTGGTATATATATATATATATATATATATATAAGAGTAATACACGTTTCAGTTGTTTAAGTATTTCCTAAATACTTAAGTGCAATGAATTCAAAGACTGTTATTTCTTCATCAAATCACAGGGCTTTCTTAAAGGGAATGTCAGTTGCTCCAATTTGGTACTTGCACTTTAGTACTTGCTTTATGAACGAAATTCGAACCTACGTTAAATCTCCATGGCTGGTGTTGCCTATCCCAGCACTGTGCCAGCGGTCCAACTCAAGAGTTTGAGATAACTACCTTCTGGCCATGAGATGGCACGGCACTTACCGTGCCGTGTACATTGGCTACACTAAGTACAGACAGATTATATATATATATATATATATATATATATATATATATATATATATATATATAATATATATATGTACACACACCACTTACTGAACTACTCCTGTAGACATGAACTTTACTTGACAAGACATCGGACCTTTCTGCATTGCTGAGGACGACTCCATGTCTACAAGAGTGTTCTCATCATGTGTTCACATATATGTGTGACATATATATATATATATATATATTCCAACTTGAAGTATGGCGACATTATTTACTACTACCCATTTCTATTGTTACTTGTTCTCTTAATTACATTTCTATTTAACTGACTTCTTAAATCTCAATCTGAAGACGCAAATTACCTGGTGTCCGCTCCTGCCGAATATTGGGATTCTCCCGACGGGGAAGGGACTCCCTCTATCCAGCACAGTGCTGTTACTAGGCAGTGGTAAACATACTAAATTCATGCATTCTACTCAGAACAGCTTTCGATGGAAGATTTGTGCAGCTCTTACTCTGATAAAATGATTTTAGGGAAGCCTTCAAACCAGCTACAAATATTGTGCAGTTCAGTTCAGGAGATACTCCGAAAGAGCACACCACATGTATACATATAATGGTTGCTAGTAATTCAATACAATACCTTTAAATGAAGCTTCTGGAAGATGCGGTAAAGCAGTCTGGGGAATTTACCAGGGTCTATGCCATTGATAAGAGTCACTGCTTGTCTTATGCTATATAAAAAAAAAAAAAAAAAAATTAAAAAATGTTTCATTCCTCTGTAAATCTTAATATAAAAGTGCACCCGGGTGTACTTAAAATATAATAAACAGTAAAAGAAACAACTACAAACTGTGTGGATAACAAGTGTGGTTATTTTACGTTTTGTTTGTTATGATTTGTGGTATAAAAAAGGTATGACGTGTCGCTTGAAAATACACAGAACTGAATCAAGAAAGACTTCACTCCTTTTTTTTTTTTTTTAATAGGTCGTGTCACTGCAGTAATGTGATACAACTTCATTCTGTGAATAAAGCAAACTAAAAAATAAAATAAAAAAGTTTCATCAGCAGACCGTTTTGTTTATATCAGCCATCGCAAATTATAAAGCGATCACAAACAATTCTTAAAAGTAAAATGTAATTGTAGAGGGAGAGATTTGTTCAGAAAACAAACATCCTTTTACAACCCAATTCAATGTTAGTACCCATTTCCTACATTCAATTAATGTTTAGGTAACAGAAATACTTTCTTAAACAAAAAACCTTTACAGACAAATGATCAACATAATCACAATAAATCATGAACCGTTACCTCTGAGTTTCTTTAATTATCGCGGTCATCCTCTGTCTGTGCTCAATGTTTTTCTTCCGGGGAGTCACGTGCTCTCAGTCAGTTGTATGAATTGTTGTGACAGAAGCCCAAGAGGGTCAAATAAGACTGATACTGTCAAACACGTTTTCGGCTCTCACCTCAAACACTACCTCACACATTGGTACAAAGAAACCAAAATACAAAACAAAGCTGAATGCTATCTGGCCTTAACAATAGACTTTACCCTGGCAGATTACCTGATCAGGGCTAAAGACACAAAGCAGAGGCAGACCCTGACTAAGTACAGACTGAGTGACCACCTGGTCCAGTATGTCTGTGCCTGTCACAGCCCGGGGGACACAATGAACACTCTGCACAGGGGCACTGACTACCTCTTTATTTAATTATTCCTTTTAATTGATTTACTTGCATTGGTGTTAATAATATTTATATTGTATACTGTACTGCTAATGTTGTCATGCTAATAAAGCACCTTGCAATTGGGTATACTGTATACAGACCTGTCAATACTTGTTTTGACCAGGACCCTCATGTTTTGAAGACCAATCTCCCGGTCAGAAAAAAATCTCACGACCGGGAACCGTTTAATAATATTATTAGTTTCTGTTTTTTAGCGTCATTACTGTGCAAAATCAAAGCGAACAACTGCATATACATCTATTCAATTTAACTATAATTCAGCCTTTTTATAATGTTTAGCCTTTCTTTCTTCAGTGATCTACATGGCCAAGCAGTTCCCTCACATTGTGGAAGAACATGATCTGGGTGCTCTGAGAGAAGAGTTCACTGATTACCAGCGCACTGAGCCTAAAGATCTTCCATCTGAAGAGAAGCTGGACAAGTACTGGGGAAAGGTTGCACAGATGACAACTGCAGGTCAGCCAAGATTCCCTACTTTGTGCAGATTAATGAAGGCTCTACTCGTCCCCATTCTAGTGCCAGAGGTGAGAGAACATTTGACATGCTTAGGAAACCTGACAGAGTCCAGGGATGACTTGGGAAAGTACACCATTCAAAGCCTGATGTCCCGCAAACTAAACAGTGACAGCTGCTGTTCCCTTTCAATTCGAAGACTACCACCACTGACATTGGTATGGGATATTCCTGCCCTTCGGGTAGGTATTGCTGAGATCTCTATACCAGAGCTGCTGAAAGGCCCCCTCCTGTGATGACGCACAGGCCTGCCACCTCAGTGAGTCGGGCCTTGTAAACAGTGTACTCTTGCTCCTTTATTTTCTTCTTGGAGTACACGTGGTCTCCTCGGGGCTAGGCCTTGCCATATCCTCGCTGTCGAGTAGACCCTGCTGGCCGCACAGGCCCGCCACCTCAGTGAGTCGGGCCTTGTAAACAGTGTACTCTCTCTCTCTCTCTCTCTCTCTCTCTCTCTCGCCTATGAGCACACGTGTCCTCCTCGAGGCTAGGCCTTGCCGTACCCTCGTTGTTGAGTGACTTTCCCAGCCACGCCCTGCTCCACAAGGCTAGGCCTTGCCGTACCCCTGCTGTTGAGTAGACCCTGCTGGCTGCACAGGCCCGCTACCTTGGTGAGTCGGGCCTTGTAAACAAACTGTATTTCACCATGTTATTGTCTGCTTAAACTCGCTGCCGCGGCTTCGGCCTGCGTCCCCCATCCCGTGGTGCACGCTACGAGCTGACCGGGTGTGTGTGTGTGTGTGTGTGTGGGCTGGCATATTGCGTAGCAGCCTCCCCGATATTGCGGTACCGCGGCGCATGCATAACCCGTGATACTATTATCTCAGAGCACAGGTGCTTAGTATAAGTGACACACGGTGCCCAGCGCCTCAGTGGAAGTGCACAACAACGCTTCACAGTACGAGGTGCCCTCAGTACTCGGTGTGTACGGTGCTCGGTTTGCATTGTAAATGTGCTGATACCTCTGCCACTCTAGTGCGATTACGCACGGTACGCAGTTCACGTAGTGTACGATACCTGATACGCACGTTGCTTGGGATGCACAGTGCAAACAGTGCACGTGGTGCATGTTGCACTAATTGTGTAGGCACTAGTCACCCTACACACAGTGCTGAGCAGTACCCAGTGTAACAGGTGTAACACAAGGTGCGCAAGGTTAATACCCTTGCTGCAACACCAGTGGTTGTACACACTAAGCTGACACTTCCAGTGTTCGACGCAGTGTAGACAGTGCCCCAGTACTGATGTGCAAGGCCAGGCCTATGTCAGGGTCTCATCCCTGCACGGCCTGCAACATTAGCATCCCACAGGACGACAAGCACACCCTCTGCATGCGCTGCTTGGGCGTGCCACATGCCACCATGGCCCTCAAGAGGGATGGGGCATGTAGCATCTGTGCAGCCCTTCAGCCCCGACTGAAGGAGGCCCGGCCAGAGAGCCAAAAGGGTGAGCTCCGTGTCCTCTACGGCTGGATCGCGCCCCAGATGATCTATCCCAAGGACCCCTGTCGTCGGGTTTTCCCAATGCACAGGCCACCCCCAGTCACTCCCCATCTCCTCAAGTGAGACTGGTGAAGCGCTCAAGGCCCAGCTGACGCAGGTCCTGGAGCTCTTGGCTAGACATGCTCCACATGCCCCTGCCCAGGTCCCGCAGCCCATAAACAATGAAAAGAGTCTGCTTACGCCAGTGCAGTGCACCACGTACCTGGGGCTCCAGCTGGACTCCACTACGATCGGACGACAGGGTTGCAGCTATACAGGAGTGCCTCTCCCTGTTTCAACAGGGATCGCAGGTCACCCTCAGATTGTGCCAAAAACTGCTGGGTCTGATGGCCGCAGCTATCTTGGCCATTCAGCTGGGTCTACTTCGCTGCAAGCGTGGCTCAATGCATTTCACCTCAATGCCAAACATGACAGACACCGTCGGCTGACCATGTCTTACGCATGCTCAGCAGCCCTACTGAGTTGCAAACGGTGTCCATTGCTCTCCACCACTTCCTCCCAGTGCTGAGCGGTACACATGTGCTGATCCGGATGGACAGCACAACAGTCCTATGGTCCCCAGGGTTGCATCGCATGGCTTTCAAGCTGCTCATATGGGCACAGAGGAATTTACTGTCCCTACAGGGGATGCACATTCCCGGAGCAGTGACCTGGGCATCTCCCGCATCCATCAGAGTGGCGACTCCACCCTCAGATGGTGGAGCACATTTGGGAACGGTTCGGAAAGGCGCAGGTTGATTTCTTCGCTTCGGCAAAGACTCCTCCACCGCTTGGCGTAGACGCCCTAGCACACGAATGGCCCAAAGCGTTTTTGTACGCTTTCCCGCCTATACCGCTTCTCCAGGACTTTCTCAAGAAAGTCCGGGAGAATATGGTTTTCGACCCTGCGCCAGCTGTTGCACGGCCAACCCTGGGAGATTCCACTTTGTTTGGATCTCCTCAGTCAGGCGAAAGGCTCTCTTTGACACCCGGAACCAGGCAGGTTCCAGTTATGGGTCTGGCCCCCTGAAAAGGATCGCTGGTTAACCCTAGGGCAATCAGACACTGTTATGGAAATGATGCAGAGCGCTAGGGCAGACTTCACTAGGTCTTTGTATACCTGCAAGTGGAAGTATTTTCAAACTTGGTGTCTGGCAGGGAACCATGACCCAATTACTTGCCCTATGTTTCTGCAAGAACTGCTCGATGCTGGAAGAACGCCTTTCACGTTGAAAGTGTATTTAGCAGCTATCTCTGCTTGCCATGCCCCTGTAGATTCTATATCTCCGGGTGCCTATTTTTTGGCTAACCGCTTCCTTAAAGGCGCACAGTGATTACGTCCTCCTAAGAGGACTGTTCTCCCTGAATGGAGCCTTAGTATTGTAGTAAAGGCTCTCACGAAGGCCCTGTTACACTCCATAGAGCTGAGGTTTATGTCTATGAAGACAGCCTTCCTCTTGGCTATCACCTCCGCTAAGCGGATCAGTAAGCTGCAGGCGCTGTCTGTACACAGCTCCTGCATGTGTATTTGGGAAGATGGCAGTAGGGTGTCACTGCGCACCAACCCCGCTTTCCTCCCCAAGGTGATTACAGCCTTCCACACCAGTCAATCTGTGGAACTGGGGTCTTTTCATCCCCCTCCGTTTACTTCGACGGAGGATGAGAGATTGAATTTCCGCTGCCCAGTACGGGCATTGAGATGCTACATGCATAGGACAAGAGCTATGCGTCAATCTGACCAGCTGTTTGTCTGTCACGGAACACGGACCCTAGGACAGCCCCTCGCTAAGCAACGTCTGTCACACTTTATTGTGGACACAGTCTCAACTGCGTATGATGGTGCTGGCTTACCCCCACCTGGTAGGGTACCCACACACTCCACTAGAGGTTTGGCTACATCTTGGGCCCTTTTCAGAGGTGCCTCGATGTCTGACATTTGTACTGCAGCTACCTGGTCTACGCCGCATACTTTCTCCAGGTTCTACCTTATTAATGTTGTAGACCCTGCTGTGCCTTCTGTAGGCACAAGGTTCCTTGAGGGTATAAGTTCTCACCGCTAACCTCTGGGTTAGACATTGTTGTGCGTGCCTCATATGCTGACATTCCTTCTCCCTCACGACAGCTTTGGTATACGTTATCCCATACCAATGTCAGTGGTGGTCGTCTTCGAACTGAAAGGGAACGTTATGTTACTTACCGTAACCCTTGTTCCCTGAAAGAGAATAAATATCACATGTTATTGCTATATGTGCAATCCTCTCTGTATAATCCTGTATAAAAAGGAAAGTAAGAAATGGACTTGTACTTCGTAATTTCATACACTATAGCTGTTACTTTTTTTTTTTTTTTTTTTTTGTAGATTGCAGGTTATTAAATAGGTTGCAGTTAAAGCTGAATAGCATAAAATAAATAGTTAATATTCTATAAAGACACTGTTGCTGATGTAACATTATTTGGCATGTTTCAATACAATACATTTAATCCACTCAGACACAGTGTTGTTTGAATTTGTTTTATTAAGATTAGCTTATTTAGCAAATATTTAAAAAATACTATGAAAGTTACAGTAATAATTTATACAAAGAATGAATTTAATATAGAAATTAGAACATAATATAATGGGATGTATAACAAATACAAAAACAAACACAACAGTAGAACGTGTGTTTCATATTTGGTATTGTAGAAGTCTGTATTTAGGCACATTTTGATATGTTAGGCCCTTTATTGATTAACTTCTGCAGCATTTCCATCTGCTACTAGAACTGATTTGAAAGCTCTTTGAAATGGGTCCTGTTCGTTTCTATCAACAATAAGCCAAAACCAAATTAGTTAGGACAACCTCAGTTAGGATTGTGGCCAATGCAAATGTAGATGTTAAACTCCAAATAGCAGAAAGGAGGACTGTAGGTTAATTATGTTATCAGGAAAATATTAGAATTACTGTAGGTGAATAATTTTAAAAGGTAATATAATCTGACATCGCAATCGTTGACCTTTGTGTTGTAGATTGGTCTACAGGAGGAACTGGTGGCAGCCATACAGTAGTTTGATGTTTTACAGGCTGGTTTCATGGGAAGATTGAAAAGTAGCAGTTAATTCTATTATTTTATACTGACAGAAGGGCTGGACAAAACTCATACAAACCCTGATGGTAATTCCAGCTTTGAACAGCAAAGGTCTTTCCTGGTCTGAACTGTTAGCTTCCTGGTTTTCAACTAGTGAAACTGATCAAAGAGGCTTTATGCTGGTTAAAGAATCTGTTATGCTGATTTAGGAAAAATATAATTTTAAATCCCTTTACTGCAGAATTATTAAACTATTGTTGTCTACACTCTAAGTAATCAAATTATAGCTAACCCAGGTCATGGAAGACCCTCAATATTTGATATTCCCTAACACTTGTTGGCCACCAACTTACCAGCAGTTCCTGGAATTTCCAGCGTTTACGCTACATGACCAGCACAGATTAATTGGCATAACTAACTTGAACATGACATTTTACATATTCTACAGAGGTAAGCCTACATTTCTTTCAATAAGACAAGACCCTCTTTTACTACTATAGTACCTTTTCTTTATATTTTAGTTTTTTTTTTTTTCAGTACAAGTGAAGGACTGAGAATTAGCAGCCACTTACTTTTTCTATATCAGTCATCTATGTGTAATCCCTTTGGTGACCGTTCAGGTTGAATAGTAAAACCACATTAACTTAAATGGCTTACATTTTGTAACTGCTAGCACAGTGCTACTTTCTTGTTGTTTTAAATAGTTTCTTAATGTAAGTATTTTCTTCCAGTTGTGTTTTTTAGATAACTAAATCTATTCATTTCAAAAACATGGATTTGCAGAAAACAGTCAACAACTGAATTAAATGGCACATGGTAGCAGTTGCTATTGTGCAAGGTTAAAAGTTAATTTGTATTAACTGACATTGATAGAATATTATGTGTAATACAGCAGTTGTTGGGTATTTTTTTTGTTGTTATCAGTTACATTAAGAAAATACAGATTTAACAAAATCACAGGCTGATTTCTTCAGGACAGCCGAACTAACCTGTGTTACGTAAATTCTCTTTTAACCAGTTATAAATCCTGGAATAATATTTGGTTTTAAAAGCGTTTCGGGATTTTTTCATTTCCTCTATGTGTTCAATAGCCTCATCTTGCTGGTATTCATCCATAGTGCTAGTAATAAACTTCACCAGCTGAAAAGAAAAACAGAATGATTTCAATGTCACTTAGTCATTCACCACATTTATAAGCATATGTTAAAAGATCCAAGAAAAAAGCTCTCCCAGTGAATTCAGCCCAACAGTGTGATTAACCTTTACTTTTTCTTTTTTAACCAGATCTTATTTGGCATTCATTCAAATTAAACGTTAGAATAATTACACAATGATGCAGATACAGAGCTTGATATAAAGAAAATTAGCGCCCAGATTCAGCTTTTAAATGTAGGTTTAAACATGCTATTTTCCTTACATTGTGCTTGCTGTATAAAGATAATAACACTAACATGTTGCATTATTTCATTTATGAGGATGGCTGTAAACAGGAACAAAGCAGAATTGTAATACATAATCGATATGGGAGATTCCATTTAAATACATATGGGAGATTACATTTCACTTATATTTCTGCATATGAAACAGAGTTCAATGTAGCAGGTAAGACTATAGTTTCAAAGGGCTTTGGTTCAGTTCAGTTGCAATGAATTACATGTGAAAAGCCTCTTCAGGGTAAACATTCAATGAGGTGCAAACAGCACATGAAAGGTCACCTTCAAAACTACAGTAATGGTATCATTTTCACACCTGGTCTAGCTGGAATTCACTTGAAAACCTCTCAGCCAAGTCTCCTAGTACATGTGTAAATTGGCTTCCATGCCTGAAAAGTAAGAAACAGATAAAGTTTCCTCCCGGTTGCCTCCCTGTGTTTGGAGTTGTTAGTTGCTTGTTTAGTAACCAGCTCAATACAACAATGTAACTGCTTCTATTTACAGACAAGTCATAGTTTTCTATAGATGTTTCTGTTTTTACCCTTTTTTGCTATGTTTATTAACTATTCCAGCAAATAAATGTCTCTTAAAGCACTCCACAATGCTTACTGTAGGGCAGTGACGTGGGGAAGCCTATTAGTGTTAGGGTCCTCACTGGAAAAATATCTCCTCTAGCTATCACTATTTTTTTTTTCTCATTACAATATTACTTTTGTTTTACAAGACATTCAAATTCAATATTCAAATAAAGAAGTTTACACTGTATTTAGTCATTATATGTTCATTTATCTACACATACTACCCCACAACTTCCAAGTGAAAAAAATATTCTAGAAATTTGTAGAAAATGAATTAAAAATAAAAACTGAAATCCCATTTGAAGTATACAAAAGAACACTCAGAAGATTCTGTAGCCATGTGGCAAAAAGTTTTGTGGTCTGACGAAACTAAAATGGAACTTTATACATACATGTATAGAACTGTATATATACAGAACATTTGCAAGAATTAACCGCAAAAACACAAACAAAACAAATAGAGCGTACACTTACTCTGTTTGAAAATGTTTCCAGTTTTCTTGGATGAATTCCCATGCTAATGATTGACCAATGTCATTTTCTATCACATAGCTCAATAAAGATCCTGTATATCGCCTCTGGACTAATGAGCTGTCCAATGAATACTGTAGGTACCTTCAAGAATAAAGTTGAAATTTAAATAAAGGTTGTGACAATGGTAAGATGAGAAATATACTCTCTATTATAGAACATGCAGGTCCACCTGCCATATTGACAGCAGGCTCATCCTTAATCAGTTCTGAACTGTGCTGAATAACCCAGTCATTTTGATTTGTAATGTTTTCTGAGTGCTCTACGTTAACTGACTCCCTGTGCACTGGACTCACTCAGGGGTGCTCCAGGCAAACAGTTCTTTCACCAAACAGTGTAATAAGTCATGATTTTGCCCAGTTGTGAAACAGCATTAGAATGAGGAATTTGACCTGTTCAAAAGCCATGGTTCTCTACTGCAGCTCAAGGCAAAGAGTAAATGTTGATCTTGTCCTGTGCCGTTCTGACTCTGAAACATCTCCCAAGCAAACTCCCATTCCTTAACACCCCCAGAGGCAATTCCATAACAATAAATATCATATCTTAAATATGATGGGATTCTGAAAAAAAAGAAAGAAAAAAGCACTAGATTTGGGTTGTAAAAAAAAATGGTACCATAATTTCATACTCAAATGTCATATTCTAAAATGCGTATCATGTATACAGAGTTCTTTTTGCAACAACAAAACAGTGTTGTTTTTTCCATGCAGTACATTAATGGAAAACAGTCACAGAAAAAAGGTACCATTTATCGTTTGTATCGCCAAATCCAGCTGTGACATAAATACAGTAATTAACAGTTTTTCATGACATATCCTCTATTTATATTGAAACTACAGTAGGTCACCCATAAGCACTGGAAGCTACATGGAATTGTTTACAAACATTTTTTAGTTCTGGTTGCAGTTCATTGCCTTGATCTTACACTAACTAGAAACAAAATAAATATTTATTTTCTCATAAATTATTGTTGGTTTGTGTTATATGACTACAAGATTTTAGCAGCTTTTCATTTTAGATCCCACTTCTGAAGTACAGTAATTTTTTTTACTAGGACAAAAAAAAATCATCACCTTGAGTAAAATGGCAGTATTTTCGACATGATACAGTACTAAGTGGAACCTGAACAATCTGCCACTGGGATCGACCCTGGTAGCGATTTTAAATAGGACTTTACTTTCATCAGCAGCAGACTGACATCAAATCAATTTCCATTGGAATTCTCTGAGCCCCAGTTAAGCTGGCGGGCAGGCAGAACTCCATCTCTCCAACTCGCGATGATGGTGGAAGTTATCTAATGAGCATTTAATGCACTGGAGCAGGTTTTAAATCTCAAGACTGCAGAAAAAAACATATGTTGGCTAAACTGTGAATATATTATAATGTCAGGAAAATATTGGAGGTTGGTGAATTCATAAATAATAATAATATTGATACAGGCTATGCAATTTGTAAATGACTGAATTATAAACTATCAACTGTACTGCATATGCAAGTTTACAAACAAACGTGCACAATGTAAGCAGCTGATAAAACCATACAAGAAAACAACTTGGGTACTTTTTCAGCTACTCACAGCAATAAGTATCTCATAGACTTTCCATCTTTGCTGTCTAAAAATCATACTTACTTGTTTTCAGTAGAATTGCTCATCCATCTTGCATAAAGTGAAGCTGCTAACTGTAGACATTCTTTAAGACCCAGCCAGCATGCTGTTTTCACTGATCTGTGCACTGATAACCTTCAAGGGAAGAAATGATACAAACTGTGCAAAAAACAAACAAACAAACACACACACACATACACACACACATACACTACACAATGTATTTTGAGCAAAGCAATATCTACCTTCAACTTTATTGGTTTAGTTGAAATTCAGAGTTTTAATGCTTTGAGCAGTCAACTCAACAACCAATAAACCTCCCCATTTTGCATTGATAACCCCCCCCCCCCCAAAAAAAAAACAGTATTGCACCATCTATTATGCTGAAGCCTGTGCATTGAAATTGTCAGTTAACTAGAACACTACTTGGAACCACATGACTTTAAATCTGTTAGACCCCGTTCACACTACTGAGCTGGCCCAGGGCCACCGCATATTTAGGTCTGCAACCCCGTTCACATCTGCGGTTTAAGGAGCCTTTGCTCTTTTTTTTTTCTGCAGCACAGTAGCAATTTTATGTTATATATTTAAAAACAACTATATATATATATATATATATATATATATATATATATATATATATAATTGACTATTTTGACAATGTGTGACGGAAAGATGAGTTCTGGTGATGAATCTTCCTCCCGACCTGTGAGGGCGCTAAAGAACGGGAGGAGAAGTATCTGGAAGGGCTGGCCTGACAGTTCGTTTCCGGGTCAGGGAAGTGGGTCAGCCTGGAGGGAAGCGCGACTCTGTTGTAAGACCGTATTGATTTGAAAGGTAAACGAGAGGCAGCTGCAAGTAATAAGGCAGCTGCAACCGTTTATCTCGATATCATGCGGGATTACATATAGGGGCCAGGGTAACGCTGATCTTCTCCTTCGTTTGGGTTAACGTTAGGAGAGAAGGACTGAGAGAGGAGCTCTCAGAGTATTTGTGAAGAGTGTTGTACGTGCTGTGTGTTATTTTCTGTCTGTCTTTGTCGCACTAATAGACAGTTAACGCACATCTCTGGAGCTGTCGAAAGGAGAGCACTATCCGCAGCACCACTGCACTGAGCACCTGCACGTTTTTGATCACCCAGGACTGGTAACCGTACCGTTGTTTTTGTTCGGGACTGTGCCCTTGTTTTCATTATCCCCGTGCTTTACACATTGTTGTGTATTGCCGGGGATTTATTATTTTTGACGGTCGCCAGACCTGGAAAAGATCAATAAAGCACTTATTCACTGAATCACTGTTGTCTGTTCATCACTCCTGCACCGCATCACCGCGACATCTGTTCCCCTTACCAACCACTTTGCCACACAATGTTATGGTCGATCAACGATCTTAATATTTGTGGATGAGAACACCGTTTTATGTTTGTGTGTAAAAGCAAGCAGCTAAAATAAATGATCAACATTTTAATGTAAAGACACATACTTCTGTAGCTATGTATATCGTTGCATGTAAAATAAACAATGGTGGCTGAATTGCCAAGTCGCCAGCATTATTGATCATTAAAGGACCACCTTTAATCGCAAGTGTGAATGTGGTCTTAGACATTGGTTTTGGCAGACTATAAAGGTTAATAACTGTCCTTGTTTTTAATGCATGCAAAGCTAGGAGCTTGCTGTAGTTTTTGGTCTTGGCATTGGTCAGTAACCCAGAAAATCAATAATACTACTTACACCCCCATTAGTCTGGTTATTTTACATTGCACTGTATATGCAGTTCAAATTATATATGATGTAAATATCAAATAATTTGAAATAACAGGTAATACAATATGGCAACACTGTACAGTACTAAATAACAATTGTTTTATGATACTTACTGCATAAACGCATCATCCTTCACTTTATAGACATCTCCTCCTATTAAATCCATATGATATTTATAAAGTGGAGAAAATATTCTTAACAAATATTGCTAAAAGGAAGAAAAAAAAACAATTATTTAAAAAATGCTAAACGTTGTTTAATTTGATGGACATGTGAACTATATTTAGTTTTTAAATACCTTGAATAATCCATACAAATGAGTGTTTGACAGAAAGTTCAGATGCAAATCTATGATGTCTAGCGCTGTACTCCATACTATAAATTCTGTCTCCTTGGAGAGATATTTAGTTGTGCTTAGAGCAGTTTCAACATCTAAATACCCAGACCTAAATTGAAATGGAAAACAGGTATTAAAACAGGCATGTTTAAACATTAATTTATCAAATACAATCTATAAATATCTACTATTGATTTCAAACAAGGAGACACTAGTGTTTTAAGAGGGGGCACAAATAGTAAAACACAGTAGACAATCGAATAAAATGAGACAGAAAATGGGATTTATGATGAACTGGACTATCAAGCTGGTCAGAAAGGATGACGTTTACTGTATTGGTCACTTTCAGGAAAAATCTTCTATTTCACCCCCTCTATATGGGATAACAAAAAACAGTAGATCTGTATTATTACCACCACTTTGTAGGTTACATATTTTTCCAAAATGAAAGGCACAAACATTATGGTGAATGTTTAATTGATTTTTTAAATTTATTTTTGTAGCAGTTACTGATGAAAAATAATAGCGTGCTTCGCTCACTTATTTGAAAGCTGCACTCAATTCATTTTTCAAGTGGTCACATAAAGGAAAGCACAGACACTGAAAACACATGATTACAGAAAAGCTGCAATTACAATGTTACTCTCAAGAACAGAACTGTTATCCCCTTTTATATTTGGTTCTGCTTCTAAGTAACAAATCATTGCTTTTCCTATGAAATGTGTTTTTATTAAGGTCTGGATGTGGAGGTGCAGCACTGAATATCAAAGGAAAGCTTGGCAATTTTTTTCTTTACTGATTCCTACAAGAAAAATACTATTAATAAAAAAGCACATACATGTTTACCAGGAAAATATGTAGTGTTGATGGTGAGCTATATTTTTGCTGGCTATATTTGGTCATTTAAAATCAGCATACTTTTTCAAAATATACATCACAATATGCTGTAATCTACTGCACAATAAAAGATCGCCTCAGTGAAAGGTAATCTAATTGAATACTCACAATGCTAATTTAAAGGCATCATCAATTATCTGTGCTCTGTTTTTCACTGGTATTACCTGTGAGAGATAAGGAAAGAGAGTTAGCCAAAGACAAAACAGCAACTATAAAGCCAACAGAAGTTTACAATAAAGAGTTAGCAGGCTATTTTTTTAATTTTTTTTTTTCTTTCTTTTTCTGAAATCCATTTAACCCTGCCCTTGTTTTACCACAACATGTAAAAAAGTGCTGTGCCAATGGATGTCATTTTATGGTACTTAAGGGTGGGCTATGCTAATATTTTATAATAATATTATATTACACAAACATTCAAATGTTACTGACCTCACAATGGCCACACCATGGTTTACAGCAGATGTATTTAAGCATTACACTTTTTCATATTTTTTCTCTCCGAGAATGGTTACTATATTGTACATGTTATTATTTAACAAAGGCATTCCTTAAGGTGACCCCAAAATGTATGTAAATGTGGTGTGCTAAAGCTGTGTCAACTCTAATAACTCCAATAAAAATTTCTAGTTTTATCTACTCTCTGTACTCTCTCTCTCTCTCTCTCTCTCTCTCTCTCTCTCTCTCTCTCTCTCTCTCTCTCTCTCTCTATATATATATATATATATATATATATATATATTAGTTTTATGAAAAATGCCATTTTTAAAGAAAGTCTGTCACAAATACATGCTAAGTAATATTTATTAAAATACCTTCTTACATTATCGCTTCTCTAACTCTGCTTTAATAGTGAGATTTCAGTGTTTTTATCAGCAGTGTCGTCTGGATGTGTGTTGCACATGTTGTAAATAACGTATTTTTAAACATAGCCAAGAACATGTCACTTCCTTTCTTCTCCTTTGCAAGGGTGAAACTTCATCTCTATTTTCCATCTTGTACTATTTAGACCTTTCCATACTTTTGTGTGCATTTGGCAACAGTGAAAATCATTAAACTGTTTGAACTGTTATGGACCCATCACTGGAATGTCTTCATGTATGGTGCAATAATAATAATAATAATAATAATAATAATAATAATACTGGGAGGGGCTTGTGCAGACTTATTTTAAGTTTTATGACCAATTCAGTTAAAGCTTAAATGCAAATGTACTTTTTTGTACTTAGGATTCTGGTTATATTGTTGTAATCACTTAATAATGACAGTAATGGACAGAGTAGCCAATCAGCTGGAGAAATGTAGTGTTGACAATCGCAGTCTAGTTTGTAGGCTGAAGCAAAATGTTTTATAAAACATAAAAACAAAAATACAAACTATTCGTGAAATAAAAAGTGCATATTCCCTTTAAGGAAGTCATTTGCAGGTATTATGCAGATTATTTGCAATTGATTTAATAATCTGAATTAGAACACATTTATTTAACACATGTATTAAACAGCTTATTTTTGACCTGCTTTCTTTCCATAGAAACACATAGCCCTAAAACTTACATTTGGGTCTTTCATTAGTTGGTGCAGCACTCTCTCCCAATTTGAATGGTCATAGTTCACTCTGTAATACCCTGAAACATTCACATTCAACAGGATCCAGTCCTGGTCTGAGGTAGCCTTCATCTCTGGGAATAGACCTAAAATAACAACATATATTTAAATACAGAGCATTCCTCTTCATAAACTACATATTCCAATCCAGATTGCAAAGTAGTAATACTAAATTCATCTTTTTAAATTCAATGACAAACATTTTGACCATACATCTTTCTCAGTGACTTCAGATTATAAATATGTTTTAGAAACATGTTTCAACTTACTGTTATTTCCTTCAAGCCACTTCATTGGTTGCACAAATCCATTCTTTATCCAATTTACAGGAACAAACCAACTACAAATAATATAAAATGAAAATCTTATGATTTATGCGGTGTGCTGTTTTAAAATGTTACACCACTTTAATGCTGCTTGTAGTTTTTGAAGTGCATTAAGACATTACTCATTTGAAAGGCTCTATAAGAATATTTGTTTCGCTCTTTTTCCAAAAATTAAAATCGAACATGACATCATTCCCAAACAAACACTGCAAAGGTTTTTCTTTTGCCAATAAAAGCAAACAGCAATCCAGATGTCAGAAAGCTTTGATGAAAGTACAAGTTGAAGGAGATTAACTGCACTGAAGCATGATCTCTAAGTCAAAGACTACAGACCCTTTTGACTGGAGGAGGAGCAGTGAGGGTTGAGTCAATACAGCCCTTGACTCCATTTAATACAGCTTCGGACAAGTAGCACAAAGTCTAAAAATTGAAATGAAGTGAATCGAAATACTGTTGGGCTCCACTATACTTTTGCGTGTCATATGAGGACATGCTTGCTCTTTGGTTATAAATACTGTGCCTGTTTACACTAAAACAAAGTTAGATTAAAAAAGAAAGAGTACACATACCTGCCATGTGAGGTTTGATTATCTGGTTTTGTTAAGAAACACTTTTCCTGAGTAATTGTACCCGAAGATGTATTCAGTGTAATAAGAGGATATCCAATTTGTAATGTCCAGGAGTCCATTATATCTTTTACAGGGGCTGGCAACTGGACTTCACTCTGACTGTCTACAGCCTTTTTAAAACACAAAAAAGACCTTTATTACACTGGGATTTTGAATAACTTTAATATAGTAATTATCATTTTACAGGGGAATAGTTTACTTTGAACAGAGATTAAAATGTTTTAGATTTTGGTGTTAATTGTATTTGACATTAGCACTATAACAACAGAATTATGGGCCCTATTCACAAAGCTTTAAGGACTTTTGGGGCTATTTTTAACGTTCTATTACGTTTGTTAATGTTCTATTACGTCAATGAGAATGAAAATAAACAAATGAATCCCCCTTACAATTGAAAAGGATTTAATGAACTGCAAACTCTTTAAGAATGAAAGTGAGCTTTAAAAAAAAAAAAACACACACTACACGTGCAATGACACTGTTATTACAATAAGCAATTCTTAGCTTGAAAACATAATTTTTTTAATTACACATGCAAACAAACAGTAGCCTCTCTATGTGTGTTGTTAACTACATGTGCCATTACAATGTTATGAATCCACTAATTTCCAGCCATTTGAATTACAATCTAAAATGCAAAGCCCATTTGTGGATTGTCTGTCCTGTAGTGTTCAGCACGACTGCATTTGAAACCTAAAAAATAATCGACACAGTAACCTACTTTTTGCCAGTGATTCCACAGGTTATCCTGCTCAACGGTCATGTAGGAGAACTTCTGAAGATAGGACTGTAAAGAAACAAGCGTTACTACAGTTTATTATGTTTAAAAAAATGTTATAAAATATAGCTTTTTTTTATTATGCCTTGTTAATCTATATATGGAAAGCCTGCTAACTAAAGGAAAGACCTTTTTAAACTCACGCTGAGACCTTTTTGGAACACTTTCTTAGTCAGGAAACTGGCAGCCATTCTCACAATGGAAGCCCCCTAAGGATTACAAAAATGAGAACATCTGAATTATTAATGAAAAAAAGGGTAAAATAAAGGGTAAAAAAGCCATCAACATACTTTTCATGTGCCACAATGAGTCACTCATTTGACCTTTTAATATGTACTGCTTCAAATGCTCATGCTGTTCAGAGAAAGTCAGTGGGCACTTGTTATCAGCTCTTTGAAACAAATGTAACATTTTAAATCATAGGGTTGTAAAGTAGATTCATAAGTACATTATATCCAGATAGCTTACTGTAAGTCTTGTGTTTAGGTTCAATAAAAACTAAGCAGTATTATTATTATTATTATTATTATTATTATTATTATTATTTATTTTTTAAGTATTGTTGCCATCAAAAACTGTGTTAAAATATCTCCACAATATAGTAACAACTTGACTGGTCTTTAAAATCTTAAAAAGAGTTAACATTGTTAACTCTGGCCAGTACTTTAGGCACAGCACAGAAACAGGACCAGAGGACACAGTTGGAAATTAAGTAGAGAAAGACTCCACAGAGGAGACACTTCTTCACATAGGGTGTGGAATTGGTCAAATAGCCAATGTTGCATCTTAATGATCCTTTAAGAACTTGAAAATAAACCTGATACTACGAACTGGACAAGAACAATGAATAAGAATCAAGTGGGGATGGTGGGGATCTGGATGCATGAGTGGAAATCTAAGCTAACCATTACTGTAATGCATTGGGCAGTCTTCCCAGTAACATTTCTTTTTTGGTTTGTAAATGATTTAGTTGAGACATTCCATACCCCCGATTCACTGCAATGTAGAACGATTTTGCAGCAGATACTATACCTTATTGTAAGTCACCAAATCAAACATAGGAAGTATTTGATGAGATCTTATTTCTTCTTCTTGTACAGTAAGAGGCCGAGACATCAGAAATGAATCGGTTGAAAACATCTCCTGCATGTTTGCGAAAGCATGTAGTTCATTCTTGAAAAGCAATTACAATAAAAAATAAGAATAACCCACAGTTTTATAATGAAATGGTTTTATAATAATGTTGCCTCAATAATATTAATAACTTACCAACTTCATTTGAGGTTCCACATAATGAGGGACTAAGTACTCAACAAATGTTGCCAAACCCTCATTTAGCCACAAATGATTCCACCAGTTCATAGTCACCAGATTTCCAAACCACTATAAAGTAAATACACAACACATGTTTAAATATATATAATAATAAATACTGTATATACAAACTCATAAAAAATGTGTTGCAGTTTTGTTGGATTCCTAGTCCCTGCAGAACTGTAAGACAATGAGAAAAACATAGTGAATAGAAAGAGTGTAAAGGCATTTCCTTACAGTTGTTCCCAAACATAAAGATGTTTACCTCTGTTGGTGTCAGAACAAGGATTGTTACTCTAAACTTGTAGAATATGTGGCATACACTATATGAGAATGCTAACCACTAATTGTATTTAAGTTCCATCAGTACCTATACCCTGTTGATATCCCGGGTTCCTTGTGCTGATATTTTCCAACTAATTACCGAATTACCTTTAAGAAGGAAACTGAGATATGCATTTCTTTTGAGTTTAATCACAGATAACACCTTGCCCAGGGCTACGTCCCACAATCCAATGTAGAGATTATGCATTTCTAAGGAAATTAAGGAAACTGAAAAAAAAAAAAGATTTCATATCAAAAGGCTAAAAGAAACGTTAGACATAATTGCTTATAAAATACAACTGAGTTTTAGTTAGTTTGATCACGACAGGTTATACATTAAATAACACTGTCAGGTTGTTATTGATTGATACTCAGTAATTGTGCAAACAAGGGAAACAATTAACACATTTTATTCCATTTAATTAATACTTAACAACTTCAAATTTCTTAAAGGTAATTATTTAAAAAAATACGAGTTTCGACACACCCCTACTAGAGACGATTTCATTGTGTACAATATACTTCATGATAAGATGATACAAATGATGATGTAGTAAGTTGAAAGACGTTGCTATAACCTGCCTGATGTCCAAGCTCATGTGCAATAACAGTGCAAATGACTGCTCTTTGATCCAGAGAATCTTTCATTTGGTTATGTAGCAGAGAATCCTCCCTGTAAATCATGAGTCCCCAGTTTTCCATTGCATTGGCAGTAAAATCAGGCAGGGCAACAAGATCTAAAATACACAGAATCGATGTAATGGTCAAAGTGAGTAATTGCCAGAGAATAAGCAATTTTGCATTGTTCCCAAGCATCATCAAAATATACATAGATTGATTATATTTTTTATACATACTATTACAGCTGAACACCATAGTAGGGACCTAGCAACTATGTAAAAAACAAAATCGAACAATTCATATCTTCAAATTGAATTATAGGGTTTAGAAAAGTCATCTTTATGATTGCAATATACACAAATAAAATACAGTACCATTGATAAGCTTTTAATGTCTACATTCAATACAGTATGGAATGTGTTTATTTAAAAAATTGACTTACCTGTTTTTGACAGTGGGTAACTCACATTAAAGAAATTTTCCAAATGTGTTAGGATTGGCCCTGTGACATTTAAAGCATAATCAGCCTCGCCATTCTGAATAGAGCTTTTACGGGCCCAAACACGTATCTGTGAGGAAAAATGGTAAATAACACATCTGTCTGTTAAAAAGACTCCTGGGCCACTGGTCAGTCATTTTTGGTCAGCCAGGAGACCATATTGGATGCATAACCAAAAAGGTCTAAGGCACATAACCAAAATCTCCAAGGTAGTTTGTTGTAAATGCAACAGCTATTCTCTAAAATATGGAACCTGATTGATGACTTTACTAAGTACTGTAAAGCTATGGTTACATCACAAACTTGTATTTAATTTAGGCTGCAATTCACTTGGTGGCAAAATCAGTTTTTGTCATGTACCCAGTGGTTAAAAGACTATACCCAACTTCCTATACCATAGAACAGACAAAATGCCAGCCATTAGATGCCTACTCAAGTTTAAGTATTAAGAAAATATATAGTTTTAAGTTTTATATTCTTTTAGAAGTCATATAGGCCTGTAAGTTATTATGTCATGTGTATGCTGTCTCTTATTGTTATAGAGGTCATCATATGCACTTCGGGCAAGAGGAGCATGAAGCAAAGCTAAGCTGCTCAAAACTGAACTCAATAACAGAAATTCCAGTGCTGCTTTCTTTGTGGTGTTTTTGGCTCCAAAATACATAATTTTTTTGAAGATATAAGTACTGTGGTGCATATACTTGGTGTTTATATATATATATTCTACTGGGAATAGTATGAAGGTCAGTGTTTTTGATATTGTTGCATAAATGCAGTTTAGCACACAATAAAGGCTGTGTCAAACAACATTCTTTCACATTATATATATTCAATACTTCTGGGGAACACAAGGAAGGTCATTTTTGTGCTTCTGAATATATTTAAAGCTATGTTTGCTTAAAGTATTGTCCTAATGTTTGTTTGCCAGTATTGATATTTGCTCTACAGAAAAACATCCTGCAAATTATATGTGTTAATATGCAGTATATTTACCTGCAAAGCACCTAATTAGACCTTCCATTGCAGATTTACTTTCATGCATAAAATATAATATTTTCATGATATCAGGGCGGAAACAAGTACTGCTGCACAGTAAATTCAATCTTAACAGGGTGAATGTTTACCTCGTTACTTCCTTCAAACTTGCTAACATAATCAAATTCACAAACTACAAAAGCTGTTATATAAGTGGACATCTTTGGTGTCGTACTAAATGTTGTGACATTCCATTTATGTCCATTCTCATCTTCTCTTATTGTTACATCTGAAACAAAACAATAAATAATTAAAACATAATAATTTACTAAAACTGGCAAACAATGGAGGACACAACACAAACAGATACATTTAAAACAAATACAATAATGAAAACATGATATAATTTTTTTTTAGAGTTTTTGCCACTGACCAACACAAAAAATTGTTCTAAATTAATTACAAATACAAATCAGAAAATAATTGATTGCATAAGTATTCACCCCCTTGAGTCAAGAGGCACCTTTGGCAGCAAATACAGCCATGGGTCTATTTGGATAAGTCTCTACCAGCTTTGCACATCTGGACACTGCAATTTTTACTCATTCTTCTTTGCAAAATTGCTCAAGCTCCGTCAATTTGGATGGGGACCTTTGGTGAACAGCAATTTTCAACTCTTTCCACATGTTCTCTATTGGACTGAGGTCCGGGCTTTGACTGGGCCACTCCAGGACATTGACTTTTTTGTTTTCAAGCCACTCCAGTGTGGCTTTGGCTGTATGTTTTGGGTCATTGTCCTGCTGGAAGATGAATCTTCTCCCAAGTCCCAGGTCTCTTGCAAACTTCAGCAGGTTTTCATCCAGGATTTCTCTGTACTTTGCTGCATCCATTTTGCCCTCTATCTTCACAAGCTTTCCAGGCCCTGACGCAGAGTAGCATCCCCATAGCATGAAGCTGTCACCACCATGCTTCACGGTAGGGATGGTGTTCTCAGGATGACGTGCGATGTTAGGCTTGCGCCAAACATAGCATTTAACGTTGAGGCCAAAAACCTTTATTTTGGTCTCATCAGACCATAGAATCTACTTCCACTTGGTCTCAGAGTCTCCCACATGCCTTCTGGCAAACTCTAGCCGAGTATTTTTCAACAATGGCTTTCTTTTTGCCACTCTCCCATAAAGGGCAGTTTTGTGAAGCACCCGGGCTATTGTTGCCCTATGCACAGTGTCTCCCAGCTCAGCCGTGGAAGACTGTAACTCCTTTAGAGTTGCCATAGGCCTCTTGGTGGACTCCGATACTCAGTTTTTGAGGACGGCCTGTTCTAGACAGATTCACAGTTGTGCCATATTCTCTTCATTTCTTAATAATGGACTTTACTGTGCTCCGGGGGATATTCAATGCCTTGGAAATGTTTTTATATCCTACCCGATTGGTGCTTTTGAAGAATCTTATTTCGGAGTTGCTTTGAATGTTCCTTCATCTTCATGATGTAGTTTTTGTTAGGAAATGTACTAACCAACTGTGGGACCTCCCAGAGATAGGTGTATTTAACCTGAAATCATGTGAAACACCTTAATTGCACACATGTGGACTCCATTCAACTAATTATGTGACTTCTAAAGACAATTGGTTGCACCAGAGCTTATTTAGGTGTGTCATAGCAAAAGGGGTGAATACTTATGTTATGCAATCAATTATTTTCTGTTTTATATTTATAATTAATTTAGAACAAGTTGTAAATTTTATTTTTCACTTTGACATTATGTACTTTTTTGCATTGTTCAGTGGTAAAAACTCCTAATTAAATCCATTCTGACTCCATGTTGTAACACAATAAAATGTGGAAAAGTTCAGGGGGTGAATACTTTTGAGAGCCACTGAATATATTACTTTTGACAGTCTAGTCTCTTTGCTTTTATTATCCTACAAAACATCTACCTCTTACAACCTAGACATTAAGACATTGCAATTCACGGTATAGTCATAAAACACTTTTATGGAGATAAACCCTGTATGCCATCTGTAAGGGATCCTATATTTAGACATTCTAATTATTACTTTTCACTCATTTAAGGTTCATATAGATATTGGATTCACTATTAGAGTGGTTTACAAAGTGTTTCTGAAGCGTAAGTAACCATTCTCTCAAGTTAAACAGTGCTTTGAAAATTAGAATAAACTTTTAACCATCTCTTAAACAAGGGTTTCCCGAACTGCAAACCTGATTTAATTTAACAAAACGGCATTAGAATAAACCGGTCCTTCACTAACATTCGCCTGAGTTTTGTGAATAGGGCCTTTTTTTTTCACCCTCACATTTCTGTAAATTTTAATAAAACGCCATATTAGTCAAACAGTATTGTACTTTACAGCTTCTTGGCTGTTACTCTGATAATACTCACCAACAGCAGGCATATTTGAAAGCGCAACATAATTGTAAAGATGGACGATCCTGACATCGAAAGTGGCTTTCATTGCAGGTTCGTCAAAACAGGGGAAAACAGATCTTGCGTAGGTGGGTTCCATTTGGGATGAAACCACAGACCTGAAAGTATTGTCAATAAATAAGACTGATGCAACGTTTGGTAATAAGACTATTCAAGCTAAAATACTGTACAAGCAGTATGTCCTGATGGTACAGTACAAACGGTTTGTGTCTATTTAAAATAAATAAATAAGTTTCGTGACTTCAGTCAGTAAGACCTTTCATTGAGAAAATCTGTCTCCCATTTTGGGCAGTATTGGAATGCAGTGAGTTCTATTCAATTGATCAAAACAGGAGCAAAGCTAGGTTTTAAAATTCTTGAAAAAGATGTCTCAAATCTGGACATTTGCAGAAACTCGCACATGGAATCCATTCTAACCCCCTATGTATATGGGTTTGATTAGGAAAACATTACTACACACAACAGATTACCTGAAAAAATGGTGTGAAGGGGAACACCCTGCCCCTGGGTGTATTTCATTTATTTGATATTATTATTATTATTATTATTATTATTATTATTATTATTATTATTATTTAAATGTAGCCTATTGTTTAATATTTAAATAAGTATATTTTGTTATTGTTGTTTTACAGCATGGATGGGGTTCAAATTTTCTATCCATGCTAAACCCGTGCAGAATGTGACCGTCTCCATATGTAGTAATTTATTGCTAACCTGGAGACGGGCACATGTATAAAAACCCACAGGTGTGGTTGAGCAAGGTTAGTGTGTTCATTGGCGGAACGAGAGACGTGAGTCGTGAGATAAAGAGAATAATATAGAAAACAATCGCTACCCGTGCTGGTTTTCTTGTCTGTTTATTTTAGCCACTGTGTGGTTTTGTTAAAGTGTTAAATCTTTTGTTTACTTTATAAGAAACTAGCACATCAGCCCATTCAACCCCAGCACTGTGTGGCCTGCTTCTCCTGGTCTGACCTCATCATCAGCTATCCAGTTATCAGCTATGTTCCCACCTGGAGATTAAAATTTAAATCAAAATACTGTCACAGCTTCATCTTTAACTACATTTGTATTTGTATTAAACATTAGCACAGTATGATCCACACATTTGTGTCTTACAACACACCAACATTTAATATTTATTTAAATTTCAACAGTTCAATTTTAAGGGCAAGCTTCCTTCTGATATAAGTGTTGGTAACACACTGCAGCGTACATCAGTACTATGAAAAAAGTAGATCAGCAAGACCTACATCCTCCAAATGTCTTATATATGAAATAAAAAGTGAGTCTAAAAAACGTAATAAAAGAACGTGTTTAAATATAGATGCTCAGAAATCCTGCGAAGGAGTAAATTACAACAACAACAAAATAATAATAATAATTTGAAATAATGTCAAGAAATACAGAGTAAGATTATTTAATATAATTTGTAATAAGGTACCTTACTGTTCCCGGTTTCTTTGAGCTCCTGGTTGCTTGAATGTGTGAGTTCTTTAACGTCGCGTTGCCTTTCTCTCCCTGTAGTCCCAACACTGCACGCACAAGTGAATGTTTTATGTATGTAAATGTCACCTTGAGAGTGGGGTAGTGCTCTAGGGTGGGGTAAGGGTGGGGTAAGGGTGGGGTGGATGGATGGATAGATGGATGGTGCTGACTGACTCAGTGTTGTCAACTCCACAAGCCGGAAGTCGACAGATGTCGCTATTTAGACATTCTAAATTCGCCAAAAGTTCAGCTAGACAATGTATCACAATCGCTTAACCATTAAGAGAAAACATAAACAATCTTAAATGTTTTAATGGTGGTTGATCACTTTTAAACATTTTATATTTGTCTGGATTATCTACCTATACAGAGTAATGTAATTGATTAATATTAACTTTATTGTAAAATTATGCAGCACCTATCACAGATTTAGTACGTTATGTGTGCTTAAATAATTGATGTAGTTCGAGTCCATTATTTACGTTACGATTAGCTGTTCACTCGTGATGTATTTGGTTCACAGCCTCAACCAGTCTCCGCAGCAACTTTTCAAACCTGCGCTGGGCTGTGCAGGATCTGCGCAGATTTCTGCCTGTGGAGTTGAGTGACGTCACGCAGCATCCCTCGAAGAACGTGCATCACCGCGATTCTGCCCAGATCTGTGGAAATCTGCGCTACAAGAACGCCACCACTGTACTACAGGACGGGAGAAGCGTGGTGTACTATGCTGCTTGTGACTGTTGTTGTGATGATACAATTCGTTGGTTTCTTTCCCTGAAAATCGTTGTTGTCTGCAGTGAAAGTCGCTAGATTTGTCGCTATTCGCTTTGACAATGTTTTTCTCGCTAGTGGAACCCAGAAGTAGCTAAATTGGCAACACTGTGCTGACTTGGTGCTGGCTTTCTAAATAAACCATCTGTCTTTGAGCCTTGGTGTGTGTCTCCCCGATTATTCCCTTGATCGTTACAATATTTTAATTTACCTTTGTGGCAATGAAACAATATTTGACAAATGGTGAAGATATTAGTTCACAGTTGTCAAGTGTACATAGTTTATATAGATGGAGTACAACTGGTACTCATATGAGTTAAATTCTCACTACAGCAGTGTTACTATCACTCTCCCAGTGTTATTTCCGAACACTTACGTAGTTAATTTTACAGTAAAGGGGGTCTAGTTACACACTAAAAGAGACGTACATTTAACTCTCATTGTGTTAAATGTTTTACACTATGAAAGTGTTTGAAAAGAGTTGATTACCAGAGTGTTGATTTAACACTGGCCAATTTGCTGTTGATTTCTAAAAGCTGCCTCTCTAACTAAAACTACATCTGGGGTGTAAACAAACGTGACTGTCAACAAGTTCCATCAAAGCTGTACAGACAAGGCTAAACAATGGATTCTACACCTAGTTTGCATTTATTACTTTATGTATCCCAGCAAAGTAATAAACATGTGTTTCGTACTTGCCCAAACAGAAAAGCATGATTATTTTATTCACAACTTTTTTTTTTTTTCTAAAACAAAGACATGTTGTTTGAAATTGTGTACTAATGGAATAGTCGTTAAAAGTAAATTACATAAGCTTATATATAGTTGTTTTTAAAGTGTAGTAAATGTGATAAAAAATAATAAAATAAAGAAATAAATAACACCAGTAGAATTTCAATGCTATAGTTACACTACATAGAAACATATGGGCATGGCAGTTTTGTTTATGCAGTAAACGTCATATTCGAATTTAACCTTGTTGATATATATATATATATATATAATATATATATATATATTATTATATAATATATATATATATATATCAATATATATATAGTAGAGCCAGCTAACCAAATTATTATTCATTATTATTATTATTATTATTATTATTATTATTATTATTATTATTATTATTATTATTATTATTAATCTTTCATGTAGCTACCGGTACTTACATGTTCCGTCCTTCTTCTGTATAATGGATTATGAAGAGTCCGTACATGTGCATTTTCTCCCTGATTGCTCCAGTGAAAATACTCCTCAGAACATACACACTGTCTTTCTTCAAAGTTGTATTCAGTTCGATCACCATATACGCATTAACGTCGGCTTTCCAAACATCCAGGACCAAAGGAACCTCTGTACCTCCTGAAACGATTTCCAGTTGAACGACTGTGACATTCAAATGGGAAATATGAAGTAAAATGATATCCGTTTCTCCTTTGCACTGGAAAGTGATGTTGGCTTCACCGGTAAAGCGGTAAGTCCCATCTTGATCAGGATCTAGACGCGGCCAAAGCTCCAGCTGATAGTTCATTGGTACCAGGGTCTGAGGTAGTCGGTAGTGGTCCCAAATCCCAGGGCGACTGGGCTTTTGGGTGGTAACGGCAAAAGTGCTACTGAAAGGTAACGGTACTTGTGTTGGCTCTTCGAGTATAGTCGCATTGCTATGTTCCATTTTTGATAAGGCATAAAGAGCAACCAAAACGGTAAAGCTAATCAATAAAGCAGCAAATAGCATTGTGACCAGAACTCCCGCTGTTTTACTTACGTAAAAACCGGTTTTGCATTTGGGACCCATAATGCAGGATTAATGGTATTGATTTGGGGGTGACTTCAGCGCTCACTTGCCAGCTATATAATGTATATATGTATATACATATATGTAGTGAAAGCTTTCCTCTCCCGTAGTCACAGTCTTGGTTTACATTCACAGAGATGCGATGAAAACTAGGTTGTATATCAGTCAAAACCCAATTGCTTGAACTTTTCAGTAGAGTGGCTGGGAGCCGTCAAGTTAAAAGTTACTTTTTTTTTTTTTTTTTTTTAACTGAACTGAAGTACCATTCTCGGTAGTTGAGAAAACCACCAGGGCATTTTAAACACGCCTATTTAAAATGGTCAGAACACAAAAACTGAATAGTTATAAAAACTTTTTAAAACTTCAACTCTCCAGGCACACACTTAAAAAAAAAAAAAAAACCCTTTCAACATTTTTTTTTCCTCTGTTCAATTTAATGCCTTCCCATGCAGGTTTACTACAGGTTTTGAAATGCTTAACGCTTCTGTATCAACATACTGACGAAAAGAAAAAGAAAAAAGTATAATGTATTGTTTAGATGGTACATTTTGGATAAAGACATAAAATACATATGTTAATTGCATGTCTCTGTATTTTGTGAAGAGAGCTTGGGGGCTATTGAGATAAGAAAAAGTTTGTTATACATGGTTTGAATTTATATTCACACTTCTGTTGAACATCAAAGCTATGTTATCCCTGCACATTATTCACCAAACTTATCACTGATAATTAATTTTGATCTCTTACAGCCACCGAGAGCCATGCATTTTCAGTGTGTTAGACGTTTTAACAAACACATATTTGTTTGATTTAAATCTCAATATTGAAGCTACAGAACCAAGGTCCCCATAGAATACATGTAATTGTAAACACAAAAAGGCAAATATGCACAAATACATTCCTACATACCTAAATACCTACCTACATACATACATAAATAAATACAATTTAGTAAATGTTTTTCAAACTTATACTGTTTCATATGGTAGGCTTGGTGGTCCAGTGGTTACAAGGCTTGATACCAGGAGATTCCCGGTTTAAATCCTGGCTCAACCATTGACTCACTGTGTGTGACCCTGAGCAAGTCACTTAACCTCCTTGTGCTCCGTCCTTCGGATAAGACGTAAAACTGAGGTCCTATTGTAAGTGACTCCGCAGCAGCAGTTGTGATGCATAGTTAACCCCCTACTCTGTAAGTCGCTTTGGATAAAAGTGTATGTTAATTGGACAATTAATAATAATAATAATAATAATAATAATAATAATAATAATAATAATAATAATAATAATAATAATAATAATAGCATAATCTGGCAAATTACCTCAAAACTTTAATTTTATATTCACAAGGCGTGAGCTGGGGGTAGAGATAGGACAGAAGAAGCAGAAGGGAGCGGTTAGTAGGACAGAGTGCCGGCTAGAAGGACCGGACCTAGGATAGAAGAGCAGGCGAGGCCCACTCTAGTAGCAGACCAGTGAAGCTGGACATGGAAGCTAGGATAGAAAGTGGTCACTGACTGAGGGCAGCGATGCCGACACGAGCCCAGGGGCGAAGGACCTAGCAACCGAAAACATATGAGGGTTATGACTCGTGGAGCCGCAAATCAGAGGAAGATGGTCCCGGAAGCCTGGGACACAAAAAGAGATAGAGAGGGAGAGGTACCCAGCGTCTGAGACTTCTGTAAAGGGGCGCTCGTTAGACCCCTAATTGGCCGAGACTTCACGCTGCCTGGGACCTGAGATAAGAACAAGGCATAGAGGTTAGTATGGGACTCGAGCATGAGTAGCCACGTTCCGAACTGAGACAGAGGATAGAACAGCCTTGAGTGAGGCAAGATAAGCGCAGGAGCTGCGAAAGAACAGAGTGTGGCCGGGGGTCCGCTCTGACTCACACGGTGAGAACCCCCCTGAAGGTCAAGGGAGGCTGAAGCCTGCCCTGAGGTCGGGGAAGTGATGATCACTTGCCCCCCAGAGACGACCGATGCAAAGGCATGTATGAGAAGGTGGAGGAGGGGAGGAGGAGGAAAACGAAACGCTAGACAACAAAGGTGCAAGTGATCAGGGCTTAAATAGAAAATAGGTACTAATTGACAGGAAATTGGAAACCCTCTTGCTGCACGCCTCCTGAACTACGCAGGCTAACATGTCTACAACAGAATTTTCCAACAGAGATGCAGCTGTTTCACTTCTCCTTTGAAAAGTGGAACCTGGCTTGCACAGATGGATGGCAATGCTCGTCACTGCTTTGTTGTGCTTCCTGTTTGAATCCGCAGACACTGAGAGTACCTGCATGGTGATTACTGCTCCTACACGCAATTAAGCAAAAAGTTGGCATTTGCTTTTGTACTTACTTCAAACTATGGCCCGGTGTGTTTGTATGTATGTGAGGTACAATGTACATACAGTTCATACATGAGTAGGATTTAGGACAGTAGGCTATTGTGTGAGAAGTGGAAATTAATAAGAGAGGATGCAGGAGAAAGTCAACCCACATGCATAGTCTTATTCCAGATGTGCTTTGCATGTTGGATGACCTTATGATTACAGATATTTTGGCTGGAGTTTTGCTAATCGCACCTGCTCTGCTGTGGAAGCAGAATCTTGTACTGCACACAAACAAAGAAATCTCCTTTTCCTAGGTTTTTTTTTTTTTTTTGGGGGGGGGGGGGGGGGGTATTATTTGAAAAACTGTGAATAAACTTTTTACATGAATCAATGTGCCAAAAATGACTCTATAAATATTTGTACAGTGAGTGAGACTCAAAGGGATTAAAAAAAAAAATAGAAAAGAGTTCAAAGAGCGTGGTTTAATTAACCAAAAGATTTACTGCAGGTGATGGGCTTGTAATTACCTCATGCCGAGAGCCAAATAGACTGATGGATGTTACTGGTGGCAGTAAAAGGTCATTCATGGCATCCTAATGCCCCAGTAAAGATTTCCAATGGAAAGTATTGAGCAAAATTCCCTTGTCAGGGAGGAAAAAGTTACCGTTGCACACCCTTATACACTAGCCACTTTTAACATGGCTTTGAGGCGGCTTCTGTCTTCTTTTTTTTTGTAGTGCAAATACAGCCGTCCTAGGTCCATCCCAGGTCCAGCCGTCATAAAGGTGGCCTGTCCAGAGGGGGGCTCTGTGACGGCTTTGATGTATTTTTTGCTCTATTGTGAACGCACCAGTCCCTGAGACAGCTCATGTTTGACACATACACTCGTGGGCAACGCTCTCATTGTCAGTGCCAAACAGGCACAGACACCAGCAACAAGAAGTTTGGACTGTTACTCGGACAACAACGAAAAGATATCTTGACAGAACACTAATCTTATACACAATACAGTACAGGCTTGCTAAGACACCGTCTCAAGGTAAAATGTGCTGGTGACTGCATTACACTCATTAGTGCTGCCATCAAATGGTATTAGTACTGACAATGAATGAGTTATAAGAACACATATCATGGGGATAATAAGCAGACAAATGCAATATTATGCAAATTCATAAGGTATGAAGTATTTGTGAATACCACTGTATTTTCATTTGGAAGAAATTCTGATATTAAACTTTTGTAATTAAAAAAAAAAAAATTGCATTGAGTAGGATCATTTGTTCTTTGCTGTCTCCACACCAGCTGCACGTTCTAAATAAATAATTAGTTTTCTGAAACTTCCTTAAGAATTTACATATAAAGAAAGCTTAACAGTTCACATTGTGAATAATATTCCTTAATTTAGCATTGTTTTTTTTTTTCTGGAAGATGCTCTAAAGAAGAATAACAATTATTGAAAAAAAACATCCTAATATACCATTCTTAAATCTGGCACTGATACTTGTGGTACACATGGTTTTTGCAACAAATATAACATTTTTCCATGACTCATGATAAAGTTATTACATGCAGATGGTCTTTGGAAAAACCAAGATATAAAGTCATCTGAAAAAATATATGTTTCCGAGTTCTTTTACAAGACACTGTCACAGACCAGACAGTTGTCTACAAACACTTGCAAATGACTACCAGAAAATGTATTTATACTTTTATTACATATTTGAATGTTTTCCCTCGTTTCACCCCTTGGTTGTGAAATAGCTTTTTCTTACCGTTTTCATCCTTCCTCCATGTTTTAGTCTTGGGCTTTTCTGCTGCATCAAACCAATTTAAAATGTATTCAAGAACATGGTAAGAATTGAGGGGGGGAATCAGAAATGCCTATCTGCCACTCTTTAACTCCTTAATATCCAAGCATTTTTTAAATGAGAATATCTACTTTATTTATGTAACTAGATTCAGTTTCTGCACAAAGCGCTTTTTTTTCCCTGAACACAACACATAATGTACTGCATATGAAAAATTCTGGCTTGTGACTGGATTTGAAAAATAATAGTACAGAGGGGTGGCTAAGCATTGTATCGTATGTGATACAGAAAAGGGCATTACAGGGTTAGTATTGTTAAACCAACTGAGCTCCTTTAAAAAATACATTTAGGTTTGTGCATATGGTAATATTGCTACGGATTGTCCTGGAAATTCAGCAAATGCCATGCAAATCAGTGCCATTGAGGCCATGTGTGCTCCTCACAATCTCGTGGTATTCACACAGCACCTAAAAGGTTATTTTGTAATAGTTTATCTGATTATATAGGGAATACAAGTTATATAGGTGTGGCAATGTTGCCCCTCCTCTGTGTGTATTTCTGTGTTGTATGTTGCATGTAGTGTGTTAATGTTGGTGTTTAGTCATTGGTACACAGGATGTAATATGGGTAATATGCAGTTTTACTGAGACTCCAATTGAATTATTGATTAGCAATCGAGTTTCAGTACATCTGTATAAAAGCAGCATGTTTTCACTCACTCGGGGTTGTGTGTTTGGTGAACGGGATTGGAGAAGGATGTAACAGTAAAGTAATAGTTAAAATAATACCAGCTCACCGTGTTTGTCTGTGTAGTCCGTTTTTGTTTGTCTCTTTGTTTTGGCTACGAGTGCCGTGTCCTGCTGCTGTGTTTTGTTTGTCTTGCAACCTTTTATTTTCTGCTCTGTTTAATTATTAAATGCTGAGTGCAAGCAATCACTTAGCTTCACCAAAACTCCACGTCTCTCTGTCTATTCGGTGTTGGTTCCTGTTTCTGGTCTGACGTTATCAACTGCAGCCGTCTTTGTGACACGTGGTGTCATTGTAGGATTATGAGCACCTCGTAGACGCAGACCAGAGCAGGAACCGCTAACGCACCCTGTGTGTATTTCTGTGTTGTATGTTGCGTATAGTGTGTTAATGTGTATAGTCGTTGGTACATGGGATGTAATATGGGTTACGAGCACAAGTGTTTAAAATGTATATATGTATTTAGGCACGAGGATTGCACAGCACTTCACGTGCAGGTAAAATGTAATAATATGTGAGCACTGGGACTTGCACTTTATAAATTCACGTGCAGTTGTACCGAGACTCCAATTGAATGATTGATTAGCAGTCGAATCTCGGTACAGCTGCATAAAAGCAGCATGTTTTCACGCACTCGGGGTTGTGTGTTCGGTGAGTGGAGAACGGGATTGGAGACGGATGTAACAGTAAAGTAATAGTTAAAATAATACCAGCTCATCATGTTTGTCTCTTTGTTTTGGCTATGAGTGCCGTGTCCTGTGTTTTGTTTGTCTTGCAACCTTTAATTTTCTGCTCTGTTTAATTATTAAATGCTGAGCGAAAGCAAGCACTCAGCTTCACCAAAACTCCACGTGTCTCTCTGTCTATTCGATGTTGGTTCCTGTTTCTGGTCTGACGTCACCCACTGCAGCCGTTTTTGTGACAATAGGTCTATAGGAGGCTAGGAGTATAGGCTATGTAAATGAAGACTGGTACAAAATCAAGGACGTAATCATGTTCACCATATAGAGTGTGACAGACAGTCAGACAGACATGATCAGCGCATATGGATCCTCATTGTTTTTTAATAAGGACCTAAAAAGATAAGTTTAATAATAAATGTAGGCTACTATTCATGTGTCTCCAACAGCTCATGCTTATACATGTTTAACAATTATTGAATAAAGCAAAAACAAACAAACAAACAAAAAAAAACACATAGCACATGTGTGCTGTTGACGCTTCCAGAGTATTCACTATGGTTGGAAAAGTAATTATAGACTTGTAACTTCGGAATTAGTGTATTTGTCCTTCTGGGTTTCCTTTGTAGCTTTGTTCATCATTACTATTTACAGTTGGCACTACAAAGTTTTCTGATGGTATTATTATGACTAGTAATGATTATTATTATATTATTGATGATAATGAACAAGAGTGAAAAGAGTAGAACGATGCAGAATCATCTTGTGCTCGAAAATTAGCTTTGGCCCTTGTACGTAATGTAATAAAATAATGCACAGTATAGTGGATTAAAATAAAAACCAAACGTGTTATTAAATATCTGTTTTCAAGTATGAGAGACTCAGTGGGGCCTGTGTTCATTCTCCAATCCATTTATTCAATGTACACTTTACGAGCAATTTAAAATATGCAAATCACTTTACTGTAAAACAAAGACTTACTTAGCCTGACTGGTCACAAATGTACTTGTATCACAAGTTACTGATAAATGTATTAAGAATGGTGATGCTGACAGGGTGCCCCTGAAAACAAACCAACCAAAAACAATGTACAGTATGTGTACAGTTAGAGCTGATGATGATGACAACAAACCTTACCTTATATTGTTTTTGTTTGTCTAGTGGAAGTCTACTGCTGTGCAGAAAGAGACCAATATGTTTTGTTTTATGATTTCCATTAGTTACACTAATAGGGGGCTACAGTATATATGTAAATCACTTATGCTTATATGCATGACTATTTGAGTAGAGACTTGAAGAAACACATGAAAGTTAAACCAACTGTATAAAGCTATTTTATGGTCTGGTATCATTTTTACTAGTAATAGCATGTGCGTACTATTACAGCTTTTGCTACATGCTGAGGCACCCACTTGTTGAAGTTTTGTTTTTCAAAACTGCACTGGACAGATTGCATAAACATACTAAGCAGTATTCTCTCAGTCTAAGTGTGGTTTCCATGTGTTGTGCCTAAACCAGCGCCTATCACAAAGCTGTTTGAGCCTGTTGTTTCTTTAACAGTTTCATTCATTTGTTTTTTTTATTAGGATTTTCACTTGGCAGCAATGTGTTTCTGTAATTCGGCATGAACACAATTATTTTCTTACAGGTCAAATCAAATCATTTAACCTAATATTAGGAGGCAGTGTGGTCCAGTGGTTAAAGTCCAGGGGTTTATACCCAGAAGGTTGTTGGTTCAAATCCCAACTCTGCCACTGACTGCTCCATCCTGTGAATGAGATGTTAAATCAATGTCCTATTGTAAGTGACTGCATATAATGCACAGTTCACAACCTACCTCTGTAAAGTGCTTTGTGGTGCTATATAAAGATATTATTAATATCCAGCTCAAAGCAATTGGAAAGACAACAGCTGCTTGACCTTTCATCTTTTGTTGTTCCAAAATGTACAATTAAATAGTACACATGATAGCATTTTAAATTGCGGCTGTAGATTTATTATTCAGTCACTTGGATCTATTTTACATATTTCAAATTTGGAATTGATGCAGAATTTTCACAAAAGTGAATTGGTTTGGTCAAAATATCCTGCTGGAAAGGAAAGACCCTTGTATAGACTAGATGTAACACACTGTACTGTAGCATCCTACCTTAAGAAACACACATTTGGTAAACCACACTTTCACTTTTTTTTAGAAGACTACAAATGATTAATGGATATTGCACACTTCTGCATTGTTATTCCATGTGTGTTGGCTTCAAATCCAGTCTGTTCCAAACCATATGATTAACTGCAATAAGACAAAGGTTACATGAGGATTTGCAGTCTTTGATTCATTGTTCAGTACATTCACATATCTAACTACCCATGCTAGGGTTTTTATAAAATAGGTCTATCATTGTTTGTCAAGTATGAAATGCTCTAATCGTTTTGTGTGATATGATAGTCAAACCTTGTTTCAAATCAAAGAAATTGCACAACCGTCTGCTGTCGCTGCCATCAATCTGTCTAAAGTTGGCGTAAAACAAAACTGCCTTTAAATAGAACATATCTTCTGTTTACGTGGATAAATTGGCTCATGAGACCACTTGGCTGATGGCTATCTAATCCTGTAATTACTAAGAAATTACTAATGATCTAAATACTACCAACCATTAAATACTATAAACCACTAAAGTGATATTTTATACTAGCTACATATTCAAAATCTTTAACTGTTCATCTGTTTTATAGCCTATTGTGTGTGTTTAATATAATTCAGTGTTGCTATTTCTCCTTTAATCAAATAAACAGATGAATTTCAACCACGGGGTGCTGGTTCTCAGTTACAGGAAACAAACTGGATAGGTTTTTGCTGTCCTGAGGCCTTTGATGATATTGACAAACTGGTAACTCGATCCACCATTCCTGAATGGAAGACAGACATGATGAAACTTTATGTCGATGAGCTTCATCTGAAAGTATGTTCTTCTATGCTTCCATGCAGGACTGCAATGACTAGTTCCATACTTTGTGAGTCAGATGGTGTATGATTTTGTCATCCCAAAAATAATTGATGAGAAGAAAGCAATCTTTCAATTTATTTTTTTGCGGATTTGTTCAAAGGTAAAAAACAGGGAGTTCGTAAAATGAAGCCATTCATGTCCAAGGGTCACGTCACTTGTATTCTCAAATTTCTAGGGCAGTTACATCGCAGAATATGGAATGAACCACATGTATTATTTTTTGTGTTTTGTATGTAATTCAATAGTGGCACGTCACTAGCTACTCCAGTACCTTCCTAGTATGTGTCTTCATCCTTGAGAAACAGATTCTTCACGAATCTCAAATGAAGCCAAATGTTTTTGGATAGAATTTTTCCAAGTAGTTTTCCTCCTATTGTAATAAACAACAGTACCAAAACATAAAAAAAAATATGATCAAAAGACACCAAACACTCCAATCTGTTTACTGGAGCAGCGGGTGAAATACCACAAAACCCAGGACAGTTTCCTGTTACTGTGCAGCTGGTTCTCATATAACTGTCAGTAAAGAATCTTACTTGTATTTTCATCAAACATCTGGTTTGTCAGTTGCCAGCTCCAGATGGAGTAACTCAGGAAGGTTCTGAAGTTTCTATTGGGTTGTGTTCGGGGATAACCAAAAGAGGGGATGAACATTATAAACAGCATAGTTGAGGGAAAAGCATTTGTATCTCCGAGTGCTCAGGAGGCCCATCATCTATTGCCCAATTTTCTTCAGTAACAAAGTAAATAATCCCATATGTGTTGAACATGATGTCCTATAGCTGTAGCTATTCTCTGTGTACTATTTTTAAAATGGTATAATTTAAAATACTGTAATACTGTAGTTTGAACAAGTGTTTTTTTTTTTTTTTATTCCCTAAGAAAATTTTAAGAAAACAAAATCAGTCTTCTCATACTATCTTTTAGTTTTCTGCATCTAGTAAACAAATACATAATTGTCTTTCTTTACTGCTTATCACTCAATGATTGAACTTAAGACTTACATCTTGACGTAGATCTTGCTCTACGAAGGACGCAGTTTTTCCCTCATATACTGTGTTATACGTACCCGCATATACACCATCAGGATCAGTTTTGGCAAATATCTTCACTTCCAGCACATGGTTCTCTTTAGAAATGCTAAAAGAAACTTAGTAAATCCAATGAAAAACAGTTAGACCTAAAGTCTTTCTAAATGTCTAAAAGTTACTAAAACCACATTATTGTCTGACTGGACTTATGATTTCACCATTGACTTATGTCAGATTTCACATAGGTTGGAAATTACTTAAATCTGACAGTGCTTGAGCTATTGAATAGCTATTGTCATTCAACTGGAAGTAAGGCTGATTGGGTGGAGTGAGAGTGTGTCTGTTCCAGAAAGGTACAGTAATTATGCCTAAATCATTGTCACATTATTTGTTACCCAGAGTAGATTGGGAGTACCATCAGTGATGTCACATCTACATGAGTGACAACACCCCACATCTCCACATGAACCAAATTAGATTTATGAAAGTTAACTAAAATTATGTCCTTTTCCCAGCTATAAAAAAAAAAAAAAAAAAAAAAAAACATGGTTGCAACTATAGTACATAGTATAGTACATATACCTTCCAGAAGGTAGCAGGTGATACCGTGGGGATCACCCAGTCAGCCGTGTCCCGCCACCTCGACCGGTTCATAACCGCGTTACTGCTACATGCTGAGGAACATATTAAATTGCCCAGTACCAGCGCAAACAGTGAGGAGATAATGCTGGGTTTTTATGAGGTCGCGCACCTGCCGCGCGTGGTAGGTGCAATTGACTGTACCCATATTGCTATCTGGGCACCTGTTCTAGTTGTCCTGTTCCATCAGGATTCCAGTTGTATTCGGAATAGTGGGAAATTTGAATAGCTATTCCATGCCATGTAAACAGGGTATTCTGAATGAATCCGTCCATATTCTGGATACCAGTATTCCAAAAACGTGATACTGAATACCCACTTATTATTAGAATACTATCGGCATACTAGCCCTTCTAGACACCTTATTCAAAAACTTTTTTTTTTCTAGACACACGAGTCGTCGTTTTATAATCTATAATATATAAGACGACGACTTGTGCGCCCAACAAAGCCTTTGCAAAAACTGTGCACAAATATATTAGTACTTGTATGACCCCAAACTGGTTGCTGACTATGCAATCTTCCTATTTTAGTTATTTTTTTTAAGTTTTTTTAGTAGATCAACACTCAAAACCAGGATTATATATATATATATATATATATATATATATATATATATATATATATATATATATATATATATATATATATATATATAAAATCCTGGTAGTCACATTGAGATTAAAACCTCTTTTACAAGTGATACCTTACCAAGCAGGTAGCAGCAAGTCAATTGGATAACAAGAACAATTACACAATAAAATACAATTAAGAAACAGGCAAATCACATTTAAAACAATAATCAAAATACACAAAAAGTAGTCAACTATTTAAAACAATTACAACTCTCAGTCACGAAAGCATGCAGTTTACTCTTAAATTGCAATAAAGATATCTGGGTCTGTAGCTTTAATTTGGACTGGAACTCATTCTAGGACCATGGGGCATAATAAGCAAATGATCTTTTACCAGCCTCAGTATACACATTTGGGATTTTAAAATGCAAAAAAGAATGAGATCTGAGGTTATGGTTACTATGGGAAGCTAATGTATTCATTTAAATAAGTATATTCATATAATTTACACTGAATAGCCTTATATACCAGAATATACCAGTGCTTCAGCCTGAGTAAAGCCAAAGAAGTCCAGCCTACCAAATCGTAATAATATACAATGATGACATCAATGTTGCATGATATAGCGAGTCCAGTTTACCAAAAGCTGATGGTAATGCAAACCTATATACCATCATCAATTTGCGGCAAAAAACATACAAGCAATAAGCCTCTTTTTTTGTTTCCATAACATATATAACATGTTCATATCATAGTGACGTTTATAGCATATTCCCATGCCCAACAGACGAGTGTGGAAACATGCACTCACTTCTGTACAGCACGTTGTTTTCCTTCTGTTCCTTTAATACAGTCCTATTAGCATATAGTAATGCATCGGTAGGATGAAACATGTGACGCAAATGTATTCTAGGTGGATATTCAATATGCACATAGCGCAATCAAATTTGAATTGGGCGAAAGCCCTAATTCGTCTGAATATACCAATATTTGTGCGATAATTGCGATGCGCTAGTTCCAATAACTGCGCACCGCTGGCTCAAATAGTGTCAGGGTAACAGTTCACTCTGGTTGGGTACAATAGTACAAACGTACAATAGTACAGAACCTCTCCCATCCACACACACTGGATGGGCGGATCAGTTATGTGTTTTATCACTGTATTGCTATGATGGACAGCGGTAGTGTGTTTACATTTATATGTGTTCTTCACTGCTCCACAGACATATCCTCATCCAACGTGTCCAATCAAAGTATGGAAATGAAGATTGAGAGAAGGATGAAGAGTGGAGGGGGGTCCTGCCTGTCTTTGCTGTGTGTTGCCACACATCTGTAAATTAATTGTATAAATATGTCATACACCCATCTTGTGGCCCATTGCTTTATTTGGCTATTCCATAGGCTGCTGTGCATTATGGGTGAGGGGTGGGCAGCTGCAGTTTGGAGAGCCAAACCGCGACAGAGCACTCTTGCTGTGAAAACCATGCTAACATTTTCCTAAAGTCACACCGGTGATACGATCAACCAATCAAATACCTATATTTTCTCTGCAGCAGTCCAATCATAAGTTAGCTGAGGCGGGACAAACAACTCTGTTAACTAATTTCTGTCCATTTTTATGCAGCTGTCCAATCTGCTGAATGTCGGTGTTGCTAATTGTACAGAGACTGTTCATTTATTGAGAAATCATAGTAGGCTACAATTAACATTTTAGGAGCGTATTTCGAATTAATTATTATTCTTACAAAAAAATGGCATAACGAAAAAAAATCCATTCCGGCAACACACAAAACCTTACAAACTGGGCTTAATCATGATGTTCAAATGGGTGAGTAGAATGAATAACATAACGCATTTATGTGTATTGTGTATATAAAAATGTTTTGTGCAACTGCTTTGTGCCGTTTTGGAATATCTCTCATTTTGTGCCAAAGCATTATTTTTTTGTGAGGTGCAAATTTAGCGAGGGGATTGCGCGAAGATCAAAGATCAGGCCCTTAGTCTCTACGCACAGAGCACAATTCAAAACCCTCTCACAGCCTGCTTGCTTGATTCCCTGAATATAATAATACAACTGTGATTGGCGCTCAAGGCCCGAGTGAATGATTAATGCACCCCACAGTGGAGCACTGCCACCTACACCCAAAATATTGAAAAATGTATGAAAATGAGCAGCTGAGATACGGCCCGTCCCAAAGAGCATGAGTGTGCTGGGGGAAAGAGTCCAGCCTGACCACACAACCCGCAGAACTAAATACAAACCACTCAGCACTCAGGTAAGGAAAACCCCTACTCACATATGTTTAAATGTTGATGCAGGGGGAAACCTCAGGGGATCCGTGGCTGAGGGTAGCCCTTCTTCCAGGCTGTAAGTGGTCAACTCCTTTTTTGGCTTCCCAGCACTTGACTGAGTGGCCGAAACAAAAGAAGTGACATGGGGGAATAACACACATTGCCTTTATGCGCTTGCTGATGATATGTTGGTTAGGGGCGGAGTCTCCTTGCAGAAAAGCAACCAAGTTTATAATCGTTCTTACTGTATTTTTTATTTCTAATGTAACAGTGTTTACCGGTAATAGAAGTCATGGTTTGTGTTGTAAAATAAGTATAAACATTCCAGGTTCTCATATACTTAAACTACACTTAAAAACAAATTACATCTAAAATAATGGTTTGAAAATAGCCTGTGAGGCAGGATTCCGTTAATGTTGTGCTCTGCAAGTAAGTATTATCTATGAAAGTTCATGGTCACTGATAATTCCCAGCAGCACTTGAATTAGTAGTATTGTCCAAGTCCTTATTTGTATTGGCTGTATTTAAACATAGAACACAGTGTGAACCATTTACAATAATGAATGTAAGGCATTAGGGCTTGAAATTTGCCAGTAATAACTTGATAAAACAGTGCATTACTTTTGCAAATCAGTCGTCATTTACTGAGTACCCAAGTGCATGACTGAAAACCTTCTAACTGCTTTCTGCAGTCTTGATAAATAATTTGTTCTGAGATGATGCCAAAATTGGCAAATCTAATACAAAAGAAAAGCGAAAAAAGTTTTATGCTGAAATATATATATATATATATATATATATATATATATATATATATATATATATATATATATATATTATATATAGAATATATCCCATGGAAATGTATAATCTTTACATATTAGATAATTTCTAGAAATTTCTCGAAAACAAATAATTCTAGGAAAAATCTTTTGTAGCAAAAGTTTTGCTTTTGTGGATGAGGGAAAAAAATTAATAAATAAAAAATAAAAAAAATCACAATTATTTATTTATTTACATAATTATTTATTTCAGCATTTTATTTTTTTTACAAAACTCCAAAAATGCTAATTCAAAAGTATTCATACCCAGACAAGGAAAATGAAATTAAAAGCTAGTTGGGGCATCTTTAGCAATAATAACTTATTTTAAACAATTAGGATATTTGTGAATGAGCTTTTGGTATGATTCTTTAGTGATTTTTTATCATTCTTCAACACAAAATTGTTCCAGTTCATTCAAATTCTGAGGACTTCTCTTGTGCACAGCCTTTCTCAATCAGCTTTAGATCGGGACTTTGACTAGGCCATTCCAGAACCTTGACTGACTGTGTATCCTATGTGGCAGAGTAGGGGAAGGAGAGGTGTAGTCCTTAGAGATGAAAGTAGGAGAAGGAAAAAAAAAAAAAAAAAAAAAAACAAACCAAAAAAAAAATTTAAAAAAAAAGCTGAAAAGTGGCAGGAATCTGGGATCCGCTGCCGGGTTGAATTTTTTGCTCAGGAACCCAAATTGCATGAAGTTAAGATTCAGATTACACCTGAAATTAGAATGTATACCAAATAAGTGAACTTTAACTGCTGGTAGAGATGCCAAGTCAGAAGGATAGAATAGGGTCTGTGAAACTGTATGCAAGTATCCAGTCAAATAAAGTTGAACTAATTAGAATTTATATATATATATATATATATATATATATATATATATATATATATAGTTTTCAAATTAAATCTATTTTTTCTTACCTGTGCACAATGGTTGAAATAAATGCTGTACAACATGTCTTTTCTTTCAATGCCACTTGTTTACATCAGAAAGTCACTCCCTTTTCATTGTTAAAAGGTCAAAAAAGAACTATGTACATTTTCAATTATTAATTTCTATTTTTGTGGCACCTTCCTTTCCCCCTGTTTGAGCTTTAACAATAACAACAAATAACAATAACAGGCCCTAACACTGAACCTACAAAATAAGCTACACAAAATACTTTTAGTGCGGGCACACACAAGGCAAGAGTTCTTGAACTTATCTAGCTAATCATCCACTAGTTTGGGCTTATTTGCAATACTAAGAGCTTAATATCGTAAATGTTTATTTAAAAAGCACAAAGTTGACATTTTTGGCTTCATTTTACGTTGCCATGGAAAAAAAAAGTAAGCAAATATAGTGCTAATAAAAACAAACTAATTGTTTATGTCATGTAAGTTTAATAAAAAAAGAAGTTTAAACTTAAAAAGGGTCTGTGTACAACTTAAAGAAAAAATCTTAACGTTCTGTTAATAAAAACATTTAAAAATGACCTTGATTTTACAATCAAATTTTACAATTTAAAACATGCTTGTTTAAACATGGGGTGTATTTTATAATTCGCTGGATCGCCTTGTTTGTCTCCATCAGCATCAGGTCACAAAGAAAGTGCAGGCGACAGGCTGTAGTTACTGCGATGAATATTTACTATGTCTACATGTCTTCTGCAGAGAATATGGCTTTCCAACCCTCTCAAGGATTCACAAAATTGGTACGCATGCAGACCAATAAAGAAATGCGGACTTGTAGAAGACGCAAGTGTACTGTCAGTATATTTTTAACAGGAAAGCGTTTATAATAAAGGCAGAGCAGGTGCTCACGGTGTGAAGGTGAGCTATACATTCCTAATGTACAGATTATTCCAGGAGAGTGGGGGTCTACAGGGTTTGCCAACAATGCCTGCGATGAAAAAGTTATTTGATGCTAGAACTCTCAATTTGTTGCATAAATAATTATACTGTACAGTTTGACACATATTTCTAGTGTGTGGTAGGCAGCACTTCCTGTGCTTTGTTCAAAGCAAGTCCTTACTTATTACATTGAACCAGTTAAACCCCTGACCTATTAATCCTGGAATGGAACAGCACTCCAGGACAAAAATTAAGTTGTTTTAATACTTTATTACGTTGCAACAGAAAAAAAAAACAAAAAAACAAAAACAAAACACAACTGTTAAAATAACAAGCAAAGCAGGAAAAAAGGAAATAAAAATAATGCTTTGAAGGTTTAGAAACCAAACAATGTATATGTGAATAATTTGTAGAACTGGTTTTACAAAGTCCTGGAAATGTTTTAAATACTATATGATTTCTTTTAAAATACTGTAGCAGCCAAGACACAGCAACATGCCTTTTTGAGGGGCAGAGGAATGCAATTAAGAAAGCACACAATCACTTTCCAGTTCCTTAATGAAATCATTAAGCAAGACAAAATAACATTCATTTTCAATAAGATCATGTGCAAAAGAAAAAGAAAAAAAAAAATCACTCAGTACCTTCATTTATTTTCTGGATAATAAAAGTTAAACCTTTCTTTGATTTGGTAAACAGTTGCATCGTAAACATGTGTTAGCTCATGTGTACTGGAAGCAGCCACATTATTTAAAGGAGGGTAGGTTTGGCACTTTTATGCTGATATCTCCAATGTTTATATTTCGAGGCATTTCTGGGAGGTTCATATTCTTTACAGCAGACACAGCCCGGGCTGGAGCCCCTGCTAGACCAGCCTGCACACAATAGGAGGGTACAATTAGATCAAATACCATCCAAGGTATACAAATGCAAAACACTATAATACATTCACATACACAAGCAAACCTACACTGTGTAAAGCATAAAACAAAACACATACAAACATACATAAGTATGTCTACAAAACACTACTTGAAAAGATGCACATGCACATTTTAGGTGCCTTGTCTTATACCCAGAAAAAGCCAAGTCAAAAGATTTCACATTTTAACAGTAAACACTGTAGCCATCAAGACTACACTTATTTCCTACTAATTAAGGTGGAACCTTTATAGTTCTGATTACTGCTCCTGTAGCTAGATCAGGGTGGTCAGTTACTTTCCTTTATGCAATAGTGACCTATTTGTGTGTGGGTTTTTTTGTTGATTTTTCCAAATATTTCTGCAAAACATCTGTTCTTAACTGCATAAATGAAAAAGGAGACGTGGGTGAACCAGACATTTTTTTTTACCTTCACTTTTACCCTCTGTACATAGACTATGGTATATCGTATGCTAACCATACTGATTCATAAAGGGTACATTCGTAAACACAAGTTAACCATTTACAGTATGTTAGACTGAACAAAACAAGCTTAGGCTCCAAACCAGCAAATGGTGATAGTTGTCAGTTATCTTCAAGACTCTTAAGGCTAACCTTAAAAATCCTGATATTTTGGTATGATCTGTGACTTTATATTGTATAGAAAATATTTTAAAGAATCTATTGTGTAACTAAAAACACGTGGACATATCCAGTAACATATTTATTATCCATAATTATTAGCCCAACTTTAGTTAAAGCTTTAACAACCATAAAGATTCCACCTTAGAAAAAGAATCCGAGCGACGAGGAAGCAAAATGGAGGTCTCTCTGCTGTCACATTACACACAGATTTATCAGTGTCATTTTAATTTGCCGTGGGGCCAGTTACATCTCAAATAGTTTCCACTGCACTCCCATGCTACCACTATGCACAGATTGTAGTCTAAAGCTATGCAATTTGTAAAATTGTTCCTAACAGAACATTTACAAAAAAATGTGTTAAACACATGACCCTATTAAAAAAATGAGACTGTAAGAAACAAAGTACGTTAGATGTTTTATGGTAGGCAGCTGTTCAAGTCCCACAGACCCCAAAGAGATTACATTTCTTCCATTTTTGAGGAAAAATATATTATATACATGACTGTTTGGTTTCAATCTTCACGTAATGCAAAGGATGTGTCCGAACTAACCGAGCTGGGCAGTTAAAACCTTTTACTAGTTAGGTTCTAAGAATACAATGTGTGAGAAACGTTGATTCATACACTTGTATGTTTTTCATGGAATGTCTGTGGAGTAGACGGTAACTGATTTGTGCAATTGTTATCGTAACTTAATTGGACAGTTGACAATAGTCAACATGTTGTTTTTTTTCAGTATTTTGCTTGTACGTAACTCATATTTATTCAATTGAGTTATATGGCGAAAGTTAATCTTGAAATCGTAGTGAAAGGAAAGAAAAAATAAATATGAAATGGGGATGAAAGGGGTTTGAAATCGGTCCGGGACACTTATTGTGGTCTGGCTAAACTCTCCAAATCGCTTTGATGGAGGAAGAGACGCAAAAAGCATTCCATATAAATAGAGATGTAAAAATGCTGTACTTGTTGATATAATGGAAGTGGGAAGCATGAATCTTAAATGCAATTTTTAACCTTTGTAACATTCAAAAGTGGACTGGATTGCATACTTCAGATGGAACAGGATAAAATCAAGCTTTACAGACTGCACTGTGGCACAGATGGACACGTGGTACACTGTGCAAAAGCACATTCATACTGCTGAGAGTTTTGGAAGTTACACAAGTCAATAAAGAGTGCGATTTTATTCAACTGGTTTATGTAACTACAAAATTCTAAATCTATCATTAGTAATAGGGTTTCCAAAATATATTTGTACAGTCATGCATTCCATTTAATCAGTTCCATCAAATTCACAGCAAGCATACAACCACTACAGACTGCAGCCAAACGTGTTGCATCGCCCTATAGAATTAACTGATTTTGCTTCATATAGAAGAATGAAACCTGCTGAATAATGTTACGTTAACATTGTTGAATTGCATATCACTTTTTGGTTTTGATAAACTGAAAAATGTGATATTTCAAAATCTAACATGAAATACTATACTGTTATGGCTTCCAGTAGACTACTGAGATTTCATTTTATAGTTTCTTTAAATACATGACATTAAATAGAAGATTGAAACTATGTTTATAGATGATTTTTTTTTTTGATGATGATGTCTCAATCCTACAATTCTAGGTGATGCTAAACTTTTGTCCACAGCTGTACATTATGACTCATGCTGCACAGTCATGGGACATTTACTGGTAACTGGCAAGGGAAACAGTGCCATGCAAAGAATCTCAAAGGGTTAACTGAAAGAGTTAAAAAACTTAAACATGTATTTTGTAACACAAATATGTTGAAAATAAGCCAGCAAAAATACAATTACAGTTGTACGGTCCTATCTCGTGCTATGATTTCAATTCAATAAATGATAAATGTGCACGTCACAAATTTTGATTAACAGCTTTTTTTTTTTTTTTTTTTTTTGACATCTTTTTGAGATTTTTGAGATTTCCATTTCCCCACTGGTATTTCAACCAAAGAATCATTTGTTCTTTGGCTGAGAGAAGACTCTTCAGATATAAGCATAGTGGCTACTAATGGATAATGTCTTATAAACTGAATAATTAGTATTAATAATTAGTAGTAACTAAAATAAATAACTCAGACTTTGTATATTTTATTGAATTGAACCCTTTGGCTATTTTGTTCCAATGTCTACCAAGCTGGTATACATGCAAAGGCACTGGGTGTAATCAAAATAAGATAGAAGCACAAAGACAAAGCATTGTGTGTTAAAGAGGAATACTGAGAAGCAACACATAGCAGCCCATAGTGTACCTCTAATCTCACTACAACTCAAGAGCCCTCCAGAAATGATAAGCTACAATATTCCTGCATCTTTAAATATGTAATGTACTGTACTGTATTGTATTGCAGAGGGTTGAAGGTGTTTTAGAACAGAGTAGCACACTACATCACAGGCTACCAGGGGGCTGTTTGGCTAACAAAGGTTTACACTATCTGTTATAAATAACTAGATGGGATAAAGTGAGACTTGTGATAAAGACCTCCGGGTTTGCGGCCTTGTCTTCCTAACCTCTGGGGAAAAAAGGCAACACCATGTGTTTGTTTGATGCCGTTTGAACAACTTACAGCAGCGTACTACTGTAGCACACAGCTGCAGTTCAAACTAAAACTGCGGCATGCAATTGGGAATAATATACGAGGTAAATGTGCAAGGGCAGGAAGTCACAAGGTGGGAATATCTATTGTTCTGCTTTAGGAGAGCCTTGACCTTAGTTCCATCTTGTGATTCAAGAGACTTCATTACCATGAAAGCATATGCCTGGCTTCAATACCAGTACCCACTTAAAAAAAACCCACAGTGGGTGGCTAGAAAATAAAATAGTTAGATAACCTTTTTTTCACTAGAAACTACTCTGAAGTTGCTGCAGTTACAATTATATTTAATACGCGTGGTGTGTTTATAAGGAACTGGACCAAGTGACATTTAAAAACATTTATTTTTCTAAAACTCAGTATCGAAAGATGAGGTTTTTAGGAACAGAAGCAATTCAATAGAGGATAGCAAATCTTCATTACAATTTGCAAAAGCATGACAAAAGGCATCTAATGTCAGCAGAGTACTGACAATGACAGTCTGTGTAGTAAGTACTGGGATAAAGTCAAGTATGTTTTAGGTCAGTAGTTATTACTCCTGGCAACATGACTCAAATGGTGTTGGATGATATTGGAAATACTTTGTATTCCTTTTTCTTTTTACCTCTGACACACTTTCCCATCTAACGGAATTGTCTGACTTGGTGATTTGTGCTTCAGCCACATACCCAAGAGCACCCAAATAACCAGTTATTACTGAAATGAGTCAAAACACTCCTTAATTACCTTTAAACTCAAATGTTTCTGGGTTACAGTTACTACACAAACAACTTGCATTATGTTGTATAAACACACATCAATGTTCACTTTGACCCACCCTCCCTAGGAATGAAAACAAACTTTGAGCAAAGTTGGCTAAAAACTATGGCAGGGTTGAGTACAAAGACACAGTACACAGATTGAATTTCTCTGTTAATGAGTGTAATTTTGTGAACACCAGCACTAAAAGAAAACAAAATGAAGTCTTTAGGTATGTTAAATTTGAATAATACTATTAAGAGATTTTTATTTTCCAGGTGGTTCCTTAGATTTGAGATTGGTTTCCTAGGCATCTCTCTTTCACTAGATTGACCGAACAAAACAAAACAAAAAAACATGCTATCCAATCAGACTGACTGTTACCTTTCAATACATGAATTGCATGCATTTATATATATATATATATATATATATATATATATATATATATATATATATATATATATATATATATATATATATATATATATATATATACAATATTCCTGCATCTTTAAATATGTAATGTACTATACTAGGTTTAAATGTAGGTCTGTTATCTTCTTTCACTTTTTGATCCTTTAAAAAAAGGGAGTCATATTTTAATACAGCAAATTTTACTTGACGTCGGGTAGTCAACAAAGTAATTGCAGTTTCTTTAAACAGGATATTTGCCCAATGGCAAATATTGAAAAGCATTTTTACATTACAAGTCTAATCTGAAGTTTCTGCACCCCTCTATTGAAATCTGTGGGTCTACATGGTAGGCAAGTGGTTTTATGTTAAGTAATTAATGCTGGATATGTTGGCATCTATTAACCTGTACAGCAGTAAGCACTCTACTCGTGCCACATGGACTAACTGGCAAATAACCAATTTAAAAACCAGCCACATTCCAGCTGTAGGTTTGCTTTCTCTGCAATGCCAGAAACAAGGAAGACAAAGGCAGATGCAGCTCACCTTTAAAAAAAAAAAAAAAAAAAAAGTTGTAAGAGAAGCAAATACAGGGTAAGCTAAGGCAACAAATACAAAAAGTGCAAAAAGGGTAGCATGGTGAAGAAAATCTATTTCAGAATGTCATTTTTGGGTCATTTTTGTCATTTTGCTTTCTATTTGTTAGACTACCGTATAGCAACTACGTGGACAGATTTTTGGCTTTTGCTTTTGTTGGAAAGTCAGCAGTACCTGTATCTACCTGTCCTGCCTGGGAGACTGAAAGATAAAGGTCTGTAAGAGAGAAGAATGGAAAGAACTAGAAAAGTCAGGAATGAAAAGTCAGGAAATTAGGAATGATTCTTAAAGCACAAAGATTAAAAATACAATACATCCTACCACAGTAATAGGAGGAGGAATGTGACCAACCATAGACCTACTGACAAAACTGTGCATGTGTCACTTTGACTTTTTATTTTACTGTCTTGGCACAAAACATTTAAATTGAAATAGAGAACAACTACTAGCACAAATACTCATGAAAAGCAAGCATCAAGTACTGGGCAATGTCTATGCTCACATGGGGCTAAAAGAAAAGGTTAATACCTCATAGTTGGCTGTTATAATTAAGTATACGGTTGTAGTCAAAAGTTTACATACCCCAATGAAAATTTATAAATTTCTCGAAGACAAAGAACTCTTTTGTAGCAAAACTTTTGCTTTTGTGAATGAGGAAAAAATAGATGTCTACAATTTATTTATTTCAGCATTTTTTTGCAAAACTCCAGAAATGCTAATTCAGAAGAAGTATTCATACCCTTTGAAGCTATAATTGTATTGTCTACAAGGTGCTTGAAATGTCAATATGATAAAGCAGAGACTAATTCTAGAAAAGTGTAGAAAATGCGATTGTAGGTGAACATTCTTAGAGAGTATAAAAGGGTTAGGCATAGGATGATTGCTGTCATTACCAATAAGTCAATATGGGGGGAAAAGTAAAGAGCTATCTGAAGACCTTAGGCAGAAAATTATTTATTGTCATAGAGCTGGAGAAGTATACAAGAACATTTCCAAGCATTTGAGTATCCCAATTTCAACTATTGCTTCTATTAGCAAGAAGTACAAGACTCATGGTACTGTTACAACCCTCCCTCGGTCTGGAAGAAAGAAGGCTCTTTCACCAAGAGCAAGTAGACGAATTGTGAGGAAGATTAATAACAATCTGAGATTGACTGCCAAAGATATCACTATGTAACACAATTTTTGTTCCTGGGTAGTAAATGTTATTTCCCAATTGCTTATGCCTCAAAAGTATAGAAAATGGTTATTATTCCCCACAAACTTTGCTTTTGTGACCTGGACAGTGATATTTCAAAATATCAGTATTTCCAATGGGAAAACGGGCAAATGTGTGTCTTTTCGTTCACATAAAGTCAGAAAAAAACAACATATGAATCCAAGTTAACATGTATTTATACTAAAGTAATACAAAAATGACTACAAAAGATTTAGAAGTGAGTAGTTTTTCGAGATTTACGATTATACTGTAAATTTATTCAAAGTGAATTGGCTGCAGGTGGGAGTGGAGTTTCCATTTCAATCACAGGTCGAGTACTGCACGGTGAAGGACTCAATTTTCACAGGCCAAGGAAAAAGCCACTCTTAGGAAAACGTCAAAAGGACAACCGCTTAAAGGTTTGCAAAACACATCTGAGTTCTGGTCAAAGATTTTGTGGAGTGATGAAACAAAAAACCAATAACAAAAAAACCAAACCAAAACAAAACACAGAGCTACTTGGTCACACTTATAGTTGTTACGTTTGAAAAAAATAGTTTGGCGAGGAGCACAAAGAAAAGAACACCATACCTCCTGTCGAGCATGGAGATGGTAATATCCTTCTATGGGGCTGTTTTTCCTCTAATGGCAGATGGAAATTTAGTTCCACTACATAGTAAAATTGATTATTTAGCATACCAAAAGATATTAGCCAAACATCTGAAACCCTCCACTACAAAACTTGGTTTAACGCACAACTGGATGTTCCAACACAAAAACGATCCAAAGCACAAATCAAACTCTACTTCAGAATGGTTAAAGAAGAATAAAATCAAGGTTCTGGAATGGCCTAGTCAAAGTCGCAATCTAAATCTGATTGAGAATATTTGGTTTTTGTTCAAGGCTGTGCACTATAGAAGTCCTCGGAATTTGAATGAACTGGAATAATGCTGCGTTGAACAATGGTCAAAAATCACTAAAGAATCATGCCAAAAGCTCAATAACAAATACACTATTCATTTAAAATAAGTTATTATTGTTAAAAGGTGCCTCAACTAGCTATTAATTTAACTTTCCTCGTCAGGGTATGAATACTTTTGAATTAGCATTTTTGGAGTTTTGCAAAAAAAAATGCTGAAATAAATAATTGTAGACCTCTTTTTCTTGTAACTTTTTTCCCTCATCCACAAAACCAAAACTTTTGCTACAGAAGATTTTTCCTAGAATTATTTGTTTGAGAAAATTCTAGAAATTATAAAACTTCCATTGGGGAATGTAAACTTTTGAGTACAACTGTATACATTGAATATTGTCTCCTAAATGGTCATTTTATTTTATTGCTTGGTACTGTAATTAACTCAAATAAAGCTGGAAGAATATAATAATACATGCACACAGCAATTATTACATTGGAGCAAATAACCTTCACAAATCCAAAATAATTGTTTTCACAAGCTGTTCAATTAGACAGCAAGGTACAATTAGTGTTACAAATCTTAATTGCACAGATAGTTTTTGATGTAACTGCATTATATTTAATTCTTGCCTTTAGTTACACAGCCCCATAATACAAGTTATATTGCATTGAACAGTACCTTGATAGAAGCCATTAGCTATAGCAAGACTCAATATACTAGTACTATCTTTATTTGAAAGCACCAATCCTGAAGGAAGTCAAGTCTATGGAAGGTCCAAAGAGGAGAGAGGAGAACAGATCTGATGCTTTAGGAACAGTCAAAGACAAAGTATACATCTGGCATGAATGATTCAATGGTTTGGGATGTAGCGTTTTTGTTTTTAGTGTTGAATTTATAATATTTACTAGAGGACTTGAGTGTGGTTGACCACTGTCTACATGCCTAGAAGTGTTGTAAAACAGCCTAGGCCTGCGGATACTGAACCATATTTAAAATTAAAAATAAAAACAAGAATGTGTTGCTGCGGTTCTAAAATGGCACCCCCTACCTACCCTACCAAAGTTAACTGGTTGTCAAATGAATCAGTCAGAGTGGTATATAAAGTTACAAGCCATGCTAGTATGATGACATATTTGCACAGGTTGGAACATGTGTTAGCCAATGTGATTTCTGCCTCTATTCTTGCAATTTGAGAAGATGCCGGTAGTTAGATATCAATAAGTTTACTTAAAGCTACATTCTAGTGTAATTCACATTTACAGTCGCAGACAAAAGTATTTGGGCAGTTAAAAAACAAAAACAAAGCGATTTCTAAATTGTTCTACTGAAAGGATATAAAATTAGAGATTCAGCTTTATAATAAAACAACAAATGATTACATGACATGTATACAATGAAAAATAACATGCAAAAACTAATTTCATACTGACAAAATTATTTTGTGTGTCCACCCTTTGCTTTCTTTACAGCTTGCAGTGTGTTTTTTTGTATTTTGAAAATAGTTCCTGGCATTTTTCTAGAGATATTTTTGCTCACTCTTCAACACATACAGCTTTGAGTTCTTTAAATTGACTTTGGTTTCATTTTTGCAACAGCAGCCTTCAAGTCAATCCACAACATTTCCATGAGATTCAAGTCTGGGGACTGAAATGACCAATCCATATCAGCAATCTTCCTTTTTTTTCAGAAATTCTTTTGTAGACTTCGCAGAATGCTTAGGGTCAATATCCTGCTGGAATATAAACTGCCATGCAATAAGCCTTCTAGCAGTGGGTAACAAATGAGAGTGCAAAATTTCTTGCAATTTTCCAGCATTCATTGATCCTTCTATGATACAAAGGTTGCCAGTGTCTGAGGAAGAAAAACAAGCCAATACCATCACACAACCTCCTCCATGTTTAACACTGGGCATGATTTACTGTTCTTTAAATTCTTCTCCTCTCTTCCTCCAAAACAAACTGTTGCTTTCTTGGTGAAAAAAAAATTATATTTTGAATTCGGCTGACTGTACAATGTGGTTGTAGAAATCGTCAATGTAAAACTCCAATCGCTTTCTTTTGTGTTTTGTTTTTAGCAAAGGTTTGCATCTTGGTTTTCACCCACGGAGATTTATCTTGTTAAGGTATCCTTGAATTGTTCGCTCATGAATTTCTTGACCACCTTCTCTCAATTCTTATGTCAAATCTTTTGCAGTAATCTGAGGATTTTGCCAGGCTGCTCAAATGATTCTTCTTCCAGATTTAGCAGAAATTGTTCTTGGTCTTCCACACCTGGAGCTAGTTGCAGTAGTTCCTCTTCTCCTGTGTTTGTCAATAAGAGCCCACACAGTGCTTTTCAGTACACTGAGTCTTTCTGCTATCTTTCAGGTAGTTTCTCCTTTTTCATTTAGCTGTATCACTGCCATTTTGAGATTGTGTCTGTAGTCTTTAATTTTAACAATTGTCCAATTTATTTTTCAGCACTTGATGATTATGTATTTATTTATTCTATAATTATCAGGTGTTGGTTTTCAAGCATGACAATTGTCAATAATTAGCAATGAATGGGTTTCATATGAAATATGTTGATCGCCCAAATACTTTTGTCAAAGTATGAAATTTGTTTTTTGCATGCTATTTTTCATTGTATGCATGTAATGTAACAATGTCGTTTTATTAAAAATATATAAATCTCTAATTTATATCTTTTAATAGAACCAGACATTATAAAAATCACTTTCTTTGTGGTTTCTTTTTTTTTTTTTTTTTTTTTAAACTGCCCAAATACTTTTAGTTTGCGACTGTATACATACTGTAGCTACTGTTTTTTTCTCAAGTGCATGGTCAGATATGCTCTTTTTGAGTACTATGATGGAGATTAGCAGGACGTCATCTAAAATACACAAATACATTTAACTTAAATTAAATGTTCGTTTCCTAAATGTATTGTACCCTTAACTTTTTATGGTATGAGTGGTTCTAGTTGCACTCGCCAGAATTGCTCTTTAGTTCTAGTTGTTTGCCTCAGATGTGTGTAACCTAGGCTACAATATCAGCTAAAATGTCTTTACACAAGTACCAGCCAGTGCCATCTAGTGCTCTGCCATTTGTCAACAGTTTTGCTGGCAATATACTGCTGTACACTAGACGGTGCTGGTGCTTACTAATATAAAGACACTGTCTGATCTATCCTACATTATATATGTCTAAGACAGGTAACTACAACTGAACAGCAGCTCCTGGACTCCTCAGCACATACCTGCACAATATTTGAGTAAATCGCAATAAGTACCACTAAGAATAATTGCAAACATCATTAAAAGGCACTTGAACAGTAACAAAAAAAATTGTATTTGAAGCTACAGTACTTACTCTTACACATACTGTATTACTGTAATTTAGTAGCACAGCTAACACAAATCCTAATCTGTATAGTTTCGATAATGCCATAGATCACTAAAATAGATCTTTACCTAGGAATGACAGAGGCTGAGAAACAGGAAAGTTGGCATTTTTTTTGCTTTTCCCCCTGCACACTGTCAACACCAAGTGAAATCTAGTGTACCAGACAGTCTTGCAGTACAGATGGACCATGCATTATAGCTGTTTTTGCTAAAATATTGTTTAAAAATGGGCACAACCATCATCTTTATTTTTGGTACTTGTACCACTAATGTGTTTGCTTTCTTAAAAAGTTAAGATCTTTTTTTTTTTTTTTGCTCATAAAATAATGTCTATAAACTCTGCTAAAGTAATTATATATATATCTGCTGTGGAAGACAGCATGTCTTAAGAACCTAGTTGGAAAGTCTGTAGCCACTGGTATCTCACAATTCTCTGTGAACATAAGAAAGTTTACAAACGAGAGGAGGCCATTCGGCCCATCTTGCTCGTTTGGTTGTTAGTAGCTTATTGATCCCAAAATCTCATCAAGCAGCTTCTTGAAGGATCCCAGGGTGTCAGCTTCATTGTCATTGACAAGCTTTCTTGCTTGTGGGTTGTGAGTTCCAGGAGGAAACCTAAGTCACCCCACAGGATCATCAAGCCTTCTGTAGCAATACAGTGATTGGAAAAGTATCACTGTGACCCAGCATACATTAACTAAGTAGAAAATCGTACTCATGTTTTTGTAAATGTGAATCTATTATTTCTCTTGGAGTATATGAACAGATCCAAGTAATTTCTATTTTACAAAGTGTACTAATATAAATTTGTTTACAATGGTAAGTGACTGCTTCAGACAGTGGACTCCCAAAAGAGTTGTTAAAGATCAAGGCTGGACATGCCATCATGGGGATCCTGTCCTTGTCATCCAAGTCACAAACCCATTGGCTACAGGGAGGTTCCCTATTCTGTTGGAATGCAGACACTGGAACTTCAAGCTGGCAATGTTCGTAATAGTTCCATTTAGTAGAGTAACGAGCAAATGTTTACTAGAATGATATATGTGAATTCAATACCTAAAACAAATTAGTGAGCACGTCTGTGGCTCTAAAAGCAGCTAAAAGTATGGGCTGCTTCCCTGTCACTGCCATGCTGTGCTGCCAGTTGCTGAGGCCCTTTCTCTTTCAAGTGTCTCTCCTTCACTTGAACTATAATTGTCCAGACTGCTCAAAAGCTAGTTTACAGCACATCCAATCTAAACAAGAGGAGTCCCTCTCTCTGTCTTGCTAAGTTGTTACATGTAAACATATAAATAAGCAACCCTGCTCCATTTCCTTCCTTCCTTTTTTTGTGCCTGGTGAACTTGGACAACTACATTTCAGGATGTTGTACTTGTTAGGCCTTACCCTCATGGTTCTGTTACTCGAGAGGTTACAAACTTGCAAAATCTTCAGTGAGGCCAAGGGAAAATCCATACTGTATAGAACTGCACTAACTAAGATTATTTTGAACTAATATTTATATATATATATAATATATATATATATATATATATATTTATATATATATATATATAATATATATACACATACACACACACACACACATTTGCTAAAGGGTACAGAAGGACCTTTTTATTTTATTGAGTTACATGTTCCTATGTGTTGCTACAACTGTTTACATAAGGTGTGTGCATTGTTTTATTTTTTTTTTATTTTTTTTACATTTTTACCACTTTTTTAAACTTTTAAATTGCATTACCAGTCTCAAGATGGCTTCCCATGAACCCGCATGGACCTCTCAGAACTACATTTCCCATCATCCTCCTGCTCACATATGTAACAGATAGATTTACCAGTGAGCAGGAGGATGATGGGAAAATGTTGTTCTGAGCGGTCCATGCAGGTACATGGGAAGCCATCTTAAAAAATGTAGAAAAAAAAATAAATTTACACACCTTATGTAAACAGTTGTAGCAACACATGGGAACATGTAACAAAATAAAATAAAAAGGTCCTTCAGTACTTCAGTACCCTTTAAGGACCAAGTGGTGTATTGACATTTATGTAGGCAAATCAGGTCGACACACAAGAGAAATATTTGCTTATCCCAGTGCTTTAAAACAGCAAGTGAATCATTCAGGTTAGAATGTATATCTTTTATTTTATTTATTAACATCCTTGACTTAAGCACCATCAAATCTTACAAAACCTTTTTCTTTTGTTCTAAGAGAGGGAGGAGTTGCCTTATGTCCACAGATAAGAGATCAAACTTCTATTGGCCATCTGTGTACTTGCAGAGAATGTGTGATGCTGCCTTTTTACCTCTGATATATGGATATATGTAGGCAGACTGAACAGCATTCATTACATGCGCTTCAGGTTTGGAGAACAAACCTAGATTATGTACCGATGCTTGGTAAATCCCGACACTGATAGCTGATGCTTGACTGCTGTGGTAAAAAGTGTACATAAAAAGGAATCATCTAACTTAAAATTGCAGAAGAGGCAGAAATGCTAATGTTTTACAAAACCACACTGTGCAGAAATCACACTGAAACAATAGCAGAAGAAGCAGGAGCAGGCCTGGTGCCTTGCATAAGGGCATCCCAGGGAAGTGGGGACATGCAGGGTTCCACAGGCATGCCAGAGTAGCTACAGTGTCTGCTACACGGGCTCTTACCTCAGACTTCTCCATTTTGTTCTCAGCATCAACCTGAGTGACAATTTCATTCATATTCGTCTCTAGCACCATTCCTCCCATTACCATCTCAGCCAGGATATTGTGAACCTTTCAACAAAACAAAAACAAGAAATTACTCCACACTTCAGTGCTGTCGGTATAAAAAGCAAACACTGAAAATACTTTTCCCATATATAACAAGTAAAGAACAAAAAAACTAAACTTTTACATGTGCATTGTTGTATCTGATTAAAAAAAAAGTTTTACTTTTCATTTTAAAATGCATTCGTCTACCAATTAAAAAAAAGACAAAAAAAAAGGTTCTACACACCCTTAATGAGCAGTAAGGTCCCTGTATACTAACTACCAAAGGGACTGCCCTAAATGATCTTTCATTTTTTCATGCATTTTGTGCTTGTAAAAGACGAATCACTGGATCAAATTCCTCAATCCAAATAGCAAGTGAGGCATGGGGCAGCTGCTATACAGAGAACATCCCCATGCACTGCAGTGCAAATGGAGCTCAGTCCTGTCCTAAAGAAGACTGACTGCTATACAATTAGTACAATACAGAAAAGATCAGCATCATTTACAGTACAGTTAAGATGATGATATGCGAATGCTCAGGAAGACTGCTGTCAAACAATGATAAACAACACTTGCTTCTTTATACAAACCCTTGCTTTTATATCAGACAAACCCAAACAAAAAAGTTTGTCAGAATGGAGAATATTTAACAGCATATCCAAGGTCAGGTGGGTGAGAATTACAGCTTACAGGTGCAGAGAAGACATGTACTGTATGAGATATTGCCAGCTGTATTTGCTCATGTAACGGCTATGCCATCATATTGCTATTACTATAATCATAAGTACAGAATATCTTTACAAAATTAAAAGCTAGAGGATACTGTACAAAAAGAATGTATTTTTTCACATTTATCTACACAACCTACCCCACAACTTCCAAGTGAAAAAAAATATTCTAAAAATTTGTAGAAAATTAATTAAATAAAAACTGAAATAGCTTGGTTTGATAATGTCTACATAAGTGGGAAAAAAAATCCTCATTTAAATGCATGAAACTCTGAGGCACTGACAAAATGTGAAAAAAGTTCAAGGGGGTGTAAACACATATATATATACATATATATATATATATATATATATATATATATATATATATATATATATATATATATATATATATATATATATATATATATATATATATATATATATATATATATATATATATATATATATATATATATATATACATATACACATACACACACACACACACACACACACACACACACACACACTGCCAGTCAAAAGTTTGAGTACACTTGCTGGAAACTAGGTTTTTTTCATAATTGACAATGTTTTACGTCGTGTACGTTTCTGTAAATACTTGAAAATGAAAACACATGTTACAATATACAAAACAAAACATAAGGAGTATCAAAGCAATGTTCAAGAAAACTGAAAATTGTCTCTAAATCTTGGATTCCTCAAAATAGCCACCCTTTGTCTTAATAACAGCCTCACAAACACGAGGCATTCAGTTAACAAGTTTCAGCAGGAAATCACCCGACATGTCTTCCCAGCTCTTCTGCAGCAATTCCCAGAGATGTAGGGCACTTGTGGGTAGCTTTGCTTTGACTCTTCTGTCCAGTTTGTCCCATACAAGTTCTATGGGATTGAGGTCTGGAGACTGGGCAGGCCAGATCATTAGATTGAGTTGTCCTTCAGTTTCCTTCTTCGCCAGATAGTTCTTGCACAACTTTGAGGTGTGTTTCGGGTCGTTATCTTGCTGAAGAATGAAGGACTTCCCAACTAGCTGTAATCCTGATGGAATGGCGTGCCTCTGAAGTATGCTATGATAGCCATGCTGGTTGAGCTTGCCATGGACTTGGTAAAGATCACCAACTCTGTCACCAGAAATGCAACCCCAGACCATGACACTGCCTCCTCCATGCTTGACAGTGGGAACCACACATGCAGAACTCACGCGCTCACCCTCTCTGCGTCTTACAAATACTCTGCGGTTGGACCCAAATATTTCAAATTTTGAGTCACGGTCCATAAGACCGACTTCCACTCCTCAAACGTCCAGTTTCTGTGTTTTTTGGCCCAGGCAAGTCTCTTCATCTTATTCTGCACTCTTAACAATGGTTTCTTTGCAGCAATTCTTCCAGTTAGGCCAGCTTCACGCAATCTCCTCTGAACAGTTGATGTTGAAACATCTGTACTTCTAGTAGCATTTAGCTGAGCTTGTATTTCAGGGGCAGTTAATCGCCGGTTTTGCAGACTTGTGACTCAAATGAACTTATTCTCTGATTCTGATGTCACCCTTGGCCTGCCTGACCTTGTTGGCTCCTCATGAGTGCCAGTTTCTTCAAATCGTTTGATGGTCTTGGCCACAGCAGTTACAGACGCTTGCAAAGTTCTTGCGATTTGTCTTAAAGATTGATCTTCATTTCTTAAAGCAATTACAGACTGTCTTTTTTCTTTTCTTAACTGAGTGTATTTTGCCATTTTCTGCTCCCTTCTATTCAGGAATGACAAACTTGTGTCTATGCTACCTATATTTATAGTAACCATGAACCCTCACCTGTTAACAATAATTGGTGACGAAAGGTTAATTAGGTAACATGCTAGTTAACTCAGAGAACACTTTTATACTTAGGCCAGTGTTCTAACACCGTATTATACACATTTCAGACTTTTAACTGACTTGGGCTTCAAAATGAAATCCCCTTGCTTTGGTTAACCATTTCATTGAAATTGACAAGATTTACATTTTCATTTAAAAATTAAATTTCTGAATGCAGTTCACTTATGATTATCAGCTTATATAAGTACACATATCATATAATGAAATATTAAGTGTTTATAAACAAGTTTATACAGTTACAAACATAGATAATCATGAAAAACCTGGTTTCAAGCAGGTGTACTCAAACTTTTGACTGGTACTGTGTGTATTATGTATTATGTATTTATATATATATATATATATATATATATATATATATATATATATATATATATATATATATATATATATATACACACACACACACACACACACACATACAGTGGCTCTCAAAAGAATTCACCCCCTTGGACTTTTCCAAATTTTTTTGTGTTACAACATAGAATCAAAATGGATTTAATTGGGAGTTTTTGCCACTGATCAACACAAAAAAAGTCCATAATGTCAAAGTGAAAAATAAAAGCTACAAATTGTTCTATATATATGTGGCAGAGCAAAGCTCTGCCCTTTTTAAATTGGCAGGGATGGGGTTAACTTCCCCTACCTGCCTGGGTTTTTTATGTTCAGGTGGCTGGGGTTGATTAGGTTAATTAACGATCAATCAGTGCCCAGCCACCTGACATAAAAGGAGGTCTCTGCTTTTCATTTGGGAGGAGGGAGCTGAGGAAGCAGGTTGGGTTTTTTTGGTTGTTTGGAAAATTTGAATCCAGTGAAGGCATTGCCCAGCCTGGAAATTGTTATTTTTGTAAGTTTTGCTTTTTTTCTTTCTTTGTGTTTAAATTGCTTTGTTTTGGCCCTTGTGTCCTTTCATTTTTGTGTTTATTTATAATAAAATAGTTATTTTTTTGAACTGCAGTCTGTCTCTGGGCCTCTTTCCACTCTGACACCACATGTGGCAGGCTGGCGAGTGGAAAGAGGGAACACAAGGGCCAAAACAAAGCAATTTAAACACAAAGAAAGAAAAAAAGCAAAACTTACAAAAATAACAATTTCCAGGCTGGGCAATGCCTTCACTGGATTCAAACTTTCCAAACAACCAAAAAAAAACAACCTGCTTCCTCAGCTCCCTCCTCCCAAATGAAAAGCAGAGACCTCCTTTTATGTCAGGTGGCTGGGCACTGATTGATCGTTAACCTAATCAACCCCAGCCACCTGAACATAAAACCCAGGCAGGTAGGGGAAGTTAACCCCATCCCTGCCAATTTAAAAAGGGCAGAGCTTTGCTCTGCCACAATATATAATTTGTTTTATTTCTCAATATAATTTTCTTATTCAAGATGTAATGAGGTAGAGGTAATCCTGTGAAGGAACATGTTCCCAGTATACCTGTGCACAAAGCGGCAGGTGGACCAGCACTAAAGAACTAAAATAATTCGGTACGATAAAGCAGTGCGTCTTATTTGTAGCCCAAGGGTGTAGAATTTAGCATGTCTTCAGTTTACCGTGTAGCACACAACGGCACAGGTTAATCGAAACTGACAAGATAATACGTAGCTGTAATCAGAGTTGAATGTTTAATGAGGACATTGAAGGACATCAAGACTTAGCAAGTTTAAGCTAAAATGCACTACCAGACAACCAAGTGTGTTTTAATAGTCGTGCAGCACCAACAGTGTATTTTTTGTTCTGAAGCTGTGTATTTTCACTGGGTTCAAACTTGACTTTTTGAACCCACAGCTTAATTATAGTCACTGCCAAGACCACGCAATTTATCACTCCTACTGGCTTCGGTTCTGTTCCTCTTAAGATGAAGGATGGCAGCTTCTTGTCTAAAAGATTCAATGTTTTACACCAATCGGGTATAAAGCAGCCAGGACAGTGGTTACTGGCACTAGTTCCATAAACATCCTCATCTTCCAATGAACCACATAAACAAATCATTGCCTACATGTACCTGCATGATTTACACCATATGTGGTTGAAAAATAAACCACTGAAGAACACGTCATAAGAATCACATAAAACTGCTCTAGGAAAACATTCCCTCTTCAAAGTCTTTAAACAAATAAAAAAAACTCCTGGAAAGTTTTAGGGCAGTCTCTTATATGCAGGCAAACTGTCACTCTTGTATGTCCCTCTTGTTGTCTTTACCTTTTCAAAGCATATGACAAAAGATCTTGGCATTTTTTTGTCTCTCCTAATTAATAAAATAACTTCTAAAAGTTCTAACTTATTACATATAAAACACTATTTTCACATGTAAATGTGCCATATGAGGGGTCTCATCAGAAATATATAGTTAAATATAAAGGTTAAAACAGTGATCCCCATACAAAAGAATAAGAGGCTCTATATTGCCAAGTGAGGTTCTGTTTTGATCACAGTGGGAAGTGGAAATCATGCGAGATGTTGTAGCCAAATCGGGTTTAAATGGAGGCTGGTTAAATACATTGGTAAGGTAACTGCAATGGTTCTTTTGAAGTACTATTTTCCAGCTATCTGCTTACTAAATTCTAAACAGAAATCAGAACTCATTTATTTTACATAGTTTACATATCGTATATATGTACTGTTTCTGAAACGGGTAACCCCTTCCCCGTACAAATTCATATGTTATCCATGCACCAGAGTGTTTTCTCTTAAATCAAATTGACACCTTGTTGTTGTGTGTTTTCAAAACATTATTTTGACAACTACTCTGGACAGATTAGCAAACAGTTGTTTGACTCTGTAAGCATTAAATACTAACAGTGAGGAACCATTTGCTATTCAAGGTATACAACAGTCGGGGCTGAAATCTTTCAAAATCAAGTGGACGTTTAAAAGGAAAACACAAATGGGGCCGTTCATAACACAGAGACATTAAAATGTACATGCTGCACTGACATTTTGCTATCAAAATTCAGGAAAGCCAGATATTTCTCAGTCTTGCAGAACGATAGGAAATACCAAAAGCTATCTAGGGGATTAACAGAGTGAAGGGCTTTGTACTACAGTTGGGTAATGCTGTCCAGACTACTTGAAAATACACGATTTAAGGAGATGTTTTGAAATGACTTATATTCCCCTCCCCAAAAAAAGAAGTAGTACTTAAACACCTGTGAAACACCCCCCCATCAAGAGATGAAAACACAAATACTAGTATTTTTAGCCGATCACCAGTAAACCAGAACATTGGGGGTTTACCTCTATTTCCTTCTAGGATGGTTTACATTTCTAGGGGTTATTGGGTCATTACTCTGTACCTTCCAGAATATCCAGCACTGTCACTACTATATGTATAATAAATTACAGTACTTTGTTAGAGAGATTTATAAATAAGAGTTATACGCAGACTGGCTTAGCTCAACTCAAGCACAAGATACATTTTGTATTATGTAAATGAACGCTCAAAACCATAAGGACATACTAAACCTTTATTCCTATAAATTCCTATGTGTTTGGGCAGTAGTCTAAACGGCAGTGTAGCTGGACAAGTTCCAAGCAAACATACATAGGGAAATAATGTTTGAACGCACCCCTGCCTGGGTACTGTCAACATACTGAAAAGGCAATAAATTCCCCAGGTGCTATGCAGCTGTATGACATTATAAAATTGCTAACTTAAACAAAAATTACCCAAAGAAGAAAAAAAGTTCAGTTTTTGAGCTCTGTAATGGTTGTGTCTTTGTGGTGAAGAAATGTGACATTGCCATCAATTGCATTTTTCAAATCTCAACAAATTATATTTGGGATGGAGAGTGACACAGGAATCAGACCCATCCTGTCCCATGAAAAATGTTTCAATGTAATTTTTTTTCCCCAACTCATACTGTTCCTTACATATTTTTTTCATTCCCGTCTTGTCAGAAAATGTTCTGCCCCATCCCGTCCTGTGATATTTAAAAAAAAGAGAAGAGATTTCTATTGCAAGAACAAGAACCACATAAACCTACTTCAACCATGTTATTATGCACACACACACACAAAAAAAATAAAAAATAAAAATTTGAGGGTCACAGTCTTTTGAGTTTTACTCCAACTTGAACTCCCAATAAGGTTTAATTAATCAAATTATTTGCTGAGGTTGACATATTTAAAATTAGTTTAGGTATTTTACAATATTACTATAAATGTTATTTGCAATCAACGACAGCAAGATGTAGTGGGGTTGAACTGAATGGGTGGGCCAGTGACATCATTAATGGGGTGCGTCAATTAAAATGCGTGTCGTTGATACAAGGGTTACTTGTGGTGCTGTACTGTTCTTCTTGCAGCCTTCAATGTTGTTCCCACCCATTCCTGGAGCCTTCAGTTCTGCTCTCAACAGTTCCTGTGACATTTAAAACTCTTTATTCCCGGTTCCACCCGTTCCTTTCATTCCCGCAAACATAAAGAGAAATGTATTCCCATACCGTGGGAATCCTGCGGGGTCCACGGACCCCCGTGGGAGTCCCGTCCTAATGTCACTCTCTAATTTGGGACATGCACCCACTCACACTGCTGTAAAAACAATACAGAGCTATCAGCAACTTGAGAAACAAAGTCCCCATGACCTACATTCACTGGTAAAAATGGAATTATGACAAACGGACAGATGCCTCCGCATACTCTCATCTGCCCTTATAACGTTTTATTACAGTTGCATAAGCGGTAAGTGTGACACTGACAGAAGGTTGAACAGACCGAAGGGTTAAATATACAGTATCCCCAGATTCTTAAACATTCAATAAGAATGTCTTTAGCCAGTCACCACTATTGAACAAGTGGTTCTCTAGCTGTAACACTCTGGTCTGCATCCAGGTTTACTTTGTCAACCATTTCCAGTCAGCTGTTTGGTTTCTGTCCAAATTCATAAAATGATTTACTTATTTATGTATTAATTAATGGCATCTACATATACAGATTAGGTCCAGCAGGCAAAAATGTATACAAAGCATTCCAATACATGTAATTGCAAGTCCAAGGCATCAATAGATGCTTTGCACAGTCTACACACTATATTATACTCTAGTACTCCACACCCAAGTTTCTCTAGAAGCAGAATTTAGACCCGAAGCACTGTTTAAGACCAAGGCTGGCCCCCATCAGGTCTTTGCACCCCATCCAAACATCTGAATCATTCTCCCCAATACAACACTTGCATGAAATGAACATTAACAAAAGGGCACACTGTATCACTGTACCTTGTCCACATGGAAAATTAAATCCAGCTCACAGACGTTCTCAAAACATTTGTCTAGTGTTTCCACAAATACCTGTTGGGGGGGGAAAAAAGGGTGTTTTTCAGTTAGGCTGCAATTTGGTAAATATTTTTGAAGATACAATATTTTACTTGAATATCTCAATATCCTAGGCCACCTCCCACTACGTTGGTAATATACAAACATTAGTTAATATTAATTTCTTAATATACAGGACGACACCTACATTATGTGATTACTATTAAGTAAGTAAATAGGGTTTTAGTCCTTTACAAATCTAATATTTCTTAAAACATTATTCTCAATTCCATTATTCAATGTTTTCAAATATATCAAAAGAACCATGAACAAAACAGAAATGAGGCCAAGTTATAAAAATATGCTTTTCAGCTTCAATATCAAGAGAGTTTAACCAGTGAAAAAACTAAGTCAATAAACTAACAAAACATATTACGTTTATTAAGGCTCACAAAAAGTAAGTAGAATATAGAAATTAGAAATCATGGAGGCAGAATTAGAAGTATTGACACAAGCAGCAGGAATGAAACATTTAAACAAATATTTGCATACGCACCTAGGCTTCTATATGGTGAAGTACACGTGCACGTAGGATTCGTGCACATTAGGTACAGTGACTGTGTTACGCAGCGTCTGTTGTGTTGGAATGAAGACTACATTTTTGTTCAGTTTGGAAACAGTTTAAATTGCATTTAGTATTAAGTTTTAATCCAGAGTTACCACAAACTTGTGGATAAACTCAATCAATGTTTAAATGGCTTTGACGTTCACAGTCGCTGTTTCAGCAAAAACAGCAGGGGTGTAATTGTTACAGTATGTACACATTAGCACTGTACGGTATATGCACAAGTTTGTTATATAACTTCATGAAGACCTTTTATTTTTAGTTTATATGTTTGAAACACTGGTCTTACCATATATTAAAGTTAAGAAAAGTGACATTTACTTTGGGTTCATGGCCACTGATTTATATACACAATATTTAGAAATTACATTGTAAAAAAAAACCCCAAAAATATGATTGTATTTAACTTTTACTCATTATATACTGTGGGAAGAGGGATATGATTTTTGTTTCTATCCTAGTATGTGCTGACTGTGATTTACACGTACAGTCGCTTCCACATGTGCTTCAAGTTCAGGTTATCTGCTTGTGCCAGGTCCAGGGTTTCGTGCCTAGTAATTGTTGGTAGCTGCATGCAGATCTTTGCCTAGCCATGTTATACTATCTTCAATTTTAAACAATACCATTTTTTTTTTTTAAATTCAGTAAAAACGTTTTACATTGTATGAAGAGATAAGACAGTTAAATAGTAAATGTGAATAAGAAACCTAAGTTACAAATTACAAGGTGGAACCCTAGTTGGACAAGCTGCTAGTAGGGAGGGCAATCGTAATTTCAGATGTTAATAAAATTAAGAATGCACTGGCTTTTGCAAACAGTTTTCATTTAACTTAAACATATCTAAAATGAAAACACTGCAAAAAATGTTTTTAAATGTTTAAAAAGGCTTAACGCACCACAATTAGCTTCTTGTTTGGCAGGCTGCCATTTTTTTTTTTTTTAAGCGCCTGTCAGTCCTAAGCTTTCATAATAAAGATCGCCCATTTATTTTTATTATTATTTATTTTTTTATTATTATTATTTTATATTTAAATTTACTCCAAACTGATTGGCAGTTTAAAATAGGAGGAATGCAAGAAGCATTCCTCCTAAAAACCAGGCACCTCCCTGTCTGACACTGTCTGTGAAAATGGCTGCTATGTGTTTTATTTTATTTTTCTTTTTAAAAAATCCTTAATTCATCAAAATGTTATTTTACTGTCCTGTGTTTAAATTCTATGAAACATTTAACAAGATTTGTTGTGTTATCTAAAATGTACATTATCTTCTATGTGTATTCAGGTTAATAGTTCAAAGGTGTTTATGTTTTTGAGACATAGCCCTATCAAATCATGTTGTTTTTTTTAGTTCGTTTGTCTGTTTTTTTTTTAAATGTTTGAAAGTTATGGTTTTGTAAAACCACCCCCAAAGTTTTAAATTGAGTTGTTTTTAATGTTCTGATTGGTGGATTTCTTCCAGACAAAAGGGGATAAAGAAGTCAAAAGGTACTGTGTATATTTTTTAAAAGTTTCGAGTGTACACTATATTGTTCCTTTTGTGGCCAGTCCAAAATAACAGCTTATCTCCCGGTACCACGGTCATGACACAGCGGCTAGCGCTGAGCGGGCTGACTAAATCTGAAAGCGCATTACATATTCTTACCCCTCTATCTCCAAGACCACAAAAGGTTGCTTAATAATTAAAAATGTTTACATGACACCTAGACTTACCAATCGTGTAATTTTTGTGTTTGTAGTGGCTATGGTGTTAAAAAAGCGCCCCAAATATTTAAATTGAGGTTTTTGAAATGTTCTGATTATAGTTAGATATTTTGATTCATGATAACTCTGATAATCTTACAACGATTTCAAAATGGCTGCATTCGTGATGCGCACTCCCATAGGAGCCAAAGTCGCCCATGCTGTGTTCGTTGGCCCTACACTTAGGCCTATTTAATTTAAAACTTCATAAAATGTTCATTGTTGTTTAAATGTAAGCGTAAAACTAGACCCAACAGCACTATGGAATACAGTCTTCTGTGTTGAGACTAGTATTGAAACATGTTTTCAGTGCTGTATTCAGTTTATAGTTTTTCCTTTTTTAATATTTAAAAAAAAAAACAAAAAAAAAAAACGTGAAAGCAATGAACCCAATGTATGTGCACACAAATAGTGCTTCACTTGTTTGAATCAGATTTACATTTGATATACTTGTATATAACGCTTCAGTACTGCTGTCAGATGTGCTTTGCAGTGACATTAGATACATAAACTCAGGTTTGGGGCTGTCAGAAAAATAAATCAACCTTTAGAGTGCAATATATGTACATGTCTTGCTGTTTATGTAAACATCTGAAGGCTCATTAATACGAACCATTGCTATGTTCTCCAGCTGTTCGGATGAACGGTCTTGTATTGTATGTTATTCTTAGTTAATTTTGAACTGTTGTTGAAATGATATAGGGCATTCTGACACATTTTTTGGGGTCCGTAAAAAAAATACGTTGGGAGAAAAAGGAGAAGGACATATTTACCTTACTTTGGCTACTTATTTCTCTTACTGTATGACAGGTACTTACTTTTTACATCTACATTTCACCTAAGAGGGCTGGGAACTACAAATTAAAAGTGAAATGGTGCTTTTTGTTGATTTACGTTTGCTGCGACAATACCCTGGAAACACGTAAACTATCCGCACTGTATTGCGCTTCGCTGATAACTTGGCGCAAGGAACTACCGTTCCTCTCAATACCCTCGTAAAGGTTTGTTTTTCAATTTAGAATTAGGACATTAATAATTTTTATTCACTTAAACGTTCGACGTTTGATGGGAACAATTCATTTCATGGGAGAAAGTCATACAAATCATACGCACCAGGGATCGCACTTCTTAACCCTTTATAGGAAGAAAGTTGTATATTGTTTTTTAGACAGACATTCTTAATTAGAGAAGAATCAGCTTTGTTTGTCTTGGACAAGACTGTAAAGATCAGCACAGCAGGTAATCAACTATTCCCCATTTTAAATCTGTATTACCCTCTGTTACAAACATCTAATCCTTTTGAAGTAGATCAACAGGAATGCTCCGGGTGAAGGAAGCAGGAAGACAAACTTAATCTCAAGTCTCATAGCTTAAGATTTGAAATGTCATTTTATAAAGTACATTCAATTACAACTATGAATTTCTCCCATACACCATCTCTAGGAAAAAGGCAGGGCAGATATTTTCTTCCAACTCATGAAGGGTCCCAGGGTGCAGAGGGGAGAGTAAATGAAACAGGATGGTCTTTACATTGGCAGAATATTGAGCTAAGGAAAACATAACCAGAACATGAGCTACAGGGTCTGGAAAACAATTACCTACATTGATTCCTGGCAGAGGCCAAAGGTTAACGTTTCACTCTTTTATTTGGATTTATTTAAACAAAACATCACCTTTTAAATGCCATTCCAGCGACACACAGTACACAGACAGATTGTTTTTAATTTTAAACACTGATGCAAAACAGGCCCCCTTGTGCTGGGGAAAATCTAGAAGTAGAGAATTTCTGTACTTTCTGTAAAATCCTGTACAGAAATTCTGTACTTATCAGAGTATACAGTTATAATGATTTTAAAACAGCCCATATGCCTGCTCCAGGCCACCCTCTAAGCGTTCACGTACAAATAGCGCCCTCTGCTGTTTTCCTCATGCATTAAAACATCAAGCTGTTTAAAAAAAAATAGCTTGTGTGACTATTTACTCAAGGTTATTTATACAATTAAAACATTATTTTAAATGGCAATACAAATAAAAAAAAAAACATTTCTGTTATTTAACAATTAATATTTGTTAATTTAATTTAAAATTTAAATACAAACAATATAATAATTAGACTGGGTTCACCGCTTTACAACTGATCCAACATATTACAATAAAAATAGCCTACTAAGTAATTAAACTGTTTACAGCATTTACTGAGAAGCGTGCCTTATGAGCGCTGTTGTGGAGTGTCCAGATTCTGTATTTTTCACAGTCTGATCCAGTGGTGCTCAACCCTGGTCCTGGGAGGAACACTGCCCTGCTGGTAACTGAACTAATAATTTGCTTAATCTGAGCTTTTTAATTATTTTAAACAGATGGAGATTTCACTTTAGGTATAAAATTGTATAATGAACATAAATTCTTAAACTTTTTATAAGCTACTCTATTTAAAAAGCTTAGATTAGGCAAATTATTAGCTCAATTAAGGGTTCAATTATGTAATTGAGTGCTTGGTTGGAACAAAAACCAGCAGGGCAGTGTTCCCCCAGGACCAGGGTTGAGCAGTACTGGTCTAATCCATACTAGTTTCCAAAAGGAGACATGCAACAGTCAGCTCAACTATATGATATTATTCTAGCAGCAGCACACACAGACAGTTCTATGTTTATTGTTAACATCCGACTTCCAAATGACCATATATTTAAGTTTATTGCTTTATTCATTTTTATGCACATTTTATTTTTTTTTATTTTTTTAATATTGATTACACATATAATGCAATTGTCTTCAATAAAAAGTTTTATTATGACTATTACTATATACATACACGAATGTCGCATGTTTGTTGTTTTTCTAATCTTAAATCTCCACAGGTTACGTATGCCAATGCCTGTGTGTTTGCTACAAATAAGATGTCAGGCATTGCGATTTGCCAGTATTGCCCAATCCTATTATTTACCTCCTTAGACAATTTAAACCATGAAAAAAAGCTAGCATACTGCAAAGGAGCTTTTAAAATGCACACTCAAGCTCTCAAAGCTGCATTCATATTTGATGTGCCTCATTCATCTAGGCATTGATATTTCAGTGGCTTTTCACATCAAACTTCAAGTTGCATTAAGCCAATTACCAATGCTTTTCTGTATTTTATTCAAACTGAACAAAAAGTAATACATACACTATAAAATGATTCATGTTTGCATAGCTCTGTTTCTAAAGGCACCTTCTTTAAATCACAGGGTTCGAGACTAGAACAGTCGCTGATCTTTCACACTTAACATGGCTGAGAAAGTGACAAGAAGTCTAACAGACTGATTAGATTTTCAGTTCTGTATTGCACTTTTACAAATGCGATTTTGCACTGCCTCAGCAGTAGTTATAAAAGCCAATGTAATTTGTTTATAGTTTATAATTTTGTAACGTAGAAGGGTTTAGTTTATGCATCAGAATATTTTTGTTAGTTTGCAGCACAGGGATTATGTTCAAAGTACAAACCTTCCTTTCTTATAGTATATAGAAAATACCAAGTGTGTTTTTCATAAACCACTAATGTACAGACTTTGCGAGGAACAGTGTTAATAAATAATACATAAAATAAACAGCGTACTATATTAATTCCATGACTGATGTGGTAAACAAATCTGAAGAGTGTACACATTAAGTGTGGCACCTCAAAAAGCAGATGTGTATGACGCAGTTATCTTTATTAGTGTGTTGCTCTTGTTGTGTATTTTCTTTTATTTCAGTAGTCACATATTGTTAAATTTTTTAAAACTCAGAACCTGTCGCCTTGTCACTACTGGATCTATGTGGTATTTCTCAGGTTACTGGTTGCACATTAGTACTGTACCCGCTGAAGTTAGAGAAGAGACATGTTTGAGCCATTTTGAGGTTCAAGGGTGCTTTTAACTTTAGAGTTTTAACACTAGAAGCCCCGTGGCGGTCATTTCGGTGGTTTTTGGTTTTAAAATGTAATTTTCTCCAGTCGTTTAACACGGGGCTGTGCGTTCATGTACCTTTCTGTCCGTATGTCTTAAATATTCTCACAAAACACGGGAGGGCAGAAATAAAGGAGATATATTACATCATACGTTAAAGCCCCGTTAGCAATCACATTGACGGCCACACAGAAAACAATTGTATTTTGATTATACAGAACGGTATTCTATTTTATTTTTATTTACCAGTCCGCAATGCGTTTAGCTGTAATTAGATTAGTCTCTACTCTCTGCCTGACAGTATATTGTTTTTCAATCAGCCTTTTCAAAGGCTGGCGCCTGCTTGCCAGCTGTGCTGTTTTGGTCAGTCAAATGTCAGAGACTGTGGAGTTTTACAACAAGAAAATATGGCGTTGATGTTTTTGATCACATGGCACGGAAGTATTCCATGCAAGCTGGCTCCCGACGGTGGTCTGTTCAGGTGTTTTACAATGTATTGGACCTAGCAGCCATCAACTCCAGGGTACTTTACAAACAATGCACTGAGAAGAATTTACCAAGGAGAGAATGTATTTTATAGTTAGCACAGGAACTTCGCAAGTAGCATTTGGAACAAAGGGAGACTGCCGAGTGTGTACCCACAGCTGAAGCTGGCTACCCCACTGAGAGCAGCAATAGACGCCAATGCCAGGTTGGCAAGTACAATAAAAAAAACTCTGGGTATCTGTGCCCTGTGCAGATAGGCTGCGTGGAGAAGCGCATTAAATTTATTGATTGTGAACAGTCTTAAGGTTAAGGTAAAGGAATACCATTTTATCAAAAAAAACTAAAATAAATTACAGACTTTTTTTATAACTTGTTGTGCTTTGCCTTTCTGTAAAATGCATCTGATAATAAACCGATTGCAACACTTTTCATTTTTAAATTTTACAAAAAGGACTAAATATTTATACAGAATATTTTTTGTTTAAACCGATGTCTCTTCAGAGGTTTATTTATTTACATTTTCTTGTTTTAAAAATAAACATTTTATTTACACAGTGTATGTGTGTATAAATTTATAAATATATATATATATATATATATATATATATATATATATGCATGCTTCGGTTGCCAACTAGATCTATCGGTTGATTAGATGTTTATGTAACATACTCATTAAAAAATAAATAAATAAATACATAATTACATCTGACTGTTTCTCCTTTCATTATACTACCTACAGTGTTTTGAATACAGCCATCAGAAAGAGTGCTGCGGGGTTCTAGGTATGACAATATCTCCGGTCCTTCTAGTGTTAAGAAGCCACCGGGATGCAATGGCTAAAAATGAAATACAGTGAGACAACAAATCATTGAAGAAAAATGTGATACTTTATACTCTTACCAAGTTGCTCTTTGAGCAGTCTTTTTATTTATTAATTTGTAACATACCTGAATTAGATCTAAGATTCCCAGTTCACTTTCTGAAGAATCCACACAGAAGACAAAATATAATGTAGCGTAATGCCTGTAAATAAGCTTGTTGTCTGACCCTCCAATCAACCTAAAAAAAAAAAAATAACAAGGTTAAGGGTTACAGATTAAAGTATTGACTGGCCAGAGCAAACAAAATAATTTGCTTCAATTAAGGCAATTTCAAATTTGGCAACGGTATCCTATATTTTAACTGTAAAGCCTGAGCATAAATTAGAGTTAAGGGAGATTCAGAGCAAGGCAAAACAAAGTCAAGTAGGGTATACAAACAGCAAATACTTATGTCAGTATACACTACTTGATATCCTTGTTCCTCAGGTACAGCACAGATAATGCAGTTTTACTTCAGATTAAATGACTGAGGGACATATTTTGAAGTGCAAAGAAAAGGCACATTTTCAGAAAGGCATAAAACTACTGTAATAGATTACAGGAAGGATCGGTTCATTTATTGTTTTGAAAGTAGTTGCTTGCTAGTTATATGATTAATGAAATAATTTTATACCTCTCTGTAAATGTTAAGTTTCTTTGCATTTGCGTAGATCTGCTGAAAGAGTTAAAGTTAAAGAACAGCTTACAGATATTAACCCTAAAAGAAAGAAACATTTCCAAAAAAATACCTATTTTGGATGCGCTCTGATCTCGGATTTACGTCGTTCCACAAATCGTTAGCGAGGCTGGCCTTACGCAATGCTCACAGGAGCAAAACGGGTCACTGAATATTTTCATTATGAATTATGGAAACACTTGTGGATAAAAATGATTACTGCAGCAGTTAACTCAATCATAATCCAAAATGACCCCCTCACGTTACAGGTAAGGACATGGGGCTTTGAACTGCAAATGTGCCGCTTTTTTTCCCCCCATTCTGAAGCCAGTCTCAATAATATAAAACAATTTGGCCACATGCCATGTATCTTCAAATGAATATATTAATCTTCTGACACACAAGGCCATCTGCCAGGGAGATTAAGAGTTTAACACAGAGGGAAACGTTCATCTTTTGTTCCCTATTCAGGGACAGAAAACAAACACCGTATTTTAACATTTGTCCAATAACCTGTAGCATATAAAAGGGCAACTTTTCACAACAAACAGCATGAATCAACCTGCAGTTACTGGATTTTTTTTCCCCCACACAGGGGGTTTCTTCCCATATGCTACTAAAAAAAACTGATGTTTCCAGGGAGAATGTTACTGTTACAGCATTTTCTAAATAGGACTAGGAGACATACAGTAAGACTTAGAAATGGCTTACCCATGGTACTCACTTGTGGTTCTTTCAATCCATTCCAAACTAGGACTTTGTTCAAGCCAGGTTCTTAATTACTTAACTTCTTTTTTTATTTTTTATTTAGTAGTCACCAATTGATTTTTACCCGTTTTTCTCCCAATCTGAAATAGTTAGGCTCAGCTCACCGCTACCACCCCCGCGCTCACTCGGGAGCGGTGACGGCGAACACGCGCTGTCCTCCGAAACGTGTGCCGTTAGCCAATTGCTTTTTTTCACTCTGCAGGCCCGTCATGCAGCCACCTCAGAGATACAGCGTCGGAGGACAACGCAGCTCTGGGCAGCTTACAGGCGAGCCCGCAGGCGCTCAGCCAGTCTACAGGGGTCGCTGGTGCACAGCGAGCCAAGGACACCCTGGCCGACCTAAGCCCTCCCCACCCAGGCGAATTTAGCCAACTGTGCACCGCCCCTTGAGAGCTCTCGGCCACGGTCGGCAATGGAATAGACTGGACTCGAACCAGCGACCTCTAGGCTATAGAGCCTTTGCCAGATGCACCACTCGGGAGCCCATTAATTACTTAACTTCAATTAAAAAGTTAATCACCTGTTTGGAACAAGTCACTGGATTGGATTGAAAGAGCCACAAGTACCAGTGGTAGATACATCTGTGTACTGAATTTGTGTCGAGAAAATGTGTGAACCTGTTTCATTAAGCAATAAACCTTCTATCCACTTAATAAAGCACATTTCAATCCATCAATCCGATCGTCAGTCAGAGGGGAAAAACTGAATGTCTACCCTTTCAAAAAAGTCAGTAAGTACTACATTCAGGGCAAGGGAATCCAGAACACAGCGCAGGACATGAAATCATTTTGATTTCACTTTGCTTGTTTCCTTAGATATGCGACATTGGAAAATGTCCTTCCAATTGGTTTTTAAATCAGTCTTTGTGGGAGTTAATTCCCATTGATAGGTTCTCAATTTTAAACACAAGGGAAAGACCGCTTTTCATGTTCTGGTTAGCACATGAATTAATAGGGAATACAAGTGGGTCAAGCTCCACTGGGGAAATCTGATAAATCTGCCGGATCTCACCGACTGATTGTAGCCTAGTTTGGCATTGCTGAATTATTTGAAAGTCTGCAAAGGTTTTTAGGGATTGTTTGTAATGTTGCTTTCTTCCTCCTTGTTGAAATTCTCTGTCCTCAATTGATCATGTTGCTGTATAAATATTTTAGTTGTTTTTTTTCTCTCTCATCTATCTCGCTTGAACGTTATAAATCCTATAACTTCCATCTCATAGAAGCCAAACTATCTCATACAAAGACATTTCAGATGTCTGTATCACATCAATCAAGGTCTACAATATATTGTATGTGTAAATGTACCTGTACAGTTATTAAAGTATGTGGACGAAAACTAAAAACTTATGATTTAAACATGCATAAAACAAACAATGAACAATGAAAAGAAAAAACAACATTCTAGAGTACAATGCACAGAAAAATATTTAACCTCTGAAAATGTTTCACTGTTATCAAAGCATCTGTAAAGCAAATAAACCTGCAGGTGTACAGAACAGACGAACGACTGCTTGCACAGTTACTGTAGTGAGCCAGTGCTTAAAAAAAAAAAAAAACATGGTAAATATGTTGAGTATTATTGCTTTTGGAACTCATAGTACCTCAAAAGAAGACAGTCAGTGCCTCTGTTTTAAGGACCTATAGTGGCACCCTTTTCAATATGGATAGTTTTTTTTTTTTTCCTCAGATACAGGTGCTATGACCTACTGATCTCTGAGCCCCAAGTCAGCAAAATGGGGAACTTACAGTACAAGTAATCATTAGATTGATTAGTTTTAGCACTTTCATCGAACAAAACAAAGCATTCCATGGCACAGCTTAATATGAAGAGAAATGTATATTCAAGGTACTGGTATGACAAAAGGGTACATTAAAAAGCAAAATGACAGCCACACTGTGTCCGAGTTGTGTGTATACTGTATTGGTAACCCTGGAAATAGAACGTTTGTATCTACTCTACAGTAGTTTGTAAAAATTGTTTCTGAGATAGAAATGCCTTCCTACCCCAGCTACAATAGCAGCTGTCAGCCACCTGGGCGAACTCTATCAGGTTTCATGGGACAAAGCAGTTTGCATTACAGGCTATAGTCTAAAAGGACATCTACTGTTTATGTCCCAGATTATACTACTTTGTTTGAGTGTTTTTTGCAGCTGGTAAACACTTTAGAACATGTTTTTTTCTACGAAGGTTTACCAACTGCAAAATAAAAATGGGTAACTATAGAAAGATCACAGTACTATGACCCCAAAAATGGTTATAGTCATGACATATGTTAATACTTACATTCCACCTTCCAGGAAATTACAAACATTTTCATCTCTTTTTGAGACTAAGTGGAATGTTTCTCTGATAATTTGCTGTTCTGTGTCTTCACTCTGGGTGGGGTGGGGGAGAGAGAGAAGAAAGGTTCAGAAGAGGGCTGAATTGTACTCTGTAAAAGAATTGCATCACGATCGAACAACAACAAAGAAAAAGATTAGAACCAGCACACTGAGTCTTGGAAAGATTAGCCAACTAGTAAAGTATTTTGAATTTCTTAAACAAGACTTCTGATTTAACAGAGCATACACTGAAAAGGGGGCAATAGTCTCCAGGATTTTGTACATGAAAGGTGTTTTAACTTTTCCACAGAACCCCCGCTAAAATAACAGAAATGCCTTTTATAGTAAGAGAAGAGCTTCAGCAAGCTCTTACAGGATGGATCCAGTTCAAACTGATAATTACATGCGGACACCAGCACTAAAAGTCAATAGATTGTGGGGCTTACCTGTATGTGAAAAAATAAGGCAGCCAGTATTATGCCATTTTTAATGAAACTTAAATACAGAAAGCATAATATACAATATTTTGGGGAAAATATAATATAGGTAGATCCTTAATTAACTACATTACTATCCCTATAAATACAGTATACATTTATAACGAATCCCCTAGCAGCTGATGACTGACATCCGCATAAGACACATACTTGCCTCTCAATTACAAAGCTTGTTCTTTAGTTGAACGGTAAAACATTGGACTTTGAAATGTCTGGTTTGCGGTTTGCATGCAACCCTTGCCTTTCCAAATCATTACACTCTTAATTAGAAAGTGATGCACTGTAACAACTCATAGTGTGTATCATGTGATTGGAAGCGATTTCCGTTTCTATGGCAGTACTTGTGTCTTAGTTCATCAGGAGTTTGGCAAACAAGTATTCTTAAATGGATAAAGATTTTGAGAGGGGACCAGCACAATTCACCGAGAGGAAGCACTAGCCTTCAAAAGACCCTCATTGTTTATGTAATAATACATTCTATACTGAAGACAGTTCCCATCTTGATGCTGCTCTTCCAGAAAGTCATGTCTGCCTGAATCAATAATTTTTGTGAAAAAATAAATACTGCCCTTGAGGATGTTTATCTGGTAGTTTTACAAAGCACTGATAAGTGGGAACAAAATTTGCCAGATGCCAGCATGGCGTAAAGAAAAGAACCTTGAAATACAAACATACTGTACTGAAAATATTTTTGGTCTTTCAATATTAAAATTACAAAAACCATGACCTTTCGATTGTGGATCAAACAGTACTTCACATACAACCAGTGCATAACACTGCACTCCTGTAGTAAGGTAGAAAAACTAAATCAGTTACTTAAGAAAAATAGAATAGAATTATGCGATCGCTTCACAGAGGTAGACTATATTAGCCTCTATATATTGTCACTTGAAATACCAAGTCTACTTCTACCTTTTTCCTGTTCCAAAAGGAGAAAAAAAAAAAAAAAAAAAAAGTACTTTCCTACAGCCTAGGCTGGTGCATTGTGGAGGCTGTTCTTAAGGCGCGTGTTATAAAGAAAAACACAATACATCTTAGCGTGAACCAAGGTTCAGTTGTTTGATAATGGACTAGAATGACATTGAGTTAGCATGTGATTGTAATACAATAAAAACAAAATGTCATTACTGTACAGACTTGTCAGCTGTACAGTGACAGTTTGCAGTCTATGAGTTTACTAAACAGAGGACTTTATACGTTTAAACTGTACATCTTTAGCCGTGACAGAATTATTTACCCCCTATTTCCACAGTAGACTGCTCGCCTTAATCTATTGAATGGGGATTTAAATGGACAAATCACTTAATCCACTGGGTTACAAAACAGGGATTTAGAGCGGGACGACAGAATCTTAGTGTTGACATACAGACATCCAAATGAAAATCACAATCGTTTTTACACTCCTTTAAACTGAAATTTCTACTTTTGAAATGTATCTAATATAAATGTAACATCTAATATAGTTGCACATTTGCCTAATTTTTGCCATCTATCTATTCAAGTATGTTTTTTAACTGAAGAGATAGCAATGTATATCTGTACATATTATCATTATACTGACAACAGCCAATGAGAGTACAAATAGTTTTTTTTTTTTTAAATAAATAGATTGCATACAAAATAAAGTTTTAAATATCATATAGCTCAATTTTGTACCTACAGTGTATGCGTACAAAGATATGGAAGATAAACAGATAATTATGAACTAAAAGATGGGGGAAAGATGGGGAATAAGGATACATTTATTTAGCGTAAAAATATCAGTATCTCACCGTGTTTTAATTACCGCTGCAGTATTTTAAATAATGGTAAAAACTTTGCAAACTTCCAGGCCTGAAAATGGTAATTCAAGGTTTTCCAGAAAGGAATACAAACCTGAATTATTGGTGCAGCTGCTCTTAAATCTCATCTCCACGTAACTTATTAGAAAGGGAAGGTCTGTCCATTTCTAGAGCTCATTTTCCTATTAAATGAATGTGACTGAACTAAATCATGTGATATACAGCAGTGTGCTGAGAATATGCAGGTCAGCTGGGGGAGGGGAGAGAAAACACACCAACTCTACAAAGCTACTAACAAACTGAATCAAGTCTCTTTTCAAATGCATCTGCCCGCTGCACACATCCTGATGTTCAGATAATGACACCGGAGAGTAAGGCTATGTAACATCCCCTTAGCAATGCTCATCTGCTGATCTAATCAATTAGTTGATTATTTCCGAGCATTACTCAGAACTACAATTATGCCTTCTGTGAAAAAAAAAATAATCTTATACAATGTATTCTATATCCCCCACACATATCTAAACAAATATCCAATCCATTCAGTGCTTTGACACTCAAGGAGAGACTAACATAATTTGCAACTAAACTGGATGCAGTCAGTTTAGATTTTTTTAGATCAACTTTTAATCAAGATAACAAAAATGTCATTTTCAAATGAGAAAATAAAATTGTATCTGACATATTTATATTTCACTTGTATTAAAGCCAACTAGCTGATGGGAAAGTGAAAGAGATTTAGTTGTTATACAATAATTCAATTGTACCAACAGGTGACACTATGAGACAGCTTGTCATCACAGTGATTTTAATGATTTTCGACTTACAACTTAAAAGCACTAACACTACAGAGCACTTGAACACAATGGTATTTATTCAGTTGATCCAAATGTTGACTTATCTAAATAATGACTTTAAAATCACAAAAAGACCTAAGTATATTTTCTAAGACTGAAATGTTCCAAAGTGATGCACATTTACTGTTATATGTTTCATGCAGTTTAGAAATGTATATGATCTCAACAGTAGTGTGTGTGTAGATACTGTATGTGTATGTGTGTGTGTGTGTGTGTGTATATATATATATATATATATATATATATAATGCCTCTGTTCAGATCAATTCAATAAATCTCATTGTCTTTAAATTTTGAATATACAGTAAATACAGTAATGTCATTTCCTTTTTGTCTATCTCTGTATTGAGGGGTTACACTTCAATAAGGTGATTTAGACAAATTAACAGAGCATGAGAATGCACAAGTGGATGTTTTTATTAATGTGGATTTGAATGTTGCCACCAATTGAAATGAACAAGCTTACTTGTAAAAATTGAAAGCTAATTTTTTGTGGAAATCTCCACTTTTTAACCATACCTTAGTTCTGACTGAACAAGTATTCATTTTGAAACCCCTACCTTGACTCTGATTTTGTGTGTGTGTTAACTGGACCACAGTAATTAGGTACAAAACAGGAACCCATCTGTAAACCTTGCATGAAATTGTTTGGGATTATTATAAACTGTAAATACCAATAAAATAATGTACAAAGTACAGTATGGTGAATAACTGGATATTTTCAGGTATTTCCTGTCAGACAAGTTTTTCGTTTTTTTTACATTTATGATTTATGAACTAGAACATTAATTTTAAATGCCCCCCTCAAACACACGTTTAAACCCACAGACGCACCACACACAAAAAACCTAAACAAACAAACTCTGAAACCCCTGTGACCAATTTAGATGCCATTGAGCATGATCAATCACATAGTGGCGAATGAGCGCAATTAAGACCTGCCAGCAAGAAGACTCGCGTCCTCAGCAATACATTATACTGGTATATTAAAATGACCTGTATTTATAAATTATTATTATTATTATTATTGTATATATAGCTCTGGAAAAAATTAAGAGACCACTGCAAAATTAGCCAAGTACAAGGTTGTCCTGGAAGAAAACTTGCTTCCTTCTGCTCTGACAATGTTCCCCAACTCTGAGGACTGGTTTTTCCAGCAGGAAAATGCTCCATGCCACACAGCCAGGTCAATCAAGGTGTGGATGGAGGACCACCAGATCAAGACCCCGTCATGGCCAGCCCAATCTCCAGACCTGAACCCCATTGAATACCTTTGGAATGTGATCAAGAGGAAGATGGATGGTCACAAGCCATCAAACAAAGCTGAGCTGCTTGAATTTTTGCGCCAGGAGTGGCATAAAGTCACCCAACATCAATGTGAAAGACTGGTGGAGAGCATGCCAAGACGCATGAAAGCTGTGAATGAAAATCAGGGTTATTCCACCAAATATTGATTTCTGACCTCTTCCTAAGTTAAAACATTAGTATTGTGTTGTTTAAAAATGAATCTGAACTTATTTTCTTTGCATTATTCGAGGTCTGACAACACTGCATCTTTTTTGTTATTTTGACCAGTTGTCACTTTCTGCAAATAAATGCTCTAAATGACAATATTTTTATTTGGAATTTGGGAGAAATGTTGTCAGTAGTTTATAGAATAAAACAAAAATGTTCATTTTACCCAAACACATACCTATAAATAGTAAAACCAGAGAAACTGATATAGATAGATAGATAGATAGATAGATAGATAGATAGATAGATAGATAGAATGCAAGCAATGCACTTTTGTTCTGAAGATAACAGTACTGTGATGAGTGAGAGAAGGTCAGAGAATAAATAGTATGTACTGGCTGCACCTGCTAATGCAGAAAAACACAATGAAATCCGAAATCCAAATGAACAAAAATGTTTATCAAAGCTGCTCTCAACATACTTGATCTTATCGTGCAGTAGACTGATAACGATGGCTTTTTTGTTGCTCAGTCTAACTTTGGTTACTTGCTACACACTACAGTCAGAAGCAGATCATTCTATCATATGATACTCACATAGTGTTCGTAGAATTTGGAGAGCCGGGGTTTGCCGTGGTTATTGAATATGAGGATGGCTTTGATCATGGTGTCAGAATAAAATAACAGAGTCAAGGTATGATGGTCAGTCTGTGTTAGACTGTGGGGTAACTGTCACTCCGACTCGGGTCTTTAATTGTTCTGCTCCCCGCTTCCACCTGAAAATCAGCTGCACACCCTCTCTGCAATCGCAAGGCGGAAACACTCCACGTCAATTCATCTTCACAGCTACAGCAACGGAAGAGGGACAAAAACAACCACTCTCCACCAACAGGCAAAACCATTGCATCAATGATCGACCCGCGTGTGATTACGATACTGCACGGTTGGTTTTTATTATTATTATTATTATTATTATTATTATTATTATTATTATTATTTAAAAGATTCAAAGATAAAACATATTATCATATCATATACTTCCATTTGTATGCGCATGAGCGTTTACATTTCCATACGGCATTTACGTACTACATTCTTACTGTATTCACACTTTGTGTAATGTTACTTAATCTTTCTGATATCTTTGACACCCACTGCATAATTTAGACGGATCTTTTTACCAAGCTGTAGTGTCTGTTCCCATTGAAACCTGATTGCTAGTACTTCTTGGTGTATCTATATGGCAATGCCCTGCATCGTGGAGAGATCCTGTATAATTGTCAGGAATAATGAAAAGTATTTTAATGAACCTTTACCACTATATTTTTGGTTATCATGTTATAGAAAATTTCTCGGCAGTGTGTTGTATTAAAATAGCCCAGTCACTTTCTTTCATTTATAAATGTTTATAGCCAATGTCGTATATCTGGGGCCACATTTTATTTAAGTCGGAAAACCTTTTGAAGTGTACTTATTCTGTGTCTGTCTACAATCAGTAAGCTACTAACTAATGTACATGCATGTATAAAGTTGTCCATTCCATCTAGGAGATATGCTGGGAATTAATTTTTAAAAAAAGAGCTTTTTTTTATTGTTTTTTTTTGTTTTTTTGTAGCGATCGTGGTCCGAGCAAAGGAACCAGGCATACGCTCTACTTTGCAGTGCAAAGACTAATGACACTGGGACAGCCACTACCACTGGCTCTCTTCGCCAACCGAACAGCTGTCCAGGAATCCACGTGGTGTACGCTGGCAGCTTTAATGTTCAGGAGGGAGTAGCGCACCCCAGTGGATCTACTGTTTGGCTGAAGTGAGCCTACGATGTGCGGAACAAGGTGCGGGATTGAGAAGGGACTGAGCCCTAAACTGACCAGCCAGTGGGAGGGGCCCTGTGAGGCTATAGGACAGTTTCCAAGGTTTGGGCAGTAAGTGGAACGTCTCACTGCTAGGAGGGGCAATGTAGCGACCCGGGGGTGGGTGGGGGTCAGTGATGTGCAATGTAAATAGTTATAAATGTTGTAATTGTGTGTGTGTGTGTGTGTGTGTGTGTGTGAGGGAATGGGTTATTATTATGTATTAGTGTTGTGTCATTATTATTTAAATGTATGGTTTGGTGTTTTAATAACACAATGTTTGGTTATTGTTGTTTTGCAGCATGGATGGGGTTAAAATACCCTAAAATACCCCAAAATATCCCATCCATGCTAATCTCTTGTAGAATGTGACCGTCTCCATATTGAGTGATTTACTGCTAATCTGGAGACGGTCACATGTATAAAAACCCATTCAGCCAAGCAGGGTCGGGGAGTACCCTGTCACCTTATCAGTGTACGACTTATCAGTGGTGACACATGAAATTTAACACAAACTTGTGTTACCTACAGTGGTATAATTGTACTACATTGATATCACTTTTTATTTTTATGTCTGCATTGCAATAATTAATATTCTTTTGAATATTAATATGAAACACAATTAAAAGTTACGGCTGGTTATTAGTTTAGTTCTTGTGAAAGTTACAAAATAAATTGGCAGCAATGTGTTTCACTTGAAGAAATTTCCTTCAGCAACTATGCCCTGACCCAACATTAACAAATTCATTCACCTCACTTGAGAACTGCTTGTTGGTGCTGAATCAAGTTTCCAGGTCCTCAACCATGGGAATTCAGCCAGCCTTTAGCCAAAGTATCTCTGCTAAGTTTTTACAACCAATTGTGTTAATCCACAAGGCAGTTAGCACTGCACTGATACTGAATCTATCTATCCACTGGAATCTTCCCTTGAATTTCAAAACAAAGGTTCCAGTTCTTATTTATTTTACTTTGTATCTACATACATGCACAACAGTTTAACACAAAACCTTACATTTGCTTTTTGCTATTTTGCAGGTGGATAATGGATTACCAATTTAACCCTGGGGATATGTACTGTATATAGGGCATAGAAGTGTACCACCTGGTTAGTTGGGTTGGAGAGTGATGAGAGAACTAACTAACAGCTGAAAGGCACTGCACCTGATACACGATCCAACATTGAGAAAGATGTATTCTAAAGTCTTAAGTTTGGACGGATTTATGTTGTGTCTGAAGTTCTGTCTCGACCTAACTAAGTAATGCCTTTTATAAATGTCAGGATCTGGTTCCATATGATTGGAAACAGGTATTGATTACCTGGCTTTGAACTTGCCTGAGGATCCTAAATGAACCAGCTTCCTCTTTCAAATCAGAGTACTTTAGATTACAGCCATGTAATAACTAGGTAGCCGATTATTACACAGTAACTACAGTGTAATTACCTGGTAAAGGGCTGGTGTAGTTACATCTGGTACCAGCTTTTCATGAAATTACACTCAATGGTGTCATGGAAGGGGGAGGGCATAGGCATACAGGCATGCTTTTGCAATACAGTGCCACTGAAGGCATAGAGCGGTCAACACGTTTTGCACGTCACAGTACATTATTACCACCGGTTTCTTCTCATTAACCTGTTCTCACATGAAAAAGTGAGCTGTGAAAGAGGGTGTGATTGCAGTTCCAGCTTTGACTTTTATCACAGTGCCTGAAAAAGGTGAGAATCTAAAACAGCACCCTCAGAATAACCAGTGCTTCCATTTGTAACAGATGTATGAAACTAACTCAACAATGCATTGTATTTATTAAAGAAAAAAAAACAGATTGAGATGACTATGACTAAAATAATACGGAAATTCTTTATCCACTCAATGTTTCTGCAGAGGGAGAACATGTAATAACTTACTGTTGAATTATGTTTCCAGGAATAATTAAATTAAATGTTATACTTGTTAGACAGTGAATTGTTGTAGTTCTCTGTCATTTACTTGTTCAAACCAGCCTTTTATGTGTATATTTCTGCTTTTGATTTCATAACAGCATTTCATAGATCTAGCATTAGTTTGAAAACGCAGAGAATTGTATCTGAAGGATAAAATATCAGACATGCCGATTTAAAAAAAAAAAACATGAAAAAGTATACCCGTTTGTTACAGCAGCACATTACTGAATTAATATTATTATAAATTTTAATTACACCTACTTGAAGATACCCCACAACAGTAAACAAGGAAGTAGCAGTTCTATTTTATTCCACTAGATAGAGTGCAAGTTTTAAAAAATGTATGAACCAGAGGCCAGTAGATGGCAGGCTTACTGCAAACAAGAATGAATGCAGTATGTGTCTTGTTTTGTTCAATTGCCTTACAGCATACACAATGTGTGCAAAAGTGAAGTTCCTGCTCGTTTCATTTCCACAAAGTGTAAGGTACTGTATTTTGTTCTATAGCTTATAATTTAGAGAATGCATTTTAGGTTACCATCATATTTCATCAGAAGAATAGGCACTTTGCATTTTAATCAATTCATGTATTTATAAAAGTGTAATACCTAGTATAAAATCATTCGTACAAACATATATGTATACCCAGTGGGACATTCCAGCTATTACCAGCAATACACCTCTTTATTGCAATATTTTAAAGTCAATTTGATATTGTCTACACTCTCAAATCTTTTTAGCTGTAAACAAATGTTTTAAATACAGAACAGTAGCAGCTAAATATTAGTGTGTGTTTCATATCCAACGTTTACCTGTTACCAGCTGTACAGCAATTGCTGAGATTTTCAGTGGGGTACATGCATACATACATACATACATACATACATACATACATACATACTATATGTCCAAACAGATTTAATGTAGTCTGTGCCCAGACACAGCATTGGTTTTCAATTAACAACATTAACCTAGTAAAACATATACTTGGAATGATATTTCTATTGCAGAACTGGCCAGGAAGTGACAATGCTGTACAGTCCATGTTTACTTTGTTCATTCCAGATAGACCACTACTATTATTATTACAGCATCTGCCACAGGTTACAGTCTCCTTTGCTTCCTTTCTGGAAAAAAAGCCTTGCCAGTTAAAGCTTGACTTAACACTGTGCTAGCCTGCTTTACTAAACTATATTCAAATGATCTGGGAAGTTAGGTACAGTACTGTAACAGCACATCAGGGTCCAGTACATATTACTGGTATTGTTACAACTTACTGTCTGGCCTTAACGACTGTAGGAAAAGCAGATACTGCAAATAGGCAAGTCAGTCATTTCCAAGAAATGAATGTTTCTGCAATATCTCAATGACATGCCTGATGCCTCTTTGAAAGGAAATTGCAAAAGGGGTGCACTTGTCATTTCAAATTACCCAACACTTCTACAGAATTATAAACTATTTTGCAATGCATGCTTTTGAAATTGCTTTTACAATTTGAAGTACATCTCAACCAACTAAATTGTTTTTTGACCTCTACAGTAGTTGTACCAATATAGAAACACTGCTATAGAAATAATCAGGCACTATAAAGATAATACAGAGGACATACAGAAACGGCATTGGTGGAAATAGGAAAGCAGTTTAATGCAGAGGAAAGGGTTAGAAAATGATTGCAAAACAGCTACAGGTTGCACAGAGAGAACTGAAACAAAAAGAAATAGCAAAGGAAGAAGAAAAGTAATGACTGATAACACATAGTTATCTTGTGTATCTTCTTGTTTTGATTCACTTTGTTTATATATATATATATATATATATCATATATATATATATATATATATATATATATATATATATATATATATATACACACACATCCACAGGGGGCAGTGTTGCAGGGGAATGGGTTGTAACCAGATGCACCAGCTGTGATGAATAGGAAATTGATTCTAAACAATACAAAGATAACTTATATTTCAAACCTGTACCAAGTTGGCATTTAAGGATAATGTTATGTTGCTAACATGCATGTCTGTAGACAAAATCCACCTAGTTTATACAGGCTCACAAACAGTTGGTTTCTGTGCAGTCTGAGGGATCGCCTGCATGGTGGTTTCTTAAGCCGTGATTTAACAGTTTGTTTAGGTCTATACAACAACACTATTCTAATCTACTGTCTTTCACACACACACACACACACACACACACACACACACATACACATAGTTCATTCTGTGTAATTCAATTGTTACCCCTAGTTGTCCCTAGTTCTTCGTTTGTTTCTGTTTGCTTTCATTCAAGGTGTACAAATATTTCAAATGCATTAAATATCTTTGCAGTAGTCCCATGGTCTGAGTGCAACTGGGCTGTCAGAGAGAGTCTGAACAGGACAGATGAAACCAGGAAGCAGGGGTAACTTTCTGTCTATTTGAAATACCTGTGCATGGATATTTCAAATTGAAGAATACAACACAAAGAAAGAACCAAAAGATCTTCATTATTAAGAACAAGGAGTCTGGTTCTAGTTAATTGGTTCAGATAAATTTGTACTAAAGTTGCTTCAACAAGAACACTGGATTGAAACAGGTGTTAATGAATACTCAAGATATGCAACAATTGCCAGTACATGGATTTTAATGTTACATATTTACCCCATACACTACTAATTGGTGACTAATAATTGATAATACTTATTATTATTATTTTATTTCTCTAACTAGCAATCACTTTGTCTGGGGTTATTGATTTTGCATATACAGCTATGGGTGGAAGTTGTTCATCACCTAGAATTTTAGGATTGGGACATAACTAGTTGATTTTGATGTTATTTGTGTTCACTAAATATGCAGATATTTAGGAAAAACGTTAGTTTACCTACCGTAAACCTGGTTACCTGAAAGAGAGGCTGGCCACCAACATTGTTATGGGATGCACTCCTGCCTATTGGTAGGTGTCACTGAGCTCCTTATGTCAAAGCTGCCGATAGGCCCCTCCCCCCATTGACCAACTCGGTCCCGCCTCCCGAGGGTAGTTCACCGTCACGCCGAGGAGGATCATTCTCTTTCGTGACGAAATCGTGATGTCAATGGAAGCGACCTCACGGTTGGTGGCCATCTTCTCTTTCAGGGAATCTGGTTTATGGTAGGTAAACTAACGTTCCCTTTCAATTCGAAGATGGCCACCAAACATCGTAATGGGAAACGTGTACTTGACCCGTCGCAAGGGAAGAGAGAACGGCAGCATATGAGGGACGCCAAGTCCTGAGGGAGGGACCTGCCTCTCGCCTGAGATGAGGCCTGTAGGCGGTGCCTAAGGTCACCTGGCAGGGCTGTGGAAACCAGCACCGTTTGGATGAGTGTACGCGTCTGCGCCGAGTGCCAGAGGCTCGACCTGACCCGCGCTGGAGCGGGGGTGGGAGCAACACGGCTCAGGCTTTGCTGCAGGATCTCCTCCACTGCTGGGCCGAAGCCCTGGTGATATGGGCGCGTCCAACAGTGCGGCCTTATCAGCATCAGGCACCCGCACCTGTGACAGTCACAGCTGTCTGCGCGCGACCACTAGGCCCGCCAGGCTCTGGCCCAGGCTCTGACCCTACAGTCACAGTTCCATGGCCACCAGCTCTGGTAGCGGGGCATCACGCAAAACCGTCCAGGTATGCAGTGAGCATGCTGGACGTGTTCGCTAGGCGGGTACTCTGGGCTCCCGCCACATAGGCTCTACGGACGAGAGTCTCCATGGGGGGGAGAACATTTGGATTTTGATATAATGAGCTCAGTGACACCTACCAATAGGCAGGAGTGTATCCCATAACGATGTTTGGTGGCCAGCTTCGAATTGAAAGGGAACAGTAGTTCAGAAACATTCTGTACAATTTTTGTTTGCTTAAATGTGTCAAAGAACAAAAGGTAACTGAATGTCAGTTGCTTAATGCATGCTGGCTACACATTAACCCAGTGAAAATGGACACACAGATACGGTGCAAGGCTTAGCCGGAGTTTATAGCAATCTTCTGTTATATTTATGGAAGTGTATAGAGAATCTCATGCGGTTTAAATCTGTTCTGAAATTGTTACTGTAATATTCTATTTATTTGGTCATTATTGTTAAGGGGACATACCTTCAATGCATTCAACTCAAAATATTGTTTTTATGCTTTCTAGAAAAACAATTTTGAATTAGTAGTAATTAGTAATTAGTGTTGAAATCCTGCATATTTAGTGAACGCAAATAACATCAAAATCAACATCTCAATTTAACAAGCATAAACATTTTTTTTGGGGGGGGGGGGGTGAGACATTTTGCTGTATCATTTTGTAGTTTCTTTGATTACATGATATTAAATAAACAGTATAAATGATGTCCTATAGTAAATTGGTCAAGTCCTATAGAATATCCTATAGGATTTCTTTACAACCTTTTTAGTCCTATAGAGTGTCCTATAGTACTATTGTAGGGTGACCCTTTTGAGTACTATAGGAGGATATTTTTTTTTTAAAGAATCCGTTAGGATTTCTCTAAAAACTTTTTAGTCGCATAATATCCCCGTGAATTTGGGGTCACGGTCATCTGTCTCCTTGATTTCGCATCAAAACAGAATAACGTTTCTACAGCAGGCACCAAAAAAAGTCAGAATTAGCTATTCGGATCACGTAAGATTTTAAAGGGTGGAATTTTTTTTCGAAGCGTTTTCATATCCAAATGGTTTACTTACCAAAACTATTAAAGTAGCTATGTTAACTTTTGAAATATTCTGTTCATTTTAAATGATATGTTTATCTTTGTTTCTGAAATACATTAGTAATTATATGTGCAGTGGTAAAACATCCTCTCCTTTTGTTACAGTTGGTAGAGTCCAATGGAATGTCATTCTCGATTGTATAAATACAGTACTATTTTGGTGACAAGAAGCAGTTACGGTTTATCATAACACCAGCGGAGCAAACCGAGGTATGGAGCAAACCGAGGTGATGAAGCCAGAAACTTTAAATGATTTAATTAAAGTTTTGCATCAGATTTTTTCTAGCGATACAGTTAATGTTGAAGAGGTGCAGAACCTAATGGAATCATATGAGAGTAAACCTGAGGAATGGATGGAATATGCACAGTTTGACAAGTTCAGGTATCAACTTAAATGTATATTTTTTTATGTATTTATTTAATCTGTAAATGTTTGTTTATATAAACACAGTTATTTTGAGTTTTTTATATTTTAATGAAAGAAAACCTATAATAAAGTTACTTGCTATAAATGTTATGAATATTTATTATCAGGACCTATGGAATTGCAATACTTTAGACACTAAACCAGACACATTAACATTAACATGTTTTATGTCAGTTCATTTATATTATGGTGTAATCTTCCATGTGCAATAGTGCTCAAACGAACACAGAAGTATACAGTAAGACACGTGAGTGGTTATCAGTATATGCGTTTTTATAGATTGGGTAACATTTTCTTTCCGGAACCTTTATTTTTTTGATACCCTTGCTGTTTTTTTTTTTTTTTTTTTTTTTTTCTGTTTTCTTATTTGCCAATTTCTAACTAATCTTCTGTTAAGAAAACGCCTACATAGTTATCCTAAATAATTGCATCATGCCTTTGTGAACTGGTTGTACATTTCCATATTTTTGGAAGCAATCAATAAACAAGCAATGCTTTAATGTTTTTTTTTTTTTTTTTTTTTTTTTTTTTTTTTTTTCCTGTGCTGCAAAATACACCACTTTTCTACATTGACTAAAATCAATTAATAAATCTAGAAAGTAACACGGTGGCTTTTTTTTTTTTTTTTAAAGCTTTCTATTTTTGTTTTGAATTCCAGTGATGGCTGATCATGACTAAGAGATAAAACTGTTTGCAGAATAGGGGCCGAGGTTCACTGTCCCAATCAGGTTTTTTGTCGAGACAAACACCCACCGTGTATGTTTAGTCACAACTCGCTCACTGCGGAGCAAGTAAAATATGTGATAAAAATAAGAAGGCATATCGCCAGGCAGACATTTAGATAACGTAAATGGCGTAACCGCAACGTTATAACAACGATACAAATTGCATAATCAGTTCTAATTATAACTAGTACAAGAACATTCTGGTCTTCCAATTGATTTCCTAAAATGAATGCTGTACTGGTTCAGTTGTTCGCAGTTGACGTGTGCCTTCAAATGTTTGATCATGAGGGCTATTCCAGATTGTACCATCAACACATACTGCACTTATGACTTTATCCAAAATAGTTTTATGTAATACAGTATTCATAAACTTGTAACTGATATTTTATTATAAAACTTACACTGCATGAATTTCTCTTAGGCTTTGATTTAATCAAAACATTCACGAATTTTAACATATATATGTCTCAGATACATGTGTATATCTGCCCTAAATTAAAACATACCTTTTTTTTATTATTCATACAGAGAACTTTCAAACAAATAACCGTTATTGTTAATAAAGACTGAAATAAAAAAAAAAAGTAAAACTGTCACAAAGAAGGCTGGAGTGGGGGATGTCAGAGCAGAAACAGGAACCAGGAAATAAACAAAGAGATGGAGTTTTGGGGAAGCTGAGCACTTCCTTGCGCTCAACATTTAATAAATGAACAGACAGTAAATAAAAAGGTTGTAACAAAAACAGCACACCAGGTGAGGCCAAAATAAACAGACAAACAAAACGGACTAACACTTAAACAGTGGACTAACAGACAAACGTCGTGAATCAAAACAATAGTTGTATATTTTACTTTGTTTCGTTTTCTCGTTTTTAATTCTCTCCTCTCCACACCCGTTCTCCACTCACCAAACACACAACCCTGAGTGAGTGAAAACATGCAGCTTTTATGCAGCTGTACTGAGACTCGATTGCTAAGCAATCATTCAATTGGAGTCTCGGTACAACAGCACATGAATTAGTAAAAGTGCGATTCCCTGTGCTCACATATTATTTTATTTGCACGTGAAGTGCTGTGCAATCCTCGTGCCTAAATACAAAATATACATTTCGCAACCCATATTTTATACATAAACACCAACATTAACACACTACATACAACAGAAAACACTAATAAACATAAAGGGGCGGGACACTCCGCCACACTGTGTTACATATTTAACTTTGACAAAAACTTCACAAAGATGATTGACAGCATGCAGCCCAGCAAAGTCTATTGCAGAAGGTCATTCTCTTATTAGAAGTCTCCTGCTGGAGGCACAGAAAATGCATTGAACAGTGCTTCACCTAGATGAGCTCATATTGGCTTAGTAAAAATGATTTTATATATATATATATATATATATATATATATATATATATATATATATATATATATATATATATATATAATATATTTTAATTTGTATTTTTATTTGCAATCAAATTACTAGAATAATGATGTACAACCATGTGCTGAATCTTAGTGGTCTTGATTGAAGATGTGTAGATGAACATGGTTTCAAGCTGAGAATGTTAATATTTTGTGGCTGAACCATGAAAAAAACCATGGTGAAACATGTTTTAAACACAGGGTATTGGTTGTTACAAATCTGTGTGTAGGCTTGTACTGTGAGATCAATCTAATGGGTTACATGCTGTCACTTAAATTCACAGTACATGGTGTAGCAGCTGTTATTGTGAAGACCATTTTTTTTTTTTTTTGATCTCATTTAACAGCTGCTTTATAGGGGGATCACCAGCATGGCACACTGTCTGAAATTACTAATTCTGTAAGAACATGCTCCTTTTACCCCAGAGAATCTCTCAGTCTACACAGAGGCCACACAATACAGGCTGGCCAGCAGTGTTCAAATGTAATCCCCACAGGGCACAGTAATGTCAGCCCTTTGCCCAGCTCTGTGCTGCCAGCATTTATAGACACATGTTGGTCTACTCATATTCTTCTTCCATGGTTCTGTAGAAAAAAAAATCAACACCTTGGTAAAAGCAGCATAATCAAGTATAAGGAAAAGACCAACATGGTCGATGCAAAGTGAAGTCTGGAAAAATGTGTCAGATACACCATGCTGTTTGCTAACTGTTATTCTGTAATCAACCATGTTTTTTTTTTCTTTCAGATACACAAGGAACCTTGTTGATGAAGGAAATGGAAAGTTCAATCTCATGATTTTATGTTGGGGAGAAGGTCATGGCAGGTGAGGAGTCGAAAATCTCTGCTCAAACAAATCATTGTGAGAATGGTTGTTTGGACCAAACACAGACAAAAGTGTTGCACCACAGGATAGCCGATCACTTGTCTATATAGTGTTGTTATATCTATGAAGTGTGTCTATTTGACCTGATTTCTTGAAAAAAGGTTATGAGAGTGTTATTATAGAAAGGTGGAATATGCATGTGAATATACAATTTACAATTTGAACTAATAGTATGTGTATATATAGTACATGCCACTGGGCATATATACTGAGTTCAGTTTCTTTCTTCCCATTTGCAGCAGTATCCATGATCACACAGATTCCCACTGCTTCATGAAGTTGCTCCAGGGCCAATTGAAAGAAACCCTCTTTGAATGGCCTGATCATAAAATAAATGGAGGGATGACTAAGAAATCAGAAAGGGTCTTACAAGAAAACCAGTGTGCTTATATCCACGGTAAGGATGACTTACATTTTCTTTTTAAACGTGGCCCAAATTTTATTCTGAATTCAAGTGGTATGTTCAACACCCACATAGATGGACAGCGTATTTGAACCCAGATGTATAAGTGCTCACTCAGACCTTATTGTGTGAACTGAATCTTTTTTATTTTTTTACATTGTCACACTGGTTATTACAGAGGTAAGTAGCTGCAGCGTCTCCAACCTTGGTATCTGTCCCAATTCAATCTTTATTCATGCTAAACCTGTGATGATGCTGTCTACCCCTGTGTAATGGATAGGGGGATTTTGTATTATTAAACCAGCTGAAAAAAACCCCAAAAAACACTTGTGCTATTTGATACCTTTTGAAGTTGGGAATGTAGAATGCCATGTAGAACATTTTAATTTAACACAATGTCTACAGGTTTATAGACTGGGATATGTTTATGTGTTCCTTTAGGGTTGGATATTGGAGCTGACCAAACAGTCAATTAATAAATGTGCTGATAACATCTATTGAACCGAGGTGTTATTGCACTGATTGCATGCATTGCAGTTTTATCTTATAGTAGTTATGCAATAATTCCGTGCCAGTAAACAGTTCAAGGTACTAAATGATGGGTGACTGATTGCTGTTACTACCTACTATTACTTTGTATCTAAAGCTATGGTATATAAACTTAAAACCATAACTTGTCAAGCTTTGCAAATTCAAGTTGATCTGAGAAAACATATCAAACTAGAATATATTTTACACATAGAATATTTATGGCTTGAATTTTATTTTCTGTTTAGTTGTAGAAATCTGAATGCATTTTGAGAAAATTGTGAGAAGTAACAGATACCGTCCATGCTCTATCACACCATAAAGTTGTTGTTTTTTTTTCAGCCCACCCCAGTCACAAGTCACTCTAACAAGTGTATTCTATTACGTAGGTCCACAAAATTGATGATTGGTCAGTAGCAATGTCTTTGCACACTGCCCACCTTCTGAAAGACATTTTCTTTATGTAGAGAGTAATGCATGATTGACATTATTTAAAATATATTGCCAAAACCCTGGTTTCCTGAAATAGATGACGACCACCAACAATACTTTTGGGATATGCCTGCCACAGGTCAGGTATTTACTGAGCATTTTATGTCAGAATTGCCGATAGGCCCCTCTGGGGAGTGACGTCCTCTGTCCCGCCTACCAAGGGAATAAGTAGTCACTCCACGGAGCTCGTTTTCTCTTTTGCATCGAACCTGCGAAAGCTGGTGGTAGACCGGCATTAGTATATGCAGTCGAAACTGTGTCCACAATCCAGTGGGACAGTCACAGATGAAGAGCTGGTCAAACTGATGCAGCGCTCTCGTCCTATCCACATAACCTCTCAATGCCCGAACCGAGCAGACGGTCCCCTTCAGGGGACAGACCCACAGTTGGAGTCTGCCCAGTCTGAGTGCCAGAATGTGTCTGTCATCTGACTGAGGAGATCCAAGCACAGCTGTATGTCCCAGGGCTGGCCTTGCAGCAGCTGGCAAAGGTTTGAAAACCAGATTCTCCTGGGCCATCTGGGGGTCACCAAGAGAACTGTCGCCTCTTCTGTCCGGATTTTCTCCAGGAAGGCCTGGGAGCAACGGTATTGGCTGGAATGCGCACAAGAACATTTTGGGCAACTCGTGGGCTAGGACGTTGACGCCTAGTAGACCTCCACAGAGGTGGAGGGAGAATCAAAGGGGGCAGTGAGTCATCTCTGCCGTAGCAAGGAGATCGACTCGGGCCCTCCTGGAACGATCCCAAATGCACTCTACCACCTGGAGGGATAACAGATGCCCAGGTCAATAGCTGGAAGGCTATGCGGTGCAACCCCAGGGACCGAAGCCCTCCTTGGCAGTTGACATACGTTACTTCAGACATGTTGTCCGTGTGGACAAGAACATGTCTACTCTGGAGCACTGGAAGGAAGTGGTAGAGAGCCAGGTGAATCACTCGCAGGGATGTCCCAACTCGACCAGGACTCCTCTGTCTGCCCAGACTGCACCCCAACCAAAGTAGAGTAAGTCCGTCATCACCTCCTGATTGTAGTGACTCACTCCCACATGGGACACAGTCGGTTGACGATGTCTGTCGCGTTTAGGATGCAACCGGAAGGCATTGAGCCACGTCTGAACCAGGTGCATATGGAGTAACCCCAACTGGAGAGCTGATGAAGCTGCGGCAGTCAGACAAAGTAACTTCTGACACAACACCAATTGTACTGTCGATCCCTGTTGAAACAGGGCTAGGCAGTTGTGAATGGCAGCCACTCTGTTGTCTGACAGGTAGGCTTGCATTGTGAGGGAGTCCAGCCGGATACCGAATTAAACCGTACTTTGCACCGGTATTAACTGGCTTTTGACATTGTTGACGGTGAGACCCAGCCTCGATAGATTCTCTGTCACAATCTCCGTGTGGGCCACTGCTCCTTCTGTGATTGGGAGCAGATCAGCCAGTCATCGAGGTAGTTCATCACCCTGATCCCCTGCAGCCACTGAGGGTCTAGGATGGTATCCACACGCTTTGAAAACATGCGGGGGCTAAAGAGAGGCCGAATGGCAGCATGGAAAACTTGAAGCCGCTTCCCCGAAAAATGAAGCAGAGATATTTCCTCTGCATTGGACGAATAGGGATGTGAAAATACTTGTCCTTTAACTCCACAGTGGTAAACCAGTCTCCCGGCCGGACAGATTGTAGAATGTGATAGTGTGTGAGCATTTGGAACCTCCTCTCCCTCAAGAACCCATTGAGGTGTCTCAGGTCTACAATGAGGCAAAGCCGCTGTTCTTTTTTGGCACCAGAAAGTATCTCGAGTAGAACCCCTCTTCTTGAGAGGTGTGTTCTATGAGATGGATGGCTTGTTTGAGAAGTAATTTCCCTACTTGTCTGAGTGCCAAAGCCTGGAGAGGGTCTGTGAGGCGTGTGAATAAAAATGGATTTTCCAGACAGCGATTTACGTGTAAAAAAAATAAAAATTTTATTTAATATTACACGGAAAAGAAAAAAAAAACAATAAAGAAGGATGTGAGGGAGGGAGTGCTGGAGTAATCAAAAATAAAGGAACGGAGGCCTCTTAATCCTCTTCGTGATCTGCTCAATCCGAAATGAAACAAAAAGGAATACAAACAGAAAAGAGCAAAGTTAGTAAGGCCTCCGTCCGTAATTAAAAGTAAATAACACAGTCCAACCCTGCACGTACTTCCCTCCAGCCTTTTTTTCCCCGCCTCTATTCCTCAGGACCAACCCCGAACACAGTAGCACATTCCCTTTAGTATGCAAACCCCGCCCCGGTAGTCAGTGGATCACCAATCCCAGACTGACAGGTATCCTTAACTTCACTTGACTCCAGTGGCTGGAATTTACATACTCGTACTTCCGCCCCTCCCCAAGGTGCTGCCCCTCATAAAGATGACTTTTGTCATGGTTACAAGACCTTGGTAAGGGAAGTCCCGAGTTGGTTTGATGCCTTCTACTGTTGGGAGGCTGAATTGCAGACCGAAACCCCTTTGACTCATCACAGGGTCATTCATAAATGCCGATGTCCTTTTTTCCACTAGAATGGTGGGTTCTACGAGGCGAGCTAAGTTACGTCTCTCACAGATGTAACCGTGATCCCTTGAAAGGGAGGAGGGCCCGCATAGAACTGCAGTGTGTAACCGGTGTGTATGGTGGCGAGCATCCATGAGTCTGAGGTGCAAGTGCTCCAGTATTATAGCTGGTGTTGAGAGAAAGGGTGGGTCTGACACCGCAAGTCTTCAGGAGCCCTGCTGAGGCTGAGCTGGAGCCTACTTTGGAGGTTGCCTAGGGCAACGTTGGAACTGCCTCCCTGAGCGCTGCTGCACTGGGGCCCCTCGCCTGGTGTTTCCCTGTCCTTGCGGGCGGCCCCGGTTAGTAGCTGCAGCGGAAGCCTGAAGGCGATGCCTCAGGTCTCCACGCAGCGCAATAGCGATCGGAACCATTTGTGTCACCATGTGTCACGGGCGGACGCCAGCATCTCATCCTCTCTCGCACCGGAGTACGGGAAGGGAACAAGGTCACCTGTCAGGATACCTCTCTTTCTCGGTGGGAGCGTTTCAGGATCTCCTCCACTGCTGCCCCGAATGTACGTCCAGTAAGGCAGACTTGTCCGTACAGTCCGTACCTGGGACAGCCAAAACTGTCTGCAGGGTCTTTAGCCAGACCTCCTACCAGAGGGGCTTGTACCAGGGCTACGATGGTAGAATCCACCTGCAGGAATTCCGCTAAACCCAGTGCCCCTGTGCCTTCCAGTGAAGCCTGCGGGGCTGCTTGCTTTGAAACTGAGGCCGGTCTGTTCCAAGAGGATCCATAAGCGCCCGAACTGAGCTCGAGGGAAGGGTAACACCAGTCTCTGAGGTAACCTCAGAGCTGGTGCCTGTCTCCTGGGTCAGCTCTTGGACCTCTCTTTCTTCCTGTCGGAGGGAGTCACCATCCTAGGAAGCCGTGTTTGAAATCAAGTCCTGTTCCTCCTCATCGCCTCGTCTTGTTCTGAGATGTCCATTGCGCACCCCGGCGAGGGCGAGGTCGGTCCCAGGGCACATGCCAAAGGCGGGGCTGGGGTCGGAGCAGGGGGAACAGCCTGCTGCCTGACGAAGTACTCCAGAACTTGAGCCATCTGGCTCTAGAGATATCCTTTACCTGCCTTGAGTGTTTCGCCTGCTTAGTGTTCCAGAGGAGGTGCTTGTCCTGTGGAGGGAGCATCTGTCGGCAGGATGTGCAAGGGTGACATTTTGACATTGTTATTTATGTGCCAAGGCGAAGCACCAAGGTACAGAGTGTCTAAGCACCGTGCACTGAGGCTCTGAGGCAAGGATGTCTATCCTGAACCGCATGCAGTCACACAACTGTTGCAGCACATAGTTTGCAACAAAGTGGAGCGTCGCCTACAGGCAGAGGGCACCGAGCCCCGAGGGCGCAAGCACTGAGGGCAAGAGTGCCTAGTCTGGACCACGTGTAATTTGGAAAAATACTTTTTTTTTCTTTTTATTGTAAAGAATTAATAAGAAAGACACAAGTACACACACACAGTCGTTAACTATGGGAGGAAAACAGTCACCATGCCAGGCGGGCGAGCTGTGGAATCCTTTATTTATTTATTTATTTTTACCAAGTGCACCGAGAAGGAGAGCCGAGACATTACAGTGCAATGCAGTGGAATCGACTCAAGAGACGCGTGACTCCTTAACTGGGCCCTGGGTACAAACTACAGTGTGACTTTAAGATTACCTGGCCACTTCGCTCATGGATAAAATCACCTCATTTCATAGGAATGTTGCAGCCAAAACCTGTAGTCAACACCTTTTTATCTTCTTTTCAGTTTTAGTGACTATCAAGTATTTGGAATCCTATGCCTCTTCTCACTACTAAATTATTGCAACATGTTTGATCAGTACGACTTTGGGTATACTTTTACAAGCACAGCATGTGCCTTGTGCCTTACATGGAAAGAATAGCTGCCATGCTTATCATAAACTAGCAGCATGCCCTAGTAAAAAGGTGTTTCTAGCCTTTCAGCCTTTAAAGCCTACTAGTAATGTCAGCATGAGGTCTATTCTAAATGTTGTAAAAAAAACCTGCCACATAACTTGGTTCTTCTGCCCTTTGTAGATTCCATTGGCCTGCACCGAGTGGAAAATGTGAGCCACACAGAGCCTGCTGTCAGCCTTCACTTGTACAGCCCTCAATTCGACCAGTGCAACACTTTCGATCAAAGGACAGGGCACAGAAACACTGTCAAAATGACATTCTGGAGCAAATACGGAGAAAGAACTCCATTTGTACGTTAAGTTCTTATTAATGTTCTTATTTAGTTTAAGTTTGCTTTCATCTTTGTTGTCAAAACAACAGTTTTTTATATTATATATATATATATATATATATATATATATATATATATATATATATATATATATATATATATATATATATATATATATATATATATTATATGGAAGTTGTCATGCTGGAACATCCAGTTACGCTTTAAGCCAAGTTTTGTAGCGGAGGGTTTCAATTTATTGGCCAGTATCTTTTGGTATGCTATGGAATCCATTTTACAATGGATTGGAACTAAATTTCACGTGCCATTAGAGGAAAAACAGCCCCATAGAAGGATATTACCACCTCCATGCTTAACAGTAGGTATGGTGTGCTTTTCTTTGCCTTATGCCAGACTTTATCCAAACATAACGACTATCAGCATGACCAAATAGCTCATTTTTTGTCATCACTCCACAAAATCTTTGACCAGAACTCATATCCATCATTCAAATACCATTTTGAACACTTTAATCAATTGTCCTTTTGACGTTTTCCTAAGAGTGGCATTTTCCTTGGCCTGCAATCATTGAGACCTTCACCATGCATTACTGAATGCTTTATCTACAGTTATATAATTTATAATTTCTTACCAAAAAGATAAAATAAGTAGCCTTTTAAAAATAAATAAGCAAATAAATAATATAATAATAAAATAATGTGGAGCACATTAAGCAGGTGTGTTTCCTCCTTTGAATGAAATCTTTCCTTGGCAGAGTTTGCAAATTCCGTTTTCTCCTGCTTGGTAAAGAAATTCCACCCAATGTTTTGCTTGGATGCCATCGTTATGTATTCACAGACCGAGTTTAGTGATCAGGAACGGCACTTCATTTTTATACCCACACAGACGCACGTGTCTACTTTGCAACTGCCTTCAGAACCCAGCTGGGACAATTTACAGTAGCGATTGTGACAGTCCATAACGAATTAGCGGTGCTGTACGACTGCATTAGTTTTAAAACTGAACATAACAGCCATGTTAACAACAACAACAGTGGAATATGGCCAATATATATCGCAAAGAATCTCTCAGCATGATGTGCATTTAACACTAATAAAACTAATAACATTAAGGGACTAAATGTGTGTGTATTATATAGTATTTAAATATGTATCAAGCAAAACATTAATAAAAAACATTAATATCTGTGATTTTTTTTTTTTCAGTCGTTAGCTGAAAAAGATCCAAATACCAATTTGAAATACTACAACCGCTTTTGGCATAGCAGCTTTCTGAGAATTTTTCCCTTGGTTTTCTAGAAATCCTCAAATAAATCATTTAGGAGATTAATTGTTTATTGCTTGTTCTGTGATGTTATCGGTTTGCCTTTCCTTTGTTGTGCAGACTTACTACTGTGGTAAACACATTGTGAAAGTGGCCCTTTGTGTTCAGTGACAGCACAGTTCATTCTTAAAATTGAAATGGTCCTTTATAAAACACGTAAGTGTGTACACATTCATTTTATTTTTTGCAGTTAAGCATCTGTTATTTATTCAGTACAACGCAATTAACAATCCTAAGTTGTTTACATGTTATCTGAAATTATCAGATAATAAAAATATCTTTATTAAAAAAAAAAAAAAAAAAAAAAGTCTTACCTGTACTTTGACTTTCTTTACAGCCTGAATAATAAATTAATGTAATAATATTTATTAGTACTTGCTTTGAAATGTATAATACTGATTCAGAGATTGTTTTATTACCAACCAACTTAAGGGATAGCTTTTCACTCAAAGATAAATTATATTAGTGTATGAAGCCAAGTCAGCAGACAAATTACTTTTTAAAGATTTGCAATTAGATATGTAGGGCCATATTAATAAAGGTAAGTGTTGAGTTTTGCAATTTTGCAATTTCAATTTTTCTTTGCTTATCGCACTAATGAAATGACACGTTGCTAGTGTGAGTGTACACACATATATATATATATATATATATATATATATATATATATATATGTGTGTGTGTGTGTGTGTGTGTGTGTGTGTGTGTGTGTGTATATATATATATATATATATATATATATATATATATATATATATATATATAATCATATATTATATAATTATAATATTTAAAACATTACATTTCTAAAACCTTTACTAAGATTTGTTAATACATCCTATATGTTATTATAGATTTCTGACAGTAAATGACATTGGGAATGAGACCCCACCATCCCCACCTTCAACACTGTTGTTTCCATGTGATTGTATCTTTTTAATGAGAAGACTCCTTTTTCACAAGTCCACATAAGCAGAGCTAAAGATGTTTCGCCAGATCATGGCAAATGTGCTCTTTACTTCTGGAGTCTCTATTGGGAAGTCATGAAAAACATTGGTGCTATGCAGTATATATAATATGATATAAGGAATACTGCATGATATGTATGAGTGCCTATGATATGTTGGAAACTCATTCCTGGTTGTGTACTCATACTCATTCATAGGGTCTTGGTCACTTAGGTGTCAAATGAGAATATGTTCCAGGGACATATGACAGTCTATACAACAGCTAGTTCTCTGTGATCAGAAACATAAGCTTGACACAGAACATTTCTGGAGATCTTTCCACCTTTTATAGCCAAAGCAATCCTCAAGAGCTTTAAAGGTAACACGTATTAGTAACTGCACAACTAGACTACCACTGCTGATAGATAAATGTCTCAAATAAATGTATATATGAAAGTTTCCACTTACTGTATTAACTGTTGTTAACTTAAAAGCAACCCCAAAAGATCCCAACACAGTAATCTGTGGTAGATCTTTACTGCTACAATTCCATTAAAAACTCCGAAAATTAATAAAGGTATTTTTTGACACTGGATTGTGTTTAAAATGAAAAATATGAAATACAGTTTTAATTTGGGTAGAATGATTGTAAATAAAATCCATTCAGAGATCCTCTTTTAATATGAGAGTATGAATAATAGCGCAGGCTGATGGGAAAGTGGCACAGTCTTGTGACACATTTATGCAAAAGGAAACCTTTACTTAAATATGAGAAACCTTCCAATTTTTATATATATATGCAATTTATTTTTTTTTTCTTTTTGTTTTTTCTGAAGTGGTTTTTATCTGTTTGTGGCAATTGTTTTGAGAGTTCGGTTATTCAGGAAGTGAAATGATGTGAAACAATTTGAGAATCGTATTGTTTCATTCTACTGTGGGTAGGAAACTCTGTGGTCCCCCAATGCTGCAAATTAAGTGATACAAATGTTCATTTTAAATTTGCAGTGATGTTAACTGCACTGCATTTGCAGGGCAGTACCTGCCAGCATGGATTCACCATCATCATGTAGGTTATGTAAATAAAACACTTGTTAGGGGTAACCTTTAAACTCCTGAGAATTCATCTGAAGTGGTTTATTTTCATGAAATCTTTGTTTGACGGTGCTAACTTCCAGCCAGATTACATGTAACCTGTTGCTAAAGCATGGTGCTGATAATGCAAGCATGGTGCTGATAATGCGTACCGGCGCAGTGTTCAAACTGCTACGCATGCATTCGATTTAAAGTGCAGTTCCTTTTCAATAACATTTTTAAAGTTTCCAAATATTTTGTTTAAGGTAAGCTCCCGAATAAATGGCATAAAACCTTTTCTGTTAGACCAATCAGTGATTAGTGGTGGGGCTCTAGACAGTGAGGAAATATCTCAGAAGGTCTTTTTCTAATAAACAAAACAATGGTGGTATTTAAACCTGCTGTTTTTATATTCCTTTGTGCACAAAGTGCATAAAAAACATCAAAGGATAAAACCAGCTTTATTTCTTTGGGGTCTCCTGTTACTGCGGGTGCTTGCGGTTCTTTGTTTTTTGTGTTTTTTTTTTTTTTTAACACAGTGTGATTTTCTTTTTCTTTTACAGGAAACCACTGCCTCAGGAGAAAACAACTGAAGGACTCAATTGAATAAACCTTGTTTGTGTCAATCCAGGCAAGATCCCCAGTTCTTTGCTGGCCATGCAGAAAGATAAAATGAAGAAGTTCTAAAGGCCTGTGTCAATAATTAGAGCATGTGTCTTACATCACTTTTTGATAATAACTAATCCTGATTAATGGACACTGAATCATTGAATAGTGGCATTAGGGTTAGCAGAGGCATAGATCTACTCTTTGTTCAGTAAGCTCTGAGAAACACCCTGCCAATAACATAATTCTTTTCAATCAAGCTTATTCCCTGACCTGTGTAATTCCACTTTGTACTGTTATAGAGAAAAGCAGTTTTCAGTGTAAGGGTTGTCCTCTTGTGGATGTAATAAAGTGTAATACATATTATTATTATTATTATTATTATTATATATTATTATTATTATTATTTAATTCTGTGCCAACAATAACAGAGTAAAACAATAATATATTTTTGAACAAACAAAAAAAGTAACATGTTTTTATTAAACCTGTAGATCTGTTGATTGTGTCACAGAAATTCGTTTTACTATCACTCTAAATTGTAAAGTCTCTTTTCAGATAAATTGTACAGTTTGATAATGCTGAAAGTATTTTATTTTTTTTTTAAAGTAAAAGCCTTTTTTGGATGTTTCATTTTTAGCTATAATAAAAAATCATGTTTACAGAGAAGTATTTACTTTGAAGGTTGGTCTTCATTTTTGAAATGTTTTGTATTGTATTTAATGACACAAGTGCACTAAACAATACTGTAAACCTCTTTTTCACTTCCATTTTAATTTGAGCGGAATTAAAAATCAGATAGCTTCTAATTTCACTGTACTACACAATACATTTATCATGGCTAATTTTGAGTTTTTTATATTACTGTAGTGGTTCTTAGTATAACAAAGAATACAGTGTATTCAAATCTGTGTGATAAATGATGGTGTTAATAACGTTTCTCAATTCAAGAGACATTCTCGCACGTATAACACAAAGTTTAATTTAAACTTTGGCAGGAGGTTCCTTGTAGCGCCAAAGATCAGAGCTCTATGCGAGGAAAAAAAAAAGATGCCGTATCACAATATCATAGACTGAAAGCAGAGTAAGAAAACACAACCTGCAGCGATATGCTTTCTGCAGCCAGAGGTCGGTCATTCAGAACTACCGACGTGCAGAAACATGCAGACATGGTCTCTTTTGAGACCTCTGGCACCCTGTGACAGGGTCTTCCACGGGTCACACGCGTGTGGGTCGCCGCTGTTCAAGCATACAGAGAGACTGAGGTTGGTGTTGAAACGCCGGCACAGGCGCGCAGGATTTATTAACAACAAACAGAAAGTGAAAGTAAAATAAAGGCGGTCATGTGACGTTACCAGCGATGGTAACGCACAGAGGACAGATACAGAAAACCGTACAAAAAGTGCAAAATAAAACACAATACCCCAAACTATAACTCAAAAGGTGCCGTGAAAACGGCAGGCCTTGCAGCAGCCCCGAGCACAGCGATCGCCATGCTTTTATCTTGACGCTCCGCTGAGACACGCCCACCTGCCTGCTGGAACAGCTGATTGCTTTCAGCTGCTGCTCCACGCAGACCGGTAATCGTCCCCAGCGGAGCGCCACAGCAGCTAAACAATTAAATCAATTGTAACAATTAACACAAAAACATACAATAAACTACATATTTCACTGTGCAAGGCTTACGCTTTGCCACACACCCCCACTTTAAAAACTGCTCAGTACTATTTCACACGCCAGGATTCCATGGATTTGATATTTGGCAAGAGATTAGGGGTGCCCCTACTGATGTGAGCACTGAGTTATTAGGTGGCAATGTGGATTGGCAACAAGACACTGTATAGGGTCATATTTAGGTCTCTGATTCAAATCCAGCCATCAGTAGTGATCTAATTGTTTTTAGATGGCCGGCTGAAACCCTTTATGGCAGTCATAGCCAAGATCTTCGAGCACATCCAAAAACTGCCATTGCAGAAGGCACTGGAAAAGAAAAGATGAATAACCTCCTGTGGCAAAGTGGCTGCTGATAGTGAACAGGTGCTGGCGACCAATCAAGAATGTGTAAAGCACGGAGGTAAATAATGTAAATGGTTTTGCAAACCAAAATAGTAACGCACATTATCAGCCCCACAATAATACAATACACGGTCACCAGTCCGGGTGCATGCTGTAGTGCTCATGGTGGGTGATAACAATTCTAAACAGTGAGTGAAGTGCAGTGTTAATCCGGTTTAGTGCTGGCCCAAGGCGACAGCTCCGAATACGTGCTTAGCCGTCTAGTGATATACAAACACAGACAGTTATTTAAACAGACACGAACAAACAAACAAAACACGAATATTTCAAGTACGCTTTTCTCTGTGTCTCACATGGTCCTTCCGGTTTATAACCACAAACCCAAGCGAAGGAAAACATTAACAATTCTCCAGCCCCTTTGTGCTGTCACACATGACCCCTTGGTAAACGATTGCAGCTGCTTTTATTGCTTGCAGCTGCTACCTTGTTTACCGTCCAGGTCAATACGTTCCTGCAACGGAGTCTCGCTTTCTTCCAGGCTGACTGACTTCCCGATCCTGGAAATGAACTGCCCAGCCAGCCTGCCTTTCGATTCTTTGTGCCCTCACTGGTGGGAAGGAAATTTCCAACCAGAACTCATTATATTTCCGTTACACCTCCAGATAAAAGTGTATTGATAATTTCAAACACTTCTATCGTAAGATCTTGATAAAACTAAAAGAAACTTGGCAAGGCACACCAATGTTTCAACTAGGCCTAGTACAATGTGCCTAGTGTACGTAACTGGTTTCTTTTATTTTTTAGCAAGATCCATATAAAAAGTTCACCACTGTAAATTGTTTCCGTAATTTTCATTTTACCATGTTTTCTGAATTTACTATATTCTTGCAAACATATGCTTATGTGCCTATATTCAAGGGTTCACTCATGCGCAGTAATATTGTCATATCAATCCAGAACTTGGATATAAGCATAAAGGAAACATTAAAAACAACAATAATTCACCTACGTAGGGACGTAGTGAACTGTGAACAAAAACAAGCAATAAAAACGCTCACGCTTGCATTTGTCAACAATAACATGGTATCATGTTAAAACAAAAGTTCCTTATCATCATCAATGAACATCAGTGAACTGTGTTGTAATCTTGGTGCCTTGTTAAGCTTCAAATTCAACAACTGCTGAAAAAATCTGATTAAAAAAAAAAAAAAAAAAAAAAAACCTCACTCGACATGTTTAACATGTGGTCAGCGGTTTTTGCCAATACTCACAGCACACATCCACATGACAGAACATACCCCCTTTCCACATGTAATTTACTACCTCAAACCCAAGGGAATACAATACTATAAAAGGCAAAAGTTCTAAACACAGTTGCTTTTATTCATACCAAGCTTTATGTTGGTCATTACTTTTAAGCACATACTGCAGATTTTTGGAGGAGACAAACTCGCCTTTGTTACTTAAATTACTTTTACAGACAGAAATACAGCACAGAGACATGCATGCAATGTTAGATGTTTTACCACATTTGATTTATCTCAGCATTATTTAGTTCAATTGAATAGACCCTTAACTCCAGTAACTTGTGCAATAGCAGAATCTATCTGCAGGAATGCAATGAAGGACAGTGTGAATTAAATGATTTATGATAAATAGTTTTTACATTTATTTATTTATTTTATTGTCCATCAGATTTTTACCCCTTAGGCCATTAAAACCTGACACAATCAAAAATAACTGACATTACTGTAGCTCTCTTTTTATGTAATATCCAAGGGCACTGGAACTAGGGGTGCTGGGTGGTGCGGTAACACCCCCTTGACTGTGCATGGCTTCGATCATACACAGGGGTTACAGTTTTGTTCAATAGCTTTCAGCACCCCCACTTTAAAAATTGTTCTAGTGTGTCACAAAGACGGCCGCAGTGGGTGACGACAGACCAGAAACAGGAACTGACTCAGAACACAGGTTTTGGAATGGTGAAGGCGCTGATGCACAGTTTAATAATTAAACAGACAGAAAATAAAAGATTTGTAACAAAAACAACACATGGCACGTGAGGCCAAAATAAACAGACAAACAAAACGAATGGACACTGACAAAAACAGAGTGGTCGAACGCTGCACCCCCCCCCCCCCCCCCCCCCCCCCGGACACACAAACCTGAGTATGTGAAAACATGCTGCTTTTATGCAGCTGTGCAGTTGGAGTTGCGGTACAACTGCACGTGAATTGATAAAGTGCAATTCCCCGTGCTCACATATTACATTTTACTTGCACGTGAAGTGCCTAAATACAAATATACATTTTAAACACTTGTGTTACGCAGACCCGTTTATATCCCGTGTACCAATGACTATACACCAACAGTTAACACACCACACGCAACATATAACAGAAAATACACACGGGACGGGCACTTTGTCACACAGTGGCACTGGTAATACCTTTTGGCAGACTGGAAAACATGTGTTTCTAATGAATATAAAAGGCAATGAGACACCTTGTTTTATGGCTGTTCATCAGTGTCAAAATAACATGTTATCAGTTACTTTACAGCACAGTGTTTGGCAGACACTCTTTTATTCACTCATCCTATTTCTGTCAGGACCTCCAGCTTGTCTGATTCTTTATTGAAAACAGGGTTATGCTCTACCAAGTGTTGACCATACAAAGCTATGACTCATACATATCATTTATTTATTCCATTCGGTTCATTTTTTTCTATTACCACAATGCTTTGGTTGGTGAACTAAGTAGTTTGTTAGACTGCTTTTCATGTGCAAATTTGTTTAAAAAAATACAACAAAACAAACAATGAAACTAAAAATAAGATTTCCAAATATTACAATTCATTCATTCATTCATGTAAGTTTTTCTATAAACCATGGCATTGATTATAAACGTTGTCACAAAGTAGTGGGTGACATCAGACCAGAAATAGGGACCAACACAGAATAGACACAGACAGGGAGTTTGGGGAAGCAGAGTGCTTGCTTGCGCTCAGCATTTAATAAATGAACAAACAGAAAATAAAAGGTTGAAAGACAAACAAAACACAGGACACAGTACTGGTAACCAAAAAAAGAGACAAACAAAACGAACTACTCAGACAAACACGATGATCTGTTATTAGGATTTACTATTAGGATTTACTATTACCTCAGTCTCCAATCCCATTCTCCACTCACTGAACACACAACCCCAAGTGACTGAAAACATGTTGTTTTTATACAGCTGTACCGAGACTCGATTGCTAATCAATCATTCGGTACAACTGCACGTGAAAGAATAAAGTGCAATTTCCTATGCTCACATATTATTACATTTTACCTGCATGTGAAGTGCTGTGCAATCCTTGTGCCTAAATACAAATATACATTTTAAACACTTCTGTGCATAACCCATATTATATCCCGTGTTCCACCTATAAGACACCAACATTAACACACTACATGCAACATACAACACAGAAATATACACAGGGGCTGGGCAACATTGCCACAACATTTATTGTACCTCATGTTATTCAAGGATTTCCAAGACTAATGATTGCTGTACAAGCACAAAGGAAAGCATAAATTACACTAACTATTTGCATAGTTAACTGATAAACACTCATCAAACTAAAATGTTAATGGTCAACCATAAATAGTTGACTTTCAAGAACTGCATACCAGTACTCTTTCAAAGCCCTTGAGCTTGATTGAAGGTTACATTCAAATCAAACACTGTCAGATCTACACACTGTTGTTTAAAAAGTAAACACCCTTTAATTCATGTTAATTAGATTAAAAGCATGGCAGCAGAGTCAAGGATTAGTATGAACATGGAAAAAGCATGATTATAATCAGAATGGCTCGTTACTGTATGCTCATGTGTTATATATTGTATATGGTCCCTGACACGCAAGTTTATGAAAACAGTCCTTTATTATAAACCTCACATCCAATCAGGTTCTGAGTTTACTTATCCACAGGCAGATGCCCTCTTAAATGAATGGCACTTTAGAAATACGAAATTCGGTTTGAACTATAATTTAAATTTCAAGTAGCCCCATTTCAAATTCCAAAAGAGAATTAAAACAGAAAACTAAAGCTGCTTTAAACTAGTTGGTTGGATTTTCTATTTGATTTTTATAGAAGTATTGCATCACAGTGGAAAGGCTTACTGGAAATGTTCAAAGTAAAATGTTATGTAATACTTCTCTATGGTCAAATGTTTCCACTGGCAAGGCAAACATTTTGTTTTGGAAAGCCAAGAATGTCTAACATTAGATAAAATTTAAAAAAAGTACATGATGACATAATTTGTGAAAAAGCTTAGTCCTGAATAAACCAATGTATAATTTGGAAACTTGAGAGCTTATTTTCAGGTTCAGCCTTAGTTGAAAAGTAATTGTTGTGTTATTTTATTCCTGGATTTGTAATGCATTCTGTTTAGTCAGCTTACCATGCTGTTACAGTTATTATGCAAGACTTCCAAGAAACATATAAAACCATTCTGTCCATACAACTGGAGGGTAGTAAGGAAAAACATGCCTTATTGCTTTATGTGAAAAAACTAAGAGCTGTGGATCAGAAGAAGGTATGGAAATGATTTCAACTATCACAAGAAGGCTAGTCAAAAGAAGCAGCTCTGCATGGTGTGGAGGGTTGTTCTGCATAGGACCTGGGACATTTGCCTGTGAAGGCTCTCTTAACAAAAAAAAAATAGCCTCCCGGACAACTGGAGTTGTTACAAACAAATTCTAATCGCCTTCTCTGTTAAAACAATTCCAGTGAAAGTCTTGCCAGTCATTTAGCAGCCTCTAAAGAGAAAAGTGTTGAAATGATAAATGTTTGCATGTGTTCTGTGTGCTAAAGTGTTGAATAATAGCAGGTCTAATCCAAGACAGTGGGGCAGAGCTGTTAAATGAGTTCACTTTCCACAGTCCCTCTTGAACATGGGACTGGTGCAGAGGTAAAAGGAAATAGATGGTGAGGTATAGACAAGGCCAGCTACCAGGGTACTGCCCGGTAATAAGGGTTTTATTGCAATTAGAAACTGATAAACAGAACCTTTGATTATGATTAATTAGTACTGTACGTCCCTAGTTTTCCCACTATCTTGCAATGCAGTTACTGTAACAATAAACTGTAACTATAACAATTAATCCAAAACTGACCCATATCTTTGTACAGAGATCAGTGGGCAGGGCACATGCAATAGAAAGCAAATCATGCAATCCTGAGCAGCCCCAGTGGAGTTCTTCCTTCCTTTTGCCATAAAATAATAAATATAATAAGTACAGTAAGTAAGAATTGTGTTTAATTTGGGCTGTTCCCTCACTCTCTGCATGCATAACTTGTGGTGTAGTTCCTACATTGGTTATTAAAAGTGAACATTATAAAGCTTTCAGTCTGAAAGATAAATAAATACCCTCTTCATAAAAGAATAATTTAAAAATATGTTTAAAAGGTGTAACATATGACACATTTTATGTGTACGGTCTATATATTAAAAAAAAAAAAAAGACTAGAATTGCCCTTGGTATCGAGGGTACCAATAGGATTGTGTTCCGGTATTATTGGATAATCTAAGATTGCCTGAAAACAAAGATGATCATACTGGTGAAAGAAAAACAGATTAATATAATACACACATATTGTGTCTAATCTTTTCATCTTGAAGTACTAAATATCTGTTCTTTGAAGGCGTCTACAGCTATGGCCAACATTTTTACATCACCTAGAATTGTAGGATTGAGACTTAATTAAAAAAAAAAAAAACTATAAGAACATAATTTAGATCAGTGTTTCCCATCCCTGTTCCTGGCAGCACACAGTGTCTGCCGGTTTTTGATCTAACGCAGCACTCAATTTCTTAATTGAACTCTTCATTGAACTAATAAAGTGATTAACTGGGCATTTTCCCATTATTTTCAAGCTCTTCCTTTGTTGATATAGTTTAATTAAGCAATTGGGTGCTGCGAGGGAATGAAAACCAGCAGACATGGCGTGCAGTCAGAACAGGGTTGGGAAACACTGATTTTGATATTTTATTTAATATAACGTAATCAAAGAAACTACAAAATTATATCACAAAGGTCTACCGAAAGACATAATAGTAGTACAGTATTTCATGTAGATTTTGAAATGTTACATTTTTCAATTTGTCCGTTTTTTGGTTAAGTATATGGAAAACTGCAAAGTGGGCTGTAATTCAATATGATAATGTAACATGAAACAATGAAACAATATGAGTTCATTCTATAGGGTTATGCAACACTTTTGGCCAGAGCTGTGGAGGTGTATCTATACAGCAACGGTATCAAAGGAAAGCCAACACAGATTCAGAAAAGGGGGATTCTGTTTGACAAACTTCTAAGATTTCTTTGAAGAAGTCACTGCAACAATGGATATAAAAAGAGCCTACAATGTCATATACTTGGACTTCCAAAAAGTCTTTGACAAAGTGACACATCAAAGACAAATTCTGCAACTGCAATCTGTGAGTAGTACAGTACATGCAAGGGGATAGAAAACTGGTTAAAACACAGGAAGCAGAGAGTACTAAAAAGGGGAAACCTACCTGTGTAAATGTACTCAGTGGGGTGCTGAAAGTCTCATTCCTTGGACCACTGATGTTTCTTATCTACAGTGGCTTGCAAAAGTATTGACCCCCCTTGGCATTTTTCCTATTTTGTTGCCTTACAACCTGGAATTAAAATTGATTTTTTTGGGGGTTTGTATCATTTGATTTACACAATATGCCTACCACTTTGAAGATGCAAAATATTTTTTATTGTGAAACAAACAAGAAATAAGACAAAAAAACAGAAAACTTGAGCGTGCATAACTATTCACCCCCCCAAAGTCAATACTTTGTAGAGCCACCTTTTGCAGCAATTACAGCTGCAAGTCTCTTGGGGTATGTATCTATAAGCTTGGCACATCTAGCTGCTGGGATTTTTGCCCATTCTTCAAGGCAAAACTGCTCCAGCTCCTTCAAGTTGGATGGGTTCTGCTGGTGTACAGCAATCTTTAAGTCATACCACAGATTCTCAATTGGATTGAGGTCTGGGCTTTGACTAGGCCATTCCAAGACATTTAAATGTTTCCCCTTAAACCACTTGAGTGTTGCTTTAGCAGTATGCTTAGGGTCATTGTCCTGCTGGAAGGTGAACCTCCGTCCCAGTCTCAAATCTCTGGAAGACTGAAACAAGTTTCCCTCAAGAATTTTCCTGTATTTAGCGCCATCCGTCATTCCTTCAATTCTGACCAGTTTCCCAGTCCCTGCCAATGAAAAACATCCCCACAGCATGATGCTGCCACCACCATGCTTCACTGTGGGAATGGTGTTCTTGGGGTGATGAGAGGTGTTGGGTTTGCGCCAGACATACCGTTTTCCTTGATGGCCAAAAAGCTCAATTTTAGTCTCATCTGACCAGAGTACCTTCTTCCATATGTCTGGGGAGTCTCCCACATGCCTTTTGGCGAAGACCAAACGTGTTTGCTTATTTTTTTCTTTAAGCAATGGGTTTTTTCTGGCCACTCTTCCATAAAGCCCAGCTCTGTGGAGTGTACGGCTTAAAGTGGTCCTATGGACAGATACTCCAATCTCCACTGTGGAGCTTTGCAGCTCATTCAGGGTTATCTTTGGTCTCTTTGTTGCCTCTCTGATTAATGCCTTCCTTGGCTGGTCCATGAGTTTTGGTGGTCGGCCCTCTCTTGCCAGGTTTGTTGTGGTGCCATATTCTTTCCATTTTTTAATAATGGCTTTAATGGTGCTCCGTGGGATGTTCAAAGTTTCGGATATTTTTTTATAACCCAACACTGATCTGTACTTCTCCACAACTTTGTCCCTGACCTGTTTGGAGAGCTCCTTGGTCTTCATGGTGCCGCTTACTTGGTGGTGCCCCTTGCTTAGTGGTGTTGCAGACTCTGGGGCCTTTCAGAACAGGTGTATATATACTGAGATCATGTGACAGATCATGTGACACTTAGATTGCACACAGGTGGACTTTATTTAACTAATTATGTGACTTCTGAAGGTAATTGGTTGCACCAGATCTTATTTAGAGGCTTAATAGCAAAGGGGGTTATTTATTTTTTAGAATTTTTTTAAACAAGTTATTTTTTTCATTTCACTTCACCAATTTGGACTATTTTGTGTATGTCCATTGCATGAAATCCAAATAAAAATCAATTTTAATTCCAGGTTGTAAGGCAACAAAATAGGAAAAATGCCAAGGGGGGTCAATACTTTCGCAAGCCACTGTACATCAGCGGCTGAAATCGAGGGAGTGGCTGACACGCCTATAGCCACCCAGGAATAACTGGGCAGAAATGTGGCAAATGAAATTCAATGTCAACATGCAGGTCACAAAAATGTAAGATCCAAATACCAAATGGGGGGTATGACAGGGAGAGAAGGAATTAGAGCTGTAAGTCTATATCCTGACCACAAAGAGCGCTACGTATGGGTAGAGGTGCTTTCCCAGAGATGACTCGACTCTATGGCAGGTTGGAAACAGAAGTCAACCATTTTGGAGAAAAAACGTAGCTGCAGTATGGTTAAACAAATTCACTGTGATCAGCTGCGGGGTACGCAGTGATTGGATAATGCGGGGCGCCAGACTGGGCACAGGGAGGAGTTGGGCAGTACAAAGGGGATGCAGCTACGTGAGTACCGCCGTTTACGCTGAAAGTGTTAAGAAGCTGGAGCGCTGTTTTGTTTTGTTTGTCTGTTGTGTATTGCAGAGGATTAGGGAGCTGCAGCCAAGGAGCCAGAACAAACACCCAGAGCATTTTAATCACCTCACAGCATCGCACTGCACCAGCAGCCTTGGACACAGAACACTTTCCATGCACAAAGAGCAGATTATCATTATTGTGTACTTGTTTTTGTTTGAGATTGAAACCCGCCGTATACCCCCCAATACCATCGCTGGTAGAGGGGCGGATTTATTATTTTATTTATTGTGAATAAATATAGACATTTTGAACAGCAAAGCTATTGTCTGGATATTTATTCTTTATTCATACCACTCACCTCTTGACAGGGGGACAGAACTAAAACAGGCACACTGAGAGAAAGACCTTGGTGTTGTAAAATAAATTACTGTCAGCCACCACACAGTGTGGGGAAACAATCAAAATGGCAAATACAATGCTAGTGTATATAACCAAAAGTGTGGCGTACAAATTCAAAGAGGTTATGATAAGGCTATAAATGCACAAGTGAGACCCCCACTTGAAATCCTGTGTCTAATTCTGGTGACCACAGGATAAATGGGACATTGTGGCCCTGGAGAGAGTCCAAAGAAGAGCAATCAGACTAATGCCAGAAATCAAGAACTGAACTACAAAGATAGGCTGAAATAACTGAATCTATTTAGCCTGTAACAAAGAAAAATAAGAGGGAACTTGATTCAAGTCTTTAAAATCTTAGGAGTTGACAAAGTTAACCCAAACCAATACTTTAAGATACTTTAAGAAACAAGAAACCAGGACCAGAGAGAACAGTTGGAAATCAAGTGAAGATAGACTTAGGACAGAGGGATGGAGACACTTCTTTATACAAAGAGTGGTGAGGGAAAAATTGTTTCATCCCTACACCCGATGTGAATCAACTGGGGCAACACTGGGGAGGCTGAAGGATGAAATGCATAAAACCCTGCACTTTGTAACCAGGGAACTGCAAAGCACCAGATGTACTTTTGCATAACGGCTCTGCAAGATAGAAGGTACGGTAACACTGTAACATGCATTTATTGGCAGTGGTATAAGTCTCCAGATATTTAGCTGGACTGGCAGAAGGTTATGCCGTCTGTTGTCTCCATTCTGGTATCTGAAATTGTAGAAGCATCATGTTATGTGTTTTTTCCATGTATCTGGTTTGCATGTGGAGTATTTGGCATTGCAAAAATTGGAACATGTTCTACAGATGGTGTATTGTATCAGCACTGGCCTCTCGTGTTCTTGGCCCACCACCATTTCACATGTAGGAGTAGATAAATCACTGTAGACATATGTAAAAAAAAAAATCTACTTTTACAGATATAGATAGATCAAGATTTTGACTGTTATGTTAAATTTGACATGGGAAGTGAATATTTAAAAGGGCAACTTGCAAAAATAATACTTCATTTACTTCATCATAAGGCAAGTTAATAGCAATATTACTGGGTTAAGAAGATTTCTATGTCTTTGACCAGTGACCCCAAGTGTCTTTCAAAGAAATACGGGTATATTATGTATTGGGTAATGTATTATTAAACATATATATACAGAACCATCCCAAGTCGAATGAAATTTACTTTTGTCAGCTATTTTAAACAATCAAAACCCTTACCTACAGATTACACAAAGTATATTTAGTCAATTTACGTTAAAACAAGATTAGATTAATTTCCTGATACAGTACTACAAATTTTCTACATGGTACCAAACAAATGTAGCAATTGCTTATTGTAAATTACTTTATAAAATATGAATTCACTAAACACTAATTTCCTGTTAGTGGAGCCCTCCCAGTGAAGAAAAAATGTAAATAAAACAAAATGCTGTAGTTTGAACAGCTGAGTGTAAAGGATATTGGGAAATGTATTAACTTGCATCCAGATTAGTGCCTCTGTAGTGTATTTTAGTGCTGTTTGGAGACTACAGATCCTATGATGCACTTTGAGTTGCTACAGCTTTCATGCTGACGCAATTTTGTTCACCCTTTGCTCACGCGGAGTGTGTTCAATGAACAGAGCGCCCCAGGGTGTTGCGTGGCTTTTCCTATTGAACAATGCAATGCGCACACCATGAGCACTTCCTAAGAGTAGCGAGCCAAGTTCCGAGCTGCCTCGCCGGAGGTTCAAAATGGCCGACCTGCATTATCAGTGCAGTGGCTGCAAATCGATTTTTTCAAATATGGATTTGTATGACCAACACATGTGAGAAGTAATATTTTTTGTTGTCATTTTGGTTTTGTAAAACTGATGATGATTTTTTTTTTTAAAAGTGATGATTATATTAATAAACAACTATTAAATGAAAGAAAAATCAACATATTAGTAGATTTATAAAAAAATTAATAACTTGAAAGAAAATTTACAAAATAAGTCTTTAAATTTGTATTAACAATGAGTTTTGTGCTAACAAAATGCACAACAAAATTATATTTGATCCATTGAAATTTAAGTACAAAGATGCATGTACATCGCTTTCTATTATAATTATTCACTCCAAAATTGTATAGCACAATATCCATGTAGACTGTCTCATAAGAATTTAGAATTAGATTATATTTTGCCATTACGTGCAAAAAGCTTGCAGCCACATATTTGTAAGAAAGACTTAACTGTAGTAAAGTAACTGCCCTCTGTTAATAACTATGTTTTGGTGGTGGGCTAAAAAATGTAGGTTATGTTTTATTTTAGTGTGAGCATGTGGCTGGGTGGTGTTGATTGAATGATTAATGATCAATCAACCCCTCAGCCAAATACTATATAAGGCTCAGCTTCTCCTTGTTAGGAGAGAAGTATGGAGTGAATGTTTGTTTGTACTATTTTATTTTGGTGCTGTAAATTTCAGTAAAGGCTCTCCCCAGCTTTAAAAGTTTTTGTTAAACTATTTATTTTGGCCTTTGTGCCTCTTCCTTTTGTTTCTGTGTATTGTTTATTTGTTTTGTTTATTGCAAATATGCCATAGTGCTAACCCTAAGCAATTCTGTGTCTGAGTCTCTCTCCCTGCTGGTAACACCTGGGCCATGATTCTGACCTGTTTACAGGGTCATATGGGATTGATCAGATTTTTTAGAGCATTATACAGCACCCTGGATTGTATCATCCACCCATCCATGGTGTGGCAGAGCAAAGCTCTGCCCTTTTAAATTGGCAGGGATGGGGTTAACTTCCCCTGCCTGCCTGGGTTTATTATGTTCAGGTGGCTGGGGTTGATTAGTTGATTAGGTTGATTAACGATCAATCAGCGCCCAGCCACCTGATATAAAAGGAGGCCTCAGCTTCTCATTTGGGGAGAGGGAGCTGAGGAAGCAGGTTGGTGTTTGTTTTGTGGTTTTTTGAATTTTCTAAATCCAGTGAAGGCATTGCCCAGCCTGGAAACTTTATTTTTGTGAGTTTTGTTTTTGCTTTATTTGTGTTTGAGTATCTGTTATTTTGCCCTTGTGCACTTTATTTTTGTTTATTTATAATAAAATAGTTATTTTTTTGAACTGCAGTCTGTCTCTGGGCCTCTATCCACTCGCCAGCCTGCCACATTTGGTGTCAGAAGTGGGATAGCGCCACCTAGAGGCTCAGAGCAGTATTTATTTTTTTTTTGAGAAAAAAAAAATGGGAAAGAAGAGCAGACAGTGGAAAAGGCAGGACAAGCAGCAGCTGAAGAAATGTAAGCTGCTGCAGCCACTGCTGGAGGACCCGGCCAGCCTCTTCCCCTGGTGTTCCTGGTGTGGGAAGGAGGACCATCGTTGGCGGTCCTGCCCAGACGTGCCACCGGCAAACTGGTGTGGCCGGTGTGAGGAGGACGGCCACAACTGGGCAGGATGCCCCTACAACCAGGCCCAGGAAGAGGTGCAGTGTTCACCCCGGGCATCAGGGGCCACCCCACTACCTCCAGCACCACCACCTTCACCACCGTCCCAGGAGATCTGGGACTGGTTGATGCACCCTGAGGCAGACCTCGTCCACGATCTCCCCATAGTTATCAACACGCTGTGGTGTCGAGGTGGGAACAGTGGGAGGAACAGCACCACCCGGCCTCCTTCCCAGAGGTTGCCCTCATGGTGGTTAATTACCTGGCGGTAGACATGGGAGATCCACCGGTCACTCCAATAAAGAGAGGTGAGCCGCCTTCCCGAGAGCCAGAGAGGGGCGAGGAGCTGCCGTCGCTCCCAGAGCCAGAGAGGGGTGAGGAGCTGCCGTCGTCCCCAGAGCCAGAGAGGGGTGAGGAGCAGCCGTCGCTCCCAGAGCCAGAGAGGGAGGAGGATCTGCTGTCGCTCCCAGAGCCAGAGAGGGAGGAGGAGCCTGCCGTCACTCCCAGAGCCAGAGAGGGAGGAGGATCTGCTGTCGCTCCCAGAGCCAGAGAGGGAGGAGGATCTGCTGTCGCTCCCAGAGCCAGAGAGGGAGGAGGATCTGCTGTCGCTCCCAGAGCCAGAGAGGGAGGAGGATCTGCTGTCGCTCCCAGAGCCAGAGAGGGAGGAGGATCTGCCGTCGCTCCCAGAGCCAGAGAGGGGTGAGGAGCTGCCGTCGCTCCCAGAGCCAGAGAGGGGTGAGGATCTGCCGTCGCTCCCAGAGCCAGAGAGGGAGGAGGATCTGCTGTCGCTCCCAGAGCCAGAGAGGGAGGAGGAGCCTCCGTCGCTCCCAGAGCCAGAGAGGGAGGAGGATCTGCCGTCGCTCCCAGAGCCAGAGAGGGAGGAGGATCTGCCGTCGCTCCCAGAGCCAGAGAGGGAGGAGGATCTGCCTGTCGCTCCCAGAGCCAGAGAGGGAGGAGGATCTGCTGTCGCTCCCAGAGCCAGAGAGGGAGGAGGATCTGCCGTCGCTCCCAGAGCCAGAGAGGGGTGAGGAGCTGCCGTCGTCCCCAGAGCCAGAGAGGGGTGAGGAGCAGCCGTCGCTCCCAGAGCCAGAGAGGGAGGAGGATCTGCTGTCGCTCCCAGAGCCAGAGAGGGAGGAGGAGCCTCCGTCACTCCCAGAGCCAGAGAGGGAGGAGGAGCCTCCGTCACTCCCAGAGCCAGAGAGGGAGGAGGATCTGCCGTCGCTCCCAGAGCCAGAGAGGGAGGAGGATCTGCCGTCGCTCCCAGAGCCAGAGAGGGAGGAGGATCTGCTGTCGCTCCCAGAGCCAGAGAGGGAGGAGGATCTGCTGTCGCTCCCAGAGCCAGAGAGGGAGGAGGATCTGCTGTCGCTCCCAGAGCCAGAGAGGGAGGAGGATCTGCTGTCGCTCCCAGAGCCAGAGAGGGAGGAGGATCTGCTGTCGCTCCCAGAGCCAGAGAGGGAGGAGGATCTGCTGTCGCTCCCAGAGCCAGAGAGGGAGGAGGATCTGCCGTCGCTCCCAGAGCCAGAGAGGGAGGAGGATCTGCCGTCGCTCCCAGAGCCAGAGAGGGAGGAGGATCTGCCGTCGCTCCCAGAGCCAGAGAGGGAGGAGGATCTGCCGTCGCTCCCAGAGCCAGAGAGGGAGGAGGATCTGCCGTCGCTCCCAGAGCCAGAGAGGGAGGAGGAGCTGCCGTCGCTCCCAGAGCCAGAGAGGGAGTGAGGAGCCGCCGTCGCTCCCAGAGCCAGAGAGGGGTGAGGAGCCTCCGTCGCTCCCAGAGCCAGAGAGGGAGGAGGATCCGCCGTCGCTCCTCAGAGCCCGAGAGGGAGGCGCCGCCGCCGCCTCCGCCACCAGAGGGAGCCGGGGGCCGCCGCCGCCGCCTCCGCCACCAGAGGGAGCCGGGCCGCCGCCGCCGCCTCCGCCACCAGAGGGAGCCGGGCCGCCGCCGCCGCCTCCGCCACCAGAGGGAGCCGGGCCGCCGCCGCCGCCTCCGCCACCAGAGGGAGCCGGGCCGCCTCCGCCACCAGAGGGAGCCGGGCCGCCGCCGCCGCCTCCGCCACCAGAGGGAGCCGGGCCGCCGCCGCCGCCTCCGCCACCAGAGGGAGCCGGTCCGCCGCCGCCGCCTCCGCCACCAGAGGGAGCCGGGCCGCCGCCGCCGCCTCCGCCACCAGAGGGAGCCGGGCCGCCGCCGCCGCCTCCGCCACCAGAGGGAGCCGGGCCGCCGCCGCCGCCTCCGCCACCAGAGGGAGCCGGGCCGCCGCCTCCGCCACCAGAGGGAGCCGGGCCGCCGTCGCCGCCTCCGCCACCAGAGGGAGCCGGGCCGCCGTCGCCGCCTCCGCCACCAGAGGGAGCCGGGCCGCCGTCGCCATGCTACCTTGGACATTCGGGGCCCCCTCAACCAAAGAAGGCTTGGGGGCTCCGACATCAACCCCGCCCACCACCACCCACCATAACAGCCCACCCAAGGGACATAATTGGACTCTTGGGGGGAGGAGGGGGGGGGGGGGGGAAGGGGGGAGTTGGCCGATTGCGGCCGGTGTACGTTGTACATGGGGGGAGGTGTGTGGCAGAGCAAAGCTCTGCCCTTTTAAATTGGCAGGGATGGGGTTAACTTCCCCTGCCTGCCTGGGTTTATTATGTTCAGGTGGCTGGGGTTGATTAGTTGATTAGGTTGATTAACGATCAATCAGCGCCCAGCCACCTGATATAAAAGGAGGCCTCAGCTTCTCATTTGGGGAGAGGGATCTGAGGAAGCAGGTTGGTGTTTGTTTTGTGGTTTTTTGAATTTTCTAAATCCAGTGAAGGCATTGCCCAGCCTGGAAACTTTATTTTTGTGAGTTTTGTTTTTGCTTTATTTGTGTTTGAGTATCTGTTATTTTGCCCTTGTGCACTTTATTTTTGTTTATTTATAATAAAATAGTTATTTTTTTGAACTGCAGTCTGTCTCTGGGCCTCTATCCACTCGCCAGCCTGCCACACATGGTAATCTCAGTAAGGTTGCCTTCAATCTGCACCAGGCGTTCTTGTGTTAAAGGAGATTCCTCCTCACACTCAGCACTGCCCCACCGGTTGGTTTGAGCAATGCAAGAGTCAGCATAACACTCACCACAAAGTCTCCACACATCTTGTCTTCCGCCAATGGCAAAATGGCATTCATTGGTGAATAAAACACTCCACCACTCTCTGCTGCCACCTCAGATGTTCTCTGGCCCACACCACTCTCTCAGCTGTCAGCATTTTACCCCTGAATGGCCTCCGAGCATGCAAATAATTTTCAAGCAGATGGCGAGCTACAGTCATTCTGCTGATGCAAGGGTTATTTTTTCTTGAAATGTATTATACTATAGCCACTGCAGTCTGAAAACAATTACGCAGATGGATCAGTTGGATGTGAGGGACCTTGGCTGGTGTGGTGACCCTCCGCCTTCCAGGACGTGGCATGTCCCTCACAGAGCCAGTTTCCTGGTTTCTCTGGACTAGTCTGAAGATTGTTGATGCAGAACATCTCATTCTCTAGGCAACTTCTCTCACAGACAGGCAGCCTTCAATCATGCTGAAAGCAACCAGGCGATCTTCATTACTCAAGCAGGGCATGGTCGTATCTTTCACTGTTCTTGCGTTAATTAAAATCATGTCTTTTCGAATGGCTATTTATACAGATTCTTAATCACCTCATTGAGCACCTTGTGTTGACATGACTTGAGCTCAATATTTTGTTAACTCAAGGAACAATGCAACTCAAACAATCAACAAACCTATCTGCTCACTATTTAAAACATAAAATAACATGTACATGACCAATGAGCTAAAGATGTAATACTTAGACTGCCACAAATTTTCAGTTGGATTTAGGTCGGGGCTCTAACTGGCCCACTCAGGAACATTTACCTTTTTGTTCCTTAGCCACTCCAGTGTAGCTTTGGCTGTGTGCTTTGGGTCTTTGTCATTCTGAAAGGTGAACTTCCATCTCAGTTTCAGCTTTCTTACAGAGGGCAGCAGGTTTTCCTCAAGGACTTCTCTGTACTTTGCTTCATTCATTTTCCCTTCTATCCTAACAAGTGCCCCTGTCCCTGCCAATGAGAAACATTCCCATAACATGATGCTGCCACCACCATGCTTCACAGTAGGGATGGTGTTCTTTGGGTGATGTGCTGTGTTGGGTTTGCGCCAAACATAGTGCTTTGCATTTAGGCCAAAAAGTTCTATTTTAGTTTCATCAGACAACAAAACATTTTGCCACATGGCTACAGAATTTCCTGAGTGTTTATTGCATACTTCAAATGGGATTCAAGGTGGGCTTTCTTGAGTAAAATACAGGCCAGATTTGTGGAGTGCTTGGGATATTGTTGTCATATGCACACTTTGACCAGTCTTGGCCATGAAAGTCTGTAGCTCTTGCAAAGTTGCCATTGGCCTTGGTAGCCTCTCTGAGCAGTCTCATTCTTGATCGATTATCCAGTTTGGATGGATGGCCTGATCTTGGCAAGGTCTTTGTGGTGCCATACACCTTCCTCTTAATAATAATCGTCCTGACCATGCTCCAAGGGATATTCAAAGCCTATAATTCTAGATTATAAGGCAACAAAAGGTGAACATTTTGAAAGGGGGTGCAAACTTTCTATAGGCACTGTATATATATATATATATATATACACATATATATATATATATATATATATATATATATATATATATATATATATATATATATATATATATATATATATATATATATATATATATATATACAGTACTGTGCAAAAGTTTTAGGCAGGTGTGAAAAAATGCTGTAAAGTAAGAATGCTTTCAAAAATAGACATGTTAATAGTTTTTTAAATAGTTTCAATTAACTAAATGCAAAGTGAGTGAACAGAAGAAAAATCTAAATCAAATCCATATTTGGTGTGACCACCCTTTGCCTATATATAAAGGTGAAAATCCAGAGCAAATCATTAATTTCCCTGTTTTCTGTGTAAACTGGACACATTGGGTCAAATTCACATAGCTTTAAAGATCAAGTAGCTGGTGGCAACAAACTCTGTTCTTTATTTAGACACTTCCACAAAATAGAAAGCTGAGGACTGAAAGCAGATGTGAGACATATAGGGGTGGATCAGGTTTCATGTGCTGGGAATATCCTTTACTTTGGTGAAGAAGGAAATTAACAGCCAATCATATTCATTCATCACAGAGATCAAGGGTTTCATGTTTTTTGGTGAAGCATTAGGAGCCTTGGTAAGTACAGGCTCTAATCTTAAAGGTAAATGTGTGATTGACTAAGTCACCCCAAAACAGAAATTAAAACTAAAACCATCTCGCTTTATTTGATCTTACCATAAACTGCATTTAGAACTTTTTAGTAGAATTCATTTTTATGGGTCTTTGACACTGATGCTTCATTTATTTATTATGTCCTGAAAAGAGTAACTGCAACAATTACAAGAAAAAGATAAGAGATTAATGAGGTGTTTCATTTGCCCACATTTTTGAAAAAAATGTTCCATATTTTAATGTTAGAAAGCCTTGCATGATTTATATGACATGTGTGTCTAACACTGTCTGTTGAGGCAAGAATGTTGTAGTAGTTTTGGCAGCCATTATCTGTTCAGGAAATGTGCCTCCCACAGGCACCACAAATAAGCATGGGAGATTGGATATTTTTTTTTTTATTTAGTGTGCCCAATTATTTTCCCTGTGTTTTCTTCCATATATGGAATGTCCATTTTTTTCCCCCTAACTGCAGAAATTCCCCACACAGTTCAGGAGACCTGAAGGTTCAGTGGGCGTCCTCCAATCCCACGATCGAGCCAGCTTCCTTTTCCATCCAGGAACTCAGAAGTGGATGTCAGTGAGCTAGCGACCTCTGAAGGACAAAAGCCAGTCCTGCAGGTGTCTGCTTTTGAGCTCACTGGATGTCTGGCCAGCAGGGTTCATTGTAGTGCGATAAGGAGAAACAGTCCCTGACGGTTTTCCCTTCCGAACCCAAGAGAGCGCCAGAGCCAATGCAACGCTCCTTTTAGAATCCCCAGTGAAGACCAGTGACTTCACACAGCCAAGACACGAACCTGCGCTGTATAACAACGTGCAGCTGTGCTTTTAACAGGTGAGCCACTCGGTGACCCCATTGAATACTTTTCTGATTGACTATACTCGATGAGTTCATATATTTATTACACCATTCTAAAACATATGATATGTTTATTTGCACCATTATCTTGAAGCCTTAAATTAATATTCACTCTGTACCCGTGCTGACCTTGCCATGCGGCGAAAAAGTGGGGCCCGCCAGGTTCGGCTGATGGGAAACAAAGGAAGCACCCTGATTGGCCGGCAGGGCCTTTCTGTTGGGCTAGATCTGAAAATTAAACCCTCATCTGCATGAAAGTTTGAAGGGTCTGGGGGTATAAGAGCAGCCTGTGCCAGCTTGTGTGAGATGTTTAACCTTTTATGCAAAATAAAATAACCTGCTTCTACGCGCCCTCTTTCGCAAACTTGTTACAATATATAGCCTTTACATCTTATGTAATTATTCAAATTTCTGATTGGTCAGCACCAGCTGTGTATATAAGCACTTATCAATGGATAGCAGTAATTTACAGACAGTCAAGGATAAATGTACTCTTGTTTAAACAAAGCTTGCAATAGACAGTATCAAAACCTGTTACCCGAATTGAACTTAACATGAGTCACTTCAAATTAATACCACCATCACACCAAAAACAGCAACTGGTTTTTTTATTATTTCTTGGCTGACACCTGGTGGCAAAAACAAGTTGTAACATGATAAATGTGTAAGTAATTGCATGTTTTTCTTTAATTGTATTTTAAGTAGCTTTTGGTTGATGATTTTGACTGTACAGCCATTATGTTTGTGTAGTCCCAGAGTCTGTGAAAATAGCCCGTAGTTGATTTATCATAGGTGATAATATAGACAATATAAAAAGCATGGCATTTTACTATTTTGTAAAATTAGAGTTAGTTTATAGGTTTTTATCTTTTTGAGGCTGAATAACGCATTGTGCTACACAAGAAAAAAAAAGTGTGATACACTTTTTTGGAAATCTTTATGCAAAATACACCTAGTACTGAATTTTTATCCAAACTCTATCTTTTTTTTTTTTATCAAATGATAAAAAATCTAAATATATGTTAAACTTATAACATAAGAACCATTTTAACAGTTCATCAGCATTTTAATTAAAAATGTAGAACTATGTTGTCTAAAAATCTGCTTAATATCAGTATGACATAGTTGACATGTACTCGATAGAGTTGACGCAATGTCTGATGGAGGTGACTATAAAGGAAAAAATGCTTTTTGAAAAATGCTAAACTAGGCATCAACTTCTGTGGACACCATAAATACCAGAGAAAAAAAAACAAATCTATCTATGGATCTTGATCAGTGTGTTGGTCTCTGCTAGCTTGTACAAATCAAGAGATGAAGAAAAAAAAAAAACCTGACATCTCAAAAATATGGACAAACCTATCAAAGCCATGGTCCTGATATATAAAATGTGAAATTTATGAGGTTGGTCGCAGTCTTTTAAGATGATCATCCTTTGTAAAATCCATTACTTTTGTATGATGCTATATCTCTCTCGTGCTGCTTGCAAGAATAGGAGAGGCATTTCCAGTCAACTTAAAGAGTAAGTAGCAGGGTTCCAAAAAATATAGTGTTATACGCCCCCACGTTTAAATAATGTACCTATCATTTTTCTTTTCATTGTTAACATCCTGACAACTTTTTACACTTATAACTTTAAAGTCTGTTTCCAAGCTCTTTTCAAAATGTCTGCTTTACTGCACTGGGGTTTGAGATCTGTCCTCTATCACTGCAGGAAGAGCGACTTATTATTATTTTTTAAAACATAACAACAAGTGCTCTGGCTTTTCTGTTCCGTACCACATCATGGATCGTTATTGCTGTGTTACCTATTTGAGTGCACATTTTAAAAAGAGCTTTGAAACAGACTTTAAAGTTGTAAGTGTAAAACGTCAGGATGTTAACAATGAAAGGTAGGATGTAGCCATGGGGGTGTAGAAATTCCACTTTCAGGTCTTGATGTTCGACATCTACCTTGATGATTTTAGCTAACCACCAGTGATTGTCATAAATGACTGCTAGACAGTCTCTAAATTGCAGGCTTTTAAGAGTGATTTCTATGGTTGTTCCATCTGGACCATTCACAGGTTTGTCATCTACTTCCTCCATCAGCTGAGCCAAAGGGCTCCCTTTCTTGACCTCAGTTACTTCCTTATTGGAGGCTGTATGGTCCATTGGTTAACGAAACGGGCTTGTAAATGGGAGATCCGCAATTCACATCCTAGCTCAGACACTGACTCATTGTGTGACCCTGAGCAAGTCATTTAACCTCCTTGTGCTCCATCTTATGGGTAAGATGTTGTTGTAACTGACTCTGCAGCAGATGCATAGTTCACTCACCCTAGTCTTGTATCTTGTAAAGCGCTTTGTGATGGTGGTCCACTATGAAAGGCGCTATATAAAGATTATTATTTCCAGCTATATAGACACCTCTGTAGATACACCTGGTTTATTTCTGACATCCTCTGAGTATACTTGCAAACTTGTGCAACCTGGATTGATACAATGGCAGAGAGATTGCTTGTGGCACAAACATAACAGTATTCTGTGGTGTAACAAATTTCCATCAGGAACAACTTGGTGAACTTTCCTGGCTGATGGCAAAGTTTTGAGATTTGAAGCAGAAGCCAATCAAACATGTCAATCTTTCCTCAACATAACAGTTGGATAGATCGCAGACTATTAAGGACAAGGCTGTCAGTTGTTCTCTTCGTGGTCCCTCCAATTCCATCGGAAGTTCCTTTTCCAAGTGAGGTTGGAAAAAATTCCAAGTGGCTCCTTTAAATCCTAATGTATGTGGAACAAGAGAAAGACAACATCAATTGTTCTTATTATATTGCTTATGGACCATCTGACCGAATGTTTCAATATTTAGATGTTTCCTGCAGATGCTTTTCAATGAAGGTTCCATATACACTCAGATTGATGCTGCATCCTGATGTTTGGATCCTGTAACTGTACAAAAACCTGACTTATCATGCTTTGCATAGAATATCCCAGTGTGCAAGTTTAATTGACGAGGTTAATTGGTACACCTTCTGATGTCATTTCCTCAATTCTCTCCCACTGTTTACATGTCACTTGTGTGTAACATTCTGGGTCTAAAATCTAATTTTTGTTTAAGCATTACTGACATGTTCGAAGATAACATGCTTCACATGCTGGAGAGCAATAGACTGAAAGCTGTATTCTAGTCTCATTGATAGCACAGAACCAGAGGATTTAAAAACCTCTAGCACTAAAGATCCATTTTCATGGTACTGACACAGAAATGTTTGACGGTTTGTGGTTTTTGGTGCTCAGAATGAAGAATAACTGAGTTTTATAGTTGGGTTTTCTATAAGGAATTATGTGTGGAGGTTTTAGGTGGTCCATATACTTTATCTAAAAAAATAGAGAAGAGTTTGCAAAAAAACAGTTATTTCACTGAAACTATTGAAATAATGCATATTTTCTTTCCGTTCCGCATCGAGGACCCTATACACGACGATGCTCCACACTCTCCACTTCCTTGCCCTCGTCTCCCGCCGAGATACCGCTTGGCGGCATCCCCAGTGGGCTGCTCTGTACAACCTGCTAGTCCCGAGAGAAGCTGGAGTTCTAGGGTGGAGAGTCCTCCACGGAGCCGTCGTGTCAGGAGAGTTCCTGCGTCACTTTACCGCCCTTTCTGCAGTCAGTCCGACTCGATGGTTTCTATTTATTTTTTCTGCGCCACGCTCCTCCTGAAAAAGCTCCTGCTGCAGTTCCCTACACTCATTTTTTCGGGTACCCTGTTCGTAGCTCCACCAAGACAAGAGACCACCTGGTGAATATGCTCCTGGCTCTTGGTAGACTGGTCATCTACAAGACCAGGAAGCATAAGATCACCAGGGAGGGTCTCTCTAACTGCGGAGCCATGTTCAGGGCCCTGCACCTGTACCAGATTAATTTGGAGCACTGCTGTCAAAATGACGGCCCTTGTCTTAATGGTGTCCATACCACCCCCTTTCTCTGACTATTTAATTTGCAGTCTTTTTCAAGTGGCGCCTTTTTTAAATTTAAATCAACATTACCTGTCAGGACAGTCTTTGTTTAGCACCCCCTTTTGCCTAGCGATTTTGGTAAAAAAAAGTTTTCGACACCTGACTCTGAGTAGCTGGTATAATCCCCCTATTATATACTATATAATAATAATAATAATAATAATAATAATAATAATAATAATAATAATAATAATAGAATTCGTAGCCTCCTTTTAAGCCTTTCACCAGGAATCCTAAATTAATCTCACACACACACACACAGTGACTTAAAACCAACTGTATTTGCAGTGATCTCGGTCTTTTTTTTTTAATCTCCCAAAATTTGTACAGACTCCCTTGAACGAACGAAAAAAAAAGTATTTCCTGAATCAAAGGTCAACTCTGCAAATCCTCCTGTGCCACGCAGGAGGAGCGACGACTACATCCGGGTGAAAGAATACTTGTAAAGCTGTGAGTAGGACCTGAAGAGGATATATCATTTAAAAATTTCATTGTTATTACTTAATCGCAGTCTACCTTAGTGTACTGGACGTAAACTTACCAAACATTTAGGATTTTACCATAGAACAAAGTAAAAATAAATAAATAAGATTTGAAAACGTTTTTCATTCACATCCGGATTTGGTACAGGGGTATAGCATTTCTAAATAGATTTAAATGTGTTGATGTTTAATATAGTATCGGTTTTTATACTTGTTTTATTTTTATTTTTTTATCTGCAGGTCTTGTCGTAGGGTCGAAATCCACCGTGAGTGCGTCTGTCTCCCCTTGTTTGAAGATGTATGGTGCTAATATCGGAGTGCTCCTGCAGGTGCTGTGGGCCCAGCTCCTGTTGGGGTGGGTCCGGGGCTCCGAGCTTACTTTTGAACTCCCAGACAACGCCAAGCAGTGCTTCTACGAGGAAATCACAATCGGGACCAAGTGTACCCTGGAGTTCCAGGTAAGGTTTAAAAATAAACGACATTACTGGCATATTTCTATTGGTAATTGCAAGATGGATGAAAGAAATTGAGGTGACTGGTATATTCCACACCCAGTTGACACTGATGAACAGTCACAGTACGACTGAAAAAGTATACATAATCCTATCGATTGTTTTTTCAATACAGTACTAAACATATTGGCATTTCTCACATTCTGAAAACGTTGTGCAGATGCAGTAATTGTCTTAATTGTAAAATCTGAAGTTAATGCAGTAAAATACAATGGCTGTTTCTCTAACCTGTGCCGCCCTTCTCCCAACATGTCATTCGTTTCCTCCCTAAACAAACAGATCGTTATGGGGGTGCGTCTGTTTATCTATATATCTATATCTAGCTGTAGAGACAGAGCGACTACATTACGTTCTTAGGTTTATTCGCAAGTGAGTTTATGGCCGCTGTGAGACTCGTACTCTATACTACAGCATTCCTGAAGTCTTGTGCTGCATATACAGTTGTATTTGAAAAGAGTGCATTAAAACTCACATTTGTGCACTTGGTTTCCAGCAGTTGTCCATGGAGATTTCAAATTTCGTATTGATACTGTGTTCTAGGTTGTCACTGGCGGTCACTACGATGTGGATTGTCGACTTGAAGATCCAGAGGGAAACGTCCTCTATAAGGAAATGAAGAAGCAGTATGACAGCTTTACTTTCACTGCAGCAAGGAATGGGTCTTATAAATTCTGTTTTAGCAATGAGTTCTCCACCTTCACACACAAGACTGTCTACTTTGACTTCCAAGTTGGAGAAGATCCTCCTCTGTTTCCCAATGAGAACAGAGTTACTGCATTGACTCAGGTATGCTACATAGAGTAGGGACTATGCTACTTAGAAAAAAAGTTATGGAAAATAATCTACAGGTAAAAAGTACATTTTAAAACATATTCTTTCTTGAACCGGTGACCATATTCATTTACATTGTGCCAAGTAAAGGTTGAACATTTTAATCTTAAACAAAACCTGGGAATGCCATTAGTTAATGGATGTATTTTTTAAAAATAACTGTATGAAGCTTTTGTTTCATTTTCTTCACCACAGATGGAGTCTGCTTGCGTTTCAATTCACGAAGCCTTGAAGTCTGTTATCGACTATCAGACCCACTTTCGCCTGAGGGAAGCTCAAGGACGTAGCCGTGCAGAGGACCTGAACACCAGAGTAGCTTTCTGGTCCATTGGAGAAGCAGTTATCCTTCTAATTGTTAGCATTGGCCAGGTGGTCCTCCTAAGGAGCTTTTTCTCAGACAGGAAAACCACCACAACCCGTGTTGGATCCTAACAAATTGCATTACACAATGCACTCTGTCCACAACCACACAACCACACAAGCACTGTTCATAAAGTAGGTACCGATGGACTTTCAACAAATAAAATGAAACAGGGTTCGGACCTTTTTGTAAAGCTTACCATTGCTATGGATTTTTCTTTACAATAAATACTGCATTTTGAATTTAAAGATTATCACTGTGTAAACAACCTTTTAAGATCAGAAATAAGGTTAAAAAAACTCTAATTACCTGAAATATGACACTTAATTTTGTTTTATGTGGACTGGACGGTTGACCTCTTCATATCATTTTCTTTTACATTTACTTGTATGAATATATTTGACTTCACAGTAGGTCCCTAAGATTAAATGTCTTTATTTGAACCCTAAGGATCTGGCTGTATGATTTTAATAACCCTGACTTGTCATTAATTCAATGATGTGCATTCTGAAGTTATAGTTGGTTCATTACATCACAGAAGAAAACAACTCTTTGTTTAAAAGTGGTCTGTATATCTAGTTGAATTAAAACGTCCAATATCAACTGTATGCGGCTCTTTCTAGCAATACATATTGTGGAGGTGACTCTCTCAGATTTGACAATAACCATCCAAGCCTTTTACACAAGACTGAAGCTAATTTCTTCATGTCTAAAAAAAGTTAATAGTTTATTTGAGCATTTATGAATACAAGTTGAATGCTAGCATCAGTCTTTGACTATGAACATGTGATTTTATTTCTTTTAAGGTGTGTTTTGGACAGAAACAGTGTAGATGTGATTTAATTTTATTATGTAGGAATAACTGCGGGGGGAAACGACATATTTTCAAGGAGTCTAAGTGGTCAAGGTAGAAATTCAGATGTGTATATATTGGAGGAATGATAGGATATGGGTTTGTTACATCAGAGACCAAAGGCACCTGACAAAGGCAAAGCCAAAAGTGTGCACTAGATGTACATGTGACGTGTATACACAACATACTCTTAAGATATGTAATTATTGAAACACATCATTACAGCTTATATCTGTTAACCACCTCCTCTTTGTACAGATAGGGTTGGCAAAAGGAATGTTATTTCCACCTAAATGTTTGCTCCATATTTTTCGCTTTTACTAAAACATAAGAAATTGGGCCTATAATATATGCATTTCTAATCTTTAATTAGAAAAAAAAAAAAAAACTTTCAGATTACCAAATTGATTAATGGTCATAAAATATCTGAGCAAAGACAAATGGGTTGTTAATTTTAATAGTATGGACTTTCAAGAAATGTGTGTGGCAGAGCTAACCACTAGCTTACAAAAAGAGTTGAAACACATCCTTTCCACCATAAAGACAAGATTTATGTAACATTTTGTACATTTTTTGATATTTTGCTTTTAAGGTTATTTCATTCCTAACAAGGAATTGAGCAGCAGTACAAATAGTTTCTTCTTAAAATACATTTGAGAGTGACTCAAGTATCATGAAGAAACTGACAATTTGGATGGCCATATACAACCTGTCAGTAAATCTTAAACCCTGCTATGTGCACCTCATTGCAAAAATAAGAAAGTTAGCATTGCCTTATTTATGTGACACATATCTCTTATTCCTTAAAGGGTTAGTGTTGCTGCCCGCTTGACTTTACAGCAAAAACATGCATTGGCCCTTTTGGAATGAAGGAAGTGATTTACTGAATTTGCTTGAGTGAATTCAAATTGGATGTGTGTGTGTGTGTGTGTGTGTATATATTTAGGTTTGTCATTTTTTACTGTAGGGCTGTGGGTTTATCAGATTACAGTACTTAATGTGGGTATATTCAGATGATCTAAATGGCAACGACTCCAAATTCTGCCTACATTTAAATAATTCAATTATAAATGCCTTTTATTTACTACGACATGTGGGATGTTGTGTTTTCATAACCTTAGACCTTTTATTAATTGTTTAATAATGCCTATATTTAGATCCGCCCTATGTAGATCAAATGAATAGCCTGTGAGCAAGGATCATTTTACACCTTTTGAACTTCTATTTACATTTTAACCTCTGATTTTACATGCATCAATTTTGAATTTCTAAGGATTATCTAGACGTGTTGCCCAAGGCTTGCTAAATATTCCTGTAACATTACTGGAAAGACTGTATTGAATAAGGTTTGTACATGTCATTTTGTCTACTGTACCTAATAGTTAATTTCTGATCTCCAAACCCCTGTTTATTTTGTTTGTTTTATTTTTTAGAATGTTGTAAAATGTTTGGATGACAGAATGAGCAGACCCTGTGAATAAATATTTTAAAAGTAATACAAATATCTGATTGTTTTGTTTTTGTTGCCAGCCCTTCGTAGGGGTTGCAGTAAAATCTTCCAGCGTTCCATCAAATGAACATGATTGGTATAGTATTGTACAGTTGTGCCTTTTTGTATCTTTCTGATAAATGGTTCTAAGTTTGAAATCTTTATGTGCATTTTAGAAATTGATGCCCCAAAGAAGTTTTTTTTTTTTTTTTTTTTTTCATGTATTTGATAGTGAACAGTTATTTCTGATTTTGTTTATTGGCTTCACCAATTGGTGTAATTAAGTTCTAAGAGACTTAAAAGTGGTACTAGCAAACTTAAAAAAAATAAAAATGAACATACCTGACAGTTCCATTTGCTATAACTATCTGGAATGTGCATTTTTGAAAGAGACACATGTAAAATAATTTATTTTTTTATGGTATCTGGCAATATACTTGGTAAAAAAAAAAGAAAATCACTCTTTGCAAACAATATGTATGGAATTATGTTATCAATAACCATTTTAATAGAAACCAGGAGGTGTAATGGTCACCATGAGGGTTACACCTCATTTTGGCTTTGTTCAAAAATCTCCATGGTCTTAAAATATTTAGTTAATATAGTTGCTCTGTGTAATCCACGCATTTTGTGATGTTTGGTCACTTAAGAATTTATCAGCATGAGTTAAAAGGCTTATGTGAAATTCAAAATGGATCAATCATTAAACAAAACTAATAGATTCATAATAAAAAAATCCTTCTCAATCGGGGAACCCAACAAAATAAATAAGGCAAATGAAATTTGGGGGTGAATAGACCTTTCAAGACTTGTACCTGTACCTAGCAGACCCATCCTTTGCCCTGTCTAATGGAATCAAATGCTTGCTGAGAATTTGTACAGCATGATGCAAGCTTGTGTATTAACGACCTTGTGTTCTGTCACCTGAACATGATCTAGGCAGCGGGACTTCAACAAAACACAGATGGCAATATCCCCTGCAGGAAAATGTTTTTATTGGTAACCTGTTCATGTTTTTTATGTTGCGCTTTTGCCATCTGTTACCTTGGATGCCCCATTCTAGAACTGCAGTCTGAGAATGCAGCTAAATCAGCAGTCCGACTCTTAATTCCCAAACATTCCAAGACACCTTTTTTTCTATTTGTTTGATTTATAAGAAGTGTAAGTACAATATCAACTTTATTAACTTTGTGTATTAATAATAAATGGTGTAGATTTTTGGGAGGTCTAAAACTCCACAATGGACCATCAAACCAACTGTTTGCTAATTAAACCATTATATTATTTAATAAATACAAAAATAAAATCATGGCTTTTGTTTTAAGAAGGTTTACCTTGCTTTATTTTTAGCTTACCACTGAACCAACACTGACCAAGCAATTTGTTGCACTACAAATGATTGCCACATTGTGGTGCTATATTCATATTTTCCATACAAAAAAGGGGCAACAGACAATCCCTCAAGCATATTCACATACAACTGTCTTTGGTGGGTTACTGTGTTTACTGCACTTTCACAGAGAAAATGGGGTAGCACAAGTTTCAACAAAATCTGCTTCAGGGATGAAAGAATGCTTGAGGACTTTTGAAGCAAAGCAATTTGACCTATTGCTTTATTATTAAGTGTAATTTGGCAAACTAATTGTGACATTTACAGTTGAAATCTACACTGCAGACCAGTATGCCAGTCTAAGTAAGATATCTCAACTGCAGACCACTTTTGTAGTTTACAGAAGGTAACCACTTAAAACAGACCAGTAAACTAACCTTACACAGGCCCATACATATATATATATATATATATATATATATATATTATATATATATATATATATATATATATATATATATATATATACAGTGGCTTGCAAAAATATTCAAGCCCCTGACCAATTCTCTCATATTACTGAATTACAAATGGTACATTGAAATTTCGTTCTGTTCGATATTTTATTTTAAAAGACTCAAAATCAATTATTGTAAGGTGACATTGGTTTTATGTTCGGAAATATTTTTAAGAAAAATAAAAAACTGAAATATTTGGTGCTATATTGTATTGTATGTGCGTGTGTGTATACATATATATTTACTTTTCAGTAATAGACACTGAAACTCATTTATTAAGGTTATCTTTCTATAAAGTTACTTAGTGTTGAAGGACTACAGTTACATCTCACGTGTGTCGATTGTAATTAAACTCACAATGAAGTCTACTAGTTAGAGCTGTAATGCAACTCCCTCTCCTCTTGATCGTCCTGTTTTCTTTCAAACGCTGATTCATCAGTAGCCATGGTAAACAAAACAGATCTCAGTATTGAATGTGCGTTGAGCCACCTACTGACAGATATTAGTAATGAATTGTGTAACTTTACAACCTCACCCTCAACTTTCTTCTGGGGATATCAACCTATCAGTAGGTGTTTAGAGCAGTTAACATTCATGAATTTGTGCATGCCTTTGCATTAAACAGAGAAGGAAACAAATATGAATGCTGACAAAACAGAATGGCATGTTTGAATGAGTAGATATAAACACCTGCAATAGTCAGTGACAATGGCTTAAAATTGTATAAGCTAATTTTATTGCTCACTCACTAGACACATAAAAAACAAATAATTGTGCCCATTTCTCGAATTTAAACTTCTTCCAAAAACAGAAAATTAAGAGTTTAATTAAGGACATTGCTTAAATAAAGTCATTTTGCTGCATAAAATGGAGAATGACATGAATGGAGCTGACTAGTAAATATGATATTGCAGAGTTCAGAGACCTGAATTTGATCAACATTCAGTTTCCTTTAAGCTTCTAAATATTTCATTTGCAAGTTTTTAGACTCCCTTACTCCCTTACAGATTAGTCTGTTTTTGATGTAACTGAAAATACTTCCAGAAAAACACATGACTGGTGTGACCGGTATCACAGAAATGGGTCTGTGAAACTAAATGCATATGTCTGTAGCTGGTAGCAAATAAAGTGTGTAACACACAGTAAATGTTTGGATTCGCAAGAGTGCCTAGTAACAGAGTTATGCATCCCACTGTCTCAAACTGCTGAGAGGCAGACTTTACCTCCCACACATTAAATAACTAATAACAGTATCTTATTAGGATTCCATTGCAAAAATGAAACATTCCTCTTCTCCTGTTTGGGGATGGATCAAATTAAAAAATTATTTTCCCACGGGCAAATTTTAAACGTGTTACTTTTTGCACCATTTCGTATACAGTGACTATTTAATCTGGAAACAATGCACTCCAAATTTCAGAAAAGTTCAGTATGATAAATCAGGGGTTCATAAAAATCTTTAAACAATACAAAGGTTCCTAACAAGTATGTTTCCATGCAACATGTTTTTCAACTGAAGCATACTTTAGAACTGAATTTATAGTGCAGAAACCAAAAACAGCTTGCAGTATCAATGCAATGTCCAGCAGGTGGCATTGGCGTATATACACAGTACACAGTATCTACTACAGCTGATGATGTAAATAACACTGTCAGTAAGTGGCTTTTGTTGTCAGAAAAAAATGTAATCTGTATATCCCTCACCATGTGGATGAGTCTGTATTTGATTGCTGTAGCTTCTGGTTTTAGTCCTTTTGATCAAACAACTCTTATTCTTGATTATATCCAGCATGAACTTGAAGTATATACAAACACCTCCTGCTAAACAATTAATAAAATAACGAGTATAGAAAATATAACCGCAAGTGTGGTAGTCGGAATCAACCACAGGAAGGTAACAAGCATGCATGGGACATTTTAAGTTTAACTGTTTATACCAATCATGCCCCTTGGTGCCATAGGTAATAAACTTTATGTGTCAGTCATTTTAAAATAATTTGGTAGTGGTTTATTGAAATGTTTATGTAAAATATTAAAGTTGGAAAAAAATGCATGTTTTGGTTTGTAAAGGCATTTTGATTTGTATTTATTTGCAGGTCACCATTACATCAAATTTAAATAATGGTTTCTGCTGGACAGAGAAATCATTCAGGATTTGTGTGCAAAATGGCATATAAGGATGACTCAATAAACAGACATACAGATTGGCATTGTGGAGGGGCAATGACCTGCAGTGTCATAATTACCACTGCTGCAGATTTAAATGATGAAGTATCTGCTGGTAACAGGCAGCACATAGATTCTGAAAATACTTTACATCAATTTTCCCATTTTTTAAGTATTCTTGATTAGAGTTCTGGTTAAATATCTTTCCTTGCTAAGAGATTCCTACAATGCAGCTCAGTGACCCCAGCTTGTGAGCAGTGTGGACAGGTGAACAGCAGTTATTATTTGAATAGCTTGTTACTGATTTTGCATTTCATTATTTATTCAGTAAACCTATGGAAGTATTGCACTTCATTTACTATAGGGATAGAAGACACAGGACACAGGTGAGCTACTTTCAGGTCAGGTCGTTTTCCTCAGGTCTTTCCTATTCTATATTTGGGTCATATTCGATGCTGCTGTAAACGTTGTGCGCTCCAATATGCAATATGCAGAAAACCATAGCAATTGAAAATCAGTTTTTAAATGTAAAAACCTTTTGTTATTGCAGCTGCACAGCCAAAAACATGGGATGCATACCATATTGAACATTTACAATGCAAACATCACTTTTGTATAGCTACAATTGAAGTGAAACTAACTACTACAAATAGGATATGGAGGGCTTGTGTAAAATGGAAAATATCAAATGGAAAATGTTTATTGTAGAAAGAACAAAAGAGCCTGTTCTTAAAATGTTTACTCCAGTCTGTAATTTAATCCTATATTTCCAAGGTGAAAACCAATGTCGGTATTATAAAAATCATATTAACCAGAGTGTGCTTAAGAGACACCTTTCTAAAAATAGGAAACACAGACTGCAATAAACCCTTTGAGGATTAGACCTGCTTGTGTTAAAAAAAGATCAAGATTATAGGTTTATTCCACTATGGAAGTCTGGACAGGTTTCTCAATGTTTGAGGAATAAATCTAAACTTGTTCTCTTTGTACATTGTGTTTTCTTTCTTTCTACAATTAATGTTTCTGTTTTACTGTACATTTGAATACATTTTATACTGTACTTGCACAAAGGCTTTTTGTGGAATATGATATTTGCTATTTAAAATAACTAATAAACAAAACTGTTGTAGTTTTTTGAGGGTTAGTAAATGATATATTTAGCAATGTTATCAACCACATGCTTCTCTTACTCCCCAGGAAAATAATATTACATTTATAATCTGTTAATGCATCAGCTATGCTATGGGTGGAAGTCTTATAAAGCATGTGACTTTAGAATCAAAGAGCTGAAGAAGTGTGTCCAGCACTATGTTAGCACATAATGTGGACACTAGGAAAAACAGGATGCATTTTTCCTTAATGGCTAAGAGAACCACAAAGAAAACAGTCATGGTAACTACACCATATATTGTAGGACAATCTACATTTTTATGAATAGTTTTTGAAAATCTTTTTGTCTTTTTTCCCTTTCTTATCATTAATGAGATGAATAGGATAGACAGAAGCTATTTCTACACAAGTCGAGTTGTCCTGTTGATTAGATATATGCATTTTTTTTAAAATTTGGACATAGTATCTCATATTTGTGTGTACTGTAAATGGCAGCAAGAGATTATATTATTATTTATTTTCCCTCTAAAAAACTATGTGCATTCCTTGCCATGTTGTTTTTTTTTCAGTTTGATATATTATTAATTATATTACAGTATTAATAACAGAACCATCAGTAACTTGAAATGGTTGTTCACTATGACCTATATTCACTGCATGTCTATGTAAATAAGTAAAACAAACAGACAGGGTTCCTCCACCCCCAGATTCTGATATATTTTACAGTATGTTAAATAATGTGTGTGGCAGGTCAGACGCCCGCAGTGTAAAGATTGTGTATTGTGAATGAAAGTTAATTCCATCCCTGCCAGAACCCATGGGTTGGCCATTCCTAATTAGATGATTAAGTGCTAATTGGGGAATGTTTTTTTGACTCACAAGGTTAGGGCACAAATATGATATAGATGTTATGTGCATATCTCCTGTCCCACTGGGACAAGACAGAGGCACAAGCGAAATATCAAGAAACATTTTTGTTTTGTTTTTTTAAAGGAAATGTATTCAGTTGAACTCTGATATGTTGTCATGTGACTGAACCTTATATCCACAATACTTCTGTTGCCTGGACACATTACACACAGTAGACAATCGCTAATCTTAATCAGCTGGGAGTAGACCCTATTCTGATTAGGCTAGTGGGTACGTTTCTGTTATTCTACACATTTTTGTCTCTGTTGGGAGGAAAATACAAAGAAATAAAGTAATTTAAAAGTATGTCGGACACCGTACTTTACACACATGGGCACTGTTGTATTGCAGTATTATTTAACTGCAATTCTCCTGAGAGGAAATTCAGTTTCTAGAGCTGCTCTCACCATGCAATTCATTATGATGGCATGGTTTGGATTATAAAATAGTTTGGACTACCAGGATTTGGATTATTGAAAGCCTACTGTACTGTAGGTTCAATTGACAACTATTCTCATAGCATCACAGTAACTGTATATTCTTGTGGTAACCTTGAATGCATTAATTGTCGCTGTTAAACTCTTAAGCACAATATACATGAGTCATAGCCATGCGGATAAACAGTTTAATGGTTCACAAGCACTGGGGGAATATTTATTTATTTATTTTTTACTAAATGCATGAATACAAATGAGAAGAGGCTTGTTCAGGTGCAATAAACATTGCCTGAAACACATGAATTGATTGATGATGTTGACACAGAGTGCTGTTTATCTTTGGTCTCAAATATTTATTTTGATAAATGATGCCACTAATGAAGTATATGCACTTCAGTTGATTCTCAGCTACACTGAGTCTCACTGAAAATCCAGTTTCAAAAGTTCTATTAAAGCAGACTTAGATACTAGTCAAGATGACAAACTAAAGCTAATGCCTTCATCAGTGTTTTTCATCATTATACTTTGTGGAGTTTATTTGCCTTGATTGGCTGTTTCAACTTTTTTTTTTTTTTACTTTTTTAAGTACCTTAAAGAGATAACTGTCATATATAAATATCTGGTCTGGAATTGTTGGCATTCCAGCCACCTGGAAAGGCACATTCTAATCCGACATATAATGTCCATGTATAAATGGACATATGAACAAAGATGTATATATACCCAATATCAATACTGTGCTAGCATCTTGATTTTATAACTCAATGTCGATCAATGCTCCAATGTGTCATTATTATCACATGACTCGTGTTCTTATGCTTATGTGTTCTTTTTTTTTTTTTTTTTTTTTTTTTTACTGCTTTAGCACGGCTTTGTCCTATTTAATAAAATCACCAGATAATATAACTTTCAGGGCAGTCTCTGAGCAAGCCTGAATAAGCCTGTGCAACGTCAAATTTTTTTGTTGACTTTATGGAGCATGCAATTTATCCATGAACTCTGAAACAACAAAAACAATCTGCTTGTTATGCAGAAAGCATAGCCCCCCCATCCCAATGCAATACTGCTGCATAGTGCAAACAATCCCAATTAGGAGCTGGGCCCAGATCACTTAAACTCATATTATAGTCCCCCAAACAGTCTTTAGGTGAATATCTCATTGCAAATTCACCAAATCTATCAGCTCTCTGGAAAGACACATCATTATTATTACAGTTATTACATTGCAGTTACCATAGTATTGGTATCATTGTCACAGTTTTTTGCATGCATATATATATATATATATATATATATATATATATATATATATATATATATATATATATATATATATATATATTTCATTTGAAAATGAGTCATGTGTTGTTAGTATCTCAGCAAATTATTAGAATGCCATTGTGTGGGCTGTTGCCTTAACTCTTTTCAATGCTTTATCAGAGGGTGTTTGCTGAAGGTGGAAAAAAGATTTTCTACCTTGATTTACAGTTCTTCAAATGGTTGTATCCTGGTGGCAGAATGGAATTGATCATGCGGGCTGGTACAGGTCTATTCTTTAGACACAGTGACCTGTACACCACCTTCTAATAATCTTGTCTAGGGTTTGCCCTCTCTTTATTCCTTGGTTGATCTTCCTGATTTAATCTGGTATGGCTCCTGGTAACTCGTATTGATGTATTAAGCTGTTTGTAAATGATTTATAAATCGAGTAGAGAGAAGGTGACGGGAAAAAAAAGCAATTTGAATTAGTTTTCTGATCTTCTTGAAAAGAAAACACAGCATGCTCTTTGAAGAGTATTAGTAGAAGTAATGACAAATATGGTTTAGAGTCTCACCACCTGTCACAGAACCAGGGAGGGGCATTCACTTTGCGTAACAGTACAGTACAATGCATAAAGAAGTAGCAATAGCTTATCTGCGACTAAGGACTTAAACTAAAGGATTTATCTTTCCCTTGTGTAGCAACATGCCAGTCATCAGGGGAGCACAATGGCATGTTTTTTTATTATCACAATACGCTGAGAACTTCATGTGCTGTAAGGCTGGACAGACAGGACCAGACTAACGGTTGTGACACTGGTTTGGAATGTAGAGTGAAATCCTACAAATAATGTAGCAAGCATGTAAAAAATGCATCGCTGAAGTAACGCCCAAGGAGCGTGCCTGATTGTCTCACTGACTGATTAAATTCAAAGGCAGAAACTATTTTCATTCAGCTACAACCTTTGGACGGTCTGCTTTCTGATAGTGTAGCTATTTCTGCCTAGTCACTCAGCTGTGCCTGACTCTTTGGTCTTGTTGAAACACCACCTGCATTCTTGAGTGAGTTCACGTCTGTCCCTTTTATAGTTTCTGGTTGTCGTTCAGTTTGATACATTGATTAAAAATCCACCCATACTGTCTTAACTGATGAGGCAATGTAAAGTGTGTGTGTGTGCTGGCTGTTTAGGTGAGTTTTGTTTGAATATGAGACTGTTCCTTTAAATAGTAAATGCAAGCCTCCAACCACGTGCGTACTGTATGTACAGAAACCATGTACAACAATAAAATGTCATCAAGCTGCCAAACTACTTAGTTTGCACCTACACAATGATGTTTTGTACAGGTTAATGACTATGTGTAATACTGATGCCATGATCCGATGATAGAATGAAGGGATAAGCCATATAAAGATATGTTATTTAAGAACATAAGAAAGTTTACAAATGAGAGGTGGCCATTCTGCCCATCTTGCTCATTTGGTTGTTAGTAGCTTATTGATCCCAGAATCTCATCAAGCAGCTTCTTGAAGGATCTCAGGCTGTCAGCTTCAACAACATTACTGGGGAGTTGGTTCCAGACCCTCACAATTCTCTGTGTAAAAATAGTGCCTCCTATTTTCTGTTCTGAATGCCTCTTTGTCTAATCTCCATTTGTGACCCCTGGTCCTTGTTTCTTTTTTCAGGTAGAAAAAGTCCCTTGGGTCAACATTGTCAATACCTTTTAGAATTTGGAATGCTTGACTCAGGATATGTCTCTTTTTGTACATGTGAAATGTTTTTGGTCAGATATTCCTTCTTTATTTAACCATTACTTTGTTGCTTTAGACCACTAGACCATGTTAACCTCCCAAATTTCTCTTATAGTTTACCCACGCAGATTTGACTTGATAACCCGTAATAGCAATGGTAGTATTTAATCGTTTATTTAAAAACATGGAAAACAATGATTATCCTGTATGGAGAGTCCCACGTCTGTAACTCTCAATTTAGGTTTTCTAGATGAAAATAAAATGTAAACGTAAGTGTTACAACTTGCCCATGGCTCACCTATATCAATGCAATATCAATTATGTGAAATACAGCATTTTAGTTTCTGAACAAAATGTTTGTTGCCAGGGGACCTTTGCAAAAATACACTACAGTATTGTATATATTTATTGCCAAATTAAACTAATGTATGATGCAGTGTTTTAGACACAGAATATTTGTAAATCAGTCCTGCTGCAGAACAATCAATACTACAAAAGAGATTCAGACGTAATATATTACTGTCATCCAGAGAATGTTGCTCTTGGTGAGACACATTGTTTCAACAGATGAATAAAATAAAAAATTAAACAGATATATAAAAAAAGAAAACGCTACAGAACCATCCCTTGTAAACATGGAATAAACTATAAGCATATTTTAATCTTCTCAAAATAGTACATATAGCCTACACGTTGCACGCTGAACAACATTGCTTCTACAGTATATTTCATTCATCAAATTTCAATAGTGTTTTTTTGTTGTTGTTGCAAATATAGCTGTATATTGTTGTAGCCTACTTGCCATTCAGACAAGTTAAATGCAAATTAGGTTGCACTAGGCATTTCAGGAAGCGTTTTTATTCAGAATTGATAGAACAGGTGATTAAATCCTGCAGCTCATCATTAGTTTTCTTTCTCTAGCAGATCACGACACAGCCGCGTGTTTAGATTGTATTGGTAGAAGTTGAACAGCGTATTATCTGGTGTAGTGCAGGCTTTTAAATGAGTGCGTGGGTTACCTCTGAAACAGTTCACATGCATTGCACGAAAGCACTGTGAGATTTGCAACAATAACACATTTATTCCTGTGTTTTATCTAGAACTTGGAGTGTGGCATGTTAACTATAGGCTTGTAGAGTTTATTTTTGTCAATGAATATAAATTGTGTGTATGAAACTATACGTACAGGATATTCCATAAGAGACAAAAAAAAATCCACATGAAATAAAAATCAATCATTTGAAAGCATGTTTATGCTTTTTCTCTTTTTAATGAAAATAAACCTACTCGTGCTTCTTTTAGTGTGTTTCTGTGTAGCGTAGTTCCTCACTTTTTTAATTTTATTTTATACCCAGCCGCGATACATCCCAATTAAAAAGCTAAGGAGCAAGCGAAACCTAGCAATCTAGTCAGCTGGGAGAAGATTCGTCGCATTTCCTGCAAAAATAAAATTCTGATTGGATCTCAAAAACAGATAGTTCAGCTACCCGTGCGATTGGTTCTTTCTCCTGCCAATGCAGAGTTTCCTGTTCGGAGACCTGCCTTTAATGCTTAGTTCCAGTTGAAGTGAATTCAGGCGACATGGAGCCCTCTCGGGAAGTGGATGTGTTCACTTACATAGTTCTCTGATGTCAAATTATACAACTTTTAGCGTTCAATGTCTTGTAAACTTAAGAATTATTCTGGACTGGGTTTTGCTTGTTGTCGGTAAGAAAATAAACACGATATATTTTGGTGAAAAGAAGCAATAAATATCACCGTTTCGGTGTCGTTTGTAGCTTGAAACAGGAAATAGAAGCGGGGGAGCTACGGTAACAACCCTATGCGAAAACCAGTCTGGCCTCTTTTTTAAGCGAGAAGTAAAACTACAAAATATAAGGTCAGGGTTTTCTTAAACTTAAACGAAGCTGAGCACAATAGCTATAAAGAAAAGGACTCACGGGGCATGGGTCCCTCTCGCAAATAAAAACGGGAAGCAGTTTGTTGGGAGTGAATAGACGGCATCTACAGACTGGCCGCAGCCAGAACGACGACTAGACAAAGGAAAACGAAGAGATCTTGCTTAATCTGTTGGTGGGTCACTAGTAAAGCAAAAAAAAAAGTGAGCTGTGTTCACAGCAAAACAAAATGCAGTCAAGACCGACTCCGCATATTAATTTATAACGCTGTCTTAGAATTGAAATGCATTTCATCGTTTGTACTCTACATTAATGAACTTAATACTGCAAGGGTAGACGATATAGTTTTAAAAAACTATTTTACATTGACATGATTACGGGGCTGTCTGTTGAGAAATGAGAAATGCAAGTGTTAACTAGCGCTCCCATGTAAATAAACAATTACTTTACCAAATTAAGCATATACTTTTTTTCTTGTCATATTGGCTGTTATTGCTTTCAGGAATTAAATGGATCTAAAGACGGCGGTGTTCAACGCAGCCCGGGACGGCAAGCTGCGGCTGCTACAAAAACTGTTGGAGAACAAAGCTGAGGATGACATTTCAAAACTGATGGCAGAGAAAACAAATGGGGCCACACCGTTACTGATGGCAGCACGTTACGGGCACCTGGATTTAGTGGAGTACCTTTTGGAGTGCTGCAGGGCCCCAGTGGAAATCGGAGGGTCGGTAAACTTTGACGGGGAGACAATCGAAGGTGCCCCACCTCTGTGGGCAGCCTCAGCAGCTGGACACTTGAAGGTAGTGCAGTCCCTACTGGGCCACGGAGCCTCGGTAAACAACACAACCCTCACAAACTCGACGCCTTTGAGAGCCGCCTGTTTTGATGGACACCTGGAGATTGTGAGGTACCTGGTAGAGAATAAGGCGGACCTGGAAGTGGCAAATCGGCATGGGCACACTTGCCTCATGATTTCTTGTTACAAGGGACATCGGGAAATTGCACAATACATACTGGAGAAAGGGGCTGATGTCAATAGAAAAAGCGTAAAAGGTAAGCTACTGGTACAGGTCGTGACTCGCGTCATTCTGCATGACTAATTATACCCGGGGCAACATGAGTAAACTGTATACTATGTTTTTTCAATACCTAAACCTATTTTACGTATATATGCTTCATGTTGCCTATCAGTAACGTGCAGAGGACATTATAAAGGGCACGGACTCGCTGAGAGAAAAGGGCACTTTTCAATCATCGCAATACTGAGAAAGTGTACTTTTGGGGCATAATGGTAGGAACACTATTGTAAGTATTGTACTTAGACTGCGGGTCGAAAAATGCTAATGTCGTGTCCACATTTTTTACTGAATCCTTTTGACACAGCAGATGTCCAGCTATATTGCAATATGTTATTTAGTGATGCATATGAATAGACAAATTAAGAATACCAAAGTGTATTTAGCTAGAGACTATGTTGCTACTGTGTGTCCTTTACTAGGCAAATACGTGTGGTTATCTTTAAAACTTCTCATTGTCTAAATTATGTAATCACGATTTGCTACCTGGTTTAAAGTCTTGATTAGTTTTGCTATTTCCTGCCTTTTAGTCTGGATATTTTTCTAGAGCCCCCATCTTCGGTGCCAACGACTTCCTCTGTTGAAGACTGTCATACATGGCAAACTGCACAATGCTGCAGCAGGCATTCAGCCACCAGTTGCCACAGTTACCGACAGGCTAGATAGACATACTTTCAGCACAATTACTAATTTAAAAACCCTATGCAAAAACAAATGTTTTTGTGTTTTATATCGAGTACTAAGCTGTACAATACTGGCTACCACATATAATGGATTCAAGTCATTCCGTGTCAAATAAACAGTTTTGTTTTGTTTTACATGACTGCCTCCAGTTTGTCGCCTTATATACTGATGGATAGATTTGGAAACTCAATATTCCTGTCTCAGAACTGTTTGTCAATATATGTCCCATTTCAAGTTTAATGAATTTTGAAGTGTCCCCCCTCCCCCAACTTGTATTTATAGAAAACATATAATACTTATCTTTTACATTTGGCAAGTTTATCTGTGGAAGAAACTCTTATACACCTGGTTTGGTTCATACCCTGAGCACTTGCTGAGAACAAGCCAGGCCTCAGAGAGGTCAGATTGTGACAGGGTTTCTGGTGGTTGGCTGTTGACAACATGGTTCTTACTGTTGCGTGGAAATGCATTTAAGAGAAGCAGTTACTGGAATCTGTCCTAGTTTATAGTCAAATGCCTCTAACTGTGAAGGATAGGATTGGAATGATGTGCATTTTTTTGTATCGCCACATTTCCATCTAGGTTCTGGCTTGCAGTTGGAGTAAAATATAAATGTAAAATAGACAATGAACATTTGTTTTATTTGGACAGTCTTCATGACAAGTTTTATATAATTTTATATTTGAGCAAGAATTTGCTTAATGTAAACCCTCTAAATATTAACTAAGATGTGAAAGTTATTGCTTGCATGCCAAAGTGGATTGACTTTTTAATTTTTTTTAAACATTACCCTTTTTGAATCCAACTGAAAAGATAAGTATAGCAGATGACGTAACAGTTTTGCAAGACTAATGACCAGTTACTTAAAACTGCTCATTTCCAGATGCCTATTGAAATGAGGAAGTTGAGATCCAGTCTTTTGAAACTGCTCATGTTTGTATACTAGGTAGTGCTGACAATGGGGGAATTATGTAAACCATACTGTAGAGGAAGTAGTTGTTATTATGCTAAACAGGGATGTGCAATTTAAAAAAAATAAAAATGATAAAATTCTTCTCCAAGGGACAAAATGCCAGAAACATCTGCTTGCCCCTTTTCGTTGCACACAACACACCACACACACATAAAGTAGAATAACTTGTAGGATTTTGGTTTTATTTAACAGTGAACCCAATCAATCTGTTAGTGATTAACAGGGGTGGATCTGGCCTTATAGCTTGACTGGTTCACTAAATTCTTCAATATACACAAAAAGGTTCCACATGACCCTACCTCATCTCAACAAATGGTTTGGAACAGATTTCTAATATATTTAAGTAGCATACTAAGAGTACAACTATAATAAGTAATACTTGGGAGTTTTTCCAATATAAAAATAGCATCTGTCTGTTTTTTTATTATTATTATTATTATTATTTATTATTATTTTTCAGCCTTTCTCTAAGTTGAATCCATCTCCTGGTGTACAGGTGTTTTGTGGAAATCAGATTTTTCTTGACGTTCTTTTAGTTTTGTAATGGCTGAACCCCAGATGTTTAAAGGACTAACCTTTTAACTGTATAACCTGTCAAGTTTCTGTGCATTTTGTACAGTGTTTCTACCTAAACGCACACAGTACATTAGGGTCCATCAAATTCTGCAAAGAAAAAATGTTTTTTTCTTTTGCTTATTTTTATTATCTAACTTTATTTTAAAATGGTGTTCAACATTTTACAGCTATTTGTCGTGTTCAACATTTTACAGCTATTTGTCGTCATCTAACATCTTGTCCCATAATGGCTAAGTGGAACACTGCTGCAGCAGGGTGATCCTGGTTTCATACCCTGATGGCTTTCTAATTTTTTTAATTTTTTATTTGAGGGCAACATTCTTTCCCTGCACTACTCTCACTGAAAAATAAGTACATTCAGGAATTGCCATAAGATTTACAGTCTGTAAACATTTCATTTTTATCATTCTAAACATTTGTTTTAATAGTTTCACAAATCGATGGATTGTGCACGTCCAATAACTTGCTTCTGTTTTAAATATAGTAGAAAGTTATATAATATATACATTTAATATAGCATTGTGGTAAATGGCAAAAACTAGGTTAGCAACACTAAAATCGAAGGAGAAAAAAATCATTAAATTTTTTGCCAGGGAAAGTTTGTTTTCAAACAGTTTAAGTTTTTTTTTTTTTTTTTTTTAAACATCTCAACAAGTACACGCTTGACCACAAAGTAGACTCATTTTATAAATTACACAGCACAATTTTTTAATGACCTGCTAATACCTTTAACTTTACTAGATTGCTGCATTTAAATGTCAGGTTCATGTATTAAGAAAGCAATATCACTTATTCACTTATTTGCTAATTTGCAAAAAAATATAAATATCTTAAGTTTAAAAGATTATTTTGCCTTGCCAGAGGCTTTCTTGGCAGCCATTTCTGGGTTTCTTTGTAACCAATAGATCAGCTTATTCCACAGCTAGCCAATTGGAAATTATAGGAGTGGGACGTAAACACTTTTTAAAAAACAATGTTTGTGCTAGACTTGCGCAATTCAGTTTTTGGAAACTTGCGTGGCTGTCTAGAAATATACTCGGAGTGTTTTTGTAGCAACAGAATGAACATAAGAAAAATAAATAAAAACTACAGATGAATCCGCTTTATGTCATGATTGCCATGCAGGCATAATTCGTGATGTAAAGCAGGTCATGATATTCCGAGTTTCACGTTTGCCTATGAAAGCACATTACGAGTGCAAGGTGGGGAGGGGGGAGCGAGAACTGTGAAGAGCAGTAATACTGTACATTTAGTTGTTCTTTACATTTAAACAAATGCATATAGTTTACTACAGGACAAATACATTTTGTATTAATTGTAATGAAACAGTTTGTGTCTATCTAAAAAAGGCATGAATTGTCAAGTGATGAGACTTGTCAATATTTTTTTATTTTTTATTTTTATGTGCATTTGTATGATTGACTGTTAAATCTTGGTGACGTTGGTGTTTTGTAACTGAACTATATCCTGTTAAGACTGCCCACACTGCGTTTGACAGGCTGCGCAAAATATCATTTTATCAGCCGAGATGATTATTGGTTGTTAGTTTCATTGGAAGTTTAATTATATCCTGTGGTTACTTAATAAAGCCTGTCCATGCTGCATTTGACAGGCTGCACAAAATGTGACATTAAGCGGGTTTGTGAGACGATATTTAGCTTTGACTAGCAACATTCTATTTTTTTTATACAGTTTTTTGTATCAAGGTGTATATAGCAGAGTGTAATCAAATACTTAATTACATTCTCACAGGTCTTAAATGAACAATTGATATGCCAAAAAATCATTTCTGCTTGTCTATAAGCTGTGACTTGTATCCTGACCCCCTTTTTAAAATTATTTTACAGGAAATACAGCCTTGCATGACTGTGCAGAATCAGGAAGTCTGGAGATCATGAAAATGCTGCTAAAGTATGGTGCTAAAATGGAGAAGGATGGCTATGGGATGACCCCCTTGCTGTCAGCCAGTGTGACTGGCAACACAAACATTGTCGACTTCCTCACCCAGCACCCGCAGGCCAGTAAAATGGAAAGGATCAATGCTTTGGAGTTGCTGGGGGCCACTTTCGTGGACAAAAAGAGAGACCTTCTGGGGGCTCTAAAATACTGGAAGAGGGCCATGGATATGAGGTTCAGTGATGGCAACAACGTCCTCCACAAGCCAGAGCCAAAGCAACTGATCATGGCCTACGATTACACCAGGGAAGTGAACAGCGGTGACGAGCTCGACAACCTAATCGCAGACCCAGATGAGATGAGGATGCAGGCCCTGCTCATTCGAGAGCGCATCCTGGGGCCTTCTCATCCAGATACGTCTTACTACATTCGTTACAGGGGGGCTGTATACGCAGACTCTGGTAACTTCGAGAGGTGCATAAACCTGTGGAAGTATGCTCTGGACATGCAGCAGAGCAACCTGGACCCCCTGAGCCCAATGACAGCCAGCAGTCTGCTCTCATTTGCTGAACTCTTCTCCTTCATGCTACAAGATCGTGCCAAGGGGCTTTTGGGGACATCTGTGTCCTTTGACGACCTCATGGCCATCCTCTCCAAGAGTGTGTTGGAAATCGAGCGAGCTGTCAAGCAGACTCAGCCCCCTTCAGACCCGGCCCAGCTTAGCAAGGCACTGTCCATAATCCTGCACTTGGTTTGCTTACTAGAGAAGGTTCCTTGCAGTGCTGAGCAGGATCACTTCAAGAAGGAGACCATCTACAAGTTCCTCAAGCTTCACCCATGTGGGAAGAATGGCTACAGCCCTCTCCACCTGGCTGTGGACAGGAACACCACCTGCGTGGGGCGCTATCCGGTCTGCAAATTCCCCTCCTTCCAGGTCACCTCCATCCTATTGGAGTGCGGGGCAGACTTGAACTGCAGGGATGAGGACAACAACAGCCCTTTGCACATTGCCGCCTTCAACAATCACCCAGACATCATGAACCTCCTCATTTCCTCCGGGACCCACTTCGACAGCACCAACTCCTTCAAGCAGACTGCCTGTGACCTGCTAGATGAGAAGGAGGTGGCAAAGAATTTGATCCAGCCCATCAACCACACCACCTTGCAGTGTCTGGCAGCACGGGTCATAGTAAAGCACAGCCTTATTTATAGGGGACAGATTCCTCAGAAACTAGAGGCCTTTGTGTTGCTCCACAGATAACAATGTACAGTGCAAAGTGGTGGGTGATGCTGCCATACTTGAATGGGGTGTGAGGGTTGGCTGTGTATTTGTCCCTCCCTGAGCTCTTTGATTGTATTCACCAGTTTTCAATAAACTCAGATGACTTTGGTATGCTTTAATTCAGAAGTATTCTCCTCTATTCCATTTATAGATTGCATGCATTAGCATGAAAACGATCTGTAACATGGCATACATGTACAGTATATTGTACAAAAAACAGTTAAATTCCCTTTGATTGAAAATTACTATAATTCGTCCTATAGTGAGCCCTAAAAACATCTGCCAAAGTCCCATCTGCTTTAGTCTTGTTTGTTTCTATGCAAAATTTGTAGGGTCTTTGGGACTGGTTTAAAAATGTTTACTACTTTTGCTGGTGAATGAATTTTATGTATATTTGCATCTCTTGTAAAGCTTTGTATGCTCTTATTTCCCTTGCAGCATTTAATTCTTGTAAGGTTACATAAATTGTGGACCATTTTGTTTCCGCACCATGAAGCTTTATGGACTGGTTTAATGTTTGCAAATACCACAAGTGCTTTATCTTTTCTATGCACTGGCTTCAGTATGTGACTGTTCTGTGTTTGCTCTACTCCATGCAGTAACAAGCATTTTTTTCTTCATTGGGAGTGCTTGCCATGCAAAGAACAATTTTTTTTTTTTTTCCTCATCAATCCACGGTTGTGATAATGACACTTTTTTTTTTTTGTGCGTGTAGGGCTGTTTTAATGACAGGTGACTTATCATACACTGCTGAGTTTGAGTTGAATACAAAAGTAAGCTATTTATCATGCCACCCACCAGTTTTATTCAGCAAAGACAAAGTGCAAATTTTATTCTGTAAATTGAGGGATAATGTGTTTTTTGTGTGTAGTGTTATAATTACAGGCTGCATTTTTTGTTCCATTTGTCTCTGAAGACTATAATTACAGTAAAGAACACGCTCAACTTACATTTAAATATAATGCTAAACATTGTAAAAAGGAAGCTAGATTTTTTTTTTTTTTTTTGCATTTCCCATTAAGTGCTGCATTTGCCAGAATACACATGTAAACCGCATCGGTATGAAGGGTTTATCTGGCATTACTGGAGCATATTATCAGTATTCTGTTTGAAAGAATAACTGTAATGGAATTTGTCATGTATTTTAAGATTAAGAGGAGTTTAAGTTCCTGTAGAAGTGTTACTATTGTGTTCATTTCACTGTTGACATAACAAAATCATAGATGCCCTGCTAAAATGTAAGGTTGTTTTTGAGTGTGAATCATGTTTGTAGGTCAGCTTTGTTCTTGCGGAAGAAAGGGCTTTTCAGATTTAATAAGGATTGACACTACAAGTTAAACCAGTTCAGGAAATAACTAACTCGGCACTTTATTTTTATGGCATATATGATTTACTGGCATATCAGCCCTGTTGATGTCTTAAACAAAATGTTCACAATAAAACATGTTGCACTTGCTTTTCCTTGAAGTGTGAGATTTGTGTTCTACTTGTATATTAAAAAAAAAAGTCCATTGCACAGTACATGATACAAAGAAAAGGAACAATCCATGTATGTGACTTAAACTCCGGAAATCCCAAACCCCACCCCTTCTATAAATAAAAACAGAAACATTTCCTTCAGAAATTGTAGACCCTTTACCTTATAAATATCTTGGTATCTCTGAATACATAATCATCTCTTAAAAATATGCAAAATATTTTAATGAGCAATACTTCTCAGAATTAGAGACACACTAAAGTGTTCTCCCCATTTTTATTTATTTATTTTTTAAATATAGAAAAGCTGTACAACTGGAGATGGGAATTTGTTGCCAGATAACCTCACTCAAGACTACTTGCTCACAAAATGTTGGTATCCCTGAGTAGATAATTGCCTCCTCTTTCTAAAAATACGCTAACTATTTTAATTTACTGACAATGCTGTATGATTGGGTGGAGCATTTGTTCTCAGTTTTACTTCGTGGTGACTGCGAAGCTTGGTACAGTATTCAATGCAGTTCCTAGCCAGAAACCTGTTTTGAGGGTAAAATGAAGAAAACATTTCATACCTGCCATTGGAAGTAAGTAGATTATATCTGGGGCACTACAGCACTTGTTGGACAGGCTGCTCACAATATTTTACATAATTTTAAAGAGAAGATGATTTTATTTTTATGGATACTAAGATATTTAGTGAGCCAGTAGTCTGAGTGATGTTGACTGGCAACAGACTCCCTATTCCCCAGTTTTATTGCTTACCAAGAAAAGGAGAACATTTGGTAACTATTGTACTTGTGAGATAAATTGCTGATTCAAATCTTTTGCATACTTTTAAAGAGGAGATGATTACCTATTCAGGGGTATTTAGTAAGTAAGGGGTCATATTATATAGATAATATGTTCTGACTATGCACCCCACAATTATCCCACAAATATACTTGAGGTTTTTTTTTAAAAATTGTTATAATCCTTCCTACAACTTCAATTAACCACACATTTATTTCATTTGTAAGGAATTGTATCTGCTTCATGAGAATTACTGCCCTTGGCTTAAGATTGATGTTTATAGGAACTATCTGTGTAGGAGTTGCTTGAGAAATGAGTAATTTAAGGGCTGAGAATGGAATAGTTAGCCTCCTACAAACACAGATGTCAGTAAACCTGTTCAAAATTTCAAATACTAATAACAAAAAAAAAAAATCAATGAAAAACATGTTTGAAAACAAAATTGCATCTCACTCCTAGCTTGGGCAGTTCTTGGTCATGATTTTTAAAGTTTTATATTTGCCTGAAATAGCCATTCAAATTGAACACTTGAAAAAGTAGCTTGCAATATTGAAGGTCATCATCAAAGCTCCTGACTGAAGGCCCTATTGCTTTAGTTCTCATTTTAACACGACTATGAACAGAACTATTCTGTGAAGAGGAGGATGGAACTGCACTCCCAAGTCACTTATTTCCAAAATTAATGTACAGTAGTCCCTCCCTAAAACAGACACCAGACACAGACATTCAGATATGCAAAACACAAGGTCTGTCCCCCAGTAATAGCCCATGAAGTTAGGTCACTGTGAGACGTACTTAAACAAAACGGCTGGCATCAGACAAGATGAAAATAAATAGAAAAATAAAGAGATGCATGCAGCCTACAGTATAAAATTGTTAAGTACATGATTAAAGAGGGTATATAAACTCTAACCCATTAAGTTCCAATTTTTTTTTTCTTTGGAAAAAATCGCAGCACAAGCTGTATTTATGTAATTGTATAAATTTTAAATCAATATTTCTATACAGAAAATCCTTTGTTTTGGCTACATTCTATGTTGAAACCACAATTGTCAGCACTTGGTTTCTGTGGCAAGCTCAATCTTAATAGTCTGTGCAGCACTAACAGTATATCATGGGCAATAATTTGAATGTCAAATAGAAGACAGTATCAACATTAAATGAAATAGTATTAATTGTTCTATGGTGGAATTTATTTTATTTGTTACACTATTCATCCAGTATATAAACACAATTCAAATAACTAGTCTGTCTAAGAAACTGTTTGAGATACTGTACAAATAGCAGTGAGAACTCGCCAAAAAGTATACCATTTTATATAAACTGAAAATATAAGAACAACTGGACTGGAAAAATGTGACACTGATGCAATATTAATCAGTTTCAGTGTGAAATCAGACTAGAAAACTCAATGCCTTTTTTTGCAGTTGCCAAAATATAACCTTCTGTACTAACCAGCAGGTCTGCTGCCTCCCAAAAATGCAAAATACACATTTAGTGTGGTAGTTTTTTACACCCCCTTACTATATTTTATGACTATATGAAAAATGCCCTTAATCTTGAAGTCAATATGCCAAAATAATGCAATAACAAAGTAATTAGACAAGCAAAACTGATTTCATGTCTCCAACATGTACATAGTAAATGCAGGCGGCTACAATGTCCCTTTGAATCCAGGTTTTTAGTTTACTAATTTTGGAACCAGGTAGTAAGCATGGTCTTCCTCAAATTGACATGCTCTGCAGCATTCCCCGGTTCACTCCTTAATCCAGGTTCTCTCTTGTTCAGGACCTCATCTAAAATTTTTGTTTCTTTTGATACTTTTTGCATCGTTAGTTACATTTTAATCTGAAAATATAGATCATATATAAATTAGGTCTACAGACTCAATCACTTTATTTAACAAGCTTTCAGCTTCAGCACTTCATACGATTCATTTTTAAAACAACATTTTAGAGTATCAGTGTTACCTATGTGTTTTTTGCACAGTACAGTAAACCATTTTATTTAGAAAATCTAGGGCCAGCTTCAGATGTCAGCAGAAAACACCGCTGAATATAAGAGCACAACACAGCATTTTATTTCAAGAGGTGTTCTGTGCACAGCAAAAAAGAGTCATCAGTTGTATCTTTTAGAAACCATAAAATATGTTGCAAATGTATACACTACTGCATATTAGCCTCATTGGTGTAATTTGATCAATCAGTTTTTAATACCATGGGTGAGGTTAGCATTTAGATTTATAAAAACAAGTCTATTCATAAAAATGTAATCATGGTGAATGTTTTACTTCCATCTGAGAATCTGGACCCCTACATTTAATCTTTTCCTTGCCCAGTAAGGAAATTGAGAAAACAGGTTTATGCAAACTTGAAAATGGAGTGAACCTATGGACCTATGATTGTCTACATTTCAAAAACAGATATTAAAACAGCCATTATATTCTCATTTTGTTGTATTAGCTAAAAGAAGATACAGTGTTTGACATGTATGCGTATTCTGAACACCTAGCCCTTTGTGCTGGGACTCAGTCCCTTGCTTGGCTAGTCTATTTATACAACTGGCGTTTCAGGCTGCAGATAGAACACATTATAACCAAAGTTCAAACTAACAGGTGCCCCAGAACAAAATCACTTCAGGGACAGTAGTGGATTTAAATAGCATGCCTCATACTGAAGGAATTCAGATACTGCATGTATTTGTTTTTGCTTCTTGTTTCCAGGAGACTGTCACTGTGTTTTTGTTTTTGTTTTTTTATGTGAGGTCATGCTGTTTGGATCATTTTGCAATTTCTTTAGAAAGCTATTAATAAAATATAAGCTAAAACATAATTTAGTAATATTTTATATTAACTGTATACAGTTTGAATCCATAAGATAAATAAAATACATTTTCAGTAGTGGAATTAAAACCTGAAAAACAAAATAACCTAACGATAAAAAAATAAAGGTAGAAGAGAAAGTCAGACGATGAGAGGTCTGAAAGTCTTGATCATTATCCCAGATATCCAGTCACTTGTCAAGTTGATGGGTATGAACAGTATATCCCTGTGACAGGGTAGGCATCACTGCCCAACCCGGTTACCGGCAGGAAAGAGACCCAGAGACAGAAAGCTGCAGTTTAAAAGTGCTGTTGCCCACTTTATTAGACTAACAAACAGAAACACAAAACAAACATGGCATGAAGGCCAAAATACAAGGTTCAAACAAAACAAAGCAATACAGGCTGGGCATTCACCTTCACTATAAAGTTTTCAAAATTGTATAATATCACAGCCCACACATACACACTCACTCTCCCCTCAAACAAAACAAAGGATGTTGCTTATTTTTCTGCATGTGGCCACTCCCCAGTTAGTCTCAATAGCCTATTTGGGGAATGGCCACACCTGTGATTGCTGGCAGGGAAAGATTTAACACCATCCCTGCTAACCTTACATTCACACACACACTATTTACAGTAACAAAATGAAATGGGTGGTATGGCTGGCACCTAGTATTAAAGAGGGAGCCGCGATACTGGGCAACCTTAACCCTGCTATGACATCATCTATGTTGCACAATGATACCACCCTCTTAAACACTGTTTCTACCTTCCAAGTTTCAATTCTCTGCTTTTTTATTCCTGTTATATCCATAAACTGGTCAAGTCTAGAAAATTTGGAACCAACTTACACTGTGGACTATATCCACATTTTACAATCTGTATTTGTTCAAAGTAAAATCTAAATACTGCATGATTGAATTTAGTGTGGTCCATGCTTATACTATTAGGCCATTCCCCAACCACCAACATCACAATAAAAATTAACAGCTATTTAGTAAAATATATATACTCTTGCATTTTATGGTGTGATGTAGATATGTGAAACGATCATACATTTTGACTCATTTTTATCTTTGTTTCTTTTAGTATTTCCTAATTGGCATTGCTGAGTGGTTAATAGTTATGGATGATCATTTTTACTCATGGATTACACTTTTCTTTGATTTGGGACATCAGTACTATCCCAGTGATTGCTGGAAGGTAGTGAAACTCTTGGGTGTGCACCAAAAAAAAAAAAATTCTGAAATGAGTGCTTCTAATATGTAATTTGTTGTATTTCTCTCATTAGCTACAATAATAAAGTATGCTAGTTCAAACTCAATTTCCCAAAAAAAGAATGTGGTTCTACAGATACACTCAAAACTCAAGTGTGAGGATAATAAGAAACAATACATACTTAAGAGCATACACCAGAATATAATTTCTTGATCAAACAAGCTGGTGACTCACTATCTGATATCTGCGTATGTATTTTTCGAGTGGCAAATAGGGCTTTGCCCTTTTCCTAGACAACTTTTTAGCAACAGTGAAACGGCTGTTTTAATTTCAGAATTCTGAGATGTCTTACATCTGTTACAGGGATGATATATGCTTGTAAAGAATCTGTTGTTTCATTGTTATATTTTAATATCAAAGACTGTACTTGTAGGCTGCAATACTAGTAATTAAATGCCACAGTGTAAACTTGGATTTAAATTTGAGGGTGTTCAAGAGTTGTATCCTATTCACATTACATGTATACTGTGCAAAAATGTGATTGTGAATTAAGTGAATGAAAATAACATTGTTTCATGCATGTTGATCACACATTATTTAGGTAGTGTGGCTAAGGTATAAGCATTAATAAAAGAGAAGAGCAAATGAATGATATTTCAAATGATTCAAGAAACCATAAAAATATAAGAACATAAGAAAGTTTACAAACGAGAGGAGGCCATTCGGCCCATCTTGCTTGTTTGGTTGTTAGTAGCTTATTGATCCCAGAATCTCATCAAGCAGCTTCTTGAAGGATCCCAGGGTGTCAGCTTCAATAACATTACTGGGGAGTTGATTCCAGACCCTCACAATTCTCTGTATAAAAAGTGCCTCCTATTTTCTGTTCTGAATGCCCCTTTGTCTAATCTTCATTTGTGACCCCTGGTCCTTGTTTCTTTTTTCAGGTCGAAAAAGTCCCTTGGGTCGACATTGTCAATACGTTTTAGAATTTTGAATGCTTGAATTAGGTCGCCGCATAGTCTTCTTTGTTCAAGACTGAATAGATTCAATTATTTTAGCCTGTCTGCATATGACATAATAATAATAATTCTGGTCACTCTTCTTTGCACTCTTTCTAGAGCAGCAGTATCCTTTTTGTAGCAAGGTGACCAGAACTGAACACAATATTCAAGATGAGGTCTTATTAATGCATTGTACAGTTTTAATATTACTTTTCTTGATTTAAATTCAACACTTTTCACAGTGTATCTGAGCATCTTGTTGGTCTTTTTTATAGCTTCCCCACATTGTCTAGATGAAGACATTTCTGATTCAACAAAAACTCCTAGGTCTTTTTCATAGATTCCTTCTCCAATTTTAAAATCTCCCGTATGATATTTATAATGCACATTTTTATTTCATGCATGCAGTACCTTACACTTTTCTCTATTAATGTCATTTGCCATGTGTTTACCCAGTTCTGAATCTTGTCTAGATCATTTTGAATGACCTTTGCTGCTGCAACAGTGTTTGCCACTCCTCCTACTTTTGTGTTGTCTGCGAATTTAACAAATTTGCTTACTATACCAGAATTTAAATCATTAATGTAGATTAGGAATAGCAGAGGACCTAATACTGATCCCTGTGGTACTCCACTGGTCACCACACTCCATTCTGAGGTTTCTCCTCTTATCAGTACTGCTATATAACTTACTAATATCTCAAAAACCATAATCAACCTTTTTGTTGCCACTGTACTGTCAAATCCTTAGAGACCATTTGAGGCTCTGACTATATTTCTGTGATATAAACATAGACCATTTGGAGTTATTGTCTTAATATTTGGTACACACCTGATTTGCTCAGTTTCCATTACCAGTGCCGACTTGTAAAAATGAACTGATCCATTGTTTTAAACTCATGTAAACGATAAAGATTGCACACTTGGAAATATTGTATTTTGGTACAAAATTGTTTTCTATGATTTTTTTTTTCTTTGAAGATCCATTGCTGGTGGCCTTTAAAAAATAACATTTCACTTCTGCATTGTTGTACCCTTTAGGCCATTTCAATGGTACTGCCTTTTTCATGTATCCATTTTTCTTGTATTACATCAGATATGCTGGTCTTACATTTTGATCTGAGGGATGCTTTTTAGGTCATTATGTGAAAATATCCACCATTTAGTTAAACAACTACAAGTATGTGTGTGTGTGTGTGTGTGTGTGTGTGTGTGTGTGTGTGTGTATTTATATTGTTATAGGTGTTGCTAAGAGACAATACTTTCTCCAGTGTGATAAACCAAGCAAAGTAATGTGTATTGTTAAAGTATTTTTTTTAAAGTATGCCTTCAGAAGCACCATAACCTGCTGAGAGAGAAAAAGATCAATATATTTATCACATCTGCCAACAGAAACAACCAGTGTGTGGGACCATGGAGCATGTTTTAAGCCTTATCCACGTGCAGGGAGCTGCTGAGAAAACACCATGCAGGCAGAGAAGAAATGTGATCACTGACCGAGATAAACTGATACTCCCGAGAGCCAGACAGCATGTGATAATCACAGCCTCTGCAGAGCTGAGGACAAACTAATCCATTCTGCAGCACTGAGAAATAGCAAAAATAGTATGCATCTACTGGGGCATAACCATTTTTGTAGGTTACTGGAGGGGTCAGGTCATCACGTGGTGTATAGTTTTCTGTGCCTGCCTTGATGTATTCTTAGAAATGAATCCTTAGATTCTGGGCAAAGACAAACACTACAACATATTATTAGCCGAGGAGGCGGTGGCCCTAATATTATTGTGTACAAATAGTAATGCACATTGAAATAGACTTATAACACTTAAGTCTATTTAAAATAACTATAATTCAATTTTGTGTAGTAATGACAGCAGAGTGAAATGTCTACCATTTGCTAGTTATATAAATTATACATGGTATGCATGTGTATGCACCATAGTGCTGTGGACCATGTTCTCTAATAAACAACATTGATCAACTTTTAGATCATTTAAAATTATCGGGTAGTCAGTCCCACAACACTAAATAAAGATTAATCTTCCCCTCTAAATTAATTAAGGTGTTTTTAGAGCGCTATTCACTTTAGCTGGTGAAAAGGTATTTTCAGAAAATATAAATACCTGTAATAAAAGTGAAGCCTGTTTATATTCTATTAAAACACTATTGCTGTTTGAATTAAAATAAAAATGTTTCCCTGTGTGTTTTGTGCGTACAGTACTTTACATTTGTTTTATCTGTAAAGTCTTTTTCTATCTTGACCCTATTTATGTGGCAGAATTAGCATAATTTCCATAATTATACTGTTTTAATTGCAGAGGATGCCCACGATAGGCTGATGGTTATTTTTTTCCCCTACATTTTGCAATTAGAGTAGGCAGGATAATGTGAGGGTGGATCTCATGGAGGAGAGGTGAGACACTCACCCACCAGGCTTCATGCATCAGCCCATTATCTCCTTAGGATTAAAATCATTGCAAAGTAATCAGCATGCATGGGCATGTCCTTCCCAACTCATCACAGGTTCTGCTTTTATGACCACACACTCCAGCACACACTTTTAGCTTAAGAAACTAATATCTTAAAAAAATGGGCTGTGAATGCATTCTACCCAGTACGATGTGCTCGATCTGAGGAACCAAGGAACTTTCCTCCCACCAGTTTATCATTTCTAATAAACAAAGAGCTTTTTCCGGTCAGTCATTGATTCATTTTGTGATTGTGGTTGGAGTACAGCGTACTAGGAATTGACAGCACTGCTGAACAATGATACATGGATGAAGTCACTTTAAATTTGTCGATAATAGAGACTGATCTAACATACATTGTTCTCTGTCTGAATGGGTGTGTTTATGCGCCACAGAAGAATAAGCTCTTCAACCATCACGGCCAACTGAAAAGCTAAATGACCAACTGCTGTCAGTTTTAAACATAGCTGCTGTTTGAATTTTTTTTTAAAGCGTAACCATACAAAAAGCATACCGGGAAATGACAGCAGTGACCACCCTTTTTAATTGTAAGAAAGGATTGTAAATTATGGCAAAACAAATGGATTTGATTTTTTTAAACACAACTCAGGATGTCATCGATGCAGCCATGGTGATTGCAAATAAGATAACTATTATAATGGGAACAGCACCCATTCCACCTGCAGCTTCTCTGGAGATGAGTTAACACTGCAGTGTCTTTTGGGACCTGTCCTCAAACCATTCTTAGTGTTCTACTTTTAGTCACAAGTTTTAAATATCTACATCCAATTTAGTGTTGGCTCAAGGTTTTTATGTCCTATCCAAATTTCAAACTAAACATTGTGCTAAACTAAAACTGCCTCAAACAAATGACACATGATTAAATAATACTCACAGATGCAAAAGAAGAGATAACTCTTGAAACAAGATTAATTTATAGTGGTTTCATATTTTGACTTGACCAAGTATTTTATTTATTGTTTGGATTTGGATGCTAGTGAGTGAGGCCTAGATTCCACCACAGAGCAGGAATGTCTTGGGCTACCCCAGTGTGAGCTTTTCCATGCTGCAGTGTGAATGTGTTCCAATCCTGGCCGTGACAGAATGTGAAACAGGAGGAGAGATCTATTTTCAAAAACAAGGTGCAACACAGCCAGGCACAGACTGTGTAGTACTATTTTACTTGGCAATTAAACTACCTTGACATGCAAGCTTGCTATGCTTGTAAGACATGAGTTACACAGGATATTGTAGTTAATACTGCATGGATGTTTAGCACCTGCATACCTATTATTAAGGCTACAATTTTGGCACATTAATTTTTTGTACATGTCACGGGCGAGGCGTGGCTAAAAAACAAGGATTCACGGAAAGTTCACCAAATAATGTAGTTTTAGTTACATCAACATACACAAGAGATTTTAGATAGTAATAATATAAAGACTATTGCTTTTGACTACTGACAAGTTTAAATGTTACTTTAGAGTACAAAATGCACAGTTAGACAGTTTGTTATAGAGAAAGCCTCTGGATGTCATAAACTTCTGTTCTCTGATGCATTTGTTCTTCTGTCTTCACAGTAAACAGCTCACTCACTGTTTTTTTTTGTTTTTTTGGTATGGCTGTCTTTCCTGCTGCTGATTCAATGGCTTGTAGATTCTGTTTATGTAAAGCGCTTTCAATATGTTTGTCACAGCTTGCTATTCATTTGTAATCTACGTGAACATTACATGCTGTACAAAACACCCTGCCACCACTTTCATGAAATGTCTGCTTTGGGTATTCTTCACTTCTCTGCTTAGCAGTGATAATTGTCAGTTTGCTTGCACTTCTGTCACCATTTTTTCACCCCATTAACCTCTACTCCACTCATTCATGCTTGCTCGCTCAGCTACAAATCCAATTCGCTGCCCTACATAGCTACACTTAAATGTTGTGTGCACACACATACACAACCAAACAATTTACAGATGTGTATTTTCAGTGCATGGCACACTGCATTTTTGAAAGAAATAAAGGAAGGGCCTAATCAAATGTGTTTTTGCATCCGTTTTCTTCCAAGACTTTATTCAAATTCACGATTTCTGTGACCACTGTGACCTCTGTGACAAAATCATAGCCTTACCTAATATGTAGAGTTTATACATTGTTTGCTAAATAACTCCCACTGCAGCTTTCTTCCTAAACCGGTAGTTGCCTACACTTCATCTCTCCCCAAGGACTGCAGCCTTTGTTTCACACTCTGCAATATAGAATTTCACATCCGCTCACTTACATATACTTACTTTTAAACAGAAGTAAAATCCGCATCTTGAATTTAAAATTGTGTTGCAATCCTACTGCCTTCATGCCCAGCACTTAACTGCAAACTAGCACTGGGTTTTAGCTCTAAGGGCCTTATTTGTGTTTGCAGTTATGGAGGGTGGGAAAGAAATGTGAAATATGTGGCAGACACCTGGGTAAATGGGCTTTCCCTCAGGGCACCATGCAAAAACTGCACCTCCCTATTATTCACAATCTGACAGACTTTAAAAGATTGCTGCTAGCATGTGCTTAGCTGAGGAGTTCTATGTCGGAGGTTCATAGCTCTGTCCATTGAGATACATTCCACTCCAGATCTGTCTTCAAAGAGGGTCTTAAATGAGTGAATTGAACATGCATAGGGTTGTGCACCACTGTTTTCATTTTAAGACATGATATCTGCTACAACATGAAGAATTCTCTGTTTGGAGGGCTTGCTTTCAGGTAGTCCACTTTCTTGGTCATTTTACCAAGAGAGAGTAACTGTCCCCTACTCCTTCAATGCCTCTCCAATCATTAACAAACCAGCTGTTTCCTCTATTGATTGACCTTTTTTTCAGCCACTAACATGCCTTGACACCAGAGTTACAGCTGAGGTCAAATGACCGAGGAACCAAACATCCTGAAAGTAAGCAAGAAAACTGAGAACTTTCTTTAACCCTGTGATACCAGGTGTCATGTTTTAATATGAAAATACACGTTTGTTTGCCTATATAGCAAATGGACGTACACAGAAATGATTTTGGTAGTAACAGTACTGTAGATCTATCTCTTTCCTATGACCCATGACTAGCCAGGCAATGGCAGGGCATTGGTATGTATAGCATATACTATAAATGGGTAGGTTGGAATGATTTTTTGATTCAAAACCCTTGCATTATTTAGTGTAAATGCAACACCACTGAGAAATACAGACAGTTTGTTACCATGGAGACTGAACATTCAAAGCTAGGAATGGCGATTCACGCAATTGCTGGTAAAGAACCCGAGATAATGAATGAAAACAACACACCAAAATGTAACAATAATAATAAAAACAAAAAAAAAATCTAATTCGTTTGAACAATCACATGCTTCTAATCCATGCAGGTGTCAGAAGCCCACATAATTATGAATGTAAATTAATTTGAGTATTTTTAGTTTATTGGCAAAGCACTCCTTTGTCTGCAAATGTCAGAAACACATTTTCAGCACTGTAACAATCTAATTATAACCTGTTTCGGTAATGATGATTATTATTACAGGCTTTTTTAGAATTATTCTTTTATTTTTTAAGACATTCTAACCACATGTTACCCAAATAGCTTCATACTTATATAATTACTTACATTAACTTCCTCATATAATGGCCCTATAATATCACGTTCTAAATCCAAGTGCCTCGATGTATGGAAAGGAAAGCTATTTCCCAACACAAATCCCAATAAAGTAGTACATTCTAAAAATAGCACAGTTCCCTGCTGAAAATTCAAGCAACTACTGGTGACCAGTTTACAGCTGGGAATGGAACAAGTAGTTAGTGGCTTGTAACTGGCCAGTCAGCATGTATATACAATCCCAGACAACTTTTACAGCAAATACATTCATTTAGACAACAACTGACTTTACAGTAAAGGGATTCTTAATGGACCAGTTTTTTTCTTAGACCAGGTTAAGCAGCATCAAATCTCTTGACTGGCTGCTGCGCTGATCCCTACTTAATATCTGACTGTCTAAGATAAATGCTGCTAATCAGTAATCTCAGAGTTGCTTCTTGATGCATGCAGGATAGAGATGGAACATGAGAGGGCATCATTTAAAAGCTTTAATAAACAAATAAAAAAACATACATCATTACATCATCATATCTATACAAGTGTCACATTTTGCTTTGTAATTAAAAAACATAAAGCCACAACAGAGAAATTAAGTTGAAACCTATAAAATCAAAACAAAGTATCCACAACATAAGGGGCTTGTTACCTGGAGGTTCCTGGTTCAATCCCAGTTCAACCACTGGGTGTGACCCTGAGCAAGTCAGTTAACCTCATTATGCTCTCCTTCTGATGAGGCGTAAAACGGAGGTCCTATTGTAAGTGACTCTGCAGCAGCAGTTGTGATGCACAGTTCACCCCCTAGCCTCTGCAAGTCGCTTTGGATAAAAGCATCTGTTAAATAACTAAGTTTAACACATTTTGTATTGTAGCTGCAAGCAATAACTTTATACCCTAACAAGTAATGGAGTCTCAAACGTCTTGGCACATTCTCCTAATGCACAACAGAGGGGCGCAATTTGTTTCTATGCTGTAAAGTTGTTGTGTTTTTGTTATAATGGGTGCTGTTGTTATTCAACGTGTTAAACCCAAGACAAACAGATGTAAGTTATTTGGAGATGTGGACAGTTTGGTTAAAACTAGGCACTGGCTGTAAGACGACGAAATGATTGAACCTATGTGCAAAGGCGGAACTCACTTGGTAAATTACCATAGGCGTGATGTGCACTACATCTTAAGGGAAACATTAAAAACATCAAGATATGCTACCCATTGTCTGGTGCTTCTGCCTACCAGGTATCATTGCTCTGTTGTATTTTTCCACTGCATCAGTACTTAAGTGCTTGCATAAATGGATCAAGCAATACTTTAACTTCCTTGGACGGCACCAACTGTTTATTCTCCCAGTCACCAGTAAAGGTGATGAGCCAATTCTCTGCTGTTTCCCACGCCAGCTGGTTTTAAGATGAATATTCAAAATTAAATAATACTTAAATGCCAATGCCATGACATTTGGTGGGCGCTTGGCGTTTCATTATTTAATTTTGAACATTTATTTGAGCCTTTAGCACCCTGTGAATACAGAGCATTGCTGCACATGCTTTTTACAGTGTGCTCCTATTTCTTTATTTCAGCTAAATAACCTGACATTAAATCCAAGCAGCCATGATCTAATGTTTCTACACAGCGCACTTTTGCTTTGAAGCATTACCCCACGCTTGTATTACCGTATGTAATAAGTCCAGGAATATCAGGCATCGCAAGGCATCTCTGACATCTCTTAAAAACTGCAGGGTGGACTGTTACACATTATGTGTGCATTACGGGAACTCCTAACAGCTGCTGGGGCTTTAGGAGGGCTAACTGTATGTAGTTTAATGAAGTGGTATTCCCTGTCATTCACTGAGGGACGAACTCTTTTCTTTACATTATGGAGTATGTTTAAAATGAATACAATATCTCCTGCAGGTTTGACTTTGGTAATGAGGTTTATATTGTACTGTGTACAATTTTGTTTAAAACCTGTTATCACACTAGACTTCTTGTTAACATCGTTGTTTATATATTCAGAGGCTTGTCAGATCCAGTGAAATTGCAGAAATTAAGGGGGACTGACACAAGGAGTTTCCTATTCATTTTCCTTCAAAGCCTTACCGCACCTGCCACCATCACTAACACAGATAACAAAATAAGCAAATGTAGAAAGCCAATGAGAACAAAAGAAGACTAACAAGAAACACAATTTACAGGTTATACGGAACTCTTCAATACAGATACTGCACAACCCAACCTTGGACACTTTGCCTATGCAGATGAGAACAGACTATATATAAACAGTACGTTCCACATAACTAAAGTGTCTGAAGCACAGACAGTTTGGGAGACAATGGAAAGTTGGTTGAAGTCAGTGCAAAGTATGCTAGCAATGGAAATCCCCCCCCCCCCCCCATAATGACTGGTTATTATCTAGCCTGCCAGTTGTAAAGAAGTGGAAGAACGAGAGTGTCCACCTGTTGATTCACACCAGGTCCCAGAAGTTGAACTCCTGAAGGATTTTTCAGTCAGTCGAGGGAAACTCAAGACAACGACTACATCTTTGATAGAAACTGAAAGCATAGACTGGAGCCTCCTCATAGTAACCAGAACCCTGACGAGTCTCAGTGCAGCTATTGCTCAAATAGTAGACACATTCGGTTCAAAACTTCACGAGATTTCTCATTGAAACAACATCAGTTTGCAGTAGGTTTTTCATATCTGGTCTTGGGATCTGCTCATTTGAGCTTTTTTTTTTCCCTGTGTATTTTGCCAACTTTTTTGGCATTCAACCCTGAGTGGCATTGACAGCAATGATGTGTCACAACTCTGCTGCCAGCACAGCTTTGTTTCCTGTCTCCAGTGTTGTATGCTTTCACGATATTATATATGCTGATTTATGAACTGTAGCACACCACTATACAGCCATCAAATAAGACTGACCTTTACCTCCATGTTTTATTGCTTCTGTGTCCCAGTGGGTCATGTGAGGCTTCAACAAGCTGGACCTGGATCTAGCCCCTCAACTAGGGGCAATTCATTTGAAGGTGATATGCTGCACATATTATATATGGAATAAGTGTGCCAGGATTAAAGGCTGTAATTATAATTGAAGGTAAATATTGGACAGTAATCACTGCCACTTTATTTTTCATGTAGTGTTTAATGTATAAGTACCTCGACCTAGGGGTGTAATTTACTTTGCAGCAAATTTAAGTGTGCAAAATCAGAACAGCCAATGAAACAATGAATCTGCATCATCATCATGAAGCACTGCAGGTTACTAGTTGACCTGATGTTCTAAACATGATTCCCACGCATTTGCTCTCCAGCTGAGAAACTGCTTGGGGTGGGTTTTATATATTTTCGTCACTGGTAACTCCTGGAAAAGTATGGGGGATTGTGTAGGAATGAGCAAGTCTCTGCTTTAGCCAGGAAAGATATCAAATACATGTATTGCCCTCATAACGACATACATAACAGGTACTAGGTTTTTATTAGTTTTATGGATTTCCACGGATACATGTTTAAGGTTTTTTTTTTTTTTAATTCATACTAACAATTGGGCTTTTAATCCCTGTTCAGATAATCGTTGCAGCGGGCAAGCCATTTCCTGTCCAGTGCATTGTGTGATCACTATTGGTACCTTTGCGAGGCAGATCTGTTGTAAACCCTCCCCAACCCCCGGCCCACACACCCGTCCCCGCACCCTGCCCCCACACCCCCCAAAGCGACCCCACCCCCAACCCACCCAACACATTGGCTTTTAATCCCTGTTCAGATATCGTTGAAGCTGCAAGCATTTTCATTTCCAAGTGCATTGTGTGATCACTATTGTTACTCTTTGCGAGGCAGATCTGTGTAAACGTATGACCCGTGCATAAAATAATGAATGAATGAAGGGATTCATCTTTTTTTTATTATTATTGAATTGGTCTCTTGTGCTTTTTAGATTGTAAGAACATAAGAAAAGTTTGAGAAAAGGCCATTCAGCCCATCAAGGCTCATCCATTGTTAGCACACTCCCCTACTGGAGGGAACTCATTTAAAAGCACAGAATCTAGTCTTTTTGTTCTCAGTGTAGATCCTGCTACTTCACCTAGTAGGCTATTTCATGCAGTATTAACTGTAAAAAAGTGCTTCCTACCTTCTGTTCTAAACATACTTTTACTCAGCTTCCAAGAAACCCCCCTGTTCTTCTCTCTGTGCTACATTTCAAGTAGTGTCTTAGGAATCATTAGATCAGTGTATTTTTGTATCAGCATATAATATTTACCACGCATTCCTGAAAATATATTTAAAATGAACAAAAACAAATTATATTATGGAAGGTTAAAGGCATTTTGGAAATGGTAAAGGAATTAATGCCGTTCTGCACTAGGGAAACTGAGAAAACAGAGGACTATTTTTACAAGTGGTCACGAATGGCATTATTGGCACTGTTATAGTAGATGCTTCAAATCCTGCTTTAATTCACTAAGGGTAAATAGTTTCCACAAAATGTTTGTTTCCCACCGTACACAAGTTAATCCTTCTGAGATATAAAATACTGTCCTTTATAAAGTACTTGGGATTTAATATCAACAGGTGTGTTTTATTAGCTCACTTGATGAAAAGCTATAAATGACATTAGTCATCATATTGGAAAGTCATCTATTGCGCACATGGGGATCCGCCAGCGCTGTAAGGAATCAGATTCCCATATAAAACCTTTTAATTTATGGCTGCTGGAAGTTTTTCGTCACTGAAGAAAGGGTACACTGGTGCCAGCTATGCTACAGTCTCCATAAAGAGCTGAGACAGGAAGAGAATCCATGAAACATGCCAGCTAAGGCACACTAATATTATTTGTTTGGAAATGGAAAATACCTTTAAAAACAAAAAGGTAGCTTTTAAAAGCGGCTTTCTCAATAAGGAACACAAAGTTACACCCTGCTATACTTTTGTCAATTAATGAAATTGCATTTTAGTAATGCTATTTATTATTTTAATAACCTGTGAGGGTAAAGTAGGCTTAACCGTATGCATAATATACAGTAAACTGTATAGGTATACTAAGCCTGCAAGTTTACATAGATGGTGTTTCAGTGATGGTAGCTATACAAAGCCAGACTCTTATTGTTTACAACACACATTCCTTAAAGGGTATTTAGCGTTGAATTCAATTTCAGCAGCAGGAAAGTGTGGCACACGGAAGACTGGTGGAGCTGCACAGATGAAGATCCTAGTCAGAAATTGTAACAATGCAGGATAGCTGTGTGCAGCAGCAGGCAACAACATTTTCGTAAAAGATGGTAAAAGAACCATTGTCTCATTGATATAGTCCATGGACTGAACCACTGCATCTCTACACAGGCTCAAGCTAGACCACCGAGGAACAATAACACCACATATAAGGATATTCATTACAGGGCTTTGTACTGCTCCATTAGGATTTTTCATTAACATGTCCTGTAGTTAAACTTTCCTTTCTGTAACCTAATATAGCAATTCATAGCTCAGATTAAAACCTTTTCAGGCTTTCTACTAATTTTGCACTAGCACTAACATCCTCAAGGCTTTTCATAATAAAGGTATGACCTTCTGGATCTGTCAAGTGCCCTTCTGTCAAGTGCCCTTCTCTACTCCATTGTAGAAATTATGTATCAACATTGTCTGCTTGTTTAGATGTCATTGCCTAACTAGAAGAATGTCATTCTATCAATCACCATATGAAGCCAGACCCAGACACATAAATGGTGTTACATGCTTGCAGCTGGACTTCTTATGCCACTAACACACTTTTAAGAACCTTAGTACAGCCACAGTCAAAGCTATAGTGTGGACTAACACAATGAGGGTTTATAATAATTGCCATAGAGAAGACACTACAAGAATCGCATGGACTCATTAAAAAACCTGCAGAAACTGGCATGATCTGATCTGACACTATTAACAAGAGGAGAAGGCTTTGCTTGGTAGACTATAAATGATTATTCCCTAATGGAGATACTTTGTGTTGCTGCCCATTAAACTCAAACAACAGAGCACTTGTGTTCCAGAACGAGCTGACTAACTGACAGGGAACTGAGCTAACTCTGACAGCTGTGGGTTCACTGCTGCTTCACAGTCCCTCAGTCCACACAACTATGCTGTTGATGTTAGGAAGATAATCACCCAAACAGTTTTCTGAGCATCTCACTGTTTGCGTTGTTTGTCAGGCCTGCAAAGGCGCTCATGAAAATAATTAGGAACTGTAGGAAAAGGGTTAAAGAAGAATTTTTTGGTTCGGTTGCTGAGAACCCATCAAAGTCTGTCCTTCTACCTGGCCATACTGTTGATGTATTTTTCATCACACATGCATACTGTCGATATGAAGATTTGGGTTTTTTTTTTAAATGTGCAAGGCAAATTCTAAATTAGCCAAAGTACATGTCTAAAACAAAGTGGCTTAAATTCACATAGACCTGCAGTTTCATGTGTTAAAGTATCAAACCCCTCTGAAGAAGTACTTATAGTACCCACTGTAATCACAGCATCATGCTTACTTTTACTACAAGAACATTACCTGCACAAATATTTTCAGAAATATTTGATATCTGCTTTTGGTTGAAATGACAAAAAAGAAATTCCTCCCTTCGTACACAGTCTGTTATTCATATAATCTGCCAGCAGTCATCGGCCAAATGCACACTCTGGGATAAAGTAAAAAGAAAAAATGGGAAAACCCTTTCAGCTTTATAAACAAAAGTATGCCCTGTATCCTACTGTACCAATGAGTGGAACTGTATATCACTGGTCATTTAGATTTTTGTCAGAACATAGATTTCTGAATTTTTTTTAACCATTTATATTTTAGACATATTGTATAACAGTCAAACATCACAAGCATTACAATCACAAATTTCCAGAGGTGCTTGTTTCTGTGATGCTTCTTTCTAAGTTTAAAAATCATTTTCCTGTGACAAAAACAAATTGCCCCCCACTTTGTACATTTTTAGTTGATACTGAGAGATACAATGCTCATGTCAAAACTTAGAGCTGAAGTGTTGGTCTCCCTTTGCTATGACTGTTTAAGGCCAGGGAACAGATTTAAACTTGCTAGACATCACCATTCCCATCTTCATTGGCCCTTCCATGAGAGCAACCATTTCATGAAACACACAAAGGCATTCTTACAGCCCAGCCACATAGAATGTGTTCCGATTGTGGCTGGAGAATGGATCTCTTGCTTTATATTTGACCTTTCTTTTCATAACTTGTCTGCTGCAATGCACCCATGTGTTGTTCCTCATGGCAGGCTTTGTGCTGATTGCAGTTAGTGACGTGCTGATGTGTTAGTGATCACAACCACAGGATTGAAAGCTTATAAATCTACCATAATAAAAAAAGAGTACTGATTCAATAAGCTTCTGAGTGCAAGGGCCTTGGGATGCGATACTTATATTAATAAGTTTACTGTGACCGCTCCTTGCAATTCCAGTGAACAACATTTGAGACCACATTAACTGTCAGCCCAAGAACTTGATCTAGTGCTTGGCAGAGCCTGTAGAAATGCTATACGACTCTTGACCTGACTCTTTAGAGTCACCAGGGTGCAAACAAAGTGCAGAGAACATTTCATATAGAAATTAAAAGGATACTACAGCATAAAGGATTTTCAAATATTTAAAGTCCAGAGAGGTATGGTATATTAAAAAACATGGAAAAGCATAGGAGAACTGCAGAAGTACAGTGCAAAAATACCATGGTAAACTTTTATATGGGTTTGTGGCAAAGTGGGTTGCAGTGCGTAGGTGTAGAAGTGATGCGGCACTCAAGGAATGACAAACAACAATGTTCACGATGCAATGGTGGTTTATTTATGATCCAAAGTCACTTGACAACTGTAAATACTAATACCTGGCAATACACAATGATGTGTACTGCCCAGTAAAACCCAGGGGTTCAGTCCTGTAACAATAATAGTGTAAATACACACACAATACACAGACATGGTCACACCAAAGTGAGTGCTTTAAGTGCGAGTGGTGAAATATATTTATAGGTGAACTTTCATGTCATGTTGTCCAGGCCTTTAGCAACAGCTCCTTGTACCTGTTAGCTATCTAACAAGAACAAACAAGTACAATTAGAAACGACAAAATAAACAAACACTAAACACTCATGGTTTTCATATTTCTGTCCTTCAGCGGTTTGTCAGTAACCATAACAAAGGAGCAGTTCACATGCCACGCCCCCTTTTGTACCGTCAGCCATGCCCCCTTGGTTAGCGAGTGCAATCGCTTTCTCTCCAATCTGCAATCGCCACATCACTTCCCGTCTGAGGCGATGATTTGGTGTACCGTGGCTCCGCCCCCTTTCCAGATGGCCAACTTCCATCTTTCCCTAGATGAATTGTCAGACCATCCAGTCTGGGGCACTCTGTTCCCTTTCCACAGCTCCCTCACAGGTCGGGAGGGAGATTTATAACCAAGATTCATTCTCGCTCTGTCACATGGGTATATTATATACAATGTGATCTGTGTGATTCTCTAGTGTTGTTTCTGCTTAGATCATTTTTTTGCCAGCAACTTTTCCAGCAAAGACTCAATTTTGCGGATTGTGGGGAGGTGAGGTAGTGTTACAATGTGTAATGAAGTCCATAGGTGAAGCATTGTACCTTGAAACCTGTGCAGCACTGAAATGCTTTCTCATCTCACTTCCCCACAAACAGCTTTGAGGAGTATTTTATGCAACTTTATGTGTGAAGCTTGGTGAAGCCATGATTGTGATGGCACTGCTACAATCTGGCCATTAAAATATGAAAAACAGATATCTTTTGGAACACCCACACTAATTATATAACATAGTTCATTAATCATCTACCAAATTCAATATTATGTAATGTAAATAATATAAAGCATCCCTTTAAGTTCTGATATAAAATACATACTTTCTTAATTAGCAAACATAGTGTAGCGTGCACGGGGGAAGGCAGCAGCAGGGCTGGTAGGTGATGTAATCACATATAAAGACATAAGCCTGATAAACGCTCCTTACAAAGGAGCCAGCGCGGTATCGGCGCTATGCTTTAGTGAGAGGTCCCAGTTTCGTGCCCGCCCTCTGCCTGTGTGTGGATTGGCTCGCCCTGTGTTAATCGAGACCACTACAGTATGTGAACTTCGCCGTTTAAATTGGACATTAAAATACAGGTACAGAACAACATTTGTAAAGCCACCTGTTGTACTAAACCACATTTCTTGAAAGACCAGTTCATTTCACAACACAATCAGTCTACTACATTCATTTAAACCTGTTGTACAAGACCCCTTTCATCCTGTGATCTAGACCACTTTTTACCTGTAGGGACTTTAGGAAAAAAAAAAACAAACATAATATTAACATTTGTAACTTGTATATCACACCGCAAGCATCAGTGGTTTCTGATTCTTTTGCACTTTAGTATATTTCTTAATTAGATAACTCTAATTTTCAGCGAGTCCTTTGGAAAATGACAGAAAATTATAGAATTGTTTTTGTCCTACGTGAGAATTTACCACTGTGTTGCAATAAGGAATGCTTATTTAATTTAGTAGGTCAATATTATGCTTTAATCGCACTTTCAGTAACTACACCTGTTTCATATTTCCCTTTACTTGCAAATTACATTTATTTTCATATTCATATCCCTTAAACTGGACTATTTAACTTAAACGAAAGGGCATTTTTAACTCAACCACTGCACAGTCCAAGCCATGTTAAAATGTTTCTTTCTCTCATTTTGCACAACAATATAAAATAATAAGTATGCAAGTGCTCAATACTACACTTCACACAAAGAGATGCCTGAACTGCGTTTGAACAACATGCCCTTTTCTAAGCCATTGACTTGTGTTAGCCCCTCATTTATATTCAACCATTTGTAGCAGTGTGGGAGATTACAGAAAACAAACGAAAGTTCAGATGTAGAAATCATGTTAAAATTGCTTGTTTCCTGGGAAACACCTTGCATGTCATTAAGGCAACTAGAAAAAACTCGAGTGAGTCAGACACAGAATATAAAGGTGTTTCTGTAAGATTTCGTCACAAAAAGCCAAAGGAAGAAAAGACAAACGGTTCATAAATAATGTTGCATATTTTTACATGTTTGTATTTAAGCTAAGTACCTATACTATCTAAATGCAAGGGGTTCAATTTAATGATTAGGGACCTGGGTGGATCAAGGTCCAGGAACACAACATGCTAAAAGAGACACTGCTGTAGACAGACTATTATTGTATACATTACAAGAGCAGTGAACATTAGAGATTGAAGACAAGATTTTTTAGGAGCTTTTTTAGGCCAAAATTAAAGGTTGTCTTTAATAGGATTCAAACTTTGTTAGCTGAATCTATGAACAGAGATATATAGGCTGAAAAATACACAGCATTGGGTTACTCAATATATCAATATTTTGACTGTTTTCTTTAAGTCTATGCACAGCCTACAGTTGAGTTCATGCATAACTTTAAATGCAATAATACTGTAATTGGACATAATAACTTCAATTCTTCCTGCAAAGCCATTATGCACCTTTGAGCCTTTCAACAATAACAAAAAAAGATTACACACACAAAAAAAGAAATCCAATTGCATGTCTTTCAAAACAGCACTAACAAGCAATAAAAAAGGTTAGTTATGTTTGTTATTCTCTCATAAAATATTTAGCAATCTTACTTTAAAGACCCAAGCAACAGGCATAGTTCACTGAAGAAAATGGTTAAAAATGCCTACATACTGTTTTATTATCTTTAGATGTTCCTTCAACACAGAGGTGATTTACCCCCTAGTTATGGAATCAGAATATACTAACATAATGTGCCATTTACACAGCTAAAAAAAAACTGGAGGGACCTTGCATAATGAATACATGACTAACGCGCACAACCTTTTGAGAATGAACCAGTCTATACCAGTTTTGTACATTGAATCGAGTGCTGTAACTGTGTTTGATTGCTTAAATAGCTGTTATTTGTCAGCCAAGACCATTCAGCACCGTGGTAGGCTAGTATTATTAAAATGACATGACGACAGGATGATTAAAAGCATAAAGCATTACTTGCAGTCATGTATTGAAAGCTGAGTGATTCGTCTACAAAGAATTTAGTTCTCTAAGTACAAGTTTGTTAACAGACCCACTGGAGAAACCTGTTAAGGATGGTTCTAAAAACCTAGCAGGTCCTTGTGATTAATTTCTATGGCCTAGTTTCGTTCTGTTATGTTACAGCGCTAAAGTCATGAGATCAATTAACAATTCGTGTGCTTTACAGCGAGCTACTGGCCTCTGGAGGACAGAAAGACTTGCTGTAGCAGGGTGAGGTGACCCAGTCACTGCTGATTTTGCCTCCATAACCTGCAGGAGCACCAAATGCAACACTCTCTGTGTAATATCCAGTGACTTTGCTTGGATATAAACCAGCTACCTGTTTACTCTGAGTGGATCACAGTGTATCACCATGCAGTTGTGCTTTCACCAGGTGAATCATCCATGTCCTTTTTTAACAGCAGTTTTAAGCTGCTGAAACACGAATAGACACAGATACTTTTATGCAGACAAATAGAAAAACACTACGGAAAATGTAATGCCTCATAAAAATGAATTGCTAACTGAGTCCCAGGAGTGAAAACACACAGTTTCTGATTACTTGGCTATTCAGAGATATACTGGCTTACTGAGTGGAATGGAGTGACTGTAATATCTAATCTAATTGGCATGTGTTATTATTTACTCAGGACACCCAAGCTGTTTTAAAATAAAGTCATGGTAAGATTTTCCTGTGTTAGGAAATGCCTTGAAGCATGGGTGAACCTAAACAACAACTCTTGACTGGAATAAACTTGAACTCATTCCTACCACACCTGTACAACATCCTCCAGATGCACAAACTACAACTTTGCAGATAAGACTATAACCTATGCCAGCCATTGGTGTAGTGGGCAGTGTTGTAACAGATAGATGGGTCATTGAACAAGATTGGGGTTCTATAGGTCAGCTATATATTGCTAGGCATGCAGCTGGAAATATTAGTGTCCCCAATTGCCTCAGCCAATCCAAGGAGTGCCAAGGCAATAACACATAGGTAGATATCCTCTAATGCTAATTATATTATTGGCTACAATTACTGTACTTTAACAACTGCTGCAGCAGTTCTGTTAAAAGAGCTTACCAAAGTAGAATCATAACAAAGTGTAATAAAACACTGAAAGCACGGTAAAGCATAGGCAAGCACTGGAAAGCCCATAGAGGTACGGTAAAGCATATTAAAACAAACATAGCAAACCATGTTAAACTATAGTAAATGCAGAGCATAGCCATCATGTGGAAACTGAACAATTACTGTACAAATTTACTGTGGTAAACTTTCATAAAGATTATCTCCTGTAAGTAAATGACTATAGTTAAGGTCTTTTATTGTAGCTTGCCTCTGCCAAAGATCTTTGTGATTAAAATGTTGTGACATTTAGTAATAACAGAAAACTTTACTTACGTGAGCACATGTGTACTTAATTATCATACAATTAAGATAAAAATTTGACATTAAACAGATAAACATGGTGACTAGCTATGCTGTGTTTAAGGTCAGTTATCATCAGATGTGCTCATAGACTGTAAATGCGGGTATCCGTTTTTCTATTCAATATGAAATGCCCAATTCAAATGTCACCTCACCGTTGCATTGGGTTACTAATGATCAGCAGACTCTATGGATGCCTGACCAGTAGGGGTCTCTGAAGCACGATGAGCTGAACTATCCCCATTCAATTATCCTCCCTTAGCCAAGATCAGCACTCCAAGCAGTGCTGCTTTTGCTAGGTGAGCCACTGGTGACTCCCCAGTCATAATTCTGTTTTGTTTTTAAATTAAGAAACTTCTGATATTGGGATTAAGGTAAATGGTAGAGACAGTGTTGAAGGTTGAACAGAAAAAAATGTAGACAGACCACAGGGATGTCAATAAAATATGTACTATGAGGGAAATATTTGATGTAGCTGAAGAAACCTAAATGGAAATTCTACCAAAAATGTGATGCATGTAAACTTTATGTGATATGTAAATGCAGACAGGAAGTGGTGGAAGCCCAGATTTATATGGGAGTGCACTTGGGTTTTACAGACTGGTTTAATGATGTATAGAATACACCTCAGGGACCTCAGCTTTAATTGACAAGCTGAAACGAACCATACTTCACAATATCAATAAACAAAGAACAACAATTTAAATCCACCTTAGACCTTCATTAACATACAGTAGTGCCCACAAGTATCAACACGTTTTATTAATGTCAATATTAATGCATGCAGCGATTGCTGTTTCTGATTAAAATGTAATGTTTAACATTTAATGTTTTAGTACTGGAGTTGAAACATCACGTTTCTCCGGGTTCTGAATGTAATTTAACTCAATCGAGTAGAAGAGGTTGATGAAAACAAGAATTATTGAGCAGTTAAAACTGATCTCTTGAGAAGGATGGAAAATGACAGTTTATCCACCCAGGCTTACACAAATAGATTGTACATGTTACAACACATTTTCTAGAAGGAACACTAATCCCAAAGTAAGTCATACCGAATTGTATAGAAGATTCACAGAATGGCTGTCAGTCCTGCTGATTAAACTTTTTTTTTTTTTAGTCAAAAGATATTTTTCTCATTTTCTTTTTGGAGTAATGGGTAAAAACACAATTTTCTGAAAAGTATTTATTTGAGAGCTGGGTGTTTAATTACTGAGTAGCAGTACTATACATTCAGACAATTAAACAACTGAAACCTGAGGGTGTCAATATATACAATACATTTTTAAAAAGCAAGGAAAGAGGCAGCAATCCTATTGGCTAAGAAGTGCAAACATGCGAGTTACTTTGGCTTTATTAAAACATCTAAATGACTTGCAAGCCTTTCATACAAGTCTGGGGGTTATATTCTGCCATTCTTCTCAACAGATCTGTTTCAACTGCTCAATACTGGAAGGCTGCCTACTTTTCACAAATACATTCAGAAATGGATACTGATTGGAACCAAAAAAACCAAAATGTCATTAAAAATAATAATAATAAAAAAACATTTATTGCAGACTACACAGGATGTTTTGGCAAAACTGGATATTTTTTAAAATATATTCCTTACGCAATTGGTAACCCAAAACACTGACACCTGGCTCTAATCTGAAATATAAGTACATCCATCTGGCTTGAGTTGAGTTGAAGATATTTCAGAGGTACTATTCTGTCGTTATTGACGGTCTAATTCCAAGGACATAATTTAAAAAAAACAAAACAAAACAAAAAAAACCCTCTAACATGTTAGATATTCGTATTTTAAATCTGTGCAAGTTAATGAGCACCAGAGCTAGAAAATACGTTGAGATAACACCGCAAGGAGGTTAAAATGGTCTGAGTGATGTTCTGAATTAGAATCCATTTAGCTCTGTGGGTTATTGGTATTATTACAAAAGGAAGGAAAACTCTCAAGAGGAGCTATAGTCTAGTTTCATGAAACTGAAATACAAAGCTCTAAGCAGGGATTTTGGATGAGTAGCTACGGGATGAATCATCAAATTGAGCAAAAGGCAACAAAGCACCATGGGCTTAGCGTGTTCTCACAAGGCCATGTGCAGCAGGTTGTTAGTTTGGCTATTCACTGCCTTGACTTGAGCACTTAAAAATCACAGAGGGATAACATCATGGACAAAATTTAAGTACGACAGAATTCAATTACATTATCCAACTCATAACAATATTTATAATTATATTGAGTTCCATGAATATCCGCCTTTGTTTACTATACATGTATCGCTTCTTCAAGAGGAAATTAGCACAGCTCTAAATTAGGTGGGGATCAGCCATGTGATAGGCATGTCTTGTCAGCTGCCAGTCCCAAGTTGTGCAATCCACATTCTTGGTACTTTAAAATACCAGTACTTACTGGCTCATGTTCTTGTAGCTAGATTTCTATACAATGCAGAGATGTTTTGCATGCCTGTGTAATTGAAAAGAAACATTGGGCTGTACCTGGCATTTCAAACTGATCAAGAAAAATAAAATAAAAAGAGAAATGATTCCAGTACAATACAGTCTTTCTGTTTTTATCTATGAATGTGGTTTACACCTTTAGAAAATGAATCATCATAAACACTGTCAGCACAAGTCAAGACTGATTTGTAATTTTAATAGAAATAAGTAAAGATAATCTTGAAGATTGTGAATTCAAAAATGAATCTTGAAATAACTGTGTGAAGGTAAACATGTTTTTTGTTTACATGTTAAAGTTATTTTTTACTGTTTATAAACAAATATAAATATTGCATTATGAATATTACATTAGGCTTTTTATGCTGAATGTTAGTTATATAATTTTAAATCTAGTAGCACAAAATATGTTGTCTTTATTGAATACAGTGTTAAGCAGAAACAGTTATTATGTACTCATATATTGCTGTGTACATGTCTCATGTTAGTGTTTGCATGTGTCTTTGCAATTCAATAGGTGCATGCGAGCCCAAAACATATCAATCCTTTCAGACTACCCAATCAATCTCATTCTGAAGTCCTGAAACCATGGCTCCTCTTTTGTCAGTAGTGCAGGACCAGATGCTTAAGATGTACTCTCCTGGTTGGCCTCATTTCTATTTTTAATACTGAAATCAGCCAATCAAGAAGTCAAGAAGCAGGTATGGTGAGACAGTAATCATTTAATGGGAGCAGGGCACACACACAAGAGTCAAATATGGTTCTGCTACAGCATGACAGATATGAAGTCTTAGTGTGCAGTCTGGCACTGCTGAATTATATTATGAGAGGGCTGGGATCCAAACCAGGGTCCTGTGGGCAAGCGGCAGGAGTCTAGTCTGTTTCATTAATCCAGTTTTATTCATGTGTGTTGAAGGGCAGACAGAAAAAAAAAGAATGTTCTACAGCTGCCATGAAATGGACCCATAGAAAACTCCTGCTGTTTACGCTGTGAGGATAAAATAGATTCGCCAAAACGTTAAGGTTGGGGCTTGACCATATTTTTGCAACAGCTGACTTCATAGTATTGTTTTCCTTTCTTACATCAGTCTCCCAATTACCAGATTGTTAATTGACAAAGAATCCTGCAGAGAATCAGTTTAAATTAATTCACAAGTCAGATGGCTTGGTAAATCCCTCAGGGCCCAATCTAAGGTGCTTCATTAACCAGGTCAATGTAAGTCTCCAAAAAATAATAAAAAGACCACCAAACATCAAACAATAGTAATCCAAAATAACTGTAGCAGTTTAAAGAACAAACAAAAACTGCTATGAAGGTTTAATATGCCTATGTCTGCTAAACCTGCTTGAAAAAACAAATATTCAGCTGTGAAACTGTCTCAATATACTTATGTATGAGCACCCCCTGGTGGAAGATCATGTGTCCTGCTGTATGTGCTGCAGTGCTACTCATGTGTGGCTCTTTCTCATGTCCCAAACAGGTATTTAACTACTTGAACACCTAGGTAAATAAAACAAGGCCCTCTTCAGCTAGATTCAATAATTGGTTGGAACAAACCCCTTGGGTGGAATGGATTTCTATTTTTAATACTGCTTGCAACAAGCATTTAAAGAAAGCTAGGAAAATATTTTATTTTAGACTAAGTTATTTATAAGTTCAACCTTAAAGATTAAGTAGCAGGGTTTTGAAAAAAAAAAAAAAGAGTGCTACATGTCCCCACGTGTTGCTAGAACTGTTTAAATAATGTATATTTTACACATAACTTTACCTGTTTCAAAGCTCTTTTCAAAATGTCCGCTCTAGTGCATTGATAGTGTAAGGATTATTGCCCACGTTGTTAAACAGGTAACACAGCAAGAACAATCCATGATGTGGTACAGAACAGAAAAGCCAGAGCACTTCATGTAATGTTTTTTTATATATATATTTTTAAATCGCTCTTCCTGTAGTGATTTAGAGGACAGATCTCTAACCCCAGTGCACTAGAGCGGCCTTTTGAAAAGAGCCTTGAAACAGACTTTAAACTTATAAGTGTAAAAAGTTGTCATGATATTACAGGTCCATTATTTAAACCATTGTAGCAAAGTATAACGCTATATTTTTTCAGAATCCAGCTACTTACTCTTTAAGGAATGAAAATAAACATCTTGCACTGCGATGCAAATAATACATTTATAATTAAGTGTATTTACGTAGAAAAGCTCAAGTAACTGAAGTCAAGAAGAAACACAACGTTAATTGATTTCACTACAAAAAGGTTTTAAAATGATCATTTTCTTCTCTCAAGGCCTGACACTCGCTTTCTAAAGATCGGATATAGTCTCTACAATGTTCACTTTCACACACCCTCGCCTTTACTTCTTGCACAGGAGGTACAGGGTCTTGTAACTCCTGCTGTGTAGCTGACAGATCCAGGAGCCCTGCCGCTGCTTCACTCTCCTCCTCTGGCCTCTTCCTCTTCTTGTCCTGCCTACCCTCAAACCTCTCCATGTCTCTGGCCCTCTTATTCTTCCTAGTAGAAGGTGTATGGTTGAAGATAGATGGCACATAGTCAGGGGACAGGGGGTTATCAGACTTCTTCCCTGCAAAAGGTAGAGACAGTACTTATTTTCAGTTTGTAGATATACAAAATGTAATTAGCTGAGAAATATCAGTTTTTATGTTGAATTAAATGTAAGCATTATATCCAACAAATTACACAAATTTCTCATACTAAAGCTATTTCTGTTTACATCACGTACAAATGACCCCAAAACAGCAGCATAGGCGGTTCTCAGTTTATCATGGGGGTTTTTGTCCCTGTATGAAGGGTGGGGGTGTCGGGGTGGGGTGGGGGTAATTCGTTTACATACATTTTAATAATAATAATAATAATAATAATAATAATAATAATAATAACAATGTAAGTCCGTTACTAACTACCAATATATTGCTGCTACTAACCTTTTATAAAGTGCTCACTACACAAACGTGTGTACTGAGTTGGAGTCCAGTCGGTCTTCGATTTTGGGTTCCGTGAATCCGTTTTTGCTACTCTGTTAATGGCTGAAATCCACTTTGCCCTCCTGTCTGGCTCAGCAGGAATCCTGTAGAAGGATACTCGGAATTGCTTTCCTCTTCTGTTGGTGCACCCAACAGCACAACACACATCTGGCATTGGAAAAGCGAAAGTGTAACGACCGCTCTTCGTTAATGGTCTGCCCGCCAATGCTTTTTGACCTCCAGTATGGCCGCGCCGTGCTGTGAAAACGTCACATGAAAAACCTCAATTGACGATGAGTGGTGTTGAATAATGGAAATTGTTTTCGCATTCAGTTTTCCTAAAGAGATTTTAAAAATTGACCAGAAAAAATCCATCATAGCAGCAAAAAAATAAAAAATAAACTGGAGGAAGTTAAATATGAAGCCAGCATGTTGTTCACATGCGTGACGGGAGTTGTAGTTTTCTTCTGCATTTCTGCTGATTGGAAACACCTTTCCGCGTATACCGGATAAACAACTATTCCCAGAAGACACTACGCGGGTAGCGTTAGTAAAGTGAGATATAGTGTCAAAGTTTCATATTATGATAGGGTGCGTTGTTAAGTTCACCGCTGCATGAAACGATGTAAAGCGGATTCACCAAACTGTTGTTAAATTCACCCGGAGTTTTTCAACGAACTGTTGTTAAATTCACAGTTGCATCAGCCGGGCTGGGAGTCGGTGAACTGCAGCAAGACCGAAATGGCCCCTCCCACTGTGGAAGTTTGTCTTGTATTGTACAGAGATACTATTAACAGTGTAATTGAGACGCAACATCTTTTGAAAATAATTATGGAGTTGTGTATTTTTTAATAAATATACAATAAACGTACTGATAAACAATATCACATTTGCCTACGAATCCAGAGTAGCCGACTGAGTTGGTGATGTACAAGAATTTGATGGAGATTAGATTTTTTGTCGTGTGTATTATTTGTCCTTCTATACTTAAAACAAATATGTTACAAAGTTGCGAAAAGTGAGCGAACTGCATTTGAAAGTGTAGCCATATATTAATATTTATACAGCTGCACGCTAGCTGCTGTTTATATTTTAATGTAACAACAAGCTAGCTCCTAAAATTAGTCGGTTAAATATAACTAAACCTTCGTCCCAATAAGCCTTCAGCTCGCATAAGTCAACCACAGCCTTGCACGCCGCAGCAGCAGCCTTTCTATATTATTATCAGCTATGTTGATTCACCACACTGTTGTTAAATTCCCCGCTCCCATCGATGTTTTTAACAACGCACCCATAGCACTTGCTTTCTCTGAGAACAGGTGTTGGCGTTGTTCATTTGAATATCTTGTTAAATCTGACTGTTTCTGTGCGTTGCACCAAACAGGAACTGGGACCACAGGTTATATCAATATACACGCTCGCCGTCAGCAACACGATTTAGCAGAAATAAAGTTTTTTAATTCAAAATAAAAATGGCTGCCCTAACGACCACAGCGTCCAATGATACCTTCCAGGTAAACAGTCAAATATTTAACTTTTTTTTTTTTTTTTTTTTTTTTTTAATTAAAACGTAGTTCAATACAGTGTTTAATGATACAGCTTAAAACTGAAGCGTATTTTTTTATTTTTTTTTGTAAATATTTTGACTGGTGCACGATGATTTGGTATAAAATCAAATATGAGTTTATAGATCAAGTAGCTGCTAGGTACTGTTGTGTTGTGTAAATTAGTCGGTCAAATACAAGTTGGTGGGTCTCTTGTCTCTGCACAGTTGCATTTATAAACGTAGTTAACATACACTCCAACATTTGTGATGAAAATGGCTCCACTTGTGTGGAATTAAGAGAGCAAGCGACTCGTAGTGTGGTAGTGAACGACCTTCTTCTTCCAAGTGTGTCTGACACGATATGCCCCCCTAAGTTTTTAAATGTTAACTTTAAAATATGCAATTTCCTGCAACCTAGAATGCACGTTTTTACATTTAGATACAACAAAAGTCTGTGTGTTTCATTATGCCTCACAAAATCTCACTAACAAATTCCATCATGCTGAGCCTTTCCTGTCTTCTTAACTCTGTGCCCAATTGCACTGTCCTGGCCCACGCTTGATTTGTTTTTGAAGCAGGTGGTATAATTGACTTGCTCCAAAAAGAGGGGAGGGGGTATTGGACATTTACGTGTTTTATACTGTATATTTAATAACAGTATTTCAAAATTAAATATTAACATATCAACTATGAATGCTTCGCTACAACATTTTCATCACAGTATCCAATTCTAAAATCTGTTACATAATGTGTGTGTGTGTGTGTGTGTGTGTGTGTGTGTGTGTGTGTGTGTGTGTGTATATATATATATATATATATATATATATAGTGAGTTGAGTCATTTGCACTTTGATCGTTATAACCCATTTCTCTCACAGGTGCTTACTTTTTTTCTTTGGTGGAGTAGGCCTTATAGGGTACTCCTTCCTTTACCAATGTATCACTGTCAGTGTCACTTCAACTTTTAGTTAACCATTTCGCATATACAAAGAAAACACTGAAATTAAAATATTCTGCGAATTGTATTTTGTTTGCTGTCATAAGAACATAAGAAAGTTTACAAACAAGAGGAGGCCATTCGGCCCATCTTGCTCGTTTGGTTGTTAGTAGCTTATTGATCCCAGAATCTCATCAAGCATCTTCTTGAAGGATCTCAGGGTGTCAGCTTCAACAACATTACAAAAGCAGTGCAGTGTTAGGCTGTTGGGGAACATGTGATGTGAGTGTAAAAAGTCATATGACAGTGGGATTATACAGTTTTGTCTTAGATTGGCTATCCTATGTGTCAGTCATTCTGGGGCTGTGTAAGGCATTGCAAAATGATGCGGCAGGGGCAGGGCTTTGCTCCAAACAGACATGCTGTGGTTTGACTGTGGTGCTAAACCATACATGCCAACAGTCCCTATATGGTCGGGACAGTCCCGATTTCCTAGCAAATGTCCTGCTTCCAGACGCATAGGAAGAAAGTCCCGATATTTACCCGTAGAAAAAAATGCATTTATTCTGCACAGTATGTAGTAAAAACCACACGCTGTGCTCATGCTCTTTGTGCGGATGACACATCTGCTGATCACTAACTTATACAAAGGCAAGAACGCTTCATTGTGTCTATTTTTACGGTCATGATGGTCGTGTGGTGTTGAGTTGGGGGATATGTCTATTATATGATCAGCGTCCCGCTGAACAGTTTCCAAATGTATGCAAGTATGCTAAACTTTAAGATTGCACTGTGTCTAGGAATCCAGGACAAATTCCGTCCCAGAGGCATTTAGTCCAGGACTGGTACTTGCTCTTATATTTAGGGATTGTCCCAACCAATTAGGGACAGTAGTGATCTACAGTAACGTTGCAAGACATACAGAAGAGCTTACCTCCATCGCTGTGTAAAACCCCTGCTGGTTATTGCTTTACGTGATCTGCTTCAGACACATTTATCCTTTTTAATTTCCCGCCTAGATTACATATAGTCACATGACAATCACTGCACAGCACTATGTGTATTACACTATTTGTATTTTTTTTGTATGAAATACAAATAGTAATTATAAAAATGTGTTTTTGTTTCTTAAGGATATTGTAAAAAATGTGTTATTGGGCAAATTTCACGATTTCCACACAGCCCATGAAATCATGATTTACACAGGGCCTTAGTCATAGGGTGCAGGAATTAAATGACGTTACTTTAAAACTAAGTAACTCAGGGATAATTACTGATCTAAATGGGTGAGGAAGGCAATGGCTGAACTGCCTTAAAAATAAATACATTTAAATTAATATTAAGGTTATGAATGCTAGAAGTTTCAATGCCTGGCGCCAGCAAGAGTTACACCCTAAAAATTTTTCTCTTCAGGGGTCCCCGAGTGGCTCATCCTGTTAAAGCGCTGCCGCGGGGAGCGCAGGGTGAGTCATACAGCTTGGACGGCGCTGGTTCATGTCCAGGCTGTGCAAAGAGGCTGAGCTTTGCTGGGGACTTTGAAGGGGGCATTGCATTGGCTCTGACGCTCCCAGGGGTGGGGATGGGAAACCGGCAGGGACGTCACGCAACAGCGAACCCTACTGGCCAGACACCGAGCATTCAGAGTGGATAAGAAGCAGGGCTGATCTCTATACAGGATGGATAGCCCGCCCACCTCTGCTCTAGATTGATTGCTCAGTGTAAAAACGTCTTTAGGCTTGCTAGATCGGAGGACGCTCATACAATTGTGCTGTGTGGGGTCTCGCTGCGCTGAAGAGTGGAAAAAAAAATAAACTGTACATTTCAAATTGAGGGAAAAAATAAAAAAAATTGGTCACTTCTAAATGGGGGGAACCAAAACAAAAAAAAAAAAAAACCCTGTGTGTAATAATGTTAAGAATTCTTATCTTCCGAGCAGTAATGGAACAAGCAATGAATGTGGTTCTATAATATACAAATTCTGTAATAACAGAATATCTTTGAATGGACTGTCTCTAACAATATCTTTGCTTTCTAGTAACTATCTGTCTAGAACAGGCAGTACCATGGGGATGTGAAGCTAGCACCCTCATGCCTCTAGTGGCCTGGCGGGGCTATGCAGGAAAAAAAAAGCTTCAGATAAAGCTCAACATTCAGTAGACACATCAATTTGTGGGGATTTGGTACCAAAGTTAGAAATGAGGTATTGTACCGGTTAAATCGGCACAGTTGGAAGGTGTGAGTTAACTGATACATTCTAAAAAGGGAATCGTAAAAAGTCAATTTGTATAAGAATTAGCAAGCCTATACTTCTGGTTACGTTTTATGTTATATTATCCTTACCTTTTCATTCTGGGATTCTTCCATATATTATTGTGAATATGAATTACTGTAAACTTAATAAAGCTTTGATTAGTCAATCGTGAAAAGTCGTTTAATTGTGGTGACATTTAAACAGCTGAATATTTCAATCCAAATTGTCAATGTATTTATCTGTTTTACCTGTATCCACTTTTATCTGTTGGAGGATGATGACGCTTTCCAGCCCGCTGGCCGTCATGACAAACAGTTTTATATCCAGAACTGGAGAGAAAGAAGCACAGGCTAAGAAGGCTGAATTCATCCGGGAGACAGAAAAACTGAAAAAACAGTATGTCCATTCGTACAATGTACAGGTCCGGTGGGCAGAGCAATATAGCTGGGTCTATCAATGGCTGGTTAATAAATACATAATTCTACATAATCTTTCCTTTTATTTTTACACACTACTGTACTTCGGATGAGACGTAAAACCGAGGCAGCAGGTGTTGATGCATAGTTTGCGCCCTCATCTCTAAGTCGCTTTGGATAAAAGTGTCTTCTAAGTGACAAATTAAATACTGCAATCTGCAGCATGCTAAACATATACGACTAAGGTCCTGCTTAAGAGGCACACATACATTCCATTAAATGTTTAATGCAGAATGAACTTCTGATGCTTTCCAAACTAATTCAGTACAACGTTTTTTTAAATTGATCAATTGATTTCATTGTCATTTAACCTTTGTTTTAATTACAGGATTGCAAAACTTGAAAAAGACCAAAATGCATATATTTATGTCAAAAAGAAAGATGTCAGAAATGAGTTTGGAACACTGGAAGACTTGGAACTCAAACTGGCAAATAATAGAAACATAGAAAGTAAGTTTAATACTTTAAATGTAGGATGTTGGTGCTAAGAAACAGATTAGCCATAAATAAATCTAGCTGTGATAGCTTTTGGAACTCCAGGATGAAGTCTAGCCTTACAACATGTTCATTAACCCTGTAACCCATATGTGTGTGTGTATTTGTTTGTGTGTGTTTTCTTTAAGAGGCTAAGCTTCAACAGCAACTTGCTAAAATCCATAACAGTGTGAAGAGATTCCAAAGACAGCTGAAGGATGTAAAGCCGACCCCAGAGTGTACGTATATATTATAGTGGTGAAGTGCATGGCTTATGAAAGTGTGGTTTAAGTTTTAATAGCATTGTATGCTGGAAAAAGGATAATGTTTGTGTTAAGTATTTTAAAAGATGAGGAAGAAAAAAAATGAATAGTTTTATTTTAATAATTTGGCTATGTTTAATTGAACATAACTATTGTTTTATAGTTGTGGAAAAGCTCAAGGAAATAATGGAGGAAGTTGAAAATGCCATAAATGTTTTCAAAGAAGAGCAACGACAAAGGTAAGTTACTAAATAAATAATAATACTGTACATGATGAAGAACGACAGGTAGTAATTAATAAATAAATTAATACATATTTTACAATAACTTCTTGTGTGGGAGAACAATTCATGTTTCATTCTGTATAAAAATTGACCAGTGATTTTTTTTATTATTTTTTTTTTTTTATTATTATGAGTCATGGAATGAAAAATAATATTGATGCGTACATATTTTATTTGCATGTAATATTTATCCACTGTACCTAGACGCCACATCCTGCAGAACTTTGCTATTTTTCAGTCTGGTCATACTTTGATCAATCCAAAAGTAGTTTATTTTTAATAACTTGTATGATCAACTGTCTCTTTTCAGTTATGAGGAGCTCATGAAAGAGGAGAAGAATTCCTCTCAGGAAATCATTGCTCTAGAAAAGAAGTTTGAGACGTGGGCCTTGGCTGTATCAGCTGCTCCAAAAAACTGCCCGTCTCTCCTAGTTAAGGTCCCATTAGACAAAACCATTGAGGATGATCTACCAGCTGAAGTAGTGGAGTATGAGAAGTTTTTGCAGGAAACTGGAGGGCGACAGGGAGGCTGGGATGATTACGATCATCAGAACTTTTTAAAAGTTTGGACCAAGCTCAATGGCAAGCCTGGGTATATGAAAGAGGCCTTGCTGTATCTGCCTGGAAGAACCCAGGAAGACATTCAGCTCCATGAGAATTGGTATCAAGAGTTTCTGTTTCTTGACGAAAGCAAAAAGGAGGTGGGGACACACACTTTAATCGAGACATTCTTTTATATTTGAATCTGAATATAGATTTCAGTCTTGCATATTAGCATGCAGTGGATGTCTGTTGTTGTGAAAGAGCTATCATACTAACGTACTTGTTCTAGTTACTGTAGTGTTTGTTGAACTTTTCATATATTGTTAGTTCATAAAGCTTCATGAGCTGTACATTATTTATAAATGACTGCAGTGATTTTGATATACTGTACAGTCAGATTTATTTATTTATTTTTTTTAATGATGGGACTGATCACAGTTAACTGTTTGGAGGTTTTGGTCTATTTACAATAACCTTGATCACCATCACCACCACCATGGTCATGAAGAATCTGTCTTAAGAAAAAGATATGTCATTACTCATTCAGCAAAGGTGTGTGAGAAAAAAAAATCATCAAATAGTAAGGAGTGAAACTAATCGAAACATCTACTATTTTATTTGTCACTGTAATTGATGTCTGTTGAGGTCTTTCGTATTAATCTGTTTTTGTGAAAAGGTTCTTTTGAGGCAATACATTTACATCAAAGCTATTTAAAAATATCTTCTAGGCTATTCAGAAATGGAAAGCTAAGAAGCAACTGGAAAAAGAAGAACTCCTGAAGCAGAAAGATAAATCAGAGGAAGAGCTGAGGCAAGAGCAGCTGGCCCATGCAGAGGCACAGCGTCAGAAAATGGAGCAGGAAAGAAAAGTCAGACAGACAAGACTCCATGCTTGGAAGAAGTAGAAGGAGGAGGAGCGCACGATGGAAGAGAAGCAGCATCTCAGAGAAGAGGCAGAGAAAAGGAGGAAGGCAAAGGAGGAACAGAAGCGGCAGCTGGAGGTCAAGCTAGAGGTGGAGACTTATGCCCGGCAGAAGAAGGAGCAGGAGGAGTTTCTTCGGATTGAAAAAGAGATGCAAGAGCGGGCTGAGCAGGATGAAAAGAGGAGTCAGGCTGCTAGAGGAATCACCAAGTTTCAAGAAAGAGTAAGCCTTAGCAGTGTTGCTATTACCACAACGAATAAGGGGATGTTGCATACATATTAAAAATATTGAATCTGGTCTAACCTGTAGCCACATTTGGCACAGCTGTCAAATGTAGAAACAACAGTAAAATATACTTATTTGCAAAGCCTCCAATTTTGAAAATGTGATTATTAACGGTGTCCGTTAGTTTTAGTGATTATTTATTTATTTATTTTTTTAAAAGGGTCTTTGTGCAATATTGGAAATCTAGTAATCTTTATGTAGTGGAGTACACTGGATAGAAGTTCATTATTTCAGTTTCAAGTGAAGGCTACAATTTAAAATGTTTCCTTTTTTTTTATTTATTTTTTTCCCAGGATTTGCACAAATTAGAGTCCAAGCTGTTGGAGAAACGAGCAAAAGAGGAGGAAGCTGCTGAGCGTGAGGACAGACTGGCCAAGTTGAAGGAGAAGGTAATGACATAAAATAACAACTGTATAACAGACAGTAAAGTAATTGACAGACCTGAAGAACCAGTACCCAGCCTAAATGAAATATCCATGCAAACCAGACGCCAACAGGACTCCTAACTTCAGTTTTGAAAAGTGAATGGAGGTGGTGAGCCTGTTATATGTCTGGTTTAACTGAAATGCACATATTGTGAAACTCCACCACTATGACATTTGTATTTAAAAGCAAGTTGTTTACAAAGGATTTAAAGTTTAACTGAATCAATAGAACTTCTTGGACTTCTTGCTAATGTTGCATCTGTTGTAAATTCATGACTTGACATTTTATTTCCTGAATGAAACATGTGGGTTATATTTGTAAGTGTCTGTATTTGATATACTTTTTATTAATCAAGACACTCCAAAATACTTTTTATATCTCTAAACTATTTACTTAGGTTGAAGTTCACATAAGCAGAGACCCATCTAGACTATGGAGACCTACAAAAGGCTGGGAAGAACACACCAAACAGATTGGACCAACTGGTGGAGGACCATTGTTACATATACCACAAAGGTAAAAAAAAATAAAAAAAAATAAATAAAAAGGGAACTGATAATAGAGCAAAATATAGATTTAATGTTATTTTTTTGACTAATATATTGCCTCTTTTTTTACAGAGCTGTGCCAAGCTGGAGACAAGGCTTATAGTCAGGGTTCCTGTCACAATGAAATAAACATCCAGATCTTCAAAATAAACTGGTACCATACTATAGAAATGTATTAGTCCAAAGGATTTCAAGGCTGAGCACATCAAACGTTTTATGGAAATGGAATTCTATAGGTTTGGAATTATGTAACGTGTAAATTGTTTTATAAAGAACCTGATTCTGAAATCAAATGTGAAAATTCATAACACCATAACAAACCAGTGTACACAGATACAGAGGGTTCTCAACTCATACAAACTGCACAGTACCTGAAAGGTTAAAGATATTTGTGCAAAATCAATAGTTTATTGGATCATAAATGCAAATGCAGTCTGAAACTTCTATTCAAGGGTAAGAGTGTATGATTACATTTTGGTGAAGATTGGTGACTATCAATGAAAACTGGTCATTTTACATTCATAATCCATTACCTGCCAGGTTGAGTTTTTTAGATCTCTAACTAAATGGAGATGTAGAGGTGGGTAGACAAATTTATTCTATGTTTCTATCAGAAACATTCCAGCTCCGAAATCCACAAATACAGTTGATATTATTAAATATATGTGTGCTAGGTTGTATCTTACGGTTCGTTCAACTATTACATTTTAAAGTAGCTTTCATTTAAAACGGAAGTATTGGTGTGCAATGAGCAATATTTTACAATGGTCAAATCACATTACAAACAGATGAATGCACTTTTGAGTTGTAAATTATTTTTATTAATTTTTTTTTATTTTGCACCATGTCATATTTAATCTTGTAAATACTGAAACTGTAAAACAAACTGCTCAGTGTTGTCTTTATGTGTGTGGTTTGTTTTATTATTTACTCCTAGGGATTCGCACACTGTTGTTGATGGTTGTTTGTTTATTTATTTATTTATTTAATTTATTAGCCGGTGCCCTTATCCAGGGCGACTTAGTTGTTACAAAATATCACATAGAATGTCACATTACAGATAAGAGCAATTAAAGTACAGTAAAATCAGTAGAAAATAAGATCAATTTCAAATATGAGCAAAATAAAGAATACAGTCAGTTACATTTAAGAGCGAGTTTGACTAAGAGCAGTTAAACTTTGTACAAATATTTGCTTATATGAGTAAAGTCCATTAAGAGCACATATTAAGTACAATAGAGAACAATGATTTCAAGTAAGCAATTACAAAAACAGTGAATACAGACACCTATACGAATAAGAAAATAGTTATAATTAAGAGCAGTAGTAGAATACGGCAAGGTACGGGGTGGGCTTAACAGTCAAGTACGGCGAATGCTGAACCAGTTCATGTACGACTACGTCATGACCATGACAAGTAGGGTGCCCATATAGTCCAGTATAGTAGAGAGGTTTATAGATTATGTCTTCAAGATGTACTCTCCCAGAGTTCTACATCAGTAGGGTGGCAAACGACATCACCGTCAGAGGTACAGTCTAAGCTCATTCCCATTAAGTTGATTTCCCTCCCCCCCCCCCCCAAACAAACACCAGCATTTATATTTGTTTGTGGTCGTAAATATATGTATTTTAAAAAAAATAATACAATATGACATTTTGGGACGTTAACATTAAAAAAAAAAATCTACAAATACAAACCTTTTGCAAGCAGGTAAAATGTGTAACTAATAATTATTAAATATATTAGAAATGAGAGTGAAGTTTTGCATTTAAACCTATTAATAAAGATATTGACCCAAGATTACCATTTATGTATTGTATTATGATGATGATGGTGATGATGAGTTCAAAAATAAGTTTTGTTCTTTAAGTAATTGCTTAACTCCAGTGGAAGTGTCTGCCTTAGAATTATTGTGACAGTTCTGATTGTTCCCCCAAATACTCACTACCTTGGTTACTGTACACAAACAAAGTTCATGGAACAAGACAGACGTTCATACAGCACCTGCACATGCTGAAATCAGGACTACAGACAGTCTAATCCTGTGATATTAGTGCATTTGTAATACACCAATAATGCAATGTCAATATCAAGATTGTAGTTTGAGAAGATTCTTTGTAACACAGGGGTCCCATCAGACTGCGAACTAGAGACACCTTCATCAGCTTTTGAATCAGTATTTCATACTTGCCAACATTTGGTTACTGTTCGGGGGGGGGGGGGGGGGGGGGTCGTCATATGCATCATACACATAGGAGAATGCATAGGCAAAAAACACCCATTATCATATAATAGTATCCCCCAACTCAACACCACACGACCATCATGGTAGTAAAAATAGACATGATGAAGCGTTCTTAGCTTTGTATAAGTTAGTGATTAGCAGATGTGTCAGCCACACGAAGAGCACAGTGTGGTTTTCACTAACTGTGCTGTGCAGAATATATTATTTGTTTTTCTATAGGTAAATATCGGGACGTTCTTCCCATGCATCGGGACGCGGAACATTTTTTAGGAAATCGGGACTGTCTCGACCATATAGGGACTGTTGGCATGTATGGTATTTTGGATAGAAGACATAAACAACGGACATTTCAATATTATATAACAATCATTTTAACATATGGGGAGCCTTAAGTCTAAAACATAAACAAAATATGTTGAAATTGTTTTACCATGTTCCAGCTCCTAGACTGGTCTATGACACTGCACTATTGTTGTACATAAAACAAACAGTCAATATAATATTTTAGCTCTCCGGAAGTGACGTTTTCGGAAGTTGAAAGGAGATTGATTTTTGACAAAAAGATGGCTGAAGAAGAGAATCCAGTAGAAGAATTTGAAGAAATCCACTTTCTGAAAGACCGGCATGTTGTTTTTTTTCAGAGGTGTTTGCAAATCTTACCGGAGAGATACTCTTCGCTGGAAACCAGCAGGTAGGGGAAACAGCTGTGTACCTGCACATGAATGCAATGTCAGGGCTGGCGGTACTGTGACAGTAGCTTTCTTCTGTCTCAACTCTTCAGCGGTGAATGACACGAGTGAATAGATATTTATCTGATTGTGTTAACATTTAAAATAATACTTATGTGTTTTGTTGTACGGGAAAATAAGTCGGATTAACATTTCGTAACCTTATAGAAATAGAACAAAACAGCATTTATCGGTAACGAATGTTGAGGTGAGTGTTTTGAAAAATAATAAATAGTTTTAAAAAAATGCAGTTTGTGTTAATTATTCTATAAACGGTATTAAAAACGACTTAATATTTAGTATCAAAGGTACAGTAGGTGGGCATACACTGACCAAAGAAAACTTACTGAGAACGTGCTTGCAGAGTATAAATATTTATTTTGCCTTCACTGAAATGTCGCTGGAGTATAGAGGAATTCATACAGGAAGCAGTTACAGCAGCATTACTACTTTCACAGAAGACCTGGAACTGTGGTGATCACACTGTAGAACTTTCGTTTATTTTGAACACTAATGCTGTATAAATATAACGTTGTCCTTACTTTCAACTGGATAAGTTTCACATTGCACAGGTCAGAATTCATGCAGCGAACAATGGACCAGAGACTAAATGCACAGCGAACTGATGAGGATGACTGCAGTATGGTCGTTTCAATGTTCAAACATGTACCTTGCTTAAATGTTATAATACCAGTTTAATTAGTGATTCTTCGCATCTGTTTTTAGCTGTTTAATGCCCCATTGTGTGTTGGGTTGCTGTTTCTGCATATATCATTACCAAGCTTACAAACTAACGATATTTTTCAGCTGCTAGGATGACTTCTGTGGGTGAAAAATGTGGAGAATAGAGGGTTGTTTCAGATTGTAGTGTTAAATCCATTTGTACAATAGTATGTGTACAAAGCCACTGTTGTAGCAAGTAATCTATTAATAAAGTAAGTATAGAATTTTAGATGTTTTCCAGGAGGTCCCCGGTTCAAATCCCAGCTCAGCCACTGACTCATTGTGGTACCCTGAGCAAGTCTCTTAACCTCCTTGTGCGCCGTCTTTGGGGTGAGACATTGTTGTAAGTGACTCTGCAACTGATGCATAGTTCACCCTAGTCTCGTATCTTGTATAGCACTTTGTGATGGTGGTCCACTATGAAAGGCGCTATATAAAAATAAAGATTATTATTATTATTATTATTATTATTATTATTATTATTACACTATGTAACATTTTTTTTTTTTTTTTTTGTTTTGTTCGTGGGTAGTAAGTGTAATTTCCTAATTGCTTATGCCTCAAAAGTATAGAAAATGACTATTATTCCCCACAAACTTTGCTTTTGTGACCAGGACAGTGATATTTCAAAATATCACTATTTCCAGTGGGAAAACGGGCAAATGTGTGTCTTTTCGTTCACATGAAGTCAGAAAAAAACAACATATGAATCCAAATTAACATGTATTTATACTAAAGTAATACAAAAATGATTACAAAAGATTTAGAAGTGAGTAGTTTTTCGAGATTTACATTTATACTGTATTTACTTTCTTCTATGCATTGTTTTACAGGCTAACCATTGTGTTCTTTGCACTTTCTGGCCTGGACGTGTTGAATACCTTGGATGTGGTGGATAAGCCAAGCCTAATAGAATATGTCTATTCATTACAAGTCCTTCCCACAGAAGATAGTACGTTTATTTTTACTTTATTATTATTAATTCTTTAGAAAGGATTTCTGTTTCTTAATCAAATCATGTGCATTGAGTTATCCTAGACAACACACTGCCATTCACAAAGAACATTAAAGTGAATTTTAATAATGCAGAGAATTACAATTACCTTTTAAAAAAACAGGTATAACATTGTTATGCAGAATACACTCTCAACATCAACCTTTGTATATTTGATTATGTATTTTAGGTTTTCCATAGGCACGCCCAGATTAGTTTTTGCAGTATAGTGTGGTTATAAGCCATACCATGTTTTAACATGCTAAAAACAGATTCAAACACTATAGCGTGTTGTAGTCAGTCTGTACAGTTGGTTATCTACCCTAATTTAATGTTGGTCATTAAAACATTTTAATGACCAAAAAAAAAATTGTTCACAAGAAGGCTATCCTTTGAATCAGATAATTCGTATTAAAGTGAACAATTTTATGATCTGATCTTAGTGATCCAGATTTCTTTATTACCCAACTGAGCTGTACTGGTTATGAGGTCAGAGAGCGACTTGTAAAACCCCCAGAGCCATCTATTTCACTACGTCTACATTTTCAAAGTATGTGGTACTTTTAAAGGTATTTAATTTTAATGAAGTGCCTCCAGGTCACCGTTTTGGTGAATAAGAAACAAAAGTGCTGTGTTATGGAATAACAGGGGAATCACTATGTATGAGAAATGTAACTGCTATCAAGCAGCTCATTGATATCTTTGACCTTCACTGTGAATCCCTTCTACATAAGAAGGGAGCACATCCTGCCAAAGCATCATTTTCATGAAACAGCTGCAGTTACTGCCCACTGCTGCCTTTCACCGATCGCTCCATTCTGAATTGACTGCCAGCATTTGTTGTTATTCCAGATGAATGTAATAGGAGTGTCACAGTGTTAAGATTAAGGTTGAATAGGTAGGTAGGTAGGTAGATTTTTTAAATATTTTTCTGCACAACAAAATATAAGTTAAACAGTTTTTGGAAACTCCCAGAATCATAATGTTGTATTTTTTTTATTGCGCTTTATATAACGTTGAGGCACAAAATAATCATTTATTACATGCATTTTTTAACAGTATTTTGTGGGTTTTGATTCTGTTTACTGTGTATGTATCCTCTGATTCTCACTTACAACCTATAAATATTGTGACTGTGTACATTTAGATGCTTTCCATATGACCATTTTTCAGGGTTAAAATTGACCATGATTCATGCCATAGTTCAACCAGTTTTTCAAAGAATGCATTTGTAGCTGTAAATTAAATGTATATACTACTACACTTGCTCATACACTAATTTATAACAAGGAAATACTCTATACAGGATTAAACAGGATTAAACAGATTCGTATTTAGCAACAAATGCAAAGGCATTTTTTCCAGAGGTAATAAGACAGTTTAACAGTTAAAAATACCAGTGATTGCATCGAATAATAATTAATATACCATTCAAATGTTTTTATTTTTGAGAAAATATGCCCTTGCTCATTGCTAAATAAGGCCCGTAGTGTCAGAGCATGCGCCACAAAAATGTGAGTTATATATCTGTGCCATTAGATGGCAGTAGGAGATTGCAAATTATGTTGCATTAGAAATGAGAAACTCACATTTGTATTGCAAAAGATGTATGCTCTTAAGATTATACAATCCTTTTTAAATTACCCAGGTCTGTCCAACTCGGGTAACCTATAGGGATATACCTCTGGAGTACACTGTTTAAGAAGAAAGTGGTTGATGAAAGAAAAATGGCAAAACATAAAAACAGTAAAGAGTAATACAGAAGAAAGCAGAAGACAACCAGATGCGTAATCAAAAACATGAATACATATGGAGTTCAATGCTGTGTTATACTTCATGCAGTCCTACTGACTTGCAGTGCTACCTGGTAGATACTCAGTAATCCAAAGTCTTCTGGCTGCACACACATTGATCTAATAATCAAGTGTTTTGATGGTGTATTTAATATGATTTAGTAAACTGTATAGGGTGACAGTTAATTGTATTGGATAATCGAGAGGCTGATGTTCTTGTCTGGGAGAGAAGGAGGGGATGGAGGGGTTCTACTTTGTTTGAAATGTGCTGGCATTGCTGATATGGATAATAACTTTTTGTTCTGACTGTTCCTTTAGAGTCCAATCTAGGACGCTGTGGATTCAGAGGGTCTTCACATCTGGGAATTCCATACAATCCATCTAAGGTGAGGAACACATTGCTTGTCAGCCCTGATCAGCCTATTCCTTTATTACTGTATAATCTTCGGATGAGGGCTCCCGAGTGGTGCAGCCAGTAAAGGTGCTCCGCGTGGCATGCAGGATGTGTCCTATAGCCTGGTGATTGCAGCTTCGAATCCAGGCTATGTCATTGCTGACCGTGACCGGAGGTTCCCAGGGGCAGCGCACAATTGGCAGAGCACCACCTGGGTATGGAGGGCTTAGGTTGGCAGGGCAATCCACGGTTCACTGCGCACCAGCGAACCCTGCGGCTGATAGGGCGCCTGGGGGTCTGCAGTGGAGCCATTCAGATCTGTGTTGTCCTCTGGCACTATAGGTCTGGTGGCTTCGCTGTGGATCCGCATTGCAAAAAATGACGGCTTGGCAGGAACACGTCTCGGAGGACGCGTGTTTCAGCCTTCGTTTCCCGAGTTGCAGTGGTGATTAGTAATAACACAATTGCCGATTCCAAATTGGGGAGAAAACTGGGGTGAAAATCATTGGCAACAACTAAATTTTAAAAAGACAAAAAAATAAAAAAATAAATCTTCGGATGAGACTTAAAACTTACGTCCTATTGTAAGTGATAAAAAAGTCTGTTAAATGACAAAATAATAATACAAATAATAATAATATTCTTACCGTTACGTGAGGACTACCCCCAGGGTCACAGTGTAGCCAATCCCCCACATGACAACACAGTACCCTGTACTGGGCTTCCGGGTCCTGAAAAGCAGATTTGTGGGACGGAAAAATAAATGACAATCTTGCAAAGCAGAGATTATGTATTTTGTGTAGAGAAACAACAACAACTTTCCAATTGGGTTTACACTCATCCTTCTAGATGTAAATTATAAACACAAGCCATTTTATTTAAACATGCAGCAAATGCTCATTTTATGTGGATATATTCAGATGTATAATGACAAATGCAAATTCAGTTGTAATGGAACTAGGTAACTCTTAATCTAAATCATTGTGATCTACTTTTCAGTAGAATGGTGGCTCATATTTTATATTTGCAGTTGTGGCAGGATGTGTGTTAATTTAAGATCACATTTTTATTTACATTTGCTGTTTTTATGCTAAAATGAAATCCCTTTTTTCATTTCAAATCTCAAAATGAATTGGGCTACACATTTCCTGTTGGAATTAATTGCCCTTTATGGAAATTGTTAGACACCCTTCCACTGAAGTCATACATGTTCTTTATTAATGTTGTCTCTGTTTCAGAGTCCTGGAGTGAATCACCCCTATGACAGCGGCCATATTGCAATGACCTATACAGGTCTTGCTTGCCTAATTATCTTGGGAGATGATCTGAGTCGAGTGAATAAAGAAGCATGTTTGGCAGGACTAAAAGCACTCCAGCTGGAGGATGGCAGGTAGAGTGTACAGAACCTTGTGGGTTTCAGCCTGCTAATGCACAGGGGGGTGTGGGGGGTACAGGTCGATTTGTTATTGTTCTTAATCAGGCTTCCAATTGTTGAACAACAGCTGCTTCACAATAAAGCATAACCTTTCTCCGATACGTCCTCTGAAAACGCACCAAGCCTACACACTAACGTAAAGCTCTGTAGCCTCTTACATAAATAGTCAAATGCAGTTCATTGTTCGAGGTTGATATACACAGATGAATACACTCCTAAAAATGTGTCCAAGCAATGCATTTATTAAACATGCAGCCAATTACACAACTAACAGAGCTTATTATAGGAACACGAGTGGGTATACTTAATCTCTGTTTGTAGAAAGTCAATGTATCTGATTCGTAGAGCAGCGTTTGTTCTCCTTCGCGATGTCAGGGCTAACCAGCAAGAAAAGTTTTCTTGAGGCTTCGATTCCTTATTTCAGCATAATCTGTTTTATAGGTATTTACGTACTGGAGCTTATTTACGTACTGGAGCGCTAGGTTAAAGCCATTCTGCCTTTTTATTCTCTTTGTACAAAGGCAGAATTCAAACTTCCCGCTGGTTGTTCTCATTGGCTAGGTGTGGGATCAAGGTCTCCACCCCGTTTCTGCCTTAAAATGGTAATTTCTACAATGTGGACATTTAAAGGTCTGTGACCCTTGCTAAAGTTTCCTAGTTTGATCAAAAACTATTTTTTATTTCCCCTGGAAGAAATTACCGTTCTTTTGGTGCTAAACACTTCAAGATATTTTTGGTTATACAGAAGTTCCTGTTTTTATTCTGGGGCCAGTTGGTTAATCTAGTATTAGTTTAAAAAAATAAGCGTGAGAACCATTGATGCTTCTAATGATTTTAAACTGAGGTGAAGCGAAGGGTGAACATTAAAAATAAATTCTTTATACTCTTCATTATGTGTACTGTACAACTGTACCATGCCCTCTCCACAATATGTACCCCTCCTTTGTAGCCTGGTTCAACTCATCTTCCAGTCAGTCGGGAGCCTGACTGTCTGGCCTCCCGCTCTGAAGCAAATGCCCCCCTTTGATCATTTGGCAATCAGACAGCATTGTTTTCAGTCAGGGTGTTGTAAGATATTGATCAACAGTGCTTTACTTTAATCAATAGATAAAGGTGGTTCTGTCTGTGCCTGTTAAAGCAATTGGATATTTAAGTTAATTCTTTAAATAAAACCTATATGATCTACAGGGGTCTTGTAAAGCTTGTCTCTAAAGCTTTATATGTTTGGTAGAAAATCTCTGGTTATCTGCCTCCACATTCATACTATATGTGTTTCGGTGCCACATCATTTTAACTTCTGGCCATATCCGTGATACAGACAGATGCTTTGGGTTTCTACAGCAGTTATAGAACTGTATTCTTTGATTCTTTCAATAACGTTTCCTTACCGTTGATTAAAATTAACCACTGTACTTGCCACATAATTTTAGCCTCAGGACATGAGACAGATATTTTACTTCATGTTTACCAGCCATTTGATCCGATATGCCCTTCCCTTTACATTGTGTCCTGTGTGGTGTTTTGTTTTTGTTCACAGAAACTCTCATGTCTTTTTTTTAATTTATTTTTTTTTATCCTAGTACGAGGTTAAGAAAACTTTCAACCAGACCAAACAGGCATACGGAAGTGTTTTTCAGTACATTTTAATCAGTGTAATAATGACTTTGCTTGTCTTTTAGTTTCTACGCTGTCCCAGAAGGAAGTGAGAATGACATGCGGTTTGTCTACTGTGCTGCCTGTATATGCTACATGCTCAATGACTGGTCAGGCATGGATATCAAGAAAGCAGTAGATTACATCAGGAGAAGTATGGTAATGATGTGGTATTCTTATTTTTGCTTGTTTAAAAATACAGACCCTGGCACCTTTTATACGGATAGTTATTTTGGGTAAACTATAGAGGCTCAATTTTGGTTAATGTAACGGTTTGAATGACGATGTTTACTTTGTGTGTTTGATAGTTGATTATATTTTTCCCATTTGCATCAGTTTATACACAAAGTACAACAAATTTGAAACCAAAAAGTCATGCTTTGTGTGAGGCGAAGGCTGTTGTACATTCATTATAAAATTGTCTTCCTATTTTATAATGTTGAATTGGGAATACTATAAAGAAACCTATACTTTTAATGATTTATATTTTCTAGCCACTGAATGGTGACAGTAGATATTAGAAAGAACTAACAAACAGCAAAAAGGCCATTAGGCCCAATAAGCCTGCCCGTTTAGTTTTTTTCTTATCTCCTCTTTCCTGCTTTCTCTTCAACCCTCTATCCATTCTGTCGCTGTTCTGGATTGTAAATATAATACCTACAGTGTTGCAAAACATACATGGATGAATGGAGTTGGGCCATAGGAAATGGAGTATTATCATTAACACTTGGTACCCATAGTAAATATAAAAATAAATCACGTTGTCTCGTGTGCAGTCTTACATGGGTTAAAGAACAAAGCAAAGATAACAGCAGATTGAGATGTTTTCATTTGTTAAATTTGACGTATCCCCTCATCTTTCATGAAATCATATAGTATCTGCGCAAAAGGGACCATAAACAGCAGATCCTTATTTTTTATTGGTGACATATAGGCCCCTAGTTCTGATTGTAAAAAACTTAACTGCAATGAACATACATGTACATGCTTTTTCATTCTGTGCATGTTCTGTTTTCCATGTTTTAGCTGCATTTATTTTTTAACTTGTGGCACTCTGTTTAAAAAAAAAAAAAACAGCCAATTGATAACCATCGTAATTTATTTAAAGTCCTGCAATTTGAACAGCTTCAAAAAGAAGAATGGATTTCCTTCAAATTATGTTCAATGTGGTAGTCTTAACATCAATGTTTGTGTCAAATGCAAAATGCGTCTCTATTTGCTGTGCTTTGGTGCAGGGGTCAGTAAGTTGGGGCATATGCTTTCAATATGGGGGATACTTTTGTTTTTGTTCTTAAAAAAACACATTGACTGTATCTTAAGTATGTATTTTGTGTTCATGAAAACCTTAGCTTTGCTTATAAACAAACACAAGCAGCTGCAGAGGAGTGGCTGTGGTAATTTGTAGGGCAGCGACAGATCTCCTGTGGGGGTTGTCCTATTTCAGTTGTATTTCTTCACTGTTTCACCTTTCAAGGATATGTCTAGAATTAAATGTGTCCCTTTTGCAGTAACACTTACTTGCTCCTCATTTTGTTCAAGCACCAGTAAAACAAAGCATATAGGTGTCATTTTAAATGGCTAGTTGTATATATTTTTTCTTTTTACTTTTATTTTGTCTGTATTCTTCATTTATTCTTGGTTACAGTGGTCCTTTAAAAATCCAATACTGAAAATTGGTGTTGGTAGTGATATTTAAAATGCATTATTTAATATAAACCATACTAAATTAAGTAAGCACTTGACTTTCTGTTGCTACAAAATGGTCTATTAAGATCTGATATTGGGTCGGGGGAGGGGGAGATAACTTTTTAAAAATTGTTTTACATTGTAGGTCTAGAAAGGATCTATAGGTAAATTACAAGTAAACAATGCGTGTGTGTAAGTAGATAGTAAAATCATTTATGAATGGATGTTTCATGTTTAATATACAGGCTAAGAAACCTTTATAGTGACCTTCAATTCTTAATCTCAGATGTAAGAAGTTTCATTGTTTAAAAAGGATTGTGGAATTCATTCAGTAGAGTTTACATGTTTTGTTCTGATACTTTTTGGGAAGGGGGAATGTGTGATTGTGTGGAAAGAGTAACAAGGTTATAATCTCTCAATTTATTCTTGGCTGTCTATAAATAGGCTTCACTGATTTAATTGGCAGTGGAGTAAGGTCTCGTAGTGTTAATGCTGTTACGTGTTCATTTTTAGACTTGTCCCTGCTGCAGAGTTGATCAAAGCCAGATTCGTCCTGCCCATGCTATTTTACACACACACACGTGTATAAGTGATTTGTGAAAATGGTTTAGTTTTAGGGGTCCTATTTAACTTTTTTTTTTTCTTTTTTTCTGGATTCTCATTAATTAGTAGTACTTCATGTAGCCTACAGTAAAGGTACATTGTTTTAATATGTAATTGTTTTTCTTGTGCTCATTTAAATTTACTTTTTTCTTTCAAAGTTCTTGCCCAATATCTGCATCTGTTTAATTAATTCAAACTAGTGTGTGTTTTAAGTTAGTTTGTTTAAATGCTGTTTTCTTTTTTCACCTTTCTTACTATTTTATGTTCACAATCATTCTGACCAGTTCTGAGGTGCTCCAATATTTATTCCTTTTCAGTTATTCCTGATTACAAATGAAATCGCATGACACAGTTCAACTGTGATGAATGATTATCATCATGCATCATATTTAGTATTAATATTTATAGAAACAAAAAGCTCTGTGTGTGTGTGTATATAAAATTTCTTTTTTAAATCATAATTGCTATAGACAGGCAAGGCCAAGTATGCCGGCTAATGTAGTTTGTAATTCAATTGTGCTCCTCAGTAGGGGGAGGGAGTACATTGTCTGCACCAGAATTGCTGTTATTGTGAGAGGTAATTTGAAGGATTGTCTAGATAAAGAGTACTTTTGTACAAAGCCCAAAACAGGTTGTTCTGTGCAGTAAGACTCCCAGCTGTTTCTGTTGAAAACTTCTTAACAAAGATTATCTGGCCATCAGAAAATAGAAAATTGTCCTTAGAAGTCAGGGACACTAGGTTTTTAAAATGGACAAGAATATATTTTAAAACGTATTCTTAGCTTTTCACTTACTGTATAATCCCCATCATATTCAAAATTGTCGAGCTGATTATCAGGTAAAATCTGAGTTCATTATCAGTTTCAATGTCTTTACTTCCAGTAGCAATATTCAATTTTGAATTAGTGGAATGTAATTTTTAGTAGGTTAGGTAACGATGAATAACATTCTCTAAACGTGTGCAATACCTTTATTTGCAGCATTACTTTCAAATGATGTTTCGGAATTGCAGAGAATGGATTGCTTTTAATGTGTATGATTTTGTAATAAGTTAATTTACACACATCCTGAGAACTGTTTGCACTGTAGTGACTAACAGGCTAACTACGGATAAGAGAAAACAGCAAGCTTAAAATAAATACTTTTATTTGTTTAATCAGGCTCCACATCATAGTATATCTGCTTTTTGGTGGTTCCTCAAATTACAACCACCAAGCATTCTGCTGTCGAGCTATGGTCCCATGCAGTAAATTGTAATCTGTTTTCAGTAATTACAAAATAACTCCAGGACTTTATTCATTCAGGTTTGTATAAGTTATGTTTTGTAAACTGCATGCAAGCTGATATCTGACAGAACAGAACACCATTCTATATGAGAGTAAACTCTCAATGGGACATCAGACTTCTTCCACTTGGAGGTAGCTTCACTGTCGTTTCAAAACCTTCTGGACCAGGTAGACCAGGGTAATCATGACCTGTAGTACCTGAATACCTTCCATGGATATTGCTTTTATAGGCATAGGGAAAATAGCTTGCTTAGTATGACCGGGCAGGGCAGGTTCATGGACACTAATAATTCTTAACACCTCGAAAATGTAATATCAAAGAATCTGAGCTCACTTTGTGGATCTGAAACCCACACACTAAAATGGGCATTGAATAAATAACATTTGAAAAATTAACTTTTTATTTTTGTGGGTGGGTGGGGATGGGTTTGCTTGTGCTATTGTTTTTGTCTGTCCTTACAAACATGCAAATCTTTTTTTCATGTATTTGTCTGTTTTAATAGATTTTCATTTATATAACAAACTGTACTATATAATTTTCACAATAGTCTAATTATAGTAATTTATTTCCTTTAAGTCCTATGACAATGGTGTTTCACAAGGAGCAGGATTGGAATCACATGGTAAGTAGCAAGCTATGAAAGCCTACTTTAATGGGATTTACTTTACAGTTGAATATACCTGATTTGTTTAAACAGTTTAAAGTTTGCTTTAGTATGGTCATGTGACTGCATTGGTTTAAGCAGCTGTTGGCTGTCTTACATGGTGCCACTTCATTTTTTAACCCTGCTTTATGTGTATAGTTGACTAGTGTGCAGCCCATAGAGTGAGAGCATTTTTCTGTAAAGGGCTTTTAGTAATTATCACTGTACTGAATTTTAAATAATGTTTGGACAGGCTTATTTCAATACACAAAATATATAATTTAACAGTTTCTCTCTACTTTTAATATGCTGTTCCGCACAAGTGTTAAAAAAGCATGTAAGATTATGCTTGGGACAGATTAAGTGCATCATTGCTTAAAATAATCTGTCTGGACATGTCGCAAGATTTGTAATTAGTTATGTGCTCACTTAAAAATCTGGGTAAGCCTTTTTAAGGGCTTATCTTGTTATACCAGGTAATTACTACTGTTAGAGTAAGAACCAATGTGTTAAATTGCTGTTTTCTGGTGTCCTGCAGACCTATATACAGGTCTGGGAAAGATGACTCCACTCAACACTGCACACCCCTCAAGTAGACTAGGAAAGATGACTCCATTTTTAAAACCATAGTCTCACTCCTCAAATCCTGGACCACCAGTTATGTCTCGATCACCTCATTTTGAATTCTAGCTCGTAAGACACTCAAAATTCCTTGCTGACTTAGATACATACAGAATGTATACATATTTTTACATGTTAGGATTGATTCAGATCTGCCTATTTGAAGTACTCGTTAAATTATACACTTGCATATACAGTATGAATCCTAACAGGTTTTGTATAATGTTACACTTTATTTGTCTATATCCTCTTGCAACAGATCAGTAAACTAATCTTATTTACTAATACATACAGTACCAGTCAAAAGTTTGAGTACACCTGCTTGAAACCAGGTTTTTCATGATTATCTATGCTTTTAACTGTATAAACTTGTCTATAAACACTTAGTATTTAATTATAAGATACGTGTACTTACATAAGCTGATAATCATAAGTGAATTGCATTCAAAAATTTAATTGTTAAATGAAAATGTAAATCTTGTCAATTTCAATGAAGTGGTCACCCAAAGCAAAGGGGATTTCAGTCTGAAGCCCAAGTCAGTTAAAAGTCTGAAATGTGTATAACACGGTGTTAGAACACTGGCCTAAGTATAAAAGTGTCTTTGTTAGATGTTCTCTGAGTTAACTAGCATGTTACCTAATTAACCTTTTGTCATGATTACTATAAATATAGGTAGCATAGGCACAAGTTTGTCATTCCTGAATGTAAGGGAGCAGAAAATGATAAAATACGCTCAGTTAAGCAAAGAAATGAAGGTCAATCTTTAAGACTAATCATAAGAACAAAGCAAGTGTCTGTAACTGCTGTGGCCAAGACCATCAAACGATTTGAAGAAACTGGCACTCATGAGGACCGAACAAGGTCAGGCAGGCCAAGGGTGACCTCAGAATCAGAGAACAAGTTCATTCGAGTCACAAGTCTGCGAAACCGGCAATTAACTGTCCCTGAAATACAAGCTCAGCTAAATGCTACTAGAAGTACAGATGTTACAACAACAACTGTTCAGAGGAGATTGCGTGAAGTTGGCCTAACTGGAAGAATTGCTGCAAAGAAATCATTGTTAAGAGTGCAGAATAAGAGGAAGAGACTTGCCTGGGCCAAAACACAGAAGCTGGACGTTTGAGGAGTGGAAGTCGGTCTTATGGACCGATGACTCAAAAGTTGAAATATTTGGGTCCAACCGCCGAGTATTTGTAAGACGCAGAGAGGGTGAGTGCATGAGTTCTGCATGTGTGGTTCCCACTGTCAAGCATGGAGGAGGCATTGTCAAGGCATGGTCTGGGGTTGCTTTGCTGGTGACAGAGGTGGTGATCTTTACCAAGTCCATGGCAAGCTCAACAAGCATGGCTATCATAGCACACTTCAGAGGCATGCCATTCCATCAGGATTACGGCTAGTTGGGCAATCCTTCATTCTTCAGCAAGATAACGACCCGAAACACACCTCAAAGTTGTGCAAGAACTATCTGGCGAAGAAGTGAAGGACAACTCAATCTAATGATCTGGCCTGCCCAGTCTCCAGACTTCAATCCCATAGAACTTGTATGGGACGAACTGGACAGAAGAGTCAAAGCAAAGCTACCCACAAGTGCCCTACATCTCTGGGAATTGCTGCAGAAGAGCTGGGAAGACATGTCGGGTGATTTCCTGCTGAAACTTGTTTACTGAATGCCTTGTGTTTGTGAGGCTATTATTAAGGCAAAGGGTGGCTATTTAGAGGAATCCAAGATTTAGAGACAATTTTCTTGAACATTGCTTTGATATTCCTAATGTTTTGTATATTGTAACATGTGTTTTCATTTTCAAGTATTTACAGAAACGTATACAACGTAAAACATTGTCAATTATGGAAAAAAAAAAAAAAAAAAAAAGTTTCCAGCAAGTGTACTCAAACTTTTGACTGGTACTGTATATTATATGTTCAAGTGTATTACGTTTTCTGTATAAGAAACTGCAAAGTCTTTCTGCAAAGTTTTATTCGGAGTTTAGTTCTTCCACTTTACACCCAGTCAGTTTTACAGTTTTTATAGAGAATTTATATAGAGTTACCATCCCAATTCCACGAAGACCACTCCCATTTCACAAGAAGATTTAAAACAATATTGATAATAACATGATACTCTTTGGACTTGCCAACTCTTTATGTTGACTGTGTGTGTTTGGCTTTGGGCGATGGTCTGCATTAGGGAACTATTGGCTGCTTCAACAGCATTTGACCAAATCTTGGTAGTCTCTGTGATCTAAAGCTTTGAAATGTACAGTTGTTCATTAAACTTGTTTAATACAATTTAAGTTCAAGTACCTAGCCTGTTCTTGATGTACATAAAACTACCAGTCTGTTTAATTTATTTAGGTGGATCTACATTCTGTGCCATTGCTACCATCTGTCTCATGGGTAAACTTGAGGAGATCTTCACAGAGAAAGAACTGAACAGGATAAGAAGGTGGTGCATTATGAGGCAGCAAAATGGTTTTCATGGGCGGCCCAACAAACCTGTGGATACATGTTACTCCTTCTGGGTTGGAGCTACCCTTGAGGTAAATCACCAAGAAAGCCTCCACCTTCATATCAAAGCTATAAAAACTGTGATCTTTTAAGGTGTAGCTAATTATTGCTCAGTGTTGTGTCTGGTAAAGTGGCACAAACTTGCCTTTCATTATTAGGTTATTATTATTATAAAGGAGTACTAATCAATGCACTAAAATAAATTACCATGCTTCTAGTTCGCTTCAATAACATGGTTACTGGTACCCTTTTATTGTGCTGAGAATATTTTGATTCTGTTTTTTTTGCCTGGTATCTTTGCTGTATACATGGTCAAATAGCAGCTGTATCATTGGTGTCAATTTGAACGACAACAAACACAGTGATTCGTATTTCTGTATATCCTAACCTGAAGGCAACACCATGGATTTTAAAACTGTAGTTTTCATTCTTTAAATCCTGGATCACCTAATTTAGAATTTTGACTCTAAATTTCTTTCTACCTTTAAATGCCCAATGTATACTAGATTTTACATGATAGAATCCATTCTGTTCTGCCTATGTCAAATACTAATTTTACATTTTGATTATACAGTACACAGGTAGAGCCTGACAGATTTGGCGTGCTGATACACATTTGTTTATCTTAGTCATTTGTACATATCCTCTTACACATTTTCTTACCAGTTACTTTACTAAATGTACATACAGTGAAAGCTGAATTAACTGATCACAAAAGGAAAGGTAACATTCACAAAAGGTAACATTTTCACATCCAGTAAATTACAAAACCACTTGTTTACCACTACTGATAATGAGATGTAGTGTAATCAATACTGTAGAAAGACCAAGAGGATAAATATTTCAGGGACTTGACAGACTAGCATGACAAGAGTTGCTTATTGTGTGGGTTAATTTGATCCTTTTTATGATAACGCTTTATTTTGAAGAGAACTGACTAGCAATAATTATTTCTCTAATAAAGTGATTTTATAAAAATGGCAGTTTCAAAGATAAAAAGGTAACATTTTTAAAACTGGTAGAACAAAAAGTACTGTGATATATTCAGGGATTACTTACTCCATTCGTTAACTGACTGTAAATTTAGCTTTTGTAACTAGTCAAAGTTATAGTTTAAAAGCCAGTCATACCTAACTTTTGTGACAATTTGTATTGTACCGTATGGATATTTAACAACAGAAAATGTTGTAACAAATTCTGAACTACTTGTTTTTCAGCTCTTAGAAGTTTTCCAGTACACTAATTTTCAAAAGAACCGGAACTACATCTTGTCAACTCAGGATCGGCTTGTTGGTGGATTTGCAAAATGGCCTGACAGCCATCCAGGTAAAATAATATTATGGTGCAGACAACAACAAAAACTAATTGAGGAAGTTTTCCATTTTCAAAGTGTCAACTGAAGCCACAGAGTAATGAATACTTTGCTGGAGTCAAATAGTTTGCCATTATAAAGTGAGAGGAACTGGTTCTTATTGCATTAACTGTATACTATTAGGGTAGTAGTAAATTAGCTTGAAACTAAGTTCAGTCTTAAGAATCGAACAAACATTTTGACAAATCAACCCGCACCAGAGTACTGCTTTCCTTTTAATTTATTCATATTGTTAGTAAAGTATAGGTGTTCGCCAGAATTAATTTTAAACCTCTGAAAACATTTACCAATGTTCTACCATAATATATAAATGGATTTTTATGTGACCTTTGTACAATATATTATACATGTATATTGGCCTTTTCAGTGGAACTCCAAGGAATTTTGAGGTTCCAAAAGTAATATGAAATTAAAAATGAAGTTCTCCATTCATGTTATGTTTGATTCATGGTGTAGGTCAGAATTCACTCAAAATGTAAAATGTCTTTTCTATTTCTATTTTATGGACACCATACTGGCAAAGTATGTCTCGGTGCACAAGATCTGCACAGTATAATATATCTGCATGCATATATATATATATATATATATATATATATATATATATATATATAATATGTATGTGTACAGCTATGGTCACAAGTTTTGTATCGCCTAGAATATTAGGATTTAGACATCATTTCGAGCTCAAATACTAGGTGTCCAGTTCTGGTTGCCTGTTTATGATTGTCTGGTAACTTTTAGCTGTGCATTAATTACAAAGATTGTGCACCTAAGTGAATGCTTTCTAATTTGAGCTCCTGTCTCTTTCAGATGCGCTGCATGCATATTTTGGGATCTGTGCTCTGTCTCTGATTGGCGAGTACAACCTGCGTAAAGTGCACCCTGCTTTGAATGTAAGCAGAAGGGCTTTTGAACATCTTCAGCACCTGCATCAGACATGGAGAGCACAGAACAGTAACCCCCATACAGAATCCTTGCCCATCTGCACATGACACTTCGATGGACTAATGAGAATGAAAAAATGAAAATAAGAAATGTATTAGAGCAACAGTTTAAAAAGCCATGTGTAACCAAGTGTGCAGTTCACTAGCATTTGACTTTATGTACCAAATCAATTATTGTGAATAATATCAGTGTTACAAGGGTTAGTGGGTGTTATGTTCATAATTGCTTGTGATTGAAATTAAGGAGTGAACATTACAAATAACATGTGTGCAACGTCTTTTATAGATTTAATGAAAGTGTACTGTAGGTAAAAGTGGCCTTTTGGTGACCTGGCAAACTTATACGATTCATGGTATGGGTCTTTCATGATTTAAAGTTTTTATGACCCAGGAAGATATATTTTTTCAGGGTTCTTGACCTACATATTTTTTTTGTAAATGTTTCTGGCAGTTTAATTTTGAGTTAGTTTTCAGACTTTCTGCCTTCACACATTTCTTAAAGCTTTTTAGTTGTTTAAACGTTTATGTCAGAAATACTTTGCCAAACATTTTTCTTTTTTGCAAACCAAAATAGGCTTAAAAACCTGATCGTGTGATCTGAAAAAAAAGAAAAACAATCTCAGTCTTGGAAGTTTGTCCCAGAGTCATACCTTATTTATTTTTGTAAGCAAGTTGAGGTCACACAGCATAATAAGCTGATTATGACTTCAATCACTGATACAATATTTCACTGAGGCACTTATACTGGCTGTTTTTGATTCCAGCTCTTCCTAAAATAACCTATGATAACAATATAAATGATATATTTAATGTTGTATGTGCCTCAGCCAAAAATAATGACATGCATCTATCCAAAGTAAATCATAAAGGGTCAGTCTGTATTGCTGCTGTTAGGCATTTAAACTTTAAACTCAGGCTTTATCAGCTTTGACATCTTTTATAGTCAGTACAGAGTTCTATTGTATTATTCTCACAATAAAGTTTCATTACAGGCAGTGTCCAGTGAACTATCAGTACCACTGAAAGAATATCAATGATATGATTGTTTTCACATTTCTATTTTACTTAATGGTTATCAACTATTTGATCTAATATGACATATCCCCTTGTCCACAAAAAACTCCCAATTGAATTTGTGAATTTCAGGAACTTTTTAATATATTTAAATATTACAACCAAGATCCCATGTCTCATGGGAAAAAAAGGAAAAAAGTCAAAATGGGCTACAAAAAAGGAAATGTGAGGTCAGATGGTGTTCCCATAGCAGCAGGCATAATCTTAATGGAATACAAGATTCAAGGCACGGGTCAGAAGTAAATGAACCAATCCATGCACAAGAATGTGTGTACCACGTGAGGCTTAAAGTGGTTCAAATGTGTTTAAAGTGCAAAATATGCTCTAAATCCCACCTTTTGTACTTCAATTTAAATCCTAGCCCAATGGACTTTGAGAATTCCTTCATGTTGGATCTTGTTATTTCAATAAGCTGCAGGACCTGTACATACTCTGCTTTTATAAATTTTATCGCTTCCATGTTTCTAATAAAGCTTGTGTGGCCTTACATTTCTGACTGCCTTGTTGGAATGACCTGAAGATGTGTCTATGGCTTCATAATGGTGGGGGAGCGAGAATCATCATTTATGAGTGCACATTGGTGTGATTTGTCATGTTCGACAAGCCTCATTCTAGTTGTTATACTTCACAAATGTAACTACTAAGAAATTCTGCTATATCTCCATATTGCACTATTTGTTTTGGGAACAAACAATTGGTTCACCCATATTTGAACTGTTGTATTTGTTCTATTTTTAATACAATTAATTACACTACACAAATTAAAATAAATAAAAATATAAGCTAACTGAATTTTAGATAATTGATTCATATACCCCTTTAAGGCTAATATTAGGACGTTGCTGTATTCTTGGGTTAGCATATACTGTAGATTCTACATCTTTTATAGGCTATTGACAGAACCTCTGTCTAATCTATGTCTTCTTAGTCAGTAGGAAGAAAAAAAATCACTTAGCTAAGCTATGAGGGAGTATGTAATTAATAATCAATATGTTTCCAGTTAACAGAAATTAGAAAGCTAGTCAGCCCTCACAGAAGCTTTAGTTAAGAGAGTATGTAAATTGTTGGTAATGCAGAAATGTATACGACTTAATTCACAAATCTGAAACTATGTAGAATAATATCTACTGCCAATAGTGTTTAGAAGCACCACATTTTAAAAACTAAAAAAAATTTATTTCACATGTTGCTCACAAAAGCACTCCAAAGGGGCACGAATAATTCAGTGTTCCTGTAGTATTGCTGGAAACTTCTGAGAGGCTGGGAAGTAAGTTGACAATAGAAAATTAAAAAACAGCACACTCGAAGGCTTAATGAGGGTTAAGTTGAAACAATAGCCTGCCACATGTTCACTGATTGTACAGATTAACATACACACCGCACAGTAAAACAAACAGACAATGAAGAAATTATTTTCTTAAAATCACGGCATGCTAAATATAAACTGTCAGGGCTTTTTGCCTGTTCTAGCTGTGCTATCTAAAATAATTCTGTTTAATTTTATAGCAGCATTTCATTACAATTGTGTGTGAGTCATATGTAAAATATGGCAACTTCTGCCAAGTTATTTGCAAAATTGCTGGAAATGTGAAACTTAAATTTTGCATTGACATGCATGATACAAACTACTTTTAGCAAATACTTTAAACATGGCATAACTAAGCTGAGTTTCTGGTGTAAATATTTAGGGGTATTGATGAATTAAGCAAAATATTGATTTCAGTCAGTTTGCCTCTGCAACTCTATATAACAGCCCTCTCGCCTACATTGATCCAGGTCTAGTCCCCCATGCTGGACAGAGAGCCTTGCCAGGTAGTTCCCTTTCCAGTTAGAACACCACTAAAAATACATGCTAGCCTGTTTTTTTTTTAAACTGGAAGGAGACGGTCCTGCACAAAGATCACTGGGTGACTCTTAGAATCTGTAGACAAACTTGTACATGTTTACATGCACAACAAACCAGTCATCTTCTAACTTTTGTGAATCTGATAAGAAATGCAGACCAGTTTACATGCCAAACAATTTGGGAATCAATTCCTCCAACAGGCAGCTTGAATCTGATAAGATAAATATAATCACACAGAAAAGTGAATTAAGGAGAGAGTTACTCTATAGCTGCAGAGAGATGTTTCCATGTTCATTAATCATATTGGAAAGCAAACTAAGAGTAGAGAAATCGATTTAAAAATCGATTTAAGAGTCATATTTGAAAAAGCTTTGAGGAAAACTAACTTGGTTTATCCCTTTTATGAAAATGTTTGTCTCAATTTTTAATGATTTTACACCATATATATATATATATATATATATATATATATATATATATATAGTGCCTATAGCAAGTCTACACCCCCTTGAACTAAATGCCACTCAAGGACATTTACCTTTTTGTTCCTTAGCCACTCCAGTGTAGCTTTGGTTGTGTGCTTTGGGTCGTTGTCATGCTGAAATGTGAACTTCCGTCCCAGTTTCAGCTTTCTTGCAGAAGGCAGCAGGTTTTCCTCAAGGACTTCTCTGTAATTTGCTCCATTAATTTTCCCTTCTATCCCGACAAGTGCCCCAGTCCCTGTCGTTGAGAAACATCCCCATAACATGACGCTGTCAACACCATGCTTCACAGTAGGGATGGTGTTCTTTGGGTGATGCGCTGTGATGGGTTTGCGCCAAACATAACGGTTTGCATTTAGGTCAAAAAGTTCAATTTTAGTTTTGTCAGACCACAAAACTTTTTGCCACATGGCTACACAATCTCCTGAGTGTTTTTTTGCATACTTCAAACGGGATTCAAGGTGGGCTTACTTGAGTAATGGTTTCCTTCTTGCCACCCTACCATACAGGCCAGATTTGTGGAGTGCTTGGGATATTGTTGTAAAACCCTGTAGCTCTTGCAAAGTTGCCATTGGCCTCTTGGTAGCCTCTCTGATCAGTCTCCTTCTTGCTCGGTCATCCAGTTTGGAGGGATGGCCTGATCTTAGCAGGGTCTTGGAGATGCCATACACCTTCCACTTCTTAATAATCGTCTTGACCGTTCTCCAAGGGATATTCAAGGCCTTTGATATTTTTTTATACCCATCCCCTGATATGTGCCTTTCAACAACTTTGTCCCAGAGTTCTTTTGAAAGCTCCTTGGTGCTCATGGTTGAGTCTTTGCTTTGAAATGCACTACCCAGCAGAGGGAACCTACAGGAACTGCTAAATTTAGCAATTTAACACAGGTGGAGGCCACTTAACTTGGTGTGATTTTGAAGGTGATTGGTTACACCTGAGTGAATTTAGTATTGCTATTACAAGAGAGGTGGACACGTATCCAACCAAGCTATTTCAGTTTTTATTTTTAATTCATTTTCTACAAATTTCTAGACTATTTTTTTCATTTGGAAGTTGGCTGTTAGGATGTGTAGATAAATGAAAAAAAAAAACTATTTTAATGCATTTTAATTCCAGACTAAAGGCAACAAAGGTTGAAAAAAGGGGTGTAAACTTTCTACAGGCATATATATATATATATATATATATATATATATATATTAAACTGGAGTTCCCTCCTAAAAAAGAAAAGAAACATCAATAAAGAAAAATAGATCTGATGATGCTGCAGGAGTCTGGTGTAAATATTTTATAGCACCGACTTGCAGTTAAATAGTAATGTTATACCACTGGTGTGTTGTGCCTTATTATGTTACAGTACATCAAGGCACACAATTCTGAAAAGACAAAAGGGTATATGCATACTGGTTAAAATGTGAGTTACAAAATCTTTTTAAAAAGCTGTCTACTTGTTAAATACTTTTACTTGTACGGATCTATTTTACTTCTGTATGCAAGAAGTGTAACTGAGTTTTAATGAGCAAACTGCAAACATGCTGAGCAGTGTTTATTAACATAGCCACTGTGAGATCTTTAAACCCATTATCCAGAAATAAAGGTAAATTATTTTAAATCATGGACATATGCGTGTGTTTCCAACAGTGCTCTTCCCTTCCACTTTACAACCTGTTGGAGAACATCTTACACCCCTTAATTAAAATGTACCATCTGCTGTCCTGGTGTATATATAGTCCAGAGCCTTGAGTCAAGTCTGTGTAGGTGCTAAACCCTTGGGTTCACTCTACCATCAGGGTAAGATATTCTGATTTCGAAATAAATAATTTAAAATGACATTGTGAAAAACTGGAAATTAAAAAAAAAAAAAAAACTAGAAACTTAAAATGATTCACAACACAAATTGCTTAGTATGTAATATTAAGCATGAGCTTCTTAAACATTCTTAATAATGTTGCAATAGATGCAAAGTTCACTGGGTCGTGTTAAAACATTGCGCAGTAATGTTTTTATTGCTCAATGTGGATTTGACGCATGTTACAAGAATGCACAAGTTTACTATTCCCAACAGAACATTTTATTGAAACGTGTTCTAGGGTAGAATTGGTTGTATGTATTCTTGTAATATAAATTCATCCATCGTTCCCGGTTTAGCACGAGATAATGCGTCCCGTATAGTAAGTGCACCTCCTATACGATTTTTTTTTTTTTTTTTTTTTTTTGGGGGGGGGGGGGGGGTCGACGACCCAGCAACGTCCGTGTAAACCGATTGTCAAACTGACCAATACATCTTACATTTGACCAAATGTCTTCCTTCAATTAGGTGTGTAAGGATGATTATCAATTTAATAGTTTTAATAGTTCAAATTGCTAGTCTATAGGTTTAGTAGCATCATCTTTAAATTACGTAACATAGCGTCACTTGAGGTGAGACAAAGCGTTATTTTTGTATATTAATACGTTTCCATGTTTTTAATGTCAGTTGCTGAGTTTGGTTTAATTTACCTTGAAAGGTAATCCACACAATTACCACGGGCTCCTCCATGTTGCTGCTTTCTTGGATCCCACTTGATTAGATTGGACAGCCTGAAATCCACGCCCCTTTTGGTTGTAGAGGTTCTTGAGCAAAATGATTCCTTTTCTAACAAAATGCTCGCGTCATGACAGCATAGCACAGTTTACCGTTATTTCATCTTATCATGCATAGCGGGAGGAGAATAATGGACTTTCATGCTCTTTAAGCGCATGAGTCCCTCGCTGCCAGTAGCACATAGGCGGACAGAGATAGTTAGTGCTGAATATAGACAACACAGCAGACAGTATTTATACATTTTTACATTGCCTATTGTATAACCTTTTTTTATTCTTCAAAATGTCCGAGTCAGATGAAATGAGTGAGCTTGGGTCTATTATTGAAAGGATAACAAAAGACGGGGTAAGTGGAACTGTAAGAATTGTGTAGCTACAGATAAATCAGCAATTACTTAATCAGAACGCAGTATCTAATTCAATTGTCTTCTGATTCATAGTCATAGGTTGACTACAAGTGTGTTTTTCTTGCTCAGGTTTGTAACAGTAAATGCAGCTGGTTTTACATGTAAAGCTCGTAATTCTGCATCCCTCACCATCGCTATGAAATATATTTTACACCAGATCAACGTTTTCATTAGACAAACATGGTAGCAATCAAAATTCTCGAGGTAAGGCATATTCTACCTGTTGGATAATGTAATAGCCAGCTAAGCTACCACACGTGCATTTTTGGAGCAATTTATAGTTTCATGGTTCATTACAACAGGCAGTTAAATTCTGAAACACCAGAAGATGTGCCGCCCATGCACTGCATGCTGCAGTAGGGTAGTTCACATGATAATTAATTAACCCTTTCATGCACAAATTATCTTTATATGGAAAAAAAAAAAAAACCTCTTGTATTATACTTCCAATGGGGTTGATATATTAAAATAAATAAATAAAATAAAAATTATATAGCGTGGTTAATTAATTATTCATGTCCTCATTTGAGGACACTGCGCAATTAAGGTTATACAAATACTTACATTCTATGCACAAAACACATACACAATCAGTATTTTAGTAACATCTAATTACATAAACTATTTACATAAATGACAGTGTGGCTGAGTAATTAAAAACTGAACTACAGACCACAGGGTTATGGGGTCAGATGCCAGGTACGGATACTACTGCCGCTATAGCCATGAGCAAGGAGGTACTTTACCCTAAAAATCGCTCTAATAAAATATAGCCAACTGTATTAACAGGAACCAGAATCTATGCATAAAAGATAATTAATTCACTGCTGCTGCTGCTGTACTCTTGAAAAAGGTACTTGACCCACAATTGCTCTCGTTTATTTCTGAAAATGCCCCATACATGTTGGGCAGAAGGGAACTGCATTTCCCACATCAGAAACTGATCTCTTTTTCTGCATGCAGAGTCATAACATTTGATCTTTGTCGTTTCTGGCCAGTGAGTGCCAACTTCATAGCAACTGTCCTGGCTGGTGCTCTTCTCTTTTTTGGGGGTGGTGTTGTTTTCAGAGAGGCGACCTCTTGTTCGCTTCTCTACATTGCCCATGTTGATCAAAGAATGCAGAATTGAAGCCTTGAAGTGAAGCAGGTCAAGTGGTTTGGTTGCAGCATTCGACTTGTGGATGACCCACAGGGGAGGGAAAGGCGTGCTCCGATAGGGCATAAAACACGACCTGGATTTCACTAAACCAGGGGTGTCAAACTTGTTTCGTTTGGCTGGCCTGATCCGATACCCTGGCGCTTGGTGCGGGCCGGGTGACAAATACAAACACGAACCCAAAAAATGTGCTTGAGCAACACAAACTGCCATGTTGCTCTGATTGCTGTCAATCGCCGACCACGTGGGTGAGACAGCAGTGCGTCAGCTGGTTTGAGTAGACGAAACCAGTGATACCAGAACAAGGTTCTGTGGTGACAAGTATCATTGTGTCTTTATCCGTGATGAAGATAAAGGTGGAACAAGAGTGCTGTGTGTTTCAAGGGAAATGGGGAATTTCGTAATTCTTTGAGGGCATGAATGGAAAACCAATGTGCTTTATTCGTAAGCAACATGTGTCTGTTGTGAAATAATACAACATTAAAAGAGACTATGAAGCAAACCGTGGCAAGAAATATGATATATATATATATATATATATATATATATATATATATATATATATATATATATATATATATATATACAGGAACGGTATGTGAAGATAAATACTCTGAATTAGCACAGTCATTGAAAAAGCAGCAACTGATGTTTACTAATGCTTGTAGCATAAGTGATGCTGCTGTTAAGGCAAGCCTGATTGCTCACAAAATAGCTGTTTCTTCAAAACCATTTTCTGATGGAGAGTATTTGAAGAAATGCTGCTGAAATAGTGTCTTGAGAAGCAGTAATATTTCTCTGTCATGAATATCAACAAATCAAAATGTCATTTGATCCAGATGTTGATGCGTTGGTTCAAGCAAAGGTTCGGTATCAGGAGCAGCAGCAGTCACTAATGTTCTTTGCCTTTATCTTTTTACTGAGTGCTGAATAAAAAAATGATCACTATCTATTTATATTTATATATATATTTTTTTTTTTTGTGCTGCGACGAACATGAATTTTCATGTTTGGATATTCCTTCAAGATTTAGATATTTGTTCGGATATTCGTTTTAAAAACGTTATCAAAGCCATTATATGTAGCACTGTATTAAAGTTGAAAAATATTCCATTATTAAGACGGGCCTTACTTTGCTCTCGTGAATTAACTACAAAACAAAGAATGCAATACAGTAGTTAAATCATGTGTCTATTTCAAGTAAAAACACTATTAAATAATAATAATAATAATAATAATAATAATAATAATAATAATAATAATAATAATCACTGCCCTTGTGTCTTGGCAATAAACAAAGTGGTCATAGACGCGTTTTTATAAAGTAAAAACATTGGTTTTTAACTTGAATAAACACTTAAAATAAAACACACGTTAAAAAGACGGCATTGTAGAATATAAACTATATTTACTGGCTATTTTTAGAATTACTAGGATTGCATCGTGAAAGAAAATTAAAACGTTTATTAATATACGAGTTTTGCAAGTATGACGTGTATCATAGTATTGCAGACAGAAACGGACCCCGATTGCAGCGGCGGTAAGAATCCAAGTGTGCAATTATCTTCCAAAATAGAAAGCTATTTTATTTAGCAAATAGAGTGAACAGCAACGCTCGGGCTGATTTCAGCTGACAGAGCGCACCAGAAGAAAGCCCCCCACTGCTCCCCAAATCTCACACAGATCATTTTTTTTTGCCTTTGAATACATGTGAAAAAACGTTAGTTCTTTTATGTTTGTCCCAGCACTTTTTTTTTTTTTTTTTACCTGTATTTTAGTGAATAAAAAAATAATATTCCGGGGCCAGAAGACATCGCTCCGGGGGCCGTATGTTTGACACCTCTGCACTAAACACAATATTTCCTAATACATCTCAAGGTGATTTACAAAACGATAAATATTTAAAATATATGTCGTTACCATATTTCCCTGACATTTTAACACCTATTTACATTTTTCGTGTGTAAAATAATTACGAAGGAGACCACTGAAACAAACGCTGCCAGGCTTCATATATTTATACCCACTATGGCGCAATGTTCGCAAACCAGAACACATGAATACGTTTGTTACTCGTATTAAAATTGAACAAAAGACAAATAAAACTTTTAACACACTCTATAATACTTACTATGGTTGAGAAAACATACTCAACTTTTCTGTGTCGTATGGAAAGCTGTTTGATTTATGACACAATAACATCATCACAAGCTTACGTACAAAACAATGGCAACTGACTAGCTGATACCCGTCCTGGAAATCAATGTGGCATGTTAAACACAAGGGGCAGAAAACCGCTTTCTGAGGTTGTTGAGGAAGCATTAAGAACAAGAACAGCAGAAAAGATGCATTTGTGAACAAATTAAAACACGATTTTGTATCGGTCCTCAAATGAGGACATTGTGCACGAAAGGGTTAAATAATTATGTTATTCCACAGGCGTGTTCTCTCCTGTAGCCTACAATAAGTTGATAGCAAATACGCACAATTATACATCCATATAACAAGCAGAATGCAAATTAAAAACCATACCCATTGCAGAATGTGTCAACTTCTCAATTTGCACAGACAGGGAATGATTTTGTACAGAATCACCGATTAAGCATCGTATAACAAACTAGAAGAAATGCATTTACAAAGATAAGCCTATTAGTCCTGCAGTATTGGACAGGAACGTTCACAAATGGTTTGGGAAAAAAAGACGTGCCAATTGAAGCTGGGAGATTTATAAAGGAGAGAAGAAAGTGAAGCAATAGAGTTGTGCTGAAGCCACGTGCAGGCGAGCGTGTTGATGTAAAAAAAAAAAAAAAAAATATATATATATATATATATATATATATATATATATATATATATATATATATATATATATATATATATAATATAAGAAAAATGCACACCTGCTGTTGAATCAGGGAAGTGTTTATTTATTTTATGTGAAGAAACCAATAACTGTAGTCCTGGGTTTAGCCATAGCCAGCAGTGTGAGGATCCTCATTGTCTTGCCAATGTGCCTTCAACCTTCCACACCCTGCAGGGACTGCACTCTCATCAGATGGCCTGTCATTGTTAGGTAATACAAGTTGCTTTCCTTTAAATGAGTTGAGACCCCATGTGATCTGGTTCACATTGGCCCTTGTACACAATTGTGTTTGTTTATGAATTCTCTCCAGGATAGTTAATGACTGTGATTAAGCCTCAGAGAGGTACCAAGGTCTTTGGTGCTGTCTTACAAGGATATGGTGTTGTTTCATTTAGCTGACAGTACATTAACTATTAATCAACTTTAGGGACATTAGGGAGTGCAGCCCCTTAATTTCTTTCAAGGTTTATAATATCTTTTGAATATCCTGGAACGGAAACACATCGGTGATTTAGAGGTGAAAGGCTCCAGATCCTATTGCTGCTGCACTGCTCCTCCCTGTTGCGTTTCAGGGGGGGGGTCTACGTTAATCAGTCACCCCCAGCCTGTACTGAGGCCAAGGAAACAAACATCACTAACAGTGCTTGTCCTGAGAGCCTGCAGACTTTGGAAGGATTTTAGCATTGCACTGTAATGGGACTCAAAAGCTTGATTCTGTTTGAAGAAAACAGCTTGTGGAGTGTGACAAAAGGATGCATCTTAGTACCACATGTTTTGTGGTTTTAAGTGATGAATTGCCATTTGTAAGGTTACATTATGTCCCTTAGCTACATATCATTTGAATGTGCTCACAGGCAATTCTTGCAGTCAGTGAAGTTTGGATGAACATTTTGTTGTTTGGCCATAGATCAGCATTTGGCAACTAAAAAATAGAAACATTGATATCATTCACCTTACAGGCATTTTTAACCATGTCTATCTATCTATCTATCTATCTATCTATCTATCTATCTATCTATCTATCTATCTATCTATCTATATATCTATATATATATATATATATATATATATATATATATATATATATATGATATGCTATATAGATATATAGATATATATCTAATATATATAATATATATATATAATATATAGATTACTTATTAATTTGAATAAGGTCACACCCACTTTTGTTCTTGGCTCATAGAAGTGTTTTGTTGAAACATGTACAACATATAAGACATTGTTTGGTGCAACACTTCCAGACATGTCGCTATTTTAAAACGTTTTGCCTACTTATCTAGCAGGAACAGTGATGTATTCAGGATTAATAACATATTTAGCAAGCAGTGGGTGTGAGTGGAGGAAAACGGGCAATAAATGTTCTGCTCCCAAGTACCACAAACCAACAGGGATGGCTGAGTCCCTGTAAGTATATTATTCTACACAGTCCCTCTGCTTTGTCCAGAAGAACTTTCTAAAATAGGAAAATAGGAATGGCTCAAATAAGACACTTTGAACAGCTGAAAAACATACACATTATTACAGTTCTTCAATTACACTACTATTGGGTTCTTAAGCTAATGGCATGGAATCATTTAGTGAGTATATTTCATGGGGTTGGGCCATAGTATCAATAAGAATGTTTATGTAAGTTTGGTTTTCATCAGATGAGTGTGTCTGACATGACAGGGGCCTCCTGTAAGAGGTTGCATTTGATCTGTATCCAAGTAAAATGCGACTTCAAAGGTTTACTTAGAAGGTGACAAGATCATACTCCACCTGTGCCAGTCAGACTGAAAGCAACATCCATAAGCAAGAGGATTCTTGATGGTCAGGATATTAACTAAATAAAAGAGATTATGGCTTGAAATGAGCAAGGAGTAAAACCAGTCAAGCTTGCAAAGTGCTGGTCCTTTATAATCCGTATTGCAGCCATAATGTACAATTACGTTGTTGCATTGAGATGTCATTTTATTCCACTCAGCAACATGGTGAATTGTCTTCATTGTTAAATACAACCACAAATTGGATGAACATTCTATAGCTAAAAGTGCTGAATATGGATGGATGTGTAGACACCTCGATTTTTATATGTCTGTGTATCATTTCTCAAAATCTAACCCTGCACTGTTTTTTAACTTGTTCCAGTAAACCCTATAATCCTAAATACACACCCTTTTTATTGCTCTTATTGATATGAATGGATGGATGTTAATGAGCAGGGATTCAACCATGGTATGAATGTGTTACTTTATGTGAAGACCTCTCTATGAAAACATGTAAAAGTGTAGGATTATATATTAATCAGTGTTATACAGAGATAAAGTTCAGTCTGGAAAATACCATTTTATAAATTGTATACCTGTAAGAAAAAGAAGAAAAAAAAAAACACATTTTGGCATTGTGATAGGGTCCACATGAAGACCAAATTCACTGTCTCCATCCTCTCCCATTAGCATGCTATTAAGACTATCATCCGATAAGAAAGTAAACCCAGGGCAGAGATTTTTTAATGGGAAGATTATTTTAAAATTCTTGACCAATATAGGGAAGGTACTATTTTTGCATCACTACAATACCTCCTGTCATATGTAATTGATGCTTACAAAGGCTACTTCCTGCAATCCTATAATAAAACAAATTGTAATATCCAGCTATACTCAGGGCTGGATTCATTTTAATAGGGGGCCCGGGGCTGTTATCGTTTTGGGGGCCCCTCTGCATATTCATTTGCTTCCCTTTACTGTTTTACTACCACCACACTCGATTAACATTAATGTCAAATTATTCAGTCTGAGCTGATCCATATTTTACCTGATTCGATGTTTGCATTCGCGCCAGTTTTGAAAATGAGCATTGGCCACAGTGTTAGTCACTGGCAGTTTCAATAATATTTATGTATCTAGTTAGATTACTGTAGCCTGCCTCATTTTTTCAGTCTACCAGGCGTTAAATGCATATGGCCAGAAGTTTCGCATCACCCTATATAATTAACTCATTTTGCTTCATAAAGAATGATGTTACGTTACACATTGAATTACGCTTTGTAGTTTTCCATATACTTAAAGAAAAAATGACAAAACCGGAAAATACTGTACTAGTACTATTATGTGTGTACGAACTACAGAACACAGTTGTGTAGAACGAAGTAAACACACACATCACAATGGTGGGGTACATTTACACGTTCTACCCTGCATAGCAAACGAATTATCTCTGCTGGGGCACATTTTCTGCTATTTTTAACACCATACTTTAAATAGTAAGAGGACAAGTTCAATACTGTTGGACAGCTCCCAGGTCACATGCCATTTTGACGAAATCATGACGCAGTCAATTAAAAAATTAGAAGCACCGGTTGTCTCATGATTTTCAGAAAGCTGGAACAATCAACATGCTGGTGTGGGAACCCCCTTTCTTGATTACTTAGTGCTGGAGAGAGAGAGTGGCTGTTTCTATGGAGATTCCTAGGCGTGTCTCCACCCAGTCTCCCCGCTGTATCTGCTGCAACTGCCTGTCTCTTTAAACAGTCAGTCTTCAGTGCTGAATCACGTCTGTTCGCTTACTTCAGCCTTGGGTCTTCATCGATTATTTATTTCATTCGAGTTCTTTCTGCTGGTGGAAGGGTGAATCCAGTCCTGTATTTGTTTGCGTTGTGAAACTTTATATGGTTTCGCCTTATTATCTACAATGTCGGTTGTATCTGTACAAACTAGCCAGTCATCGGTAAGTTACGATTATTTTTATAGTCCTAAATTGACTTAGTAGGATTGTATTGTTTATTTTAAAAGCAGTATTGCAGTGAACCGCAGGAGTGGTTCAAACAGTAATATAGTATGGCAGGCTAATATGCACTGAATGTATTTGTTTTGTTTGTTTTTTTTTAACGCTGCTTTGCAAAAATAAAAATTCTAAACATTTTAAACAAAGGTATTCTTAAAAAGTTTCTGTTGACAAAAACGTTTACCTGGTTACGTATTAAAAATCAGGCAAAATAAAAATAACATGTTCATAGATCTAGTTTCATTTTGTATAGCCAAATCTGAATTTGTTCTTAATTCTGTATGGGGCGACCTTTAGTCTTCATAACGCGGTACTCCATTTCAACAAACTGTGAGTCTCAATACATACACAGACAATTATATAATGTATTTGTAGTGAAACCATTATAATGGTAAAAGCCAACTATTTGTTTTCTTTTAAAGTCGTTGTTTCTGAAGCATTGTTACTATTTGGAGAAGAGAGTTTATAAAATGATCAACAGAACCAGAAAAGAACCCCACATTGCTAAAAAGAACGTATAGTGCGAACAAGAGGATCTCTTTATTTATTTAAAGTTTATTCATTTTGTAATCCAAATAGCCAGACTTTTGCAACTTGTTATAAAGGTGTTGTGTATTAGATATTTTATATACAACAAAAATAAATAAATAATGGTTGTCCAGGATAGAATTTATGGGCAATTCAGTAAGAGAACTTGCTGTCAAACATTTATGTAAAACAACTCAAATGTATTTTCAATATTAAGTACAGTAATACTAAGTTCAAAACAACATGACAATAAAACCAATAACAATACACTTCTTCATTGACCTAAACCAAAATTTAATTTTTTAGACCTAGAGTAAAAAAAAAAAAAAAAAGAAAAAAGATAGAATTGTACATTACTGTATATAAAAGGCAAGTAGACTGTGTGCCTGTATAATCACCTGGCAATGTAACCTGTAACATTGTACACTGTGCATGCTCTCCTTCTGTTTAGGATCCCATTAAGAACATTGAGAGGGAGCTGATCTGTCCAGGCTGTAAGGAGCTCTTCACGCATCCTTTGATTTTGCCCTGTCAGCACAGTGTCTGTCACAAGTGTGTCAAAGAGGCGCTCCTTCTGACCCATGAGGACTCCTTTACAGATGCTGGCTCAGAGTGCTCCAATTCGGGCAGCCCTCGCTCGCGCCTTTCATCTTCCAGCATTGACAGACTTGACCGTCTTAGCAGATCAGGTGAGTGCCAGGTCTGTGTTCTTGTTAGAATACAGTGTTGTAAAAAAAATATAAAAAAATGTAATGCAATCAAAAATCATTATTTTGAACAGTATGTAAATGCCTACCAGCCTTTTTCCATTTGCAGTGTAGTTCTTTTAATACAGCTGCATATTTTACAAGCTACACAGTCTCTAAGCCTTTTTCATGTGGATTATGTCCACTCCAATTTTAGCCATTATTATTATTATTATTATTATTATTTAATAATAATAATAATAATAATAATAATAATAATAATAATAATAATAAACTAGTTTCCACCCATGTGTATTCTAAAATAAAATGGACATGTCTGTAGGTTGTTCGTTTACCCTTAAAACCTGTTCAATGTTAAATTAAGTTTGCTGTAACTGTATGGCCTATTGCATAATCACAAAAATGAAACTAAAACAGATTTACACTTCCCGAAAAAAAAAAAAAAGTCTTGAGCATACAGTTTATTCCATTTCATGAGATCCTGAACACATTCATATATATGTAGATTTTTCACTGTATGTGTCTTGGTACAGCTACAGAACAGTGTGGCACTGTGATACTGAGCCTTGGGTCTGCCATCACCCAGCTAACCACAGCTGCTACAGAGAAAGCCAACTACACAAGGACAACCTGAATACACTCATTCTTCACAATTCAACTGTTAATAAGCCTGCCACTTATTCACTGGGACCAAAATGTTTCTAAGTGGCAGAGACTGTGTTTGTTTTTCCCGTTTAATATATGTTATTAACAATACAGGAACATGGGTTCTACCAAGTACAGTAGATTGGATGTGAATACCTTATACCAAAAATGAATTTAAAGTGCAGAACAAAGCCTTGGAGTAACACATATCTAGATAGTACAGTTCTAAAGGTGGTCAAGGTGTGTATCAGGATGTTGAGAAGCCAGGTGCAGAAGTTACAACAGGTAATTATGCTGATATCTGTAAATCATTTATTGCTTGCAGTGAACAGCTTTCAGAGTAGGCATAAAAAGGCAGTCCAGTCACTGTGTTTATTTCCTTGATACTTTTACATTGATAAAGAAACTAGTAAACATAATATTTTACAAGACATGGAAATAGATGCAAATGTATCTGTTATATAATAAAGTCAAAACCTTTTGTCAAACAATAAAGTACGTGTGCATATGACCCGAAAGGGAAGTTGTTTAAATCCCAGTTATTTGCCAGTAAAACAACCCACGTGTTTATTTTGAGACACGGTGAAAGGCTACAAATATAATAGAATGGTTATATCTTTTCACCTATGTTTGCAAACTGTTTTGTGTTCAGTACGATATAACTTTTGTTCTGATAACAAATGTCATTGATTTGAAGTTTTAGGACCTACTGAACAACCCAACAGTCTGGCTTGCATTTTCTTTTATATTATAAACTGATCTTTATAATGACAAAGAAGACATGAACACTGTTAAGACTTTGTTTTTAAGCTTACTAAACTCTTACCATTGTAGTGTATCACAGAGACTGAGTGGAATGCAGCATGCAGTTCACCACTAACACCCTTCCTGTTTCAGATCAATGAGCACAAATGTGTCTGTTTAAAAATCACAAATGTAATCGCATGTCAGTTCATTTCAATGTGAAATGTTTGCTTTCATCTTTCTTTGCTAAGTTTTATCACAGGGGGATGGGGACTCTTGTATCAGTGTGAACTGTGCTGACAGATCTGCTTGCATCTTACTCCAACTTTCTGTCCATTGATTGCAGCCTCACTGAGAAGGTCATTTGGAAGGAGAGGTAGAATTGGGTTCCATTTATTTAGTAGCTATAGTGAGTACAGTGTTTTAAATTCCTGTAAACACCCACATGATATACTGTGTAGATCTGTCTTCACCCAACTGACACAGTAGTTTATCTCATAAAACTAACAGTGGTCAAGTATTTGAACCAAGGTGTGAACCATTAACTCCTTTTTGTGAGGAATCTGTGTTCACATTTACAGGCTTTCACTCCTTTAATGGAAGGCAAGTCTTAAATATATTATTTATTAAACCTTGTATCTACTGTAGTTTATGCTAATGTAGTACAGTATTGTTTGCCTTCCACCTGACTAATAATTTCAATGGAAATTAAGCTAATAAATCATTTTTAATAAATCTTAATTTGAATGCAGTGTTGGTCAGTGTGCTTGTCTCAGATATTATGGGAATGGTATATATTTTATAACCTGGATGTTTTCAGTGTGTCCTGGGAAATATACAGTAAATCCACTTGTGATTTCAGGAAGTCATGGGGCTAGTTCCTCATATAAAGTTGCTGGTTAATCTAAATAAATACAGGTTTCCCATGAAGTCTATTTCACAGCTAAGAATTAGATTTGAGTGGTAGTAAAGAGCACTGCATTCAAGTAAAATTAATCAGCTTTAGGTCCGTGAACATGCACATAAACCATGTGTGCTAAAATAACCAAAGCCCATTCAATTTTAGATTGGGGTGGGCATTTATAACTTTCTGGAACATAAGGCTGTCAACTTTTGCCTTTTTGTTATGTTTCTAAGAAAATTCACCAATTGTAGGATGCAAACTGCAATTTCAAGTAGAGAATGGGGTCTACCAAAGCAACTGACAAACCTGTTGTTGAATGAAGATTGCCTTGACATAATTAGATTTGTCTTAAAATAGTGTTAGTGCAAAGGCCGGCACATTTTCTGAGAGGAAATAATAATTGCAATGGTATAGAACTAAGAGGAAACAGTTTATGTGCAGGAGGAACAGTTACATTATTGTTCTGAGAGTCATTTACTAGTTTTATACAATTCAACTTATTTTATTCCTTAATTTTGTTTAAAATAGGGCCCTATGTTTCTAGCGTTATAATATTATAGAAATAATCATTCACAACTACACTGGTTTAAAGTTATCTCAGTGGTTTGATTTGTGCAAAATAAATACCTTGAGGCTTAAGATGTTCTGTAGTTCTGTAATTACTCACTGTCTAATGGCTTAATTATCACGATAGGTGTAAAGGTTTTTGCAAATGCTTTTTTACTCAGAGGCTGAAGGTAGGCAGCACCAATCCTAGAACATTGTTTCAAGGAGATTAGAAAAGGCGTTAAAAATGAATATACATACCGTATGTCTTAAAATGCCCCAACCTTCTCAAAACCTTCCTTACTGTTTTAGTACTGTTTTATGTACTGCCTTTCAGGTAAGCAGGATGCCAAATATTCATTACTTCTACTGGTCTACATAGGGACTGCTGCCATGCGTTTTCATGTTTGTGTACCTGATTTGAACTCTTTCTTTGCACTACAAAGCACCACTGAATGTAGATGCACCAGAAAGCCCTAGCACAGTGTGATGCAAGCAGTAGCAGCCAATTTCCTTCGCTGCATACCCAAGAGACTAAGTACACTCTATTGTTTGTTCTCCTGTTAATTACATATGACATTATTTCAGCTTGACCACTACAGAGTCATTATCCATGGCACACATAAGTTCACATGCGCACTTGCTTGAATTGCTGTGTTTGTGTTCACAGCATGTTTGCGTTGTGATATTGTGCAGTGCTAGTTTGCTGTTTTCTGCTTTCGTGCTTGGTTAGACCTCCATTTATGTGATTGTTTTGTGCTGCTCTGTCCTGTTTGCTCAACCTTTGTGCTTTCAATGCCATTTACCGACAACATGTATCCTGTATTTCTTTTATTTGGGATTGTTTTTACTTTTGAACTGTGTGTGGAGTCTGCATTTTCTCATTCGATATTTACAGAAACTTTGAGTTTATGTTTGTTACAGTGAACTGGACAGTTGCAATGGGAGGGTTAAGTACAGCTCAAGGCCTCTATCTTTTCGCGATGGAGAACTAGAGCTGTTGGTTGGCTGTAAAATGGCAGAATCAGTGATTTATCAGTATTTTGATAAGACGTGATATTGGGTATATGATGCATCAGATCATATTCATCTCTGATGACTACCACACCGGGAAAAATACCAGATCACTCTTGCACATCTTTAAGGAACATATTTACCGGTTATGAGAGAACCAAAAGCTTACATGCATGAATGAGAAAGCTTGATTGTGCAGAACAGTGTGAAGGGAGTTATTTTCAAGCTGGATTTTCACCAAGTATTTAGGGTGTGGCCACACCCTCTATTTAGTTATAATATTAATTTGGTTTAATACAGAGTTGAGGAGAAAGTAAATACCACAGTATAGCTCATGTGCATGGTGGTCCCTAGGAGATGAGGGCTGTCAGTGTTCTATATATAGATTAAGACTTAAGCATGTGCTGTTCGCCTAAGCATTATGTTGTTTGAGCTGTGTTTCTGCTTGCGTTTGAAATACTAAATGCAAGTTACAAGTTTTGCAAGAAGCATATAATCTGATTGTTTAGAAACAGAATGCGTTTAATGCGTGAAATATAAAGTGGTGTTATTTTATTATAAATCCTGAACTGTCACTAAATACATATTTAGATTTGCATGTTTGCTTGCTCATAGTAAAATGTGCATTTCAGTCATATTTTATTTTCTAACAGGTAGTTTGGTATGGCATGTGTTTTAGTGATAGACTTAAAAAATATCTTTTAAATACCACAGGATTAATAGTGTGGTTAAAAATACAAAAAAAACACAAACCTAAAAGTCGTAAAAATACAAAAAAAAGATGAATTTTAAACCTGAAAATAAGTATTATGGAATTAGATTTGTAATAAAAAGATGATTCCCTAGTGTTACTTAACATACAGTACATGTTAACGTCAAGTCAAACTTTACCTTGTTTTGTTTATATGGGGGTAGGTATAGTTATATCACTGGAAACAGTGCCTCTTTTAAGTCTTTACTATAGTTATAAATTTATCTATTTCCCTTTTAATTGGCATTCCAAGCAAAGTGGGAAGATGAAACTTGGAAATTCATAATGGTAGTATTCTGGGAGACTTTTGGAAATAAGCAGAATGGCAACACCTCCCATGAAGTCCAGATCACTGTGACTACCTGAAACACTATTTTTCACTCATGTGAAAGAGATTGCAAGCTGAGGTGGCTGGGAATGAGGTTTCTCTTGGTTTGTACCACACATTTTCTGTGCTTTGATTGTTCTTTTGCTGTTGTGCTAAATTAGGATCAAGTACCCCTACTGGAAAGAAGCGCAACTCCCTGATTCCCCGGGTTACCAACTTCCCCTGCCCAGGATGCCAGCATGATATTGATCTAGGGGAGCGTGGGATCAGCGGACTGTTCCGAAACTTCACTTTGGAGAACATTGTGGAGAGGTACAGGCAAGCAGCTAGGGCAGCTGTGGCGATCATGTGCAACCTTTGCAAGCCTCCTCCTGTCGAAGCCACCAAAAGCTGTATGGACTGCAAGGCCAGCTACTGCAACGAGTGTTTCAAGACGCACCATCCCTGGGGGACCCCAAAAGCCCAGCATGAGTATGTGGGACCAACCACCAACTTTAGACCAAAGGTATGGAGTTCAGCTTTGGTATTCACTGCAGAGGAATGCCGTGCATGTACTGCTCATGATTACTGTAGGTGACACATGGTTAGTGTGTGGAAGTGGATTACTTGCACATGGTCAGTGTGTGGAAGTGGGTTACTTGCACATGGTCAGTGTGTGGAAGTGGGTTACTTGCACCAGTATTGATACCAAAAGTACTGACACAAAAGAACTGCAGGTATGCAGTATGGGAAGTTGATAGGAACATTTTTTGAAGTGGAGAGACATTTGTCTCAGAAAGCCTTATCTGCAAGGACTGTGTCCAACACTAAACACAAACTATTTATGTTAAAAAGCTATTATGTAGTAGCCATAGAAACGTACTCCCCCTCCCCAGAAAGGGTCTTATTAAACAGTGAGTTGAATAGTTTTTTTTGTTTTTTTTTTAAAGAAGTTTCCTAAAAGTACTCTTAATAGAGTTGATGTGTTATGGCTTCAAAGAACTGCTAGAATAATAATATAAAAAACAGGAGTCACAGAGTGTGCTATACATGTACTGCCACAAAATACACAATATAGGACAAACAATGGTTTCAGTTTTGTTTTGAGGGTATTTATCTTTAATGGTTAAAACCTTATTCAGATACCCAAGGAGGTGTTCAGTGACAAGCTAACAAAAATCAGGACTGGGTCTGAACTTGTCCCTGTAGCACATTAAGATCCTTGGCAAACAAAGTGAATTAAACCTTTAGTCAGCGGATCAGATAAGCTGTGTACCTGCTGTTTTTACGCATTAAAAAAATAAGAAATACACACAATTTAAATTTAATGTGTAAAAATACACATACCAATTTTGCTGCACAGCTTGTCTGCCTTCGCTCCCGCCTCCCATAAAAATTCCACTAACAACTACATCTCTCAGAATACAATGTCTTCAGTTAATAGGAAACTATACACAAGAAAAAACAACCCAGAATACATTATCCAATCTCTGGCTAGCCCAATTGTATTTGCAGCCAATCACAGTAAGAATAAAAAAAATTTGAAGCATAAAAATCCCAGTCCAGCTACAAATCCAGCTGGAACCTGTCAGAGGCAACCACTAAAAAAAAGGGCCTAGAATATTAGACAGTGTTTCATAAATTATGCATTTCCTTATTTTATTTATCTGCATGGCTTTATAGTCAAAGTTTAACATGTTCGCTGACTGTAATGAATATTAAAATATAAGTAACATACTTAATTTGTAGAGTCTGTGTGATACCGTGAAAAAAATGTGTTGAGCCGATAAAAGAACCCTCTAGAACACACACGTGGTTATACAGTTGTTCAAAGTAACATTGCAGTTAAAATGGAAGGCTCTTTTTTAATGCTTACCCTATGACCATTAAAGATTGGACAGTATTTATCAAGAACACTCATGACTATAAGGTAATGTTTCATTTTACCACCTAAAATACGTTTTACCCTCTCAGTGTTAAAATTAGAGGGTCAGTTACTCACAGACCCAAAACCCAAAACCTTATCTGGACTGTCAGCACTGCCTCTAGCCCTTTAACACAAAACCATGCAAAAAAAAAATTACATTGATGCATTTATTGGCATGATAATAGAATTAGGGGAACGTTGTCAGAGGCTGTTTGCTTTTGTGGAAAAAGTTATGTGCTTTCATTAGTGACTTTTAGTGTAATAAAATACCCTTCCATTATGTAGCTATGGGATATCAGTCCCAAGATACCAGATGTCGCCATCTGTTTATTGCCCAGAGCAGACATCCGTAACAAGTTTGCATATGATTTTTCATCACATTTTTTTTTTTTTTTTTTTTTTTTTTTTTGTGCTTAGTGGCTTGCTTTCTCAAATGTCTTTTCTAAAATCTCTTGTCTACAAATGATTTATTTAAAACTAAATTTCCCAGACACGTACATACAGTATTTTTCCTAAAGAAATCGTGGTATGTATACAACAATGACGAGAGTATTTAAAATCATAGTAATTGCATTTTAAAATTCTTAATATTGAACAAATCTCTTTTTGCATTTACATATTTAAACAGTATAAACAAATAAGATATGTATCATGTTTCCATGTGTATACTTTTCAGATTGTATAATGAAGTAAAATTCAATACCTAACATGAGAAGGCATTTAAAACAAGTGATCATATTAGATTATTATATAGAAGATTATTGGGATGATGAATGGCTGTTAGGTTCTCCCCTCATCCCAATACTACATGCATTTGGTGCAACTCTATATATAGCCTGTGTGCAACTGTATATATAGCCTGTGTGCAACTGTATATATAGCCTGTGTGGAGCAGATGCAGACAGATTGTTGTGCTGCACAGAGCTTCAGATAATGGGTTTACTGCCTCTGGTAATGTCATACAAGACTCTGAAAGTCTACCCAAAGTAACACTGGGTTAATTGTATATCTACAATTGTGTGTATGAAGACATTTTTGCAGAAATAGAGAACTACTTTTTATATGGTGACTTCTTCCAAACAACAACACTTTGGGGAAATAGGAAACTGTTAAGTATACGTTTAAATAGTCAGACTAGATGAAACAAAATGAAGCCTTGCCGTCTTTCCAGTTTTCCACCAGAGAAAACTGTCCAAAAAAGGCTGAGGTTAACTTGTTTGGTCTTTCAATTTGTTTAAAAAAAAAAAAAAAAAAGAAAAAAAAGACTTTGACACTTTTCAGGAACACATGTGAGAAACTTTTGAATAAAATTTTCACAAAAAAATGAAGGTTTCGTATTCTGTTCAAGCCTTGACAACTAATTTGCAGGGTGTATCTTCACACTTTAGATTTGTACATTATTTATCGAAGGTTATTAAAGTATCAACATCTGAGAAGATGTCATTACTTACATACTATATATATATATATATATGTATGTCACTTTCACATTTACATATATACAGTTTTTTGTTTATTTTGGCCATTCAGTAATGCAGTAAAGGAAGAAAATACTAAAACATCCCTATATCAAACAATATTTTACTCTCCACTATGTTTTAATCAACTCCTCGGGAATGTCGCCTTTAAATGTTCTAACAGCTGCAGTGTTCCTGACGGGAGTCGCTCATCCGCACCATTCCACTGCAATCTCTTCTGGATACTCAGTTTGGTTCTTTACAAATGCATCAGGAAATAACCTGTTTACTTCACATTTTGAAAGAGATTGCATACCTAATGTAAATTGATTATAAACATGTGTATAAAATGACTTTATGAAATGACATGTATATGAAATGATTTTTACAAACTAAAAACGAGCTTGGACAAAACACAGTTAAGAGTGTGTGTCTAGGTTTTGAGCAGCCGTCTCCCATGAGAGTGTGTAGATGTTAATAATATCTGTTCAGGGCTGTCAGTTCTGAGGCAATGCTTGAAAATCAGAAGCTTCTGATCAGTTTTAGCTGGGGGGTTAATCTTGTCTATAGCACCTATCTATGCCTGATTTCATCGTGCCTGCTTGTAACTTGTTACTGTAACACTTTTAAGCCATGTACTCCCTTCAGACCTGGCTGAGCCAGTGGTCTGTCTCAAGAACCAAATAGAAATGAAAAAAACAGTTTGAAGAAGTAAAGCCTTGCAAAATATCTAATTTGACCAACAGGAATTTGGCACCAGGATGTGTGTGTGTGTGCAGCATAATCGTAGTAATTAAAAGGGACAGCCTGTTGTTGATGGCCGGTCTGGCTTGGCATCTAATACCCTATTCTGTTTTTATACAAGAGACCCGTTTTTGTTTAATTGTGACTGTGCAGTGTGCAGCAACGGATCTAGCCAAACCCCAAGATAATTATTTATATTGACTTGACAGTCTCCTGTGTAGGCTTGTCAGCTGCAGTAATTATTTTTATCACGTTGAGGGCCAAAATCGTTGCATTTTGTTATGCTACTTTTAAATATAAAATTGAGTGGCGTGTTGGAACAACTTGATAACCCTTCTGTTTGGATATCAGGATTGCCATGCCTCTCGTTTAAGTGTGCATCAGGTTAGACTGGAGTTAGACTGCAGGACAGGCTAGAGTACTATTGCTGATTTGTTTATACAAAAGAGCATTTAGCATATAAGTAATAAATCAGAGGTTCGAAATGTGGAACACAAAAAGGAGTGCAGATCTCTGAGGGCTGCTGCTACTGAACAGTTTAGATGCAGGACCATTTACAAGCTAGGCCCTGACAACCATAAAATGATCAGTGGACTTGTGCCAAACATAGTCCTACAGCCTGTCAGACAGGAACATTAGTTGAGCAGGTTATTAAGACCTGCAGCAGTTAATAAAAAAAGACTATTTTGTAGGTTTTTAATGGACCTGTGACTAGTGGTGGTGGGGAGGGGGGCGGTTCATTATTTATTTAAAACGTAAACATTAAAAGTGGTGACACCATGTTCTGGAGCAGAAGCTTTGTACATGTGACTCAGTGTTATGGTTATAGGATTATGAAAGATTAATAATAAAAAATTAAAAAAGCATTTGGGTGCTTAAGTTCAGTAAATCCTGTGAATTCAGCACCATTACCCAGGATTCTTGGAAACAAGATGCTTTTCAGGTTATTATTTATTATTTGAATACAGGTAAAATACATTTTTTTATAAAATAAAATATTCTGGGAGACATATATCAAGGTCTTTACACCAAAGTGCAGTGCATGGTCGTAATATTAATGACCAGGAGAAATCCGGATTGATTTGATCATTACTGAATCAGTGCCTGTGTGTTGTAAATGTTTTGAAGTAGTTAATCCATAGACACTGTGAAAGTGCAAGCTGATTTTTGCAGGTGTTGATGTGCCCGGAACATGAAATGGAGAAAGTCAACATGTACTGTGAAGTTTGCAAGAGGCCCGTTTGCCACCTTTGCAAACTTGGTGGTTCTCATGCCAACCATAAAGTGACATCTATGAGCAGCGCCTACAAACTACTAAAGGTAGGTTTCATCTTAGCGATTCCTTAACTGCTTATGTTGCAAGATAACATGTCAGATTATTTAAGCAATTAGGGGAACACAATACAATTAATCTGATATTTGTAGTCAAACCTTGAGCACATAATAGCCTTTTCCATTTGCTATGTGTTTACAGTTGCTGAAAAATGTTAACCCCTGATGGGTTCTTGGGTTTCAGAGTTCAGTAGCATATGAAATGTTCCTGTTCTGTAACTTAATCTGATCCTTTTTTTATAGACAATTAAGCTCCTGAATATTTAATAGCGTTGTGTGTTAGGAATAATAAAAAAAAAATGTATATTATAATAATAAAATGCTTAAGCTACCCAGTCTCCCCTCTCCCCTAGATGGTCATGTTTCATGTATCAGTTGCATCAAGATAGTGGGTATTTACCTCCTCAAGATATTGAGTTCTGCTTCACAATATGGATCTGCTCTCACTGTATGTCCTAATGAAGCAGTGGGTTTCCACTGTCATGTAGTCAGATGTACTTTGTTGTTGTGCCAACAGGAAAAACTATCCAGGAGTATCCATTACATCATCAGTAAGGAGGACCAAGTGAAGACTCAGATCTCTGAGCTGGATGAATTGATTACTCATACCCAGGTAAGGATGAATTGATCCTGCAGTATTCATGAAACTAGGATTACATGAACATGTTTAGCTGGTTCCACTGACCCCGATAATCAAGATTAGATATTCCAAGGCTATTGCTAATTAACATTTGGGAAACCAGCTGTAATATTTCTGGATACTGTGCTAGACATGGATAAAGGGTGCTTTATTTCCAACAGTGCAATTGCAGATAAAGATTTGGTCAACTAAAGATAAACTGGGAGGGGAATAAGTGTATTTATTCTTATGGTTTGTTTTTTTTAAGAAAGCTCCCTTTCATTTTGTAATCTGTACAGAAGTATAAATAGCGTTTCTCTTAATATTTCAAAACTTGTTTTGGCAGATCAGATAGAATGAATATTTGAATTACCATGTTGTGGAAATTTCCAGTCCTGTAAGGGAAATTCCATTTACCTCTAAAAGAGGAAATATGCTGTACAGTATAAGTAACCAAATTTATGGAAAACAAGTTACTATAAACTAGGTCTTATGAACTGGCTTGTTTGTTCATAACGGCTTGGCTGAAGATGTATGCAAATAACCTTGCAGTCAAAGTTGGTTACCGTGGATGTTGAACAGATATTTCCATGTAGTGTGAAATATTGTCAGCTACCAACAAGCATCTCTTATAGGGCTAGTTGGACAGAAATACTGTGTTATACTTACTGTGCCATGCTTTTGCTAGCTCTTTTAACTGGTGCTTTTTAACATTTTTAGTTTCAACCCTTGGTTCTGTCCTGTGGTGATGCTGCTTTATCTAATACATTCTACAGAGTGCACTTTTATGTACTTCAAACCTTGACTCTCTGGCATCTGTTGTTTGAATCAGCAATACTAAAACTTGTTTTCGAAAGACAATGAAATGGCTTGCACATCTCCCTGCTACAGTTACACATTGGCTGTAAACTGGAATATTTAGTTTTAGATGATGGTAATATCTACAACAGTAAAAACAGAGAGGCCTAGATGACAACATCAGTTTAGTGCATCAATTGACCATTTATTGGATTTCAAATGCTGTCTTCACTTTTAGATGTACACTTTTAAAAACAATAACAAAGTTGTCTATGTGCATTGTTTACATGAATGCACATTATTGTACAAGTGTTAATTGATTTAGGAATATGATCAATTATTCTACATTGTGCGGCTTATTGCCAAGCTTGGCTAAACAGTGTAAAGCCACATGAAGATTCTATATGTAAGAGGACAGTAAAGTTACACAGTGGTTCACCTCTGATGCTATCATTAATGGATGCATTCTCAGATGCTAATTCATTATTTAGTTTGTGCCACCACAAAATCTCAGAGAGTGGAACTCAGAGAGATCTAAACCATGTGAGCCTGCATTGTTTTCATTAACAATTAAGAAGCATGAATTTGGTGCCTCACTAATGTGGACACTTCAAGCAAGTTCTTGAGGGTATCCAAAACTAGGTCAGTGGTACTCAACTCTGGTCCTCCAAGTTATACATTATTTAGTTATTCCTATAAAGCTCAAGTAAATAATGTATGACCTGTCTAGAACTGAATGGCCATTGAATATTAGAACTGAGTACCACTAATCTAGGTCACATTGATAGTGGCGATTAAGAGATAACTACAAGGAACATGAAGTGTACAAAGAGAGAACAGTTGGAACCCTGGTAATTTGAAATGACATATAATCCAAACTATGATATCATAATGGATCGCATACTGATAGCAGCAGTCAAAATAAAAATTAAATATCAGAACTGAGAACCATTTGTAACATTTACAGCTGTGTCTGTATTTTAAATAGGTTATTGCTTATTTTTTAATTAAATATAAGAATTCAATAAAACCAATAATAGACAGGGTATTTTTAGTATGGTACATTTTATAGTCATTGCCCGGAAAAAAATTACTAATCTGAACACAGTCGGATAGTAACAGGTTCGAATTAGCTTGCAATAGTGTTTATAGTTTGTTCCTAAATCTGTGTGTTGTTTGGTGGCAGCATAATGGAGAAACATCTACAAGGGAAGCCAATCTTCATTTTGAAACGCTCTTCAACATTCTGGAGGAGAGGAAGACTGAGATGCTCAGGACCATTGAGGTAACCCAGGCCACCCGTCTGGAGAAGCTGAAGAGCCAGAGGGAGGAGTACCAAGGCATGCTGGAGAACAGCGGGCTGGTGGGCTACGCCCAGGAGGTGCTAAAAGAGACCGATCAGTCCTGCTTCGTCCAGACTGCAAAGCAGCTGTACACCAGGTAGGGGGAAGAAATACGATCCGTAGGTTTTCATTAGAATGCTGTAAACTTTGTGGTGCACTTGGAAGCCAAACATTCTTCCCTCTGAATGCCTGTTTTAAAAGTGTTACAGAACTTACCACAGTGTTTACAAAAAGCAGTACCCTGTGTTGTCCATCTCACAATATATTTTTAAACAAAATCCGATGTTTTACATTAGGTCCAGCACTGCCCTTAGACATCTCTTCGTGATTAACTTTTTTAGGGTTTGAAGGTAGAAAAGTACAAAAAGCTTTTGGATATAAAATTCCATTGGCATTATTGTTACTGTCTGCCCCCTAATATGACAGTCTAGCAGCTTCACCCTTGACTTGTCTTTTTTTTATGATGTATACCTGCTTCTGCTTTCATGATTGCAATATACTGGTAAATCAAATAAGGCTGCAAACAGTGCATTTATAAAAAGTGCAGACCATGGCTGCATGTAGGTGTACATATGCATTTTCTTTGTGCCCTGGTCTGGGGATTTTTATATTGTTATTAATTTGTTGCAGCAGATGCATGAGGTTGTACTGGTGGCATTTTTATAGTTTGTTAGTTCTGAAAGGATAACTGTCAAATGCTGGTGTTAAAGGGTTAATACTACTGTGTTTGTGTGCCTGTAACAAAACTGTAGGGTCTAGCTTAATGATCTAAACAGTGGCAGATTTACATACTATAAATCCCACTTGAGTTTTCTCCCTGGGTTTAATTATCAGGCCATTTTAAATATATAGACAACAAATACAATGTAATGAGGTCATTTTACACTGGGCTTATCAGCTGACAGGTGACCGTTTTTACATCCCCCACTGTTTAGATCATTAAAGAAGATCCTTCCGTTGTCTTACCTATTTGTTTTGTCCCAGCACAAATAAAACCTTCTAATAAAATGTTCATCTCCTCCTCTTCAGAATCCAGAAAGCCACAGAGACTCTAAGGTCATTCCACCCAGCTGCCGATCCTTCCTTTGGTGATTTCATCCTTGATGTTTCCAAGGAAGAAGATCTTCTAAAGGAGATGGGCTTCAGCAGTGAGTGTCTCTACAACTAATTTCTCTCTTTCTCTGTTTCCTTGGCTCTCTGCAGTGGCCTTAAATAATCTTCTTTACTCTGATCTCCTGCAGTTAGGCATTTTTTACTTAGTCACCAAATCCTTTTGAGTCTGCATGTCTGCACTGCTGGGAGCATTCTAATTAAAGTGAGGTGAGAAGCTATTTACTTGCATAAAGCCGGAATTTCAGAGGCTCTTAATGGCTGCTTTAAGGCGTGGTGCTCTTTCCTTTCATGCCCATCTTTGATAAAACTTGTTTTTATGTCAGAGATGCTAAGGCTAGTAAATGAGAATTGTACGAAAGAAAAAGTTAATGAGGTCAATGGTGAGATTGCAAATAAAATATAATGTGACTCATGCTAAGAAATAAGGCATGCACCACATTCTGTGATGTTTTATGTCTTCATTTAGTTTAATGTAATTGTCCTAAAACTATTCAACTTTTAGACTTCATGAGACTTTTGTGACTTACATTATGAGTCTGTAAAGAAAGAGTGGCTTTACAACATTTAGAAAAAATGGTAGAAGCAGACTTGTGGGACTTAAGTCGAACTCGAGTCGCAGTTTTCGTGATTTGGACTCGGACTCGAGTCACGGCTGCAAAAGACTCAGATTCGAGTCAGACTCGACCTTGTGTGACTGAGATATTAACAAACCGTACAAATTAGGAAATAGTACTAAGCACTAAGAAGCTTCAAGCTATAAAAACAATACTCTCATTAACAGGAGTTTGGATTCTGGATTAGTGCCTCCTAGCTTCCATTCCTTCTGCTAGGCAACCCTGTCTGCTATTCTGGGAATTGTACCAGTTTCCCAAAATTCATTTTAAAACAAACGAAAAAAAGGCCACTGATCAAATGGCATTTTCTTTTCAGATTACGTCTTTCCTTTTATTTAGCAAAATTAATTATTTCATAGTGATGTTGAGAACTGGCAGGCACACGGACACCCATTCTCTTGTACCTGAAAGCATTTTATTATTTTGTCCTGATCAAAGAAAGACAGAGGAAGGGGAAAATGAAGATCAGTCTCTCTTGTTACAGCATGGGAACTTTGAAGTCAACAAAAGACACAAGGGATTCAGAAAACAATGCTTGTCAGTTTGAGTACTTTTCAGCAGTTGGGTTAAATTGTACACACAGAAGTTGGTCTGAAGTTAGATACATTTACAAAGGCCCTTACAGTGTGACTTTTGAAGACTTTTTAAAATGAATGTTACCCCCTCCACCAGCCCTTTTGAAAGATCTGCAACAAAGGGTCTACCCCCATTACCATTTTAACTGCTCTGAACCACTGAAACGCTACCTGGTGGGGTTTTAAGATGATTCCAGTGTTGTCAGGAATTGTCTTAACAGTGGCTTCCTGGGAAATTCAATGGAGAATTTAGTGATTTTTGAATATAATGGAAAATTGTGACAGAGTGGAAACATGAACCAATCTTACTAATTGTAGTCTTTGTTTGTTTGTTTGGGCTAACAATCAGCTCTGTAAAACAGGTCATTCTTGTTTTGGTAAATCTCTAGGGGTTACTGACAAGATAGTGTGTTGAGAAATTGGAGTTTTACACCATTGCTAAATTGGGACACAAAAGAAAACCCCTTTTTAATTTCTGCATTTCTTTCTTTTATGTCAGTCCTAAACTAAAATAGTGCTCTCTCTGCTACTACAGTAATTCTAGGTAGCTACATACAATAAAAACTAATTTTGAGTTCACTAATTGTACTGTTTACTCAAGTATCCCTAGTTCAGATCAATACCTGAAGTTAGATTAGTGATGCTTTTAAGAGTACTACTCTTTTCATTGGGTGAGAGCCATGTGGTTCCAGGAACATTTTACTTTGACAACATTTCACAACAGGGCTACTGAAATAATGGTGCTATTAGAGTGCATTAGTGATACAGAGAAGACATAAACAGAATACAAGAGCTAAAAGCGAAGTTTAAAGGTTAGTATTGATCAAATAAACATGCATTTAGTTGTCTGCCTGTAACCGTTGACTAGACAAGTTTTTTTTTTACACACCTTTTAGTCGATGATGCATCTTAAAGCTCTTTGTGTAGGGAAGGTTAAAGGCAGCTACGGGAACATTTCCCAGTCATTTGTCACATAAATAAAGTTTAAGCTACAACATTAAATATATTTTGGTTTGAACAACTTGGTTGATAATATCACTGGTTGGTAAATTTACTTTAATAACTGAAATAAATTAATACATTTATTATATAATTATGGATGAAATAACTTGAAAGATGGTTGGTGTAATGGTTACTTGCCACACCTAAAACGGTTGTCTATCAGGTAACAGTGTATGCAGGCTATGCAAAAAGCTCTAAAAAAAATATACAGTGCCTACTGAAAGTCTACACCCCCTTTCAAAATGTCCACCTTTTGTGGCCTTATAGCCTGGAATTAAATTTTTTTTTTTTTTTTTTTTTTCCATTTATCTACACATCCTACCCCACAACTTCCAAATGAAAAAAATATTCTAGAAATTAGTAGAAAATTAATTAAAAATAAAAACTGAAATAGCTTGGTTGGATAAGTGTCCACCCCCCTTGTAATATCAATCCTAAAGTAGCTCAGGTGTAACCAATTGCCTTCAAAATCACACATCAAGTGGCCTCCACCTGTGTTAAATTGTAGTGATTCTCTTGTTTCCAGGATAAATTCAGCAGTTCCTGTAGGTTCCCTCTGCTGGGTAGTGTATTTCAAAGCAAAGACTCAACTATGAGCACAAAGGCGCTCTCAAAAGAACTCCGGGACAAATTTGTTGAAAGGCACAGATCAGGGGATGGGTATAAAAAAAATCAAAGGCCTTAAATATCCCTTGGAGCACGGTCAAGACGATTATTAAGAAGTGGAAGGTGTATGGTACCACCAAGCTGGATGACCAAGCTAGAAGGAGAGGCTGCCAAGAGGCCAGTGGCAACTTTGCAAGAGCTACAGGCTTTTATGGCCAAGATTGATCAAAGTGAAAGTGTAAATGTGACAGCAATATCCCAGGCACTCCACACATATGGTCTGTATGGTAGGGTGGCAAGAAGGAAACCATTACTCAAGAAAGCCCACCTTGAATCCCATTTTGAAGTATGCAAATAAAACAGTCAGGCATGTGGCAAAATGTTTTGTGGTCTGATGAAACTAAAATGGAACGTTTTGGCCTAAGTGCAAAGCGTTATGTTTGGCGCAAACCCAACACAGCTCATCACCCAAAGAACACCATCCCTACTGTGAAGCATGGTGGTGACAGCATCGTGATATGGGAATGTTTCTCATCGGCAAGAACTGGGGCACTTGTCAGGATAGAAGGGAAAATAAATGGAGCAAAGTACAGAGAAGTCCTTGAGGAAAACCTGCTGCCCTCTGCAAGAAAGCTGAAACTGGAACGGAAGTTCACCATTTCAGCATGACAACAACCCAACGCACACAGCCAAAGCTACACTGGAGTGGCTAAGGAACAAAAAGGTAAATGTCCTTGAGTGGCCAAGTCAGAGCCCCGACCAAAATCCAATCAAAAATTTGTGGCATGATTTGAAGATTGCTGTCCATCGAAGCTCCCCAAGGAACGTGACAGAGCTTGAACAGTTTTGAAAAGAAGAATGGTCAAATATTGCCAAATGTAGGTGTGCAAAATTGGTAGAGACCTATCTTAACAGACTCACAGCTGTAATTGCTGCCAGAGGTGCTTCCACCAAGTATTAACTCAGGAGGGTGGAGACTTATCCAATTATGATCTTTCAGTTTTGTATTTTTAATATATAATTTTTTCTTCAATAAAAAACTATTTTCCCCTTAACAGTGTGGAGTATGGTGTGTATATAAGTGGGGAAAAAAAATCCTCATTTAAATGCATGAAACTCTTGAGGCACTAACACAACAAAATGTGAAAAAAGTTCAAGGGGGTGTAGACTTTCTATAGGCACTGTATATACTCACAAGTAAAAGCCAGAAGGATCAATTGGAAAGTGTGCATGATTTCAGGCCATTTTTTGCACTTCTGAGGTATACAAAAACAAATGTACAGTACCATGAGTCCGCTGTTTTTCTGTGCTGATGCTAGAGAGTTTGTATTGCCTGCAGTGCAAACCCATTGGGACCTGATCATGCAGTCTAAACCCATTGGGACCTGATTCTCTGCTTCGCTGAGAGAAACAGGCAAACACATAAACACAGTGCTCACAACACATAATTTAATATAGGAATTAAATATCATCAGCTTTTAAATTGAAATAGCTTTATGAATCATTGACCTATTGTTGTTTGAAGTGACTTGTATTCAATTTAAAGTTTTTTTTTTTTTTTTTTAAATGATGGATTAGGCCTTTAAATGACAATCCTGTCCAAAGTGTTCTAATGAGGTTTTGTTTTAACTATGTGGCTGGCTAGCTTTTACCTGTTCAAGACTAACCATCAGCTGTGCTGTACTGACTGAACACTCACTACACCTGCAGCTTCATTCTTTTGGCTCTGAAGTTGTACTGACAGTCTAAGCTATCCAAAAAGCAAACTCTTCCTACTTCTTCAAGCAGTACTAATCTGGTTTCAATATGGTTCAAATACAATATAACTATATATATATATATATATATATATATATATATATATGTTATGTTTTCGTGAGAAGATGAAGAAATGTTTAGTTTAACATAACATTTTACAGCATGTATTCAAAGACCAATTTCAGAGCTGTTGGTTGAAAAACTGTAGCGTAAATGCCAAAAGCTCTGTCAGAATTGTATTTGGGAGTAGGTGCCTAGGACAGAATTTATGCCTCCCCAACATTAACGTGATTGATTTTTCAGTTCCAGATGTACCAGTTATTGACCAATCCCTGAGCCGTGTCTACAACGAAGGTCTGATCTGCTGGCTGCTACCTGAAGATTCCTCTCCTACTGACCATTACATCCTGGAGTACAAGAAGCTGGATGACAAAGCAGAAACCACATGGCTGGCCACTGAGAAAATATATGGCAACAGCAAAGTGGTTTGCGATCTTGACACTAACAGCTTATACAGCTTCAGGGTGAAAAGCTGCAAGAAGTCTGTCTACAGTTCGTACAGTCAAGAGGTGGCTTTCCACACACCCCCGGCACCAGGTATGGAAAGTAACAGATTCCATTCCATTTTATTTTGCAGTTTTTTATTTTTATTTTAGAACATTGCAGATAAAACTGTTTAGCACAAAGCTTACATGAATAATTGTTACCGGACTTCAAAAGTTGCTTTAGTCCCCTTGCAGTCATACTGTAGATACCTTATTAACTCTGTAGATTTGGGGGTTGAGTTAACAAAATAAATAAATAAATTTAAAAAAATAAAGCACTTAAAGCAGACCCAGTCTGTCCTTGCAGCAGCTTTATGGTTGTGAGTTTAAAACGGCCAAAACTAGCCATATATTTCTTGGTTTAAATATAATAACCTATTGTTTGCTTCTCCGTGGCATTGCTGCCAGAAAACTCTTGAAGCAATGTGCTCTCTAACAACCTTGCTTACAACCCTGAGTCCCAGGGGCACTGGGGAGGATGTTCACTTAAACCACTGGAGTGAGAGGCTGGACAGAGCAGACGCCAGTTGATGCCTTTAGAGAGCTGTGTCAAAATTTGGATCCTGTGAAGAAGCAATTCCTTTCTTTTGACACACAAAGGGATAATGAAATGGCACCTTTTAAATATTTGGGCTTCCCACAAAGAACAAAAATGATTTTTTTTTATTTTTTTTTATGGTATACCTGGCAGGGTTTCTGTGAGCTTCGACTGGAGCAGAGCCCAGTCTTCATTAAGTTAGAAGCACATTCAAATTCTTTCATTCCTCTAGGCTTGTAAGAGCAATTGAGCAGTGACCTGAAATTCAAAATTGGTACAATTGGTGGTAATGGTAATCCATGACTGGTTTGATAAAATGTATTTTCAAAATTAGATTTGTATACGTTTGTATACAGGTTGCTTGGTAAAGTAAACGAAATGAGACACTAGCTTGTGGCAAGGAAGTGTTGCTTGTTTTCTGTGCATTTTTTTTTTGAACGTGCAACAAGCATCAGAGTGCATAAGACAATTTAAGGCAGAGGTGGTCAGACTCTGGCTCCTGGTGAAATGCTGAGTGACACACTCTTTGTGGCTCGAATGAACAGAAGAACAAATAATAAACAAAAATTAAAAGAAAAAGAGAGAAAAAATTAAAATAAACACAACAAGTTTATTATTTTGGTTCTCTTTATTCATTGGTGTTTATTATTCTTTCTTCTCTCCCCTTCTCTATCTTCAGTTTCTTTGAGCCTGCATGTTCACTGCAAGGACATTTTGCCACTCTGTGATCTTCGACACCATGCACTGGCGCATGCGTATTTTGATCACAAATTTTGAATTACCACTCCTCCAAACAGAGGTCTGGTTGAGAGGGACAGAGGGGACAGTTGTACCATGTGTCCCTCTCTATGCCTTTTTTTGAGATTAGGCTTTTCTCCCAGACTGTGGCAGCATTCGAATAAAATGCCATTCGCTAAGCCTTGCCACAGTTTCTGATCTTTCAGTCTTTGGTACTCATTGTGTATCGCACAAAAGGCTGGAGATCACAGATCTGAAATTCAAGAAATGTGAGCTGAAGTTCTGGTGCCATACTTGGGTACACTACGTAGGCATGTACAAGGAGATCTGGACCCTGTACACGCCAAGCTTCTTATACCATGCCATGGTCTTCCTTGGAGCGTTGTACAGCTCCAGCATCTGGTCTGACCTATCCACGCCACCCATGTATTTGTTGTATTTTTATTTTTTTTTAAATGGACGAGGACAGCAAAATACAATGAAACCAACAATTACAATTAAGTATTGAAGGGAGAAAAAAGGTAATCATGAAAGGTTTAGAGGGGTGGGGGAGAGGAGAAAAAAAATCAATAATCAAATAAAATTATAAAAAATTTAAATAGTCAAATTATATTTTACATAAGCAGACCAATCAAAAATTAACTGAACTTGTTTCTCTCCAACACCAACTCAACCAGACGTTGCAAGTACAGGGGCTGTAACAAAAAAAAAAAAAAACGTGGTTCCTTTGCTGACCTCAAACATCACTGGGGAAAAAAGTAATGAAGCCACATCATCGAGTATCTTTGGCGACATGTTTCAAGTGCCAATGTCGTCATGCCAACCTCAGAAGTAGGAGGGTCTCTCTGTATCGTCAACAAAAGAGAAGCAGCAGAGTGCAGAGAAATGCAGGTGCCTCCTTTCAAAGCTAATTCCACGAAACACAATGTGGTAACACAGCTCCTAATCAAAGGAGAATGTTTTTTATTATCATTCGTCATTGCAGAGAAACAAATGCATAACAACTGTGTCGCGTTGAAGGTGTTTTATCACTGTAACATAATGAAATTAGAGCCCCCAACCACATATCTGCAAAAACTTATAGGTGATCGATCCTGAGTGGGTAAAAAAAACAGCAATTCTTTTTGTGTGAGCGTTTTTGAGGATGTAACAGATATGTTAGGCAGCGTAGAAGTGGTTAAAATAATAGCTTTGTTTACACACACACACACATATATAATATACCTGAATACTGGTTTGAATATGATGGAAGATGTGTCTCTTTATGGAAAATTTAAATTGGGTTACTAGGTGCTTAATAAGTGTGCTACATCCAGGGCCCCTTATGCCCAATCATGTTACCATGACAGTGGATTTGCCAATCATGCATAGAAGCTTTCCTACAGACCCCAAGTTTTCATTGACAATGCAGAAGTGATGGTTGCATTTCTGCTATGGTTTCAACAAGTCTCTCTCATCCACTGTATTCTGACTGTTGACATAAAAGATTTCCATGTTAAGTGAAGGATTCATTCACTGCAATTCATATGTTCCATTTGGCTATATAATAAAGGACAGTGATTCATTAGTTTTATAGTAGTTTGATTTGTCAAATAGTGGTTAAAATAGAGGCCTAGATTCACTGACTAGGCTGTTTGTATATTTTAAGTCAGTTCTGTCCCATGGTGTAAATTGACTACCAGTCCTGGAGAAGATACTAGAGCAAAAATTACTGAATATCCAGAGATGTAACTGCAGTAAACCAAAGTAAAAGCATAGCAGTGTAGTAAAGCACAGGCAAGCGAACATTGTAAATGTAATGGAAGTATGGCAAATCATAGTATAAAACTCTATGTAAATGAAAAAGCATGGTGAACTGCAAATTTAACATGTAAAACTTTCATAAGGACAAGCCTATTAAAAACATAAACTGCGCCATACCAACTTGAAACATAGGTCTTCTATGAACTGCATTTTATTTAGATACATACATGACCGGCATTATATCACAAGCTTGTGTCTAATTTTAGCAATGGTAACTGCCTCTTAGATCAAATGTATGTTTTTCTTTGTTCTCAAAGTATTGGATGTAAAACATTCTACAGTTGTAGACAAGAGAGCCCCCTGCTGGTGACATTGTGTATTGGTTAAATCACACAATTTTGTTGAATTGCATTTTTTATAACCCCAGGATTGATGTTAACCTTTAGTTTGCAAAGCCGTTACAGTGATACAATTAACAAGGTTTGCATTATACATGCTCAAAACCAGCATGCTTGTATAATTCAGCACTTCAGGGCACAATACCAACAAAATGATCTTGAATCATTAGTGACAACTAGGCTTAAGATGGGGGGGGGGGGGCTCTTAAATGAGTTAAACAGTAGCACTAAAAAGAAACTCGGTCAAAGTTATAAGTTATAACAAATGACTGGTTTCACAGAATCTCATTAGCAATAATCGTGCACTACTTTATATAAAATAACATTAGATGGTAGATAACCAAACATTTCTTCTCTAATATTATGGATGATTAATCCCCTTAATGAGCAACTTGGTGTGGGTATGAAATATCAGCTGTCTTAACTAATGTATTCTGCTTGTTTAGACTGAGTTTGTATATCATTTTCTGTTTCAATCATCACTGCCTCTTAGCTTTTTTTGCCATCTTAACCAGTGTATATCCTTTTCTATTTTAGTCACCAAATCCTTGTGACTTTTTAAAACACAGCAGTCTGAAGCATCCCTGTGGACTCAGTGGATCTCTCGAATATGCATCCTGGTGTTGCAGATTAGTGGATAGTCTCTGGTGCTTTAAATTTAAGAGGGTTAAAAAGTTACCAGGATTTGATGATTGAAACAGAAAAGGAAATACATTAGTTAAGAAAACTGTGCTATCCCTGTACTACTTTTACGAAAAGCCTTTTCCTTATTCTTTCTTAAGTTTTCAGTTTTCTCTTTGATGATAAGTGTGGCTTCAACACGGAGCGCCTCATCTTGAACAGACGGCAGTCTGTGGAGAGCGTGGCTGGCCTCTCCCTGCTGTTGGGCTCAGAGAGAATCCAGATGGGGAGTTACATGTGTCTGGATTACATTATCGGGGACACCGGCATCAACAGAGGGAGTCACTTCTGGGTTTTCCGTGTGGAGCCCCACTCTTACTTGGTTAAAGTAGGCGTTGCTTCAGATACTAAGTTACAGGAGTGGTTCCACAACCCTAGAGACACCAGCAGTCCCAGGTAAGTATTTTGATTCCAGGCCAGAGAAACTGTAAAGGATACAAATGCATTTTAATGTACCAACTATGACCTGTCTTGAAGATGCAGTTTACTTTATGATGGCACACGAAAAAAAAAAATTAGATGTGTTCAAAACATATGACCCAGAATTGCTGACTGAAACATGTCTGATTGTATAATAAATAAAAGGAACAGAATTCATAGACGTTAGACACAAGAAAAAGGCAGGCTGAGTCAACAGCAGGGGGTAGAATTAAGGCTGGCACTGGTTCGTGTGACCGTTGCAGACGGCAGTTTCTAGTCTCTAGCTGGGTGTCTGTCTGGCGATCGCAAAGTAGACTGGGACGCCAGATGCTTTTCTCATGGCCATCTAACAGAGGTTGAAAAAAACTGAAATATAAACCAGCCTTTAGTCATTAAGCAGGTTTAATTTCAGTAATGCTGGTAAAAGGGTTACAGTAGTTCCTGGCATTTTTTATTTTATTTCAGTAAGTAATACATTTGATTTATTTTGGTTAATACACTGTAATTTAACATATCAGGTCTGTGTTTTATCTTCAAAACTTTACATTTCCATTTAGTAACCTGTACAAAGAAATATTTACACATGCAATCTGAACTTCACTCTTCTTTACTTAATATCCCTTTTAAAAATAGAGTTCACTGACAGTCCTTTTATATTTGTTGAAAATAAATGTTTTAAAAGGATTTCATCCTGTACTGATGTGACTTGTTGAAATGCAGAATCTTAAAGATGAAATTGTACTGGTTTCACTGATCCATGACCCAAAAGAAAAATCTATATTCACTTACATTTTGAATAATGTACTAATAAAGGTTTTAAAGTGTAATCAGGTTACCTGCTCATCTATGTTTTAGTAGACGTTAAGTGAGACGTGGGCAACGCATGCTTTGTTCATCAATATTTTATTCATAGAGGATACAAACCATGAAAAACCATGGTATACAAAATATCTGCCGTGAGCAAGACGCGACGATAACAAAGCCCTTCTGCCTTGTTAATTTACAGCAGAATTTGTTTTTAGATTAATTGAAAACATCTGATTTGCTGAGCATCTTGAGCTTGCATTGCTGTTGGATGCACATTTCTTGTGTACTGTTTTAAAATACGTCAAACAATAAATAAAAAAATACACCAGCTATTTAAATGATGGGATCATTTGTGTCTTCCAGGTATGATCATGACAGTGGTCATGACAGCGGCAGTGAAGATACCAACTATGACAGCTCCCAGCCTTTCACTCTGGTCACCATAGGAATGGGCAAGTTCATCATCCCCAAGGGCTCGGCTGCCACCGCCACCGACTATAGCAACCGTGTCCTGCCTGTGCCACAACGTATTGGTATCTGTCTTGACTACGAGAAAGGGAGGGTTTACTTTTATGATGCAGACAACATGAAATGCCTTTGGGAGCGTCAGGTGGATTGCACTGGCACTATGTATCCAGCTTTTGGCCTTATGGGTAGTGGAGGAGTACATCTTGAGGAAGTCATCTTAAGCAAGCGTTTAGGATATACAGGAGATGCTCAGTAGCAACTTTAATCACTACCACTCACCTTACTGGGCAACATTAGTAGTAAAAGCGTACAACTCCAGTTCCCAAGCCATTTATTATTACTTTGTTTTTAATAGTGCAAAAACATTATTACTTTAATCTTTCTGTAGGAGAAAAGCATGTTTTAGATCTATTTGGTGCTACAACTTCTGCTGCTATGACATATGTTAGCTATATATGAGAACTATGTCTATTTCTTTTATAACACTACAGTTTTAAGTGACACAGAATCTAAAATGCAGCTCATTAAGTGTGAGGTCAGAACCACGTGCCTTTGGTTACATTTTTGCAATGTTATAAAGGGAACATTCCTCCTTCATATTTCTCAAAAATGGAGAGCAACAAGATTGATGCCTTTTAAAAAATGCTTGCAAATGAGCAAATGGCAGCAAATCAAACCTTGAGTGAGGAAAGTACATTGGTATTTGTCCTATATGTAACATCAGCATTGAAGACAATACCAGCACACTGATTATAATGTATTTACTAACACTACATTCATGTCAAGTCCTTGTTTATACAACATTTTATAACATGGATTGTCTCATCCAAACAATTAAAAGATAAGCGGGAAGCTTTACTTGAATCAACACGCACTTAAGAGATGTAAAATAAAAATCTTTTGGCTTTAAAGTATAGGGACAACTATAGTGGTTTCATTAGTAGCCTGGTCAAGTCTGTGGCAGTTAAGTGTACTTCTTGAGACATAAGGAATACTGCAGAACACAATGGAGTATCCACTATAGTGTTTTTCACAGTTATAGCAAGAGCATTTATTTATATATTGGTCTATGGTCTTCCAAAATCTAAAAGAATGGCACATCCACCGCAGGGTATTTTTCCATTTGTTGTCCATTTCCAATCTAAATATACTATTAATCTGTATGGTACCGGTACACATCAAGCATAGGAATAGTAAACCATTTATTTCTTCGGAAAGTATTCAGTGTGTTTTGGTGTGAGTGGGTAAAAAAGGCGATCATTTTAAGACTGAACATTGGTACAACGTATCTTGTTTTGTTTTAATAGCGGTGCTCACAATGTGGCCTAGAGGGCCACTCACTGCCTACCTCTTCTTTGTTTTTTAACCGCTGTTAGAAACAATGTTCTTTTTAAATTGCTATTTATTAAAGCTATTCGCTCTTTCAATGCCGAAGGCTTGTGATTAACTGATTTTTAGCCTTTCTTTTAAGTATAGTTTTATACTTTGCAGTTCCCTGATATCTTTGAAGAAACATACGCTCATGAAGGCACTAGCCAAAATGTATGTCATCTTCACTTATATCTGTTACCTTAACATGCTGGATCAGTTGATATTTTAACCATATGTGGGGCTGTCAGAGGGACTAAGCATGCACACCTTTAAAAAGGGAAAATGTTATCCTTTGGTTACCTTGTCACTTGACAAGCTGGGCATGATTTTAAAATCTGATGGTTTAAGGTGGATGGACTTACTATTCAAGTTACTAAACGCTTGTATTTCATATCTGGTTAAAGCAGTTACCATGTGGTTTAAAGTTGAACTATATATACACACATACTCTGAAGTCTACAATTGCTTTTATTGTTTTTTTTTTATGGTTTGCTGTGTTTTTGTGGCAGTTTAGAACAGAAAAGATGGCCAGTTTGAAACTTGTGTTACTATTTTTTTCAGAACACTAACAGAAATAATACGCATCTGGGACAACAAGAGAACCAGAACATAGCTGATATATCTTTTTTGTATTTTTTTTTTTTTTTTTTTTTGTTTAAGTGTAGTTGGAGATTTCTGTATTGCCACTGTTTTAGCTGTGGCAATTTTATACCAAATCAGGGTTTCTTTAGTTTTTTTCTTTCATATTTTAGTTTCACACTGTACTAGATCGGGGGAACAAACTGGATATATAATTCCTTAGACAAAACAATTAACCTTATAAACATAGTGTGCTTAGTGCATGGCGTTTTCTTAAGGTTATTTGAGAACTATATTTTGAATCAACTTGTACTGAACACAGAGTTGAAAAGAAGTATATGTTTTGTGTGTGTGCGCGTGCTTGTTTTTTTTACCAGCTACTCAGCTTAAGGGTGTTGTCTTTAGGGCCACCAGTTAGGTAATACTCACTGAAATATTCAAAGGATGTCAACATAGTATGTTTATAACTTGTAAAGCTAGCACTTTATAGCATGTACATCACTAACCGCTGAGCAGGTCTTTGTGAATTCTTGTGCAATGTGGCTGATAGACTGATATACTCTGTTAGTGTCTGTTATACTGAACTATGTAACGGGGAAAACAGTTGTGTAAAAGCTTTAACAAAAATGAGCCTTGTCTGTAAAACTGTTATAGTTTGGATTTCTTAATGTAAAAAAAAACACCAAAAAAACTGTTACTCATTTTTGCATAATTTATGGTTTGGGGTTTTTATTAAAAAAAACAAACAAAACAAAAGCAAACTATGTGCTGTATTTGTGAATGGCTGTTTTTTGGAATGAATACTGCATGTAGATACAGCAGCAAAGGCCATTCAAAATGATCTAGACAAGATTCAGAACTGGGCAGACACATGGCAAATGACATTTAATAGAGAAAAGTGTAAGGTACTGCACGCAGGAAATATAAATATACATTATAAATATCATGTGGGAGATACTGAAATTGGAGAAGGAATCTATGAAAAAGACCTAGGAGTTTTTGTTGACTCAGAAATGTCTTCATCTAGACAATGTGGGGAAGCTATAAAAAAAAGCCAACAAGATGCTCGGATACATTGTGAAAAGTGTTGAATTTAAATCAAGGGAAGTAATGTTAAAACTGTACAATGCACTAGTAAGACCTCATCTTGAATATTGTGTTCAGTTATGGTCACCTTGCTATAAAAAAAAGATATTGCTGCTCTAGAAATAGTGCAAAGAAGAGCGACCAGAATTATTCCGGGCTTAAAAGGCATGTCATATGCAGACAGGCTAAAAGAATTGAATCTGTTCAGTCTTGAACAAAGAAGACTACGTGGCGACCTAATTCAAGCATTCAAAATTCTAAAAGGTATTGACAGTGTCGACCCAAGGGACTTTTTTGACCTGAAAAAAGAAACAAGGATCAGGGGTCACAAATGGAGATTAGACAAAGGGAGATTCAGAACAGAGAATTGTAAGGGTCTAGAATCAACTCCTCAGTAATGTTGTTGAAGCTGACACCCTGGGATCCTTCAAGAAGCTGCTTGTTGAGATTCTGGGATCAATAAGCTACTAACAACCAAACGAGCAAGATGGGCCGAATGGCTTCCTCTCGTTTGTAAACTTTCTTATGTTCTTATGTATATAGATATCTGTGCAATTCTGTATTGAATAAACCAAAGTACTGGATGCTAAACATATTCTTGAGTGGCATCACTTAAAATACTGACACACTGTAGCAAAGTGGTTGATTGTGTGCAGATACAGGTGAATAGACGGACAATTGTAATCCAGGTGAAAAGGTTATTTTTATTTATTTTTAAGTCCAGTGTCTGACGGCAAAGCAAACAGTAAATAATAATGGAGGTAAGTAATACAGGGGTGTGTATTACTTAATTTATAATCCCTATGTTGCCCCGCAAATAATAATCCTGTTATTATTATACACCCACACAAAACTCAAAACACATACACAAGTCAGTTAAGTGTGTGAATTAGTGCTAGTGGTGCAAATACAGTTTGGTATTTGTGACAAAGGTACAGTGTTGTCTGGTTTCGTGCTGGGCAAGACGAGACAATTACAAACAAGCAAAAACACAACACTGATGGTTTTCAATAACAACACGCTTTTACTGTCCTTCTAGCTTAACAATTCTCTGCCTTATATGCTCTCACGCATGACCCCTTGGTAAACAAATGCAGCTGCCTTTACAATTTGCGGCTGCTACATTGTTTCACTTCCAGTCAATACGTTTTAGCAACAGTCTCCTCTTTTTCCAGACTGACCCCTCTTCTTGGCAGTGGGGAAACATTCCATTTGTCGGGCAAGTGCCCGTGCTGAGACCAGGTGCGTCCATCATATGAGTATGTCCAGCACCGTCGGACAAGAGATTTACAACCAAGGTTCATTGTATTTCACATGCCAACAGAAGGTAGGATGGGCATAATAAAAGAAAGATTAATATATATATATATATATATATATATATATATATATATATATATATATATATATATATATTTTTTTATTGTGTTACGACATGGAATCAAAATGGATTTAATTAGAAGTTTTTGCCACTGAACAACACAAAAGAGTCCATAATGTCAAAATGAAAAATTAAATCTACAAATTGTTCTAAGTTAATTACAAATATAAAACAGAAAATAATTGATTGCATAAATATTCACCCCCTTTGCTATGACACACCTAAATATGCACTGGTGCAACCAATTGTCTTTAGAAGTCACATAACACCGTGTAACAATTTTTTTTTTTTTTTTGTGCCTGGGTAGTAAGTGTTATTTCCTAATTGCTTATGCCTCAAAAGTATAGAAAATGGTTATTATTCCCCACAAACTTTGCTTTTGTGACCAGGACAGTGATATTTCAAAATATCACTATTTCCAATGGGAAAACGGGCAAATGTGTGTCTTTGCATTCACAAAAAGTCAGAAAAAAACAACATATGAATCCAAATTAACATGTATTTATACTAAAGTAATACAAAAATGATTACAAAAGATTTAGAAGTGAGTAGTTTTTCGAGATTTACGATTATACTGTAAATACAGTATAACAAAACTAACTAATATGAATGTATGATTCATATACCAAATAGGTGGTATAGAATATGTTCATCCATAGCTGTTAATAAACTATAAAACTAATTTATACAAAATAAACTTTAATTCATTTTTTTCGACTAGAAGTCTTCGAAGACACTGAAAAGTCGAAACTTGGTATAAAACATGAACAGGCCCACCAAGAGAAATACGAAAAATATGCAATTAAGAAGGCAAACAGATTGCTTGGGTATGTAGTCAAAGGTCTAGAGTGCAAATCAAAGAAGGTTATGATGAGGCTACACAATGCACTGGTGACAAGGCCCTTACAAAGTTGTGTTAAATTCTGGTCACAACAGTAACAAATGAACGTGGCACTGGAGAGTCCAGCAAAGAGCAACCATACTAATCTGAGGGCTTAAAGGAATGAGCTCCGAAGATAGGATGAAGAACAGGGGGACTTGATTAAAGGGGTAGGAGAACCTTATTTACACAGAGTAGTGAGGATATTGAATGGGTTGTCTAACCATGTTGTTGCAGCTGAATCATTGAGGTCCTTTAAGACCCAACTTGGATCTGAGCAAACACTGATGAGCTGAATGGCCTCTGCACAATCATAATTAAAATCTATTCTTAAAAACTTTCTTTCATGTTGTAGGCTCTGCATCACACATCAATAGTTATTTTATGGGCTCCTTTCATATTTTTATCTTTCATTGTGAATCTGAAACTACTTGGCAAGTTAATTACAAAAGGTTTCCATAAGAAAGTTCCATCAAACAAATCTATTGTAACAAGATAAACATTTCATATCAAGCATGTAGTTTCAGAGCAATTTACAATTAGCCAACAAAGTCAATACATTTATCAGCAGCAAAGAAGAATGGAATTTGGTGGGCAACTGAACAAGACATCAGTCTGTTCATGCTTAGCATTTAGCTGTGTGCTTTAGGGAAATTGGCACCGACACACTAAATACTTTAATGGCATGAAAATAAAAACAAAAAAGAAACCATATCACAGAACCTGACAGGTATTTCTGAACCACTAAATCATTTATGCATACTAACAGAAAAAGGCTGTCGACAAGCTGGTATGAATCTACATTTACGTACAAATTCATCTGCTCCTAAAGCCCGAATTATTTAAATATAGATTTTTTAAAATTTTGATGGTTTAAAAACAATTTGGATTTCTGTTAAAAAACAAGAACAATTCGGTAAACTTTAATGTAAGTCAAAGTGCTCCATAGTTGCCTTGCCTCAAATCCCACAGCCTAAATAAACTAATTACCAGCATTTTGATTAGCCACTTTTTCATCCAGCAATTTTTGTTTGTTGGTAGTGTACCTTTTCTGCTGTTAGTTATATACAGTACAACAGCATTTTCTTGATCTTTCAATACCTTTTATCATAGTTTAGTAAGTTCTTTATTTAGTTCTATGTATGTGTTGCTTTCTTGTTAAATAATGTTTTTAATTGGGATACAGTGCACTCCTTCACACACTCAGAATCCAGGAAATACGTTTTCTTTTTAGCTAGTACCCACATTACCGCATAGAAGCAGCTCTTGCTTTATCTTGTACATTCACTAATGTTGTGAGAATCAAATTTGACGTGTGATATGAAGACTTCAGACTTACAATTTTGTCACGTCTTACGACAATGTCAGGAGAATAGGCCACACTGAAGTTACTGGCGCATCAAGTTGCTGACTGCTACAGTGGTTTGGCATATTAAACACAAAGGTTTTGCATTTAAATGAGATGGCATAATAAAAAGAAAATCTGCCGTCCAGTTTGGATTAAATGCATGGTTTTCACTGTCCAGTTTGCTACATTTACTATTTATTATCATAACAAAGTTTTTTTTTTTTAGGTGAGCCAGCAAGCCACACTGGAAGCTTTGGAGGGCTGTATTTGGGAATCACTGCTGTATACAATACCTGAACATATGTATTTTGGGTCAAATAAAAAGGCTCAAACATAAAATAATACATAATCCTGCTAAGCAATTACTTCTGTTTTATTTTTTTTTTCTGATCTTGGAGTTGAAAGTGTCTCTAGTGATTTTAGTTATTTATTTAATTCTTATTTTTTTTATAATATACAACAAGATTTTTAAAAAATGTTATGGATTTAATTTCATTTTCTTGGAACAATGCTTTGACAGCTGTAAAGATGTGCCCTGCCTACTGTTTACTTTGGAAAAGGCCTTTTACTTGTGTGGGGAGCTTTGTAGATTCTTGTTTTTAAATAATTATCTTTATTTTTGCTGACTTGGATGACATGCAATGATTTTCATACCAATTGAACCTGAGCCACGTCCTGAATGGAATTGCCTTCAGGAGCAATGGTTGACATTAATATATTACAAGTAATAGACTGTTACCAGTATCTAAAGTCTTAATTGATATTTACATTTTCATTTTTTTATTTTTTATCTGGCAGATAATGTATTAATATTTCAGCATGTTTACATAACGTTTTAGAGTCAGGATAAAATCACTGATAAAAATGACTAGGGAATAGCAAATGTTCCGATGCACAAGATTTTACAGTTGTAAATGATATATGCCTGCCTATTGGTAGGTGTCACTGAGCTCTTTCTAGCAAAGCTGCCGATAGGCCATCTCCCCTCGGTGACCCCCTTGGTCCCACCTACCGAGGGTACATAACCATCAAGCAGGGGAGCCTCACCCTCTTTTTGCGACGAAACCGTGATGTCGACCGACGTGACCTTGCAGTTGGTGGCCATCTTCTCTTTCAGGGAACCAGGTTTACGGTAGGTAAACGTTCCCTTTGATTTCGAAGATGGCCACCAAAACATTGTTATGGGAAAACGAGTACCAGAGCCGTCGCGAGGGAGAAAAGAATTGCAGCATATGAGGGACGCCTAGTCCTGCCTGACGAAAGTCAGTGGTGCGAGCGTGCAACCTTAAGGACCCTAGTGCCCACAGAGGGCAATGAGGGATCTATCATATTTTTTCACGATAGAATCTGGAAAAAGTATGCCGGGTAGCCCAGCTAGCCGCATCACAAATTCAGCCATGGAGGCACCTCGAAAGAGGGCCCATGACGTAGCCACACCTCTCGTGGAATGTGCGGCTACCCGTCCAGGCGGTGGTAAGCCAGAACCATCATACGCGTTGACACTGCTTCGAAAGGGGCTGTCCCAGGGTTTGTGTTCCATGGCAGACGAAGAGCTGGTCAGACTGATGCAGCACTCTCGTCCTATCCACATAACCTCTCAATGCCTGAACCGAGCAGAGAAGGTTCAACTTCCTATCCTCCTCCGAAACAAACGATGGAGGATGAAAGGACTCCAGTTCCACAGACTGATTCATGTGTAACCACCTTGGGGAGAAAAGCAGGGTTTGTACAGAGTGACACTCTGCTACCATCATCCCAAATACGCATGCAGGAACTATGCACAAACACCGCCTGGAGCTCACTAACCGGCTTTGTGGAGGTGATAGCCAAGAGGAAGGCTGTCTTCATGGACAGATGCTTCAACTCAATGGAGTATATATGCTCAAACAGAGCCTGTGTGAGAGCCTCCAGTACAACCTCAAGGCTCCATTCGGGGAGAGTAGCCCTCCTAGGAGGGCACAATCACCTAGCGCCTCGGAGAAACCGGGTAGCCAGAAAATGCGTGCCCGGGGACACTAAGGCAATGGGGGCATGGCAAGCAGAAATAGCCACTAGGTATACCTTCAGTGTGGAAGATGATCTATCAGCCTCAAGCAAATCTTGCAGAAAAATCTGCAGCATACCCACAACCACGTCCAACAGGAATAAGGCTGACCAGTGGTCCCTTTCAAGGACAGCCTCCCTGGCTCCAGGTGCCAAAATGTGCCTCTCGCCATTGAGGAGATCTTGGTGAAGTGGAATCTCCCAGGGTGGGCCATTCAATAGCTGGCACAGGGTTGACAACCAAATTCTCCTGGGCCACCTGGGGGCCACTAGGAGAACTGACACCTTCTCTGACAGGACCTTTTTGAGAAAGGCTGGGAGTAATGGCAGAGATGAATGCGTAAAGGAGCACTCTGGGCCATACGTGGGCTAGGGTGTCGATGCCAAGTGGACCTCCGCAGCGGTGGAGGGAGTACCGCAGGGGACAGTGTGTCGTCTCCGACGAGGCGAAGAGATCGACCTGCGCCTTCCCGAACCGGTCCCAAATGCGCTCCACCATCAGGGTGGAGCCACCACTCCGACAGAGTTAGCAGAGCCGGGTCAAAACAACAAGGCCCCCGACTGGCGGCACTGAAGACGGGACAACGTGGATAAGGCAAGCCGGTGGAGTAACAGCGCTCTCCCTAGTAAAAAGGGTGAAAGATATACACTCACTCCTTTAAAACCAATACTGCACAGGCAGTTGACTCACAGACGACAGACAGTAAAGGAAAGGCAGCCTGAAACGCAAGCAAGCAGGTATGGAAAGGTACAGTAATTAGAAGAAGAAAAAAGGGCTACAGCTTAGGAACTACTGATTCCGTGAAAGTGGAAAGCCAGCTTTCGTCACGAATTGCAAGGGAACTTGCAGCAAGCTCAGAGCAGCGATTTTTAAGTAATAAAAAGGGCTCAATGCAACACAGATGGTCTTACCGTACCAATTTGAGAAGCAAAAAGAGGTCGATCCTTCCCTGCATGACGGTTTTATCCCCTCAGTAGGCGGGACCGAGGAGGTCATCGGGGGAAGGGGGCCTATCGGCAGCTTTGATAGTAAGAACTCAGTGACATCTACCAATAGGCAGGCATATATCCCATAAATTATATTTGGCGGCCACCTTCGAATTGAAAGGGAACTATGTATTCACCGCCAGCACGGGAGCACCGCGAAAGGTGCCTGGACATCGCTGTTGTTTATTATTGTTTCAGGACTGAAACCCAGTGTTATTTGACTGTGTAAAAAAACCATTGCTGTGCAATTGCTAGCGCTATTATTGAACGGTGCCAACCCGCTTTCAGGAAAATAAAATAACTGCACCGCGAACTCTGTCTGTGTGTTGTTGTTTAAGCACTATTACCACTACACCTGTGCACTACAAACTGCTTTGCCACAGATGCTGACAAGTCCAAAGAAAAGAATAATGCGTATGTGTGCCAGTTTAAAGGGCATCAACCTTAACTATAAGAAACCTAATTTTAAAACAGTGTGGGCCACTACACCTTTAACCAACACCTAACAGGAACTACGCTTATGTATACCACAAAACAAATACCAATATTACATTGCAAAGCAAACAAGTGAACACCCTGTTAATAAACATACTGCCATGCTTATAATTAAACAAGTGGCAATTCTATGAAAGGTCTTATTTTATTAAATGAACTAGAACAGTATTTATTCAGCCTAGTGTGTTTGATAATAACAGATAGTTAAGTAAATACAGAACAGCTGTGGAAGCTCAGGGTATTTTGTTTCTAGTAGTCTGTCAGCACACATGGTAAAAACATAGCTCAATTATAAAACACACAATTTACTACAAAATATAATTACTTTCTGGTGGTGGGTTTTTAATACGTCTTTCAACTTCATAATTCCCTGCATAGTGGTATCAAAAATACTTAGTAATTATAAGTACTTATTTTACTTTCTTAATACATAGTGGGCTAATGCAACCTTTAATTATGTACAGTTGAACATTTAGAAGTTGTGTTTTCCTCAAGTATTTTTACATCTGAATTAGAGCAACCTGTTATATGTGATGAAAGGAGTGCAGATCAAAGAAGAATAAAGTGGGTTAAAAAGACTTTGAAATTATTCTTGTCCAAAAATAACATAGGGCAACTCTCTGTGATTGATTTATTCATTAAGTTGTTTGTATAATTCCAGGTTTTCTTTGAGATACGCATTCTATGGCAGGGATGGGGATCAAAACCTTATCACACATGAAAGGGGAACTGTATAAAGAAATATATTATTTTCTTTACTTTTCTGCATACAGTCAATATTTATGGATTGTCATGGTTAATTTGTTTCCATTTACAATGTATATATAGTCAAAAGTCTACATACTTAATGGAAAACTGACAATTAGAAAATGTGACATTTTGAAATTCAACATGAAATACAGTACTGTACTACTAGTATGGTTTCCGGTAGACTTTTGCGATATCGTTCTGTAGTTTATTTGATTACATGATGTTAAGTAAAACATAAAATGTTTTATAGCTGTTCATCTATTTTTTTTTTTTTTTGTCTCAATCCAAAAAAAAAAAAAAATATGTAGGTGACACAAAAGTTTTTTTTTTTTTCCATAGCTGTACCTGCAGGGCTCTGCCATGTTTCACCTTGTTGAACTGCTCCTGTGTTTTCATTGACAGTCTGCCAATATTATCTTGCTACGGTTTCTTTTTCTAATTCCAGTAAGCTAGATGGCGCCTGGATGGCGCCGGTCATTGTTGAGAGTTTGTTGGCACACTAACCATTCATTGGAATGTTTTCATCAAACGAGGCATCTTCGTGTGTGATATACTGTATATGTTTTAATTAACCTGCCACTGAAATAAAAGGTTGGACAGTTTAGAATATATTTTGCTGTATCTCCAACATGCATCAGTGAAACTTGATCAAATGATCAGACCCGAAGGTCTCCTGTTAGTTTTTTGTTTTAATAAACTGTATCTTCTTGACCTTTAATGGGTGAGTTAAGACATACGTGTCACTAAATTAAAATTTCTACATTTACTTTACTTTTTGGAGGCAGGATATCCTTTTAAATGGATAAGCTGGCCTTACTTCATTATTTCCAACAGTTAATAAAAACCCTGTTTAACACAAATAAACACCAGAATGCATTCACAGCATTTCAACATAACAATACTTCTGAAACATAAGTATATAACACAGGGCTTCCAGAGTTAAAATAATTCATTTCATATTTAAACCAAAAATTCTCTCTTTTTCAAATAATGTACAACAGAATATCAAAGCTGTTTTCAAACACTGTACAAGAGAATCCCGCTGCTATTTTCTTTGTTTTTAAATTGTAAATCAAAATTGAAAACTAATAAAGTGACATCTCCTCAAGTGAACCCTTTATTGAGTGGAATGCAGACAGATTTATATGAGTTACATCCATCCATCTATCAGTATGTAGATTCGCAGTGCCTACAAAGGCACCAAGAAGTGTTCCTGTTAGGACAATTGAGGAAGTCAGCACCTGTTACAAAAATGCTTATTCACTGCCAAACATTAACTACTTTAGATGTGTAATGGCTGCAGTATAGGATACTGACCTTAGGTTTAGGGTTTCGGTGTTGGGAGAGGATTATTCATTATTTTATTAACAATAATATGATAACCTATGAGAGTGCAATGTCCTGACAGGAACATTTGGTGGTACCTTTGTAAGAACAACTGTAGATTCAGTTCACAGGAAGCTGAGTCACAGCTCTACTGAACTTTGGTCAAAACACTCGATCCACATTACCACCACCTACTTGTGAAATTCTTTGTAGTAATTTCTGTCTGCTGTCAGGCAAAGCAAAACATTACATGTAGTGCAACAGACCTTTGTTTTTTTTTCTTGCAACCAAGAGTTTGACAGCATGCAGAGTTCTTTATTTCTACTATTTCAGGCATGTGGCTTGCGTCCTTCAGACGAAACCCCTTTGCAAGGAATGGTGTTGTCCAATGTATCTCATTGGAATCATCACTGGACTGGCTTGCAGTCTGACTTTCAATCTTTCTGCAAGCAATCAGAGCATGGGCCAGCTCCACCTTAAAGTTTAGATACTCCAGAACCTCTCTCTATCTCCTGAGCTACAGCGATCCTGTTGGTATTGTAAACCAAGGGCTCCCGAATCTTTGTAGAAGTGGGGGGGCCAAGACGAAATGTGCGTCTGGGGTGGGGGGGGTGGGGGGGGGGGGGGGGCGTCCGTTCAAGGTCGGACAGTTCTCAGAAATATATTAATATGCTACTCAAAAATGCAGAGTACAACTATAGCATACCGGAATACAAAATGTAGCCAAGTTTATAATATTTAACGTATAATTATAGTAAGAACAATGAAAACGAGAAAAAAAAAACACTAGTTCTATACATCAGACTGCATTTTATTTCTGCATGTCATGTACTGTACTTCACTGGCATTGTATCATTTTTCTGTGTATACCCCACTACTATATTATTATTGAACTGTAACTTCCAAACTGGATGACCGAGCAAGAAGGAGATTGATCAGAGAGGCTACCAAGAGACCAATGGCAACTTTGCAAGAGCTAGAGGCTTTTATGCTAAGACTGGTCAAAGTGTGCATGTGACAACAATGTCCCAAGCACTCCACAAATCTGGCCTGTATTGTAGGGTGGCATTACTCAAGAAAGCCCACATTGAATCCCGTTTGAAGCATGCAAAAAACACTCAGGAGATTCTGTAGCCATATGGCAAAAAAGTTTTGTGGTCTGACGCAACTAAAATTGAACTTTTTGGCCTAAATGCAAAGTGTTATGTTTGGTGCAAACCCAACACAGAACATCACCCAAAGAACACCATCCCTACTGTGAAGCATGGTGGTGGCAGCATCATGTTATGGGCATGTTTCTTATCGTCAGAGACTGGGACACTTGTCAGAGTAGAAGGGAAAATGAATGGAGCAAAGTACAGAGAAGTTCTTGAGGATACCCTGCTGCTCTCTGCAAGAAAGCTGAAAATGGGACAGATGTTCACCTTTCAGCATGACAACGACCCAAAGCACATAGCCAAAGCTACACTGGAGTGGTTAAGGAACAAAAAGGTAAATGTCCTTGAGTGGCCTAGTCAGAGCCCCGACCTAAATCCAATCGAAAATTTGTGGCATTACTTGAGGATTGCTCTCCATCAACACTCCCCAAGGAACTTGACAGCGCTTGAACAGTTTTGTAAAGAAGAATGGTCAAATATTTCCAAATCTAGGTGTGCAGAGTTGGTAGAGACCTAACCCAACAGACTCACAGCTGTAATTGCTGCCAAAGGTGCTTCCACCAAGTATTAGCTTCCACCAAGTATTAACTTATCCAATTATGATCTTTCAGTTTTGTATTTTTAACATATAATTTGTTTCTCAATAAAAACTTTTTTCCCCTTAACAATGTGGAGTATGGTGTGTAGATCAGTGGAAAAAAAATCTTCATTTAAATGTATAAAACTCTGAGGCATTGACACAAGAAAATGTGAAAAAAAGTTCAAGGGGTGTAGTCTTTCTATAGGCACTGTACATATAAATTTAAGAAAACCTAACAAACACCAACAACTGGCTATAGCAGATAGCAGCAAAATGTTATATATTCAACAACAAATGTAAACTTAATAGAATTTAATTTTTTAAACCATTTTTTATAACCATTCATTGGCTGCTGACAAATCCAGCATGTGAATGATCACCTTCACTGTCTATTTCTTGGTCACAGCTTTTGCTAAAGCGGGATGTGACGCGGTCAACCATGCACCTCCTCCCATTTTGTTTTTTTGTATTGCATTACAATCTCTGAATGCTTTACTCCACTCACAAATAAAGCCAGGTAGAAGGCGTTGTTATCCAGCCATTTGACAATTCATAGCTTGCTGTCAGAGTCTACCCAGATGCTGCAAGGTCTTATTATCAGTCAGCTGTACAGCTCTAGGTATTCTGTTCTGCAGAACAGTACCCATCCCGCCTGCTCCTAATGTGTGAAGATATTCTAACACAGGAATCCTGGTAAAGTATCTGTCAAAATACCTTTTTAAGCCTGTGTCAGTTTAAGTTTCTATTCTGTTTTCCTTATTCATGTTGCTTTTCATTTAAACATCCTTAGAAAAACATGATGTCTAGTAAACTAAACAAAAAAAGCCTTCTACTAATCCTGTTTTATTAATTTATGACAAGTGCACTGTAAATAATCTATAAGAGAATTTTGAATAATATTCCTTGTGTGTCCAAACATTGCTTCTGTGATAGAGGTTAAATTACTGTTAAATTACTATGTACTTTTTCTTTTCAATAGAGGGAGCTGTAGACCATTGTTTCTGGAATGATTAAGAACATGTTGCATTTGTAGTTAAATCTGTCTTTCAAACCCTTGCTTAGTCTGAATCACTTAACATTTGTGAATTAGTAACATTCTTTGGCAAACATTGTGAATAGAAGACACTGACACACAAGACACCGAGTCAAAATGTCAGAGAAATGTATGTCACAAATGACCAAAAATAATAAAGTTTTACTACACTGTTTTTAATGGTTATAATTATTACACATTGTTATAATAATTGTTGACAGTTTTATTGTATTTTATGACACTATTTATTGTTATTTATGTTGTACATGTGTGTATTTTAACTGTTATATTAATTGCCCAAAGGGAGTCCCAGATGGCTAGGTTAAATATGTGTGCTGTCATTTTGTTTTAATTGTTTTATCACAGGCACGGTTGCAAGGCTTTCAGCCTGAAACGATGGCCAGGTGCATGTCATCAGACACAACTGATTATTTCCACCATAAAAGAGGAACTGAGAATTCAGGAAGGAGGAGGAGGTGTGGGAAGCACCGGAAGGGACCAGGTGGCCATTTTGTTTGTGGAGAAGCAAGTATAGGATCCTGGACCAAGGAAACAGAGGGGACCACTTGTTCAAGAAGGAGAGAACTATAAATATGGCTGGAAAGAAGAAAAGTCTTCTACACAGTAATAAATAAAGTTAAGTATTCACTACATTAAGGAAAGTTAGTAAAAGAGAACAATTCAACAATTAATTTTGCCTGGTGTTCAATAAGGGTGGATCTCCCTGTTTGTCATTTTCAGGAGTTGACATGTTTGGAGTGGCGGGAGGGAGCGTGGGCCCAGCAGGATCGAGCTGGTAACTGGAATTTAATTGTAATTAAACCCCAGGATTGAGGGGTTTTAGTATTATGTTCAGAACGAGTGAAGGAGAGTTAACTTTGACTGCAGGAATCGGGACACTCCGAGGCTGTGGAAGGCCAGGTGACTTTACAACGTTATTGTGGATATATACTTTTGCCTTTCAAGTATATGGTTTGGAACATTGGAGGACTTAATAGTCTGGTTCACTTAATAACTGTAATACTTTGCTGCTGAAAATCTGTGCACTTTAGTTTAGTATTGTGCTGTTTAGGGGTTTAATATTTTTAGGATATTTAATTTTAGATGCTGTATAGTGGTGATATATTTGATCCTTTATTATTAACTGCATTTATCATTGTAATAAAAAAAAAAAAAACATTTATTGGTCTGTGTGGTTCCTGTGCACTCTGTGGTCAGTCTGAGATTCAAATAACCTGTGAGGTGAAGAGAGAATTGTTAAAATCTGTAATACAATACACACCTGTGGCATGTCAAACATACCCTGTACTTGTTTTTTTAAATATTTCTATCAGTCTCTGTGGCAGGCTGGGGAGTGGATAGAGGCCCAGAAAGTCTGCAGTTCAAAAAAAAAATACTAATTTTATTATAAATAACACAAAAGTGCACAATGGCAAAATAAAGGGATTTAAACACAAAAAAAAACCCCAATACAAAAACAAACTTACAAAAACAAGGTTTCCAGACTGGGCAATGCCTTCACTGGATTCAAATTTACCAAACCACCAACCTGCTTCCTCAGCTCCCTCCTCCCAAATGAGAAGCAGAGGCCTCCTTTTACGTCAGGTGGCTGGGCGCTGATTGATCGTTAATTAACCTAATCAGCCCCAGCCACCTGAACATAATAAACCCAGGCAGGTAGGGGAAATTAACCCCATCCTTGCCAATTTAAAAAGGGCAGAACTTTGCTCTGCCACACACCTCCCCCCATGTACAACGTACACCGGCCGCAATCGGCCAAATCCCCCCACCCTTTTTTTTCAAAAAAAATACTAATTTTATTATAAATAACACAAAACAAAAGTGCACAATGGCAAAATAAAGGGATTTAAACACAAAAAAACCCCAACCCCAACCCCAACCTGCTTCCTCAGCTCCCTCCTCCCAAATGAGAAGCAGAGGCCTCCTTTTATGTCAGGTGGCTGGGCGCTGATTGATCGTTAATTAACCTAATCAGCCCCAGCCATCTGAACATAATAAACCCAGGCAGGTAGGGGAAATTAACCCCATCCTTGCCAATTTAAAAAGGGCAGAGCTTTGCTCTGCCACAGTCTCCTTATTGTTTTGTAAAGTTTCATGAATCCTTAACACTCTGATTTAATAAAAATGTATCACACAAGTTTTAACTCAGAAAACATGCCATTTACATTGAAACCGAAATGGAAAGTTCATTGTTAGGATATTCACATGAACAAACAAAAAGTTTAACCGAAACAATTAACACTTTAAATTGATTGCTTACAAACCAAAGCACACTCAACTTGATTATAACAATAAAAATCAAATAAGCTGGTTGAAAATAAGACAACAATATTTACAGAGTGACAGTCACTTTCAAAACAACCAGGTATTATGGGGTTAAACAAAGTTTAATGCCATGCCATACATCTTTATTGGATATAAACCTGAAGTAGGCAATAGAAACAGAGAAACTGACGCATGCCTTGGCATTCTCCTGTGAATTGACATATTGTAGAACTATACTTGTCCTTGGTGCTCTCCTTACTTTTTATTATATCGTTGGGTCAAAGAAGGTTTCCATGGAAACAAGGTTAGAGAAATAGGGACTAGTGAACATGGTTCTTTCTCTGGTGTACTAATTTGTGTGCCGTGCTTAAGAGCATCATACAATGGAAGCAGTTCTGAAAAGAATCATTGAGTAGATTTGTCAATGTACTTTACTGATTTTTTGTGGACCCCCATTTCACTATAATTTTTATTGTTTGTAGTAACACTACTCTGTAATGCCCACATTCTTTTGTAACGCCAGCAAGAGTAAAGGCAGTTAAACGAGGCAGTCTTCCCAGCGACAACAGAGCAGTTTAGAAGCAGTTTGAAAGCAGATTGACGGCTGCAGAAGAAACTGAACTTAAAAAAAATCCTCAACATGGTCTTTAAGCCAGTAATCTGTGACACCTGCTTGATGTGGGAAATCCGAGAAAACACAGCGGAGCTAAACCAAGTGTGCGTAAAGTGCTGCGCGATCCAGGATTTGCATAAACTAGTAAGTATGCTAGAAATGGAGCTGGAAGAAGTGAGACAGCAACAGTATCTTGAGGAACTGGCACACCCACAATTCATGGAAGTCTGCATCACCCCTAACTGACTGAAAGCCACCAGGGAGAGAGAAGGTCAGAACAGCTGGGTTCAGGTAGTCAGAAGCAGGGAAAAAAAGAAACTTCGTCAAACACAACCACCAGAAATCAAAACAACCAACAGATTTGAGTCACTTCAGAATTTTGATGAGCAGAACCAACAGCAAGAGAATGAAAGGAACAACATCCAGGACCCTATTGACAGTGGTGACCAGACAGCAAAAAGAAGGGAGGTCATGATTGTTGGGGACTCCATATTGAGAAACACAGCAAGTTCAATTCACAGTTTGGACCCCCTTACTACAACAGTGTGCTGCCTTCCGGAAGCCTCAGTCAAGCACATCACTGAGAACGTGGACAGGCTCCTAGAACAAACAGGAGAGGACCCGCTAGTAGTCGTCCACATCGGTACAAACAAGATTGGAAGGGACAGACCAAAATTCCAGCAAAACAAATTCAGAGAGATAGGAAGGAAATTAAAAGAGAAAACCAAAACTGTGGTATTTTCTGGTATACTACCGGCACCTTGCAAAGGACCATATGGACAGCTGGAAATAATTAATCAAAACGCATGGCTGAGGATGTGGTGCACAGGGGAAGGCTTCACCTATCTTGATCATTGGACCACATTCTACAACGAGGATTATCTGTATAGACGGGACGGACTGCACTTAAATAACAAGGGAACCAGTCTACTTGGAGAAAAAGTCCTCGAGCAGGTTCAGAAGCATTTAAACTAGAAAGGAAGGGGGGAGAAATCAACAAAAAAACAGAAGGGAGACCGCATCAAAACAAGAACAACAACTCAGGTAAGACAACCATTAAATGTATTTATCTAAATGCTAGAAGTATCACAAACAAAATTCTAGAACTTGAAGCTACTGCACTAACAAGTAACTATGATGTGATAGGTGTTACTGAAACTTGGTTGACTGAGAGTGATGGGGACGAATATAATATTTGTGGGTATACACTGTATAGGAAAGACAGGCAGGACAGAAGAGGAGGAGGGGTAGCGCTATACATAAGAAACAGTCTTAAAGCCCAGGTGTTAAACCTGGACAAAGAAAATAAAACCGAATCAATATGGGTCAGAACAACAGACAAAAATTCAAAGGGCATAATAATAGGAGCATGCTATAGACTGCCAGATTCAGACGGTGAGCAAAATAATCTGTTATACAATGACATTAGAAATGCGTGTAGCAAAGGAGAAGCCATACTAATAGGGGATTTCAACTTCCCCCATATAAAATGGGAAAACCCGGTGGGTAGCACGAAGGATGAAATTGAAATGGTGGAAATGACAAATGACTGCTTCCTAACACAATTTGTCAAGGCACTGACTAGAGGGGAGGCATGCCTTGATTTAGTCTTTTCAAATAACGAAGACAGAATAACTAAAACAGAGGTCAGAGAACCACTAGCAAACTCAGACCACAACATGGTCTCATTTGAAGTGTTTTTTAAAACCCCAAAAGTAATGACTAAAGCTAAGGTTTACAATTTTAGAAAAGCAAACTATGAAGGTATGAAACAGAGACTAACAGAAGTAGATTGGAGTAAAATAGAGAAAACACCCACAGAAGAAGGATGGTTGTTCTTCAAAAATGTAGTACTAGAGGCGCAAAACAATTATATCCCTAAAGTAGACAAATCTAAATGTAAAACTAAATTGCCAAAAAGGTTTAATAGAGCAATTAAAAAAAAATATTCAGCGAAAAAAGGCACTTTATAGAGCATTAAAAAAGGACCAAAAAGAAAGTATGCAGAAAGAGTACACGGAACTGCAAACGCAAGTCAAAAAGGAAGTTAGAAAGGCCAAGAGAGAAATAGAAATGAACATTGCTAAGGGAGCTAAAACCAATTCCAAAATGTTTTTCCAATATTACAACAGCAAGAGAACATTCAAAGAGGAGATTAAATGTTTAAGAGATACAAATGGCAAAATGGTAGATGAAGAAAAAAAAAATAGCAAATATATTAAATGATTACTTTTCACAAGTTTTTACAAAGGAAGATACTGACAACATGCCCCACATGTCATCCAGTTCCTATCCAGTTTTAAATAACTTTAGCATAACTGAGGCAGAAGTGTTAAAGGGACTAGGAGCTCTTAAAATAAACAAATCCCCTGGGCCGGATGAGATCCTCCCAGTAGTACTCAAAGAAATGAAAGAAGTAATTTACAAACCGCTAACCAAGATCATGCAGCAGTCTCTTGACACAGGGGTGGTACTGACAGACTGGAAAATTGCAAACGTAATACCGATCCACAAAAAGGGAAACAAAACTGAACCAGGTAACTACAGACCAGTAAGCCTGACTTCTATTATATGCAAACTTATGGAAACTATAATAAGATCCAAAATGGAAAATTACCTATATGGTAACAGGGTCCTGGGAGACAGTCAACATGGTTTTAGGAAAGGGAGATCGTGTCTAACTAACTTGCTTGATTTTTTTGAGGATGCAACATCGATAATGGATAATTGCAAAGCATATGACATGGTTTATTTAGATTTCCAGAAAGCTTTTGACAAAGTCCCGCACAAAAGATTAATTCTCAAACTGAACGCAGTTGGGATTCAAGGAAACACATGTACATGGATTAGGGAGTGGTTAACATGTAGAAAACAGAAAGTACTGATTAGAGGAAAAACCTCAGAATGGAGTGTGGTAACCAGTGGTGTACCACAGGGATCAGTATTAGGTCCTCTGCTATTCCTAATCTACATTAATGATTTAGATTCTGGTATAGTAAGCAAACTTGTTAAATTTGCAGACGACACAAAAGTAGGAGGAGTGGCAAACACTGTTGTAGCAGCAAAGGTCATTCAAAATGATCTAGACAAGATTCAGAACTGGGCAGACACATGGCAAATGACATTTAATAGAGAAAAGTGTAAGGTACTGCACGCAGGCAATAAAAATGTACATTATAAATATCATATGGGAGATACTGATATCGGAGAAGGAATCTATGAAAAAGACCTAGGAGTTTTTGTTGACTCAGAAATGTCTTCATCTAGACAATGTGGGGAAGCTATAAAAAAGGCTAACAAGATGCTTGGATACATTGTGAAAAGTGTTGAATTTAAATCAAGGAAAGTAATGTTAAAACTGTACAATGCACTAGTAAGACCTCATCTTTAATATTGTGTGCAGTTCTGGTCACCTCGCTATAAAAAAGATATTGCTGCTCTAGAAAGAGTGCAAAGAAGAGCTACCAGAATTATTCTGGGCTTAAAAGGCATGTCATATGCAGACAGGCTAAAATAATTGAATCTGTTCAGTCTTGAACAAAGAAGACTATGTGGCGACCTAATTCAAGCATTCAAAATTCTGAAAGGTATTGACAGTGTCGACCCAAGGGACTTTTTCAGCCTGAAGAAAGAAACAAGGACCAGGGGTCACAAAAGGAGATTAGACAAAGGGGCATTCAGAACAGAAAATAGGAGGCACTTTTTAACACAGAGAATTGTGAGGGTCTGGAATCAACTCCCCAGTAATGTTGTTGAAGCTGACACCTTGGGATCCTTCAAGAAGCTGCCTGATGAGATTCTGGGATCAATAAGCTACTAACAACCAAACGAGCAAGATGGGCCGAATGGCCTCCTCTCGTTTATAAACTTTCTTATGTTCTTATGTTCTAATACAGAGTAAAAACAGTTAGTATTTGGATTTAGTCTACATTTTGAATCTCTACACCACACAATAGGCAGACTCATATCCCTTTACTATCTTACCCTGTGTCTGAGACTTTATTTTTCGCTGAGATGAGACTGAGCCAATCTGCTTCCAAGACAAGGAAGCAACCATTACTTCCCTAAGGGGAACCTAGAGTGATAGAGAACGAGAAAACAAGAGTTATGATACTCTCCCCTGGCTTGCGGAGAACCTTCCTGGTGGAGGATGAGCCCAGCGCCTCATAAGTTTGGGAAGTGAGCTTCACTTGCCCCCAGCCAAGGTTTCCAAACCTGTATCTGTAAACTTACAGACAGTCAGTTAAATAAAACCTGTAAATACCCAAAAATGTCAGTGATTTTGGATCGAAATAAAGGATAGCATATTTAGAATTGCGTTGTGTCTTTCCCAATCAGGTCGATTGACATATTCCTACATGTAATGGCAGTGAAAAGTATCAAAAGAAGAATGCTAATTAGCAATACTTTGCTGAAACTGGTGCACATTCTTCCACCAAGTAGCCAAAGCACGTGAGCTGGGGAAGCATCACCCAGATTACAATGCTTTTCTCACAGATTGTTCTTGGAAATATGCTGGATGGCCTAGAATGGAATTAATACAGTATCAAGTGCTGACTTGACAGATCTTAGATGGGGTCTGGCAGCTGATAAATACTGGCACAAAACAGAGCTCTTGTCTACACCTAGCGTTTCCCTACGCCTACCAAGTTTGCCATAAATATGTTGGCTTTGCCACACAGTCCTACAGAATTAGAAAAAACATTCTCAGATGACCCTTGTACAGTAAAAACAGAAGAAATCAACTGTCTACAGACATTCTGACTGTCAAGACTGCTGTTAAAAAGAGCACATGCTTCAGACTAACAAAGCAAATGATCCAGTCTTCATGCATGACCATAAGAAGTAAAGAAGACCAAAAGAAATGTAAGTACATAAAAATAACCTATTTTACAATGCACTTTATTGTCTCATATTTAGTTTTTATTATGTCAGTAAAGGCACTATAAGTCTGTATGTCAGTAAAAAGTAAATTGCAAATTTGGCATCCCTGCCCCTGACTCCCTGCAACTGCAGAACCAATGCAAAAAAGAAGGGTTAATAAAAAACAAGGCTAATTAGGAACAATTACTAATACAATAATCAGTATAATATATATATATATATATATATATATATATATATATATAAGGGATAATCTTGTGGAGAGGACAAACCCCCCCCCCCCTGGCCTGGTGCTATGAGATTGCATACTAGCAATATTCTGTTGGGCCAGATGTGAAGGTCCTGCCTAGAGGAATAATGCAAATGGCAAAATTGAAGTGCCCCAGGAGCGAAGAGGTTCTTACTTTGAAATTATTCATTGGTCTGGAAGGATTGAGTAAGTAAGTGTTTATCTTGGCGAGAGCCGAGTTCAAATCAGCATGAAGTTCAACATCTACTCTCATGTAATGGAAATCATGAAGATCTGGATACATCCAGTGACTGCTATGAAAAGGGAAAGACCTTGTGACAGCATTGAGAGACAGCTGACAGGAGGAAAGAGACCCCATTGGGGCTGGCAAGGGTTAGCTACCCTGGTCTGCAATATCCAGCGCTATGTTTTCAAAGGTAAACAGGATGCTGGAGACACCCGCCCAAGGCTTCTAAGAAATTAAAGAGAAAAATACCCCTAGAGTCTGGGAGAGTGGGGGCGGAAGATGACTCAACGTTGGATAACACGGTTAACGACTTAGGAACGGAAACGGATGTGAGAATGGAGAGTACTTCACAAAAGACTAGTTCAAGATCTCCAGTTAGCAAAGACATGGAACTCCAGGTTTGTGTCTGCGGCTGGAGCAAGGCGACAATGGTCAGGGGTTTGAAGATTCATCAAGGGAGAATGAAATGCTTGAGGGAGAAGGGACAAAGGCCTCGCATTGCTCAGTACTTCTTATGAAGTCAGTCAAGTCAGTCGAATGAAATCCAGCAACAGGAAGCAAACCACAGTTCGCAGGATATCAGCACCCCTGTCATAGACGTGAGGAGGACTTGCATGGATACAACATTGCGCAGAGCTGAGCGCCTACGGAAACGCTACAAAAAAAAAGAGTGTGCGAGAACTAACTTTTGTAAAGATCCATTCAAATTTGTAATGAAGATATTCACCAGCGAGAAAAATGGCACACTAAAACCATTTAAGTTTGAGCTGGAGAGATATTTGGAGGAAACACATACAGATTCAAAAAGGCAGGAGCCTATGTCAATTCCTTCGGATATACCACCTATCAATCCACCCAAACACCAAGTGGAGGACTGTGCACCTAAGTGGAAAGAAGTAGAGCAAGCTGTAAAAAAAGCAAGGGTATCATCATCTCCAGGGCCTAATGGAGTTCCATACAGAGTATGCAAAAGTGCTTCTGGAGTTCTACAAATCCTATGGAAATTGATGAAAGTGGCATGGGAAAAACAGGTTGTACCAAGAGTATGGCACCTAGCAGGTGGAGACTTCATACCAAAAGAAAAGGATTCTACATGCATCAGTCAGTTTCCTCCAATTTCCCTACTAATTGTACAAGGCAAGATTTTCTTCAGCATTATTGCTCAGAGATGGTCAACCTAACTATTAAAGAACTGCTCCATTTACACTTCAGTACAAAAAGCAGGCATTCCAGGTTTCCCAGGGTGCTTAGAACACATCAGCGTAATCTGGCAACAAATTCAGTCAGCAAAAAAGGAGATGAAGGAGCTCCATGTGACATTCCTGGATTTGGCTAATGCATATGGTTCAGTGCTACATGAACTTCTTTGGGCAGCATTTGATTTTGTCAGCATACGGAAGATATATAATAACACATTTAGTGAAAGCCTACTTTGGAGATTTGCAATTTAGTTTTTCAACTTCAGAATTCAGCACTACATGGCAATGCCTAGAAGTTGGAATAATGGCAGGATGTATCAAAATGGGTAGTGGGAGGAGAGCGCTTGTCTTCTGGAATGTGACTACCACCAATTCGAGCATACTTGGATGACATAACAACAATGACTACAACAGTAGCCTGCACTAATTGGTTATTGGGCAAATTATTGACCAACATTGAATGAACACCAATGCAATTCAAGCCCATTAAATCAAGGAGCATCTCTATAATTAAAGGTAAAGTAGTAGAAAAAAGGTTCTACATTAATGGTGAGGCAATACCAACAGTGTCCGAGAAGCCAGTGAAAAGTCTAGGGAGTCAACGGGGGATCTAAAGGACGCAGTTTGTGTGGGAGAAGTTAGACAACAAGCAGTGGAGGGGTTGAAGAGCATAGACAGCAGTGCTTTACCAGGCAAACTGAAACTCTGCTGCTTTCAGTTTGATCTACCTCCAAGACTGCTGTGGCCACTGACTGTACGAGGTTTCCTTGACAACAGTTGAGAAGCTTTAATCAGTTCATATGTCAGGAAATGGTTGGGAGTTCCAAATGCATAAGGGAGGCAGCACCTGTGTTGAAAACTGGAAGAAAATGGATGGCAAAGCTGTGGAAGATGCTAAGGCTGCCCTTCGAATCTGAGATATTATGGGGCAAGTTCAGCATGGAAAAGGAAATTTTGTTCTCAGTTCATGCCAAGCAAGGAGAATGGATGAGATGGGAGAGTGTGGAACAACGTAAGATTGGCTGGCAAGACCTATGGACAATGGAACAGAGCAGGATCAGTTTCCTCATCAGATCAGTATATGATGTTCTCCCTTCACCACAGACGGCTTATTGTTCCACCTGAGATTGCCACCACTAATCTTAGACCAGACCTTGTCTTGTAGTCTGGATCAGCACACCTTGTTCATCTGGTAGAGTTAACAGTGCCATGGGAAGATGCTGTGGATGAGGCGTATGAGAGGAAGAAACTTCGGTATGCTCAACTAGCTGCTGAAGCGGAACAGCAGGGATGGAGAGTCCAAGTTTACCCAGTGGATGTGGGTTGTCGAAGATTTGTGGCACACTCTACAACCCAGTTTCTCAGAGACGTTGGGTTCAATGGCCAAGTGTTGTGTCGCACAGTGAAGAATTTATCTGAAGCAGAAGTAAGGAGCAGCAACTGTCTGTGGTTGAGACGGAAAGATTCTGGATGGGGATCTCAAGCACAATAGAAAGAAAGCAACGCTGATGTACAGGTAAGTAAGCTGGACTGAGCTGAGTGGGGGATGGAGGGGGGTGATTCTGGGATGCCAGAATCACTGTTGAGCCCTCTTGAGGTGTCGTGGGCTAGTCAACGAAACACCGAGGATGGAAGGTGCCCACTTGAAGACCCCAGAGATATACCCTTGTGGCAAAGTGGTGAATACGTGCAGGTGTGTGCAGTGCAGAGCGGATTAATGACACACACGAATGATGCAAGGGTGTTTATTAAATTATTTTAAAGTCCAGAGCCTTATAGCGAACCTGCAAACAATAATAGTGTTGGAAGTGGTACAGCGGCGTGTATCACTTCTGATTATAATCCCATGGGTTTGACCCATAACCCAAAATCCGGTTCTTTCACCCACACAAAACACAAAACACAGACACAATTCATGATTTTAGTGCTCATAGTGCAAAAAGACAGTTCCTCTAGTGGAAAAGTGAGGGGTGATATCCAGGTTTTACGCTGGCCTGTGGCTGCAGCTCCGGATCATGCTCAGTATTCTTGGTGAGAAACAACACACAAGACAAACAGTGTTAATACACAGACAAGCAAAACACTCACAGATTTTAGTACACACAAGACGGGCTCCTTCTAGGTTATTTGGTTTAACCATATGCAAAGGAACAGATCGCTGAAGCCACGCCCCCCTATTTATACCCTCACCCGTGACCCCTAGGTTAACAAGGGCATCTGCTCCTCCAATCCTCTGATGCCACGCTGTCTACTGTCCGGGTCAGTGAGCTTGGGTGCCCTAGTTCTGCCCCATTCCTAAATGGCTGACTTCCACCTACGCTATGGAATAAATTGTCTCGCCATTTGCTTAAGGGTACTCTGCTCCTTCTTTCTAGTGCCCTCACAGGTCGGGGAGGAGATCTAAAACCAAGCATCATTCGATCTCTGTCACAACCCTACTTAGCTCAATCCAGACGGTTGTCATGCTGATGCACTGGGGAGACTGCACTGGGTTGATCCCTGGAGCCAGCATCGCAGCTGTTGTGTGTGCCGATGCTCTGGGGAGGCAAAATGAGCTGATCCCTGGAGCCAGCATTACACTTCAGCAATCAACACCAGACAAAAGGATATCTACATCATCAGATGGAAAACAACGCAAATGGATGGAGATGCAGAAGGATCACGTTAGTTTACTACAAAGTTACTTCTTAGTTGGTACTTATCTTGGCGAGAGCTGAGTTCAAATCAGCATGAAGTTCGACATCTACTCTCATCTAATGGAAATCAAATCAGGGGGTAGAAGTTTCCCACAGTAAAAGTGAAAGCTTGGTAAAGCACAGGGAAGCACATACAGCAGAAAATGGAAACGCAAAGGAGGGGTCTGGAGCGCTGCGTGACAATATGCAAACGAACAAGCAAGACACCATAGATCATGGCATTCTTCTTGACAGCCTTCAGAAGTATGCTGGAATCTCTGGAACCTCCTGGATGTCCTCTTACCCTTCCACATGCATGCAGTCTGTTTTTTATGCTGGACGTAGTGGCGTTGCAAACCCAGTCACTTGTGGTGTCCCCCAAGGATCTGTTCTTGGGCACCTTCTCTTCAATATCTACATAATTCCCTTGGGTCACCTCATCCGCCAACACAGAATCATGTTTCACTCCTATTCAGATGACACCCAGCTCTACTTAAAAATCGACCCTGATAGCCCCTCTGCCAAGGTCCGGCTCTTGGTTTGCTTTCATGACATCGAGGCCTGGGTGTCTGCCAATTTTCTTCAGCTGAACACTAACAAAACTCAACTTAAGAATTTAAGCCTAATTAATCATTTCATTATTTACTCAACTGAGGGCTCCATCCAACCCCCCACCCTCCCCCTTCATCCTGTCACGCTGCCACAGACCCCTAGAAAGAACTTCAAAGGCTTAAAACAGATCATATCCTGTTATCAGTTGGTTGTTGAGGTAGAGAAATGAAACATGTTGACACAAAAATTGAAGTAATTCAGTAGTTGTTCAATATTTCAGTTGTTTGAAAAACCTAAAAATACATATTGCAGGCTACCATGAACACAGCAGACTTAAGAAAATATTTTAGGGCTAATCCATGTTTTTATATTAAACATTTAAATGCTTGTATTTAGTTATGATGCCCTCGCTCTCATCCAGCCATGTGATCTTTCATGTCTGCACAGAAAGACTCTCCAAGTCCAGTCAGTGCTGTTCCTGGCCTTACTCATAATGGAGACTCACCCATGCTTAAGAACAAACAGCCACAATAGTATTGCTCAGTCATACACCTTGCAGGGCTTTAAAACAATTACTTCAGCTTCTGAACAGCTATGAATAGCTCATATCAAACTGAAGCCTGTGCCAGCACTGAGTAATGAACTATAACATGAAGAAATTATATAAAACCAAGACTAAGCAAATAAATGGATCAATCAATGTCATGTTTATGAATTAATTTTAAAAAGTGATACTCTATATTATAGCACAGTGCTCCATATGTACTGTACCATGCTGCAATAGGCGCCACATGATTCTCTTTTGTTCAATCCATTCATTTTTTAAACGCTGGTCTCCTAGGGTTGGCTCTGGATGAGAACAGATTCTCTTAATCAAGACACACAAACAGTAAAGTCTGGCTTTAATACTGGTTCAGACTAATGGTATTCTTTGATATGGGTTTAGCTATCAGAGCATCTTGCTGGTTCTTCCCTTTGAACTGTGCCAATTTTCAACTGAAAGGGTTTGAACATATAAAATAAAGCCAACGCTGAAACCAAATGTACAGCAAACAACCTGTATATTTTAAGATATTGTAGCAAGTGTTAAATGAAAAAGTAATAATGTAGCCTGACTACGCCAGAGTGGAGACCCACTCACTAAGTACAGGGGCAAGTACCCACCTGCACAGGTTCTTTAATTTGGCACTGGAAGGGATGCGTGACAACAAAAGACAGTGAGAACAAGCAAGCAGAAAAAACAAAGTTTTAAAACGTTTATTTTGGCAGTTCAATAAATACACAAAGCAACTAACATAATACTAATACAATAAAGTTATGTAGTCTAAAATCGGGAGCTTTGCATATTAAAATAAAATACAATAAAACAAAATCAAAACACAGTAGATAAAATACACAAAGCAGTATCATAAAACCCACACAATAAAAAAGTCTGGAGCTTTGTATATAAAAATAAAGAAAACACAAAAGATTAAAGCCACCACTAAAATACAGGAACGATTACTCAAGAATACACCGATAAAAAGGGATTTAAAATCATGTGGTCTTTCTACCATGTGGAGGATTATTGCAGTGCGACGACGTTTAAAACAAAGTCAAACCTCGGATACAAGCGGTTTCCACAGGAAGGAGATGTAAGGGAGGACCAGAACTCCTAGAAATCCTGGTAGTTTTGTTTGTTTCCTTAAAATCAAGAGACCAACAGCAGCAGAATCAGTATCAGTGTATCGCGCTTCACATTAAACAGCACAAAAACAACACAAACCTTAAAACCCAGAGACCAACAGAAGATATTTCAAGCAGTTTTAACATTTAATCCTCAATTGCTGATATCAAGAAGGGCATTATTGATATCACAAATGGCATTTCTGATATCAAGAGTTGCATTTTTGATATCAAGAATTGCATTTTTGATATCAAGAATGGCATTTTTGATATCAGTATTGTAATCCCATTTTTGATATCAAAAATACAATTCTTGATATCAAAAATGCCATTCTTGATATCAAAAATGCTATTCTTGATATCATAAATGCCATTCTTGATATCAAAAATGCATACTAAGGAGCATCTGGTTTGAATTCTTGATATCAGAAATGCATACTAATTAGGTGATGAATTACACCCAGTCTGTATGTCTGTTTTGTGTTTGGCAAAATGTTTGGGAATACTTGTGACATGGACAATAGTTTACGAGCAATTCATAGAAAATGCACTTCCAGGCAGGATTGGAACTCGCAAGGCTTATATAGTTTCAAATAATTAAGACAGAAGTAGTAATGTTCAACTAAAGCATTCTGAATGCAGAACGTTTTTTTTTTTAATATATATGTTATACAATGTGTTATGACCATACAATAAATTGTTAAATCTCTTTTTCATCTTTGAAAAGACCTGCGTGTTAAAGTCACTAACTCTGATGCTTCGTTATTGTTAGACACGTCCATTCTGGCCTGCTCTGTAGATGAAAAAACCTGCTTAATACAGCAAAAACATTATCAACACTATCGGCCATGGCATTCGTGGCATACCCAGGATAATGTGCTTACAACTATGTCTACAGGAAGTCTCCTTCTTATTAGTATGTGTTTTTGAAGTTCAAAATTAAATCCGGATGTTCATTAGCATGCATTTTTGATACTGGAAATAGAATTGTTGATATGAAAAATGCCATTCTTGATATCAAAAACACCATTCTCGATATCAGAAATTCCATTCTTGATATCAAAAACGTCATTCTTGATATCAGAAATTCAATTATTGATATCAAAAACGTCATTCTTGATATCAGAAATGCCATTCTTGATATCACAAATGCCATTCTTGATATCAAAAATAGAATTGTTGGTATCGGAAATACAATTGTTGATATCGAAATAAAAGGTAGCCTACTATTTTTGATATCAACAATTGTATTTTTGATATCAGAAAATAACATTGAGAATTGTTGATATCGGCAATAGAATTGTTGATGTCAGCAATACATTACAGATATCAGTATTAAAATTGCTGATATCAGCTTGCCTCAAGCAGCAGCATCAGTATCAGTGTATCGCTCCCGCTGTATTCACAAGTCTGATTTTTAAAACCGTCCAGATAATCAACAGGTGTACATCATTAGCAAGCAGCTGGTTAATAATCAGGGGATGCTTAGCGGTGGCAAAAAGTGTAACTACTCAAAATACTACAAGTGAATATTTCAAAAGCAAAAACAAAACACTGCAACAAGGCAAACGTGAATAAAATACATAAACTTGTCCTCTACATAATAGGATAAATCAAAAAATGCAAGTGCTCAAAAGAAAACATGATTAAATAAATGTGCAATTAATAATAAGAAAAACTATTTCTAATAAAGTGCAGCTTTACAATGGATTTGAAGCTTCAAGCATTAATGTATTTTACTAAAACTGAAAAAAATACATGTGCTTTGATGGTAATGCAAGGACTGTGTTGTTTTTCTGCACTTTCTTTCGGACAAACCAGGATACAATCTTACTGCTTTTAAAAACCTTTCAAAATCCTCCTCACTCCTGTTGAAGTTGACTAATAATACTCTTTAATGTACTGTACACTGCAAATAGCCCTGTGATTCACTATGTGCTGGATGTTAAAAGCTTCTTGATAACATGAAAGCAGCTGACAGTGAAAACATTCTGGGAAAATACATATTTAGCAAAGTTGCAAATGCTGTTGCTATGGAGCTGCAGCTAATTGGCAGGTTCAGTCAAGGGTGTCATTCAGCAATTCAGTTGGAGTTTCAATTACAAATAAAATTTATTTAATTTAGGGGAGACTAAAAAAAAGAAATACTGAATATTTGACGAATGAGAACTGTGCAATACCCAGCAATAATTCATATCAAATGAGGATACAACTAATTACAACTAACACAGTAATTCTAGGGAGAGAGAAATAGAATTTTACAATTTCACAATTTACAATTAAAAAAATATATAATAATTCGAAATTCAACATGAGTAAGCCTAATAAATACATAGCATATCACTAACTATCAAAAGAAAAGATATAGAAGAACGACTATAAAGCAAAAGTAAGTCTTGTTCTCCTGCTTTAACTTGTGACCAGTTTCAGATTCTCTTCAGGTTTCCTAAAGTATTCTATGTTTTTACCTGAGGTTTAATAAGATTTGTATATGTGAATTGCATTGTGTACATGTGCCAGAAGTCAACTAAGCAGAGCAGCTGCTTTGTCAAGACTTTGTCAACACCAGCTGCCAGTGCTACTCAGACTGAAGAAGACATTTATGTTGACTCTATTTTTAAGAAAATGACAGCTTTAAAAAAACAAAAACAAAGCTTTCTGCAGAGGACCTGAGAGATGATGAGGAATGCAAAACATTCTTATAAACAGAGAGATCAGCAACATTAAATATACTGTTAATGAACCTGATTGGTGTGAAAATCACTACAAAGGGTCAGCAGAAAGTTGCTTGGCTTGTGGTGTACCCACACATGCTGTTGCTTCTCTAGTCGACATACAGTGATGAATTCAATATTGAAAAATATCAAATATCAAACAGCTGTGTGTTTGAAGTCTTAGATCGTTGACACTAACTAACCAAGTAATGTGTTCTTCTGTGCCAGCACCAAAATACAACACTGTATGTCTGATATAGAAGCCACAGCATGTCTGGGTGTACCACACGTGATAGTCCTGCACGTTGTTATGTTTTATTCATGTGATTTTTTTACAAAGGGGGGTGCAGTAGCATGTGTACTACCAGTAGGTAGTGTAGGTGTACTACCATGCACTCTCCCATCTGCTATGCCTGACCTGCTTTACTCCGATGGGGATTAACCACAAGCCTTCCTTTATGAATGAATGTGTTGTCCTTAGCACCAGAATGCTTATTATATAGAAAATGATGGGTAACAAATTCTGATTTTTCTCTCTCTCTCACCTGAGGGCAACCAGCTAACAACATCACAGGGCAGTGTGACACATTTCTGTGATAAATGATCAGATTCAAAAACATGTTGGAATACGTCACCTTTTCACGTTATGGTCAAAATTAAAGTAGTACCCCTTGCTACAGCTTAATGGTTTAAATATTTGGAGATTCCATTACGGACCCCCCCCCCCCCCCCCCCCCCACCCCCCCACACACACACACACACACACACACAAAAAAAGAATGGAGGATTCAGTATAATTATAATGATGTTGTGAGGCGAGAGTGTATTAAATGGAATGTCCAGACAGTAATTTATGTGTACAGAAATAAAATAATTTATTTTTATTTTCTATACACAACAAAAAGGATTAAATAACAAACAAAAAAACAAAATGGTGTGAGGGAAGGAGTGCAGGGGTGAAATCCAAAACAAACTGATGACACGTCTTTAATTTGTCTTCGTCGTGACCATAAACAAAAAAAAGACAAAAGAAATGTTAGTATTTCAAAAAAAACCCGCTGCACAAAATCAGTATCTCCCTTCACCGTGACTCCTCCTACTTTTACTTTCGGACCAACCCCGAACACAGTAGTACGTTCCCTTTAGTATGTAATGTCCCGCCTCTGTAGTCAGTGGAACACCAATCCCCAACCGACACGTGTCCTTATCCTTCACTTGACTCCAGTGGCTGGAAGTTACATACTCGTACTTCCGCCCCTCACCAAGGTGCCGCCCCTCAAAAGATGACTTTTGCCATGGTCACGAGATCTTGGTAAGGGAAGTCCCGAGTTGGTTTGATGCCACCTACTGTCGGGAGGCTGAATCACAGACCGAAACCCCTTTGACTCATCACAGATGTATATTCCCTACACTGTACGACCTGACTCAAAAGGTAAAAAGTTCAAAAGAGCAAAGAAAAATAACAGCAATTCAACTTGAGTCCAGATTCATTAGTACCGTAGATGCAACAGAGATTAAAAAATGGTCTCTACATGAGCGACTGGTTGGAAAAGCTGTTCTCGGTCTGCTTTCATTTTTATATATAAAGCAGGTGATTTAGTTGTTTGGCTTTTGTTGCTGTTTTGTGAATAGAAACCCTTCAAGAAATCCATATTTTTCACATTAGTCAAGTACAGAATTCAGAATTCTACAGGGCATGAACACAAGTCTGCATGTATAAGTGGGCGGAAGAAAGCTTTAATTCAGCTGTATGTGGAATTCAATGATGATGTGCACCATGGTTACCAAGAAGTATACAGAATATGCACAGAAAGCACAAACAACTGCTTCAAAGGCAGCACCATGCAGGCCTTAACCCACTGATGGCTGTGTGTAAGGAGACACAACCAAATCTAAAATGACAAGGAAAATAATTTAAAAGAAAATGCACTCCATTAGCAGTTTATAATTAAACTTTAATTTGTTGGTAAATTGTTACAATCTACTGTTCTGCAAAGCAGTTTTCCAAAAATATTTTTAATGAGAGATTTATTTGAAGAATCTGATGAAAAATCATCAAAATCCTTAACAAAACACAAACATAAATGTATAAAAGACACAATAATGTTCTACTTTGGAAGTCTCTAATATTACTAATTTGTTTTACTGCTTGACAGCCTTGCAATAGATAATATTGTATAATACTGAGTGGTCAATTTCAGGAAAATGTATTGATGTGAGATGAATGTTTATTATATCATAAGGCAGTGTATGGTAGAAAGAAGGAAAGGGTCTTTGACACAACAATTCCCTTTTACATTTCAAGGAAGGATGACAGAAAAAACAACAACAACCTGTTCCCTGGTAATTCTGCCTCAAATTTAAATTCAATTTCCACATTAAACAAGAACAGTTTGTCTCCTTCTTAACATGACAGTTCCCTTCTTGTTCTAAAATGCTAAATGCATATCCTGCTGTTGCAGAATCCATTTGAGTGCATTCATTGTTAAATGTAAACTGCAAAACCCCAGTGGGTTTGTTAAGGACTAACAGCTGGTGGAATAACAATCTGTGCTTTATCCAAAACCAACAGTCTTCTGTGTTGCGATACATAATAATAATAATAATAATAATAATAATAATAATAATAATAATAATAATAATAATAATAATAATACCAACAGAGCAAGTTTGTGTATTGTATTGTTAATAGAAAAGAACAAAATCAGGTAGCCTATTTTTTTATTTAATGTAATACTTTTTGTAAGGGATTTGAATGCAAAGTTCCCTTTGGATAATTTGCTGTTACAACAGTAACTTTACTGTATCTTGCACCCCTTTGGTGGCAGGCAGACAATGGGTCGGGAGCATTTCACATACTGACTTTCATTGAACTTAAGCTGCTGGTGGCACATGTCTTCTCTCCAGCAGGAACTAAAACAGTAGGTGGCGTCCTCTGAAACCCATTGGGGTTTTCAACAAAGCCATATTTACCACCTGCGGACAGAGGGCTATTTTCAAAATTACAGTTAAACTGCCTAACCAGGAACCCATAGCATCTACACATGCTTCTGTTAAAGACTAGTCTATTTTTTTTTTTTTTTTTCTTTTAGAGCCCCGAACAGCTATCAAGAAGCAGTCAGTCTGGGCCTGAGTTTAGATTCACCTAGGCACTCCCTGTGTAAGGCTTGACTTAAGTTATAGATGTTCTGAGATTTAATAGTTTTTTGGGTTTTTTTATGCTAATGATGATTACAGTGTAATACATTGTAATACATAAATCTGAGGTACCTCACAGGGGCTCTCTTTATAATCACAGGGAATGTGCTTGGCTTAGAACTTCCTGTACATACTGTAATTTGTGAGCAAACGTACTATATTATTCTTTAAAGAATATGAGTGGTGCCTAATCCTCGAGGGAGAGGAGTGTGTCTGAAGGTTAATGAAGCCTTCCCAGGGAGGCTCTTTATCTGTGTGGGTGCATTAGTGCTCTCTCCAAAGAAACCCTTTGCCATTTCTTCAAACCTCCCATTAGTTCACAGTCGGAACTATTGAACGACTGCCACCGGGCCTTGGCAGAAAAATAATGAACCTTATCATTAACACAAGCTGCCTCAAATTAACTGAACAACCAACTGCTCTCGGCAAGAAGAGGAGCTCAGCTGTTGCAGGCACTCAAGCCTGCAATTTGTTTGTCACAGTAGCAGCAATGGGAATCGGTGCCTGCTCTGGAGAGGATACCAGTGATCAGGGACAGAGTGGGACACAGAGCAAGGGTAAAAGAGTAAATGGGGGCTGAACAAAAGTCCCGGCTGAATCCTGTCATTAGATTTCTGTTACACTTGATTACTAGCGTTTTCCATCCCACTTACAAAGCTCTGTCTGGGAAGGCAGATGTTCCCTGTTCTGCTCTTGATATCTGTTATTAAGAAGTGTGTATGAAGGAGCTTCTACTCAATCACTGCATGCCAACCCATTTAGGAAAGCACTTCCTAGCACTCTAACAGCACATAGGCAAAATACATTAGCAATACCACTTACCATCCCATTGTATGGCATTGGCTTGTTTGTGTCTTACAAGCTCTCTGTACATAAGATTAAAAGAAGGGGCCTTGGGACTTTTAAAAAAACATTTTTATTTATTTATTTATTTGCCATGGAGCCTGTTAAAGAAATATTTGGTTCAGTTCTTGATTTTCTTGTAACCTTATGTATTCCAAAAACTGACCTAAACAGTTTTGTCAATGTCATTCTCAATGAAAGCATGTATAATGTAACTTGTATTATGGGATTTGTACCTTTCAAGGTTTTACACATGTAGGGATATTTTCAATTGAGCTAAACTGAACTAAATCATTTTAAGGAGGGAACTCAAACAGTGCATGACTCTCTTAACAGTGTGTGGGTCTCTTAACATTGTGTGTGTGTTTCTTAATAGTGTGTGTGTGTCTTTTAACAGAGTGTGGGTCTCTTACCAGAGTATGTTTTTGTTTTCAAAGTAATCAAAATGGCAGATTTGGCCCTAACTTTAGATTTGCCAAAGATTAGATAAAGTGCATAGACCCCATACAATACTTAAACAAAAGTATTTTGAAAACAGTAGTATACTTTCACATATATATATATATATATATATATATATATATATATATATATATATATATATATATATATATATATATATATATATATACACACTAACAATAAGTGTCCTCTAGGGGCCGGTAGCTTGTTGAGGTGACATCTGTTGTTGAGCTCCTGGGTGTAGAAGCAGTTAGCTTGGTCATGGGAACACAGGAGGCCCATTGACCTGCAGTTCTACTGAGCTGCAGTGGAGATTGCTGGGGTGAGCGAACATAATTGAATTGAACATAACTCAGAACACGTAGGCTTGGGTTGGAGATACAGTGGCTTATACTTTATTTATAGTAATTCATAAAAAAAAGAAAGAGAGCTTTTCAATTTTGGAATGTTGTTGTAGCCTGAAATATGCTGAGTCCAAAAAACAGGAAAAAGCAATGTGAAGAGAGTGACTCATGTCCTGCCATCAATGGAAACAGTGACACAGGCTCAGTTTTTGATTCTGTGTGATTGGTGAAGTTCTTTGTACAATAGTTTTCAGTTTTCATTAGTTGTAGACTAATTTGCCTCTTGTTCATGTGAAAAAAAATTAATGTTTTTTTTTTTTTTTTTTTTTTTTGCTTTTACAGAATTGACAAATAAGTCTTTTGTGTTTTTAAAAAATGGTACTTTGTTCATTTTAGTGCCATCTAGATTTCTCAAGATAAAAGTAACCAAACCCAGCCATTCACTGAAGTGAGGTTAGTTACCTAAAGATAATATGAAGTGAGTAGTTTTTCTAGATTTACGATTATACTGTAAATACAGTATAATCGTAAATCTCGAAAAACTACTCACTTCTAAATCTTTTGTAGTCATTTTTGTATTACTTTAGTATAAATACATGTTCATTTGGATTCATATTTTGTTTTTTTCTGACTTTATGTGAACGAAAAGACACACATTTGCCCGTTTTCCCATTGGAAATAGTGATATTTTGAATTATCACTGTCCTGGTCACAAAAGCAAAGTTTGTGGGGAATAATAGCCATTTTCTATACTTTTGAGGCATAAGAAATTAGGAAATAACACTTACTACCCAGGAACAAAAAAATAATAATAATTGTTACACGGTGTTATCCATTGAACCATAACAAAACAGTATGTGGGGATAGTTGGTGCAGGGGGCTAACTCACAAACCATTCATGCCTTTTACCTCTGGAGGTCCTGGAGGCCTGGTTTCAGATTTAGTGTGTAAGCTTTGTCAATTCACTGTTAATTAAAATGGTATTAGTATAATATTGTAGCGATCTCAGGTCCTGCAGGCAGGTGCATCATACAGGGCGAGGCAATCTACACACGGGCGAAGGGTGGGCATGAACCTGGGACCTCTTGCACTAAAGCATAGTGCTAATACCGCTGTACAAAGGAGCTGGCTCCATTTCAAGGAGCGTATATCTTGCTTATGTCTTTATATGTAATTACGTTACCTACCAGCCCTGCTGCTGCCTACCCCCGTGCACACTACATTCTCCCCTGCCAGCCTCAAGTCCGCCCCGGACTTGCTCACCAGGCTACGGTCCGACGAGAGTGTGCCGGGATACCTGTCTCCACTTCTGACACCAATGTAGCAATCTCGGTTCCCGCAGGCAGGCATCTCGCACAGGACAAGGCAATCCATACACAGATGGAGGGCAGGCGCAAACCCGGGACTTCTCGCACTGAAGCATAGCGCCGATACTGCTGTACAAAAGAGCTGGCTCTTTTGCAAGGAGAGTATATTGGGCTTATGTCTTTGTATGTGATTACTTCACCTACCAGCCCTGCTGCTGCCTTCCCCCGTGCACACTACAATATGTTCCATTGATAAGTTCAGTTGCTCCATGTAGCCGCCTTCTGCATGAGTGTCAGGGGAGCGCAAATATGATTCTTTGATTTAAAATGCATTCTTCTTTTTTTAACAGCAACACAGTGGGCTGAATATCCAGATTGTTAATGTTGACAGTCAATGACTGAATGCGTAATCTGGGGTTTAATGCAAGACATGACGTCAAATCACAGCCCAGTGGCTTTTACTTCAGGCACAAGGACATGTCTAGCTTCGGAGAATGGCTAAGTGCAATTGGAATCATAATTCCCTTTCAGACATTGGTGTTAAAAATGCTCTGACAAACGAAAAAAAACAAAACAAAACACAATTTTCTTTGAAAACTTTTTAATGGAAGTGAAGGACTAAGAACAATTTTAGAATAAAAATAATTAGCACAAAAAAATCATACTGACATCATTGTCACTCTGTATGCATTTTTGCAGGGAAGAACATCAAAAGCTGCGTTCTACTGGGAGAATGTCTCACAATCAAACAGACAGAAAGCTCTGACTTAGCTGTCAGGAAAAAAAAAAGATAAACTCATTAATTTCAGAAAAGCACAAAGGGAAAATAATTTTAAAAAATTGTCACACTGGACTATGGATGAAAATCTGCTGATAAGAATTTACCAGCCATTGAATACAGTGAATCTAAAATAAGTGAACATTATATAAATCTGTATCAGGTTTGGAAGATGGAAACATAAATAAACTGACATTTATCACTGCTTCATGATGACTTGAATGAAAGGGATTCACTTTTTAAATAATAGAGAGCTATACATTTGTTAGATGTACTATATTAATAACTTTTGCATAAAATGGTACCAAATTTGATAACATCAAGATATGCGAAAAAATCAATGCGATTTTTTTTTGTGGTTTATATTTGAAAACCACACCCTGTACTGCTCTTACTCCAACAGGAAAACAAACAATTCCACAGGTTCTTAATGAATTTCCAGCTACACAGAGTATAATTATTGTGTTTATCAAGCTCTGGTATTGTGTGCATTAGAACAGTATATTCATTTATAGTTGTTTGTAATAAAATCTATGATGTATTTAAACTTGCATTTTCTTTCAGTAGACCGTATTTTAGGACTGGAACAATAATTGATAATAAGGATAGTCACGATCATTTTCTTACAGCGATCATTTTGTGAGTTTTAATTATCATCCGTGATCCAGTGAATCAGCAAGCGGCTCTGCATTGAGCAGTAAGCGACGTTGAACTGTTTGCATGAGGTATAAAACATGAGCTGTGTGGCACTGCGTACATTAGGCAGTTAAGTATTGATTTTAAACAATATGCTTAGGGTTTAACTTTACGTCACGGTTTCATTTTGATAATAAGTTCTACACTGGCAAAGCATGACTTGTTTTCTAACATAAAAACACAAATATTGTTGTTTGTAAAATAAAACAAAAAAATGCTAGCTCACTGTAAAACTACTGTAGAAAAGTGGAACTTTAACTATTAAACATGTTGACACAGTTTTCTTTTTGTAAATTGAATGTAATTGCAAAAAGAAAATAACAAAACAAACAAACAAAAAAAAAACACAACCATATCGCTATGAAACCAAAGGACTTAATCTACTCTCTTAAAATTACATTCATTTTACCTTACTTTCTCAATTCTCCCCAATCATAATTTTAAGGGAAAAGTAATGTATTTTTTCCCCTTAATTTACTTTGAATTTCCCCTTAATTTTACATGCATACTATAAAGGATATTACCCCCTAAACACACCCATTAATAATGAATTTAAGAGGTTTATTAAGGCTTATCAGTCCCTTATATATTCCTGACTTGTAAAGGGATTATTTAAAGTGTTAAAACCATTAATTCTGCATTCCAGATCTCAATTAAGAAATATAAGCCCCTTAAATATTCACCTTAAGACACAAGTCAGGGATATATAAGGGACTGATAACCCTTAATAACCCTCTGAAACTCACTATTAAGCCATGTATTTGAGGGATAAATACTCCTTAAAGAATGTACATAATGGGGATTAAAGGAACCCCATAATTCAGTCCTTTCATTGTGGGTTAAAGTTCATAGCTGCCTACATACGAACAAAGAACAGTTACTAGGATAAAGCTGCTATGAGTGCTATACTGCAGCCTATGCACAGCATGAGGAAACAAGCTGGCGCTCAGCACCCTCCAATATCTGTTCCCATGGTGATGCTATTGTAAAAAGGGTAGTTGCATAAATAGAAGAGAGTTAACTTTTAATGGAAGGACAGGTGGTTTATTTTATTAATGCAAACAAGCAGCCATGTGCAAAACTCAGTACTTTCTAACAGTATGCAACTCTATATACAGACACACACACACAAATTATTATTTTTTATTGTTTTATATATATATATATATATATATATATATATATATATATATATATATATATATATATATATATATATATATATATCATTTATTATTTATATATATACAAATTACAATAGGTGTATTGTTATACTCACATTTGTTCAGGGCACCCACCAGAAATTGAAGAACTCTGCACATATACTGTCTAGTTTTTTTTTCTTCTAAAGTCAGTGACTTAGGCTAGTTGTAATGCTGCTCAAGTATACATGACAAGAATTTTTAATATTTTATTTATTCAGCCGATAATTCTGATAATCGTGATAATTTACAGATAACCAATAGCTGAAAATGTTATGATCGTCCAACCCTGCCCTATTTGTATTTTATCCCCCACTTAAAACAAAAAATACAAGAATGTAATTGTTGAAGACTTACTGAAACAGAAAACGTTAACTCCTTTTATATCCTCTATTCAACATAAGTGTTATTTTTAGTAATAATTGAGCTACCAGTGGCTGACTTGTCATGTCTTTGCATCACAGTATGGTTGCAGGTCTTGCAATATCTTGGAGGCACAGGCACTAGTCCCATCCTCATGGACATTTTCATGGGTATAAAGGGGAGGAGGCACGTCATTTACTGTACGGCATTAAAATATATATACTCGGCCCTAATCTAGATAAATGCTACAAAAAAAAAAGGAAAGCAATGTGCAAACTCAAGAGTTTTTGCATTGCATTGTGTTATATCTATATATACACATATTTTGTATAGCTGAGCTAAACTGACATAAGCATGCTAAAAACAGAGTATTGGCTAGGGCCCCCATAGCTCAACTGCCAGAAGCATGACCACATGATATGCTGGTTGAATTATATACTCAGAGGAGCACAGACCTAGCTGTGTAATTGCAGGTCTTCGTTGGGGATTCCAGAGGGAAGAGTTGCATTGGCTCTGGTGCTCCAGTGGGTTTAGGAGGCAAAACCAGCACCGATTTATTGTCTTGATTGGGCTACAGGCGCCCCTAGTGGCCAAGTGCCTGGTGAGTCCATGTGGCCACCTGCAGGGCTAGCCTTTGCCCAGACAGAAGCCAGCAGCTTTTCAAGTTTCTTGTTTTAAAGAGGCAATTGGCCCACCACTGACCTTCAGTTATAGCAGCAAGGTAACGTAAATGGGCATTCTAAATTTGGGAGAAAATCAGGGGTAACATAATTAGGCACTTTAAATAACAAAAATTAAATAGGACAAAATATTAACATTAAAATACATTTTAAAAAATCGAGCAAGCTTAATCAGATTGTCATTGAATCAGCTTCCAGCATATGATGGATTAGACAGCTCTACTATAAAAAATGATACTGCGCTGCTTATTGTTAGTAAGCAGTATTATGTATTTATACAGCAGGCTCATGGGGACTGATACCGAAAACTGCTAGAAGGATTAAAAGAGCAGACTAAGTTCACAGTATACATTCATGGTTTAATAATGGAGCAGCTGAGTAAACACCTGTTTGATTTAGTTTAGTTATTTTTTATTTGACTAAATATTTAATGAATTATTAGCCTTTTCCTGCCTTGAATACCTTCCAACTTTGGTTGAAACTTTATGAAAGGATCATTTTTATTCCAAAATATAGTGTAAGAATAATCATGGACAATCTTTGAGATGTATATGATGTGTTACATATTTCTTTGGATGCTGGTCCCACATCTCATGTGAAGAAGGAAACCATTGTCTTTTGAAAGAGGATTTGACCTGATGATGTCATGACAGACCCTTGCATTTCCTTCCATGAAGTGCACAGCCTGCTAATAAAGTGGAGGAGATGGAGGATAAGATCAGCACATTGGTGTAGCATCAGCAACAAGATGGTGAGTTTACCTGCTGTTTAATTTGGTTTTGGGGAAGAATTATAATAAGGGAAGTAACCATTATCCTTATACTATGCTTTTAATATGTATTCTACTAATAATTGTGCAAAACTGTATCCTGATCATTATTCTTAGGGGGCTCATTTTACAGGTGTCCTGATCCAGTTCTAAAGCCAAGCCGCTCGTGGTAAAAGGAATAAAGGCATCACTAAGCTCACTAGTTTATAAAGGGTAATCACTCACTGCGATCTATGGAGATCCATTAAATCGTGGTATAGTGAAAATAAACAAAATTGCCACTAGATAAAAGGCAAAAATCACCCACAAATTCCCAATGGAACAGCCTCCACAAATAGCCCCAAGATACATCAATCAAGACAGACTGCTTTGGACTGCTCTTACGGAAAGCTTTTTTTGTTGTAAACCTGTCTTGCATTGATTGTTGCTAAAAGTGTTTTTTTTTTGTTTTGTTTTAAATCTGCGTTTCTGTTTTCTTTGCTCCTATGCTTCTGAATGTCCTCCAAGCAACTGCATTCTCTTTGGAATGCTGCAGATAAGGGCCATGGTACAACTATACAGGGATGTACCACTCCCAGTGTGAACTGGTGACAAACCCAGAACAGGCTGTAAAGGTCAGGTGAAATGTACAAAAAACATGTGCGAAAGTCTGGTTCACCCATGTTTTCCCAACGGGTTCTTACTGCAATCCTGACCTGAACTATGTGGTAATACTTCACACAAGCACTGCACTAAATGCCCTAAATCACCAGTTATCATTATTACAGCTGTTTGTTTAGGGGTTTTTTTGTACTTTTTACAAGTTTCAGGCTTTGGTGGTATAACACTGTTCTCTCACTCACACCTTAGGTAACAGAATCACCCATTGCTCATGAAAAGACGTCATACAGACATAAGACTTCATAATGCAATGCATCTATTGGGAGCTGTACACACTTATATTGCATGAGGGTTTGCACAAATCAATGCAATCAAAGCTGCAGGTATTCCTGTGAGAATCTATTTTTACATGTTTCATAAAACAACACATTATATACTGTACTACAGAACACTGTTCCTTATATGGGATTGCCAATGAGAATTCAAGAACTTTGTAACCTCAAAGCTTGAAAATGTAACTGTAGAGCTCTCTTTATGCCCTGTTTGTGAACATGTACAAATGTACATAATTAATCTACGCAATGACTAGAGGTGAGTATTTATCAATGTTGAAAGACAGATCATGTTGGTACTGTATGAACTTTTCACTGCTAGCTTTGGCGCTCCAGAAATAAAACAAAGCATCAAAGTGTGTAGAGCTTACACTCAAACACATGACTTTTGAAATAGAGTAAAGAGTTTACAGATCTCACATTACAGTACTTTCCAGCTTGGTTGCCAATTATAAGAACAGGATCTCTCAGGCATCTTTTTGGAATGTACTGTGTTGTGCTGCTGAGTAACAAGTAGATATAATTGTCAATGACCAACAGTGAGACATACAAGTGGTTTCTTACTAAATATTATGATTTGCATAAAATTACATACGTATAGCAAGTTGTGTCAGAAGTAGAAAACAGAAGATGTTTTTATTTAGATAGTTTGTAATTATGATGAATGTTAAGCTTTAAGTTTATAGTCTTTCCAGTAAAAAAAAAAAAAAAAAAATTAAAAAAATTAAAATAACTTTCACTTTAACACTTTGAGGTATAATTAGTATCAAGTATTTATGTTTTTTTTTGGCATCTTATTTTTGTATATACATTTTTTAAACATTGCAAACAGCAAGGCTAGTGTACACATTTACCAGGTTAAACTGCCTGTGAAACATGATTTACTGTAGCATCATTCAACAGCAGTTTAAACAACATTCTGCATGGCCTTACCATTTTCAATTTACGATCTGGATTGCCTTAGTTTGTACCACAAAATGATGTTTGCATTATTAATGATATCTCTTTCCAAGGTGCACAGTTGGTCTTCGTGTCTCAACAGGGGTGGAAACATTTCACCTTAACCAACAAAGGCATACATAATATATATATATATATATATATATATATATATATATATAATATATATATATATATATATATATATATATATATATATATTTTATTTATTTTGCATATTTCCTGAGATTAACAGCAAGAAATATGTATTTAGTTGATTAAACCCCAATAATAGATCATTAAAAAAATAGTGACATTTTAAGAGCTGCATGAATCAGACACAATATGTGGACTACAGGAATTGTCATTTTTGTCAGAGGAAATAAAACTTAGGCTAATTGTAGGTTCCCATTATTCCTGAAACGTCCATGTAATTGTTAGCATACAGTATAGTTAGAGCTTGATTTTGGTATTATTTTCCACATTAAATATATACTGTAGCAAGCCACAATCATCATGTATAACCTTTAAAGAGATAGGGCGTAATTATATTGCTCTAAATATTTGTTCTCATCCTGTGGTGTTCTAAAACGACATGCTGTTTTCAGTTACTGTACATTTGGAAAATCGTAGTCATTTTTAGTTTTCTCTTATTTGCAATATTCTTGTCTTGAAGAACTTATGCTTCTTAGCTAGTTTTTTATACTGTACTTTAATGCGTGGTGTACAGACTTTCATTAGTGTACAGAGAAAAGGTATTGTTCCTTTCTGGTTTTCGGTCCTATAGGTCACATGGCGTTATTGCAGCAAGACCACTGGAGCAAAAGCACAGAAATCAGCCACTTTTAATTTTGTACTGTTTCTCTAGGGATACCTGCAAATCAAATGCAAGCAAAGAACAAAATGATTTTCAGCAGTGATAATGTTGCTGGTGCTTATAAGAGGTAAAAAAAAAACATTTTAAAATGTTAGTTAGCACTCCTTTTGGATGAACACTCAAATATATATAAATATATATATATATATATATATATATATATATATATATATATATATATATATATATATATATATATATATAAGGTGCATTTTCTTCTAATTCTTAAATCATGAAAACAGAGCAAAACTTTGAACAAACTTGCAATACAGTAAATTAGGACAACTTAAAAAAAGTGCCTAAATACACTTAAACAAACCTGCAGTCAGAGTCTGCTTTAATTCTAAGTGTTGGAATCAACACAAGGAAAATAAAACAGAAGAGCACTTAGGTGGCAATGTGACACCAAGAAGTCATCTAGATGTTCCAAACAGATTACAGGAGGAGGTACTGCAGTCCTGACAGACAATTACGGATACTGTACACGAGGTCTCCATTTCAGTAAAAGCTAGCTTTCCGTTGCATCCTTATCATCCACCAGTCTACTGATTTCAGGTTAAGATGAGCTTGCCAATCAACTTCCTCAATTACTTATTCATGGCTACTGACAGATTTACCAGCAAATAAATCTTTGTGTCCAAGTCAACGGCTCTTCATGTTTCTGAAAATAATACCTCTGTCGGACTTCCATTGCTTATTCACCCCATTATGTACTATATATTTAAAGATCATTACCACCCTACAAAGTGCTATGTTATTACAGAATAAAATGAACCATTGAAAGGGGAATCACATGTACTTTACCAGACTACAATTGGAGCTTTCAGTAGTACTGGGTTACAGGGCTAAGAGAAAGTGATGTAGCATTTGAAAGTAGGCTACAGAATAATTATGCTCAATTAACTAAGGACTCCTCGGGCATTGAGCCCAGCAGAGAACTATGCATGGCACAGAAACAGAAACGTTTTCCAAGTTCAAATATTCCCATGTAAACTTTCTGTGGTATTGCATAGATGCTCAGGTAAAAACAATCTATATCGCAATGTCAATACATTACCCCAGCTGGATTATTAGAGCATTAAAGACTGGTGGCATTTAGAGCTGACATGGTTTAGATGAAAAAAGACCCTGTGTGTGAGCAGGCTCAAGCAGTGCCATTGTACCCAATTCACAAGGCTACATCGAGCTCAAAATGGGCTGTGCTTGTTTCTCTTGATGTATACGACTGCTGTCGTTTTCTTTAGGTCCCTTTTCTAGGCCTCTTGTGAAAGAGTGGATTTCTGTCTATCTTGCAGTCTCATTCAAATGGAGAACAGCAGAGGTCAAAGCAAAACAATGCTAAATACAACAGCAGCATAGAATAGCACGATACTCTTGAGAGGCACAGCTGCGCCATGTTTTATTCTCAACAGAAAACAGAGAAACCTTGGAATCTCTGGCTACAGTGATGGATGATATTCACTTCACTTGTATGAAAGACATTCTGTACTGTAGCTACTAGGTGAACATAAAACTTTATGTCTCCCACTCAGTATTTTATATTCACAGATCACTGAAGTACATTTAAAATTGATGGACTCTCTATGAAAACATATGCTGTATGGGTACAGTTGTCTCTTTCCCTGGTATATTTATTTTTTTAGGTGTTATTGGTACTGGATATGTATGTTCATCTCTGAAAGTAATCTCTAAATCAGAAAATAATTACATTATGCAACAGTGCTCTGGGTGATTATAAAAAGGTAAGTATTTCTGTCAGTCTGTGCAATCTGTTTTATGGAGTGATATTTGCCATTAATGTTAATCTCTTTTTTTGTTCAGGTGATGCTTCAGGTTTTAATACTATTTAAAAAAAGAACACATTTTCTATGTATCACTGTACCTACAAGTCAAAATGAAAAGGGGACATTCAAATTCCAACAGGCAGATGGAAAACCTAGTGTGACAGACTGGGGGGAGGAAGAGAAAAAAAATGTAGTCCAGGAGGGGCCTAAAGACTACATCCCCCAGAATACTACAGGAGGGAGCCAGGGTGAGAATCACCTGGCTCTAATCTGTAATGATTATCACCTGCCTGTGGTTAGCAGGCAGGTATATAGGATATCAAAAGAGTTTGAAGCCCGACCCCCACCCCAGCGATCCAGTTCGGCGCTGCTGTGTATGGTCCTTGCCCCTTGCTCGTTGACACCCTGCTAGTATGCCTGGACCTCTCTGGGCTAGACCTGGAGCCCAGGCATCTCCACCATGGGCCACAGTTCTTCCACTGCTTCCCTACTCTGCTATCCCCAAATACCAAGACGTCGCTGGGCTGCTGCAAGACGTCGCTGGGCTGCTGCTCCTCTGTTTGTTGCTTCCATCCTCCTGCGTGATCGGACATCGCTGCGCCGGTCCCCAGTTGCAAACCTCTGCCTGCTGCTGCATCCTCCTGTTCCCGGGCTGTCACTCCAGTCATGGTAGGGCCTGTGTGCTATGCACAAGGGGGAGGATGTGTGACAGACTGGAGGGAGGAAGGGAAAAAACTATTCCAGGAGGAGTCAAAAGACTACATGCCACAGATTGCCACAGGAGGGAGCCAGGATGAGAATCACCTAGCTCCAGTCTGTAATGAGAATAACCTGGCTCCAATCTGTAATGATTATCACCTGTCTGCAGGTAGTGTGAAAAACTTTTTGTGTGTTTAAAACAGTGTTGTGTGTGCGTTTAAAAAAGTGTTTTGGACTGGTAAATGGCTTAGCCATCTAATGTTCAGTTAGGGACTGAAAAAAACAACAAATGTTTAGTAAGTACTTTGAGTGGTAGTTTGTTTGGTTTTAGCTTGTTTATTTTATTTGTTGTGGATAATAAAAGTGCACACAGGTGCTAAACCTGCAATTCTGGTGTCTGGGTCTGTGATTTTAAAGGGCAAAACAAACCTTAAGCTGCAAGGCTGTGTTACACTTATGTAACAATAAACAAAACATCTTCCTGCTACCTTTAGTGAACTCCAAAGAGGTTGTTTCAAATGACTGCTAGTCAGATACTAACCTCCATCTGATGCTCTTTTGTATGGGCACCTTTATGAGATCATTTGTAAAAACTAAACGAAAAACAAATTAGCAATCTTTTGTTCCATTCCATAAGAGGTACATTTAGAAAAGTCATGTATTATTCAGTTGGCTTTTAAATTCCATTAAAAACATTCTGAATGTAATTTAATTCACAAAGCAGTTTGACAGCTCCTTTTCTTTTAATTCACAAGTGTTTTTGTGGAAGTTTCTGAAAGGAAAAAAGATTAATCTAATACCCCTTTCACACAGACAAGTTTTGACGGCTCAGAACCGACACTGAAGGGGCATTTTGGTCTGTGTGAATTAGCTATACCGACACTAAACTGTCTTAACTGCCTCTGTGAAATACTGTGCCAGAAGCAGGGTAGGCATGGATTGAAAGTCAACATCCCATGTGGTTGTAGACCGGACGCAGTTGTTCAGCCAGTTGCTCAAATGTTTCTCTTCCCATGCGGAAATGTTTTTTCACTATCCAAAAATCTTGTGAGTGCTTGGTTCCAAAATACATCACCATGTTGGCATTCCATTACCGTCGAGCATTCACACGAGCATCTTTACACATAGCAAATACCAGCATCCACCGTATTTTCGCTCTCTGCTTTGCAAATAAATCCTGCAATTTGATAGATTGTTCCATTGTATAATAGAACTGACAATTAAAAGCAAACAAAATGCAACCAAATTTACTTGATTTGTTTTGCATTTTGTTTTGTGATTTTGTTTGGTTTCTATTGCCATGAAAAGATCTGTTGACTGACAGGTTTGTAAGTTGTACTCGCATGATCCCAATGGCTGTGTGAAAGTTTCCTTTTTCCTGCCAAACCAAAAATGAAATTTCACAAATTGTACAGCAGACATTTAAATGTTGAGGACATATATCGCTCATTTTAAAAACGTGTAAAGAAAAAATAAATTTGTTCACCTCCTACTACCTCTGATGAGGGGAAGGGATCTGATGATCAACCAGTTGGTTGCGTCGATGCTATGGCATCGACTGACTGCACTGAGCCCACCCTTTGAGTTTGTCGCCAGGGTCCAGAGGAAGTTGATGGACTTTTTCTGGGCCGGAAAACACTGGGTCTCTGTCAGGGTTCTGTGTACAACATGGGCTTTGGTTGGACCTGCTGAAGACCTGGAACATGCTATCCAAGACTAATCCGACTGATCGGGAAGCATTCCTTATGGATCCCCTGCTGCAGAACCCCCATCTTCGTGCGCAGGTGTTGGGATCCCCTCCGGTGCAGAAGCAGGTGGTCTCGGCCAGAGTGACCAGAGGCCGAGATCTCCAGGAATGTAAAGCAGCCCTACACCCAGACTGTCAGGTATTTTGAGGTGGTCCTTAGGACCGGAGAGCCAACCCCCCTCCCCAGCTCTCCGGTCCTGTTTATTCCACCAAAGGCGCGGGACCCTCCTCAGCCTCCCCTCAAAAATAACCTGAGCAGGATATCAGACTTCTCCTCGACCCTTCCACTCTATGTCACGGAGATCCCTGTATGCGGGATGGGATGGAGAGTGTTGCATGGAGCGATCACATCCGGAGAGTTCCTGCATCACTTTACCGACTCGGATGCCGAATGCACTTTTTGCCGAGTCGGTGTTCGATATTTAGTTTTTCTGCACCAGACTGCAGCTGTTCTTCCTCCTCCTAAAACTGCTGCAGTTCTGGCTGCATTTTTTTCCCACAGGCCTTACTTTTGGCCGCCCTGTTCATGACTCCACCAAGGTGAGAGACAACCTGGTGAATCTGCTCCTGGGTCTTGGTAAACTGGCCAGTTACAAGACACTCTCGGACTGCAGAGCCACGTTCAGGGGCCTGGTCCTGTCCTGGGTTACTTTGGAGCAGGTTAATGCAGCATCCGCTGGTAACATGATGGCATTTGTCGACCAGTGTGCTCTAAATAACATGCTCTGTACCTTCCTTTTTGGTGCACTTTTGCAATTAAATATTTACAGTCTTTTTTCAACAGTTTTTTTCTTTAAAATCGCTTACATGTCCATATTTGTTAGCATCCTGTTGTTGAGGATGCTAAATTACATTTTTTCTACAAAGTCATTTAAACAGGACTAACTCCGATACCCACTGAAGAACAAAATGCACAGAAAATAGCAAGCTATGTAATTTGTTTTAATTGGCTATGGAAACCATCATGGATAAATCAAGAAAAGAGCTACCAGAAACACAGGACACAGTAAATAATCAAACTGGACTTAAAAAACAGGTTTTAACAAATTCATGTAAAAACAACGTGAAAAAATACAACAAATACCCCCAAGCAAAGACCATATTTTGTATTTCATTCTTGTATTTCATTCTGGCAAAGAGCTGATTACAAATGTCATAGCATTGGACACTCGTTGTTACCTGTTTATGTTATGTGTAGAACAAGTGAGATGCTTAAAGCTGTAGGAAAGGTAAATGTGTATTTTTTCAGTTTACAAAAAAAAAAAAGATCAGTCATCAAGTTTACTGGTTGTATGGTTAAAGAGTTGTGTTGAAACAGAGCCTGTTAATACCAAAATATTTAGCAAAAATACAAATAGACCCATATTATCCTAAACTAGGGGGAAATCAGTGTTAGTTTCAGGTCTCTGTTATGTTTTTTGTATGGTGGTAACAATAAGTCCATTAACATAATTAGACCAATTACTGCCGTAACACAACACAATAATGAAATCAGTGGTGCCAAAAATGAATTAAAATAGATATAGATCTATATAATGATGAACCCAGCAATTTTAAATTTCACTTTTATTGAATGTACCTTTTGTAGTGCTTATCTTTGACTTTAGAGCAGCAGTGGCCAACATATCAAGTGCTGTGATCCATTTTGGTTGATCTCAATGGGCTCCGCGATCCACTGAAAAGCTATACCAACAATTACCCGGATTTAACCCTGTAATGCCCAAGCATTTGTTTTAAATGAGGGAAGCTACTTTATATGTTATGAGTTTAAAAAAAAAAAACAATAATAATATACAGTTGTAATAATTGCATAATAGATTCCAATCCGTAAAGATAGCAATCCGTAAATACAACAAAATAACCGCAACAAAAAAAGTAACAATTGAGCAATTTAAAAAGATAAATTAGATAAATTAGAAATGTACCATAGTTTTGATGAGTCTTGAAACCTGGCAAATGGCTTGTCCTTTAAAACTCCAGAACAGTAAGTTACCGTAACACAGTACCGATGAACGTTCGTTTTCTTAAAAATAAATAGTCAAGTAAACAAGTGTCTTTAAAAAAACAAAATAAAGAAGTTAAAGAACCTCAGGGATTTTTTTCACATTTAGTGCAAACTTTTACGTGCTTTTCCTTTGACCATTTGTTCCAGCTTGGGCACAAAACAAGTTCAGCCTCCAGATTCTGATCAGAAAGTTTTCCGCTGTTTTTTGACTAGAGCTCGGTCATTGCTGAAATTGTGGTCTAGCACACATACATAGAACCAAAAATTGACATTATTTTGGCATACACAATCTTTATTTCTGGTTAAGCCAAAGCTTTCCAATCTACACAACTGGATGCAGTTCCTACAGGTGACTGAAACTCCAGTAGACTACTCTCCATCAAAGCCACGTGAACACATTGAACAGTGTAGCCAAGGGTGCTACAGAATGAATGGGGAAAGTGTGCAGTGAATTGATGAATGCAATGGCAACACTAATCCTATCAAAATCATTGAGTCTCTTTTCAAAATTGCTCTTCAGAGCAATTATCCATGTCTGATAACGCTGGAAATTGGCTTCAGTTTGTGGCTCATTAGACAGGGCCTGGGAGAGCTGTATAAAGTGAGTCAGATCCTGTTGGCTCAGCTTCCGCACATACAAGTCAAGTTTACAGATGAAGGCTTTAATTAGGGCAACCAGGTTGCTTACACACTTGTCCTTTCCCTGTAATTGAGTATTCAGGTCACTCAGTGCTTGCTCACATTGGTCAAAAAGGCCAGACCACGTACTCATTCAATATCTGTGAGAAATTCATCAAATTTTGAGATGTTTTTGCTATCCAGGAATTCCGTGATCTGGGGAAGCAATGCATTGAAGTGCTCAGGAACCTTTCCCCTACTCAACCACCGAACTTCAGAGTGCAGAATCAGATCAGATCAGAACCTGTGTCAACTTCCTCCAGAAATTATATGAACTGTCTGTGAAACAGCACTTCAGCTCGAATAGTATTAGCAATACTGACAACAGTATTCATAATGAACAAAAGTCGCTGATCTGAAGCCTTGCCTTGGTGGATTATGCAATGAAAATTAAGCTAATTTGACAATTTTTTTTGCATTCATGCTACAAAACCGCTTGAACTGCCAATCATTGTAGGAGCTCTGTCTGTGGTGGTAAATACAATTTTTTCAAAAGGGAGTCCGTTTTCCAATAACACGCTTCTGACAGCTTCAAAAATATCCTGACCGGTCGTTCAAGCCTTGCAGAGCCAACAGGTCCTCAAATACCTCAAGCTTTCTGAGTCCACACCTCGAACCCAGACACATGTATCACGAGTGTCTGTACTTTCATCAAGCACAGTGCTGATGGAAACAGAACAAGACAGACAAACTTTAAATAAGCCCATCATGTTTTCTGAGATTTCATTGATCCTGCGCATCATTGTGTTGTGACTGAGCTGCATGACTGCATTGTGCCTATGCTCATCAGCGGTAAGAATACGCATAGACTGAAAAATGCATTCCTTGACCAAATCAGAAAATTGTTGTTTTTTCTATGCTAATAGCCAAGCGACCTTAAAGCTAGCCAAAGTGACCATTTCTGTCTCAGTCATTGCTTTACTGTAATTATTAAAACGTCAATTACAAACACAACTGCAGGGCACACTATAAACCTTTGGCGGAACTTTCTCTGGTGACATCATGGTAGGTGAGACCAGACATATATGAGATAAAGTATAGACATAAAGTAATAGGGCCATCTATGGGCAGAAGTTATTATTTTTTTAATGTATGAACTCTTAGTTGTGGATATTTATTTGCCATTCTCCATAACGAAAATGGTTGTGTGCTTATGTTAGTGTTCAGATTTGTCTTGAGATCCACAAAAAATCTTTTGCGATCCACGTATTGTGCTTCAGAGAGACTCTAATAATGTATTACCCTACTTCTGAATGAATTATTTATTTAGTTTTGTATATGTTCAAATATATTTACGTAGTTATTTATTTTTCTATTGCGGCTTGAATCTGAAGAAAAAAATAAATACACACATTGATATTTTCCCACAACATTCAGCTAAGCCAGGTTGTTTCCACACTCACATACATGAAGACACTTTTTAGCCTGCCCGTCCTGTACATCTACCCAACTGAAGTCAAGTGAATGACACACAAAGCCTGCACACAGCGCAAAGTGTACTATAGTATAGCAAACTGAAAAGCAGCAAAATCAACTGTAGCATTTCAATTAAGTATTGTCAATTAACATTTTTCAAATGTAAATTTTTTTGCCTCCAGTAAGGTGAACATCCCTGCATTATACTGTATATCTCTCCTCCCCTTTTGTGGTGCCTTACATATCAGGAAGTGTTGCAAACTGAAACAATTTCTCAGAGCGCACGTCTGCCAAGGAATTACATTTAATCTATGCCTTAGTTTACAATACCAAAGAGGTAGCAAAAGCAGCAAACTAATACAACAATAGAGTGCCATGAAGTATGTGATTGTGATGACCTTTTTAAAACAGAATTGTGTGCACAGAGTTCAACACTGGATGGCAGCACCCTGTTTTGATACGTCCCATACAAAGGGAACTCCACCTAGACTGTAAAATACATGTCCAGTGATGCAGATGACCAATGTTCTTAAGTTTGATTGAGTGTGGCTGGGTTGCTGCTGCCAAGCATCCAGAACACGAGTGTCTGTTCCGCCCAAGTGGGCTGAAGGTAGTGTAGGCTTGGCTAGCCAAGCCTTAGTGTTTTGTTTTCTATTAATTGACAGTGTTTTGTTTCTGTTATTAGAGGGGCTGCGTGCATTAGGTACACAGACACAACAGAACACAATACAGTTAAACTATCCTTGAATGAGTCTTAAAATGCCCTACTGTTGCAGTGTCCCCCACATTCACCATGACCTTTTACAGTGCCATCCTGGAGAACAGGCTTTTACCCTCAAGCTCATGAAAGGAATTAAATAATCACATATTCCTCCAGAACAATTCAAATACAGTACCCTTGCAAACTTGTCATCTTGAATTGTTGCTTCCCCTGGTATACTCTATTGACCTGTTTTTTTGTTGTTTTTTTTTTGTGTGAATAACAATTTACCCAAACACTGTATTTTTTTCATGCCTGCAGATGGATTCCGTCCCAAAGGAAAAACATAAGGAAAATGAAAGAACCAGGCAACATCTAGTGTCTGCATCAATTTCTTGTTAATTCACATTATAGCAATTGTTTATACTTAAGATAAAAGTATTAATCATTAATTCAAACTATACCAGAGGAAAAAAATAAAAAACTAGTTTCACATACTGACCCACTAGTAGTAAATTCTGAAAAAACAATTTAGTGTTACACGGCCCCACGTGTTGCTACAACTGTTTTAATAACGTACCTGTATTTTTTCTTTTCATTGTTAACATCTTGACAAATTTTTACACTTTTAACTTTAAAGTCTATTTCAAAGCTCTTTTGAAAATTTCCGCTCTAGTGCACCGATAGTAAGGTTTATCGTCGACATTGTCAAACAGGTAACACAGCAATAACGATCCATGATGTGGTACAGAACAGAAAAGCCAGAGCATTTGTTGTTATGTTTTTTTTTTTTTTTAATCTCTCTTCCTGTAGTGATTTAGATGACAGATCTCAAACCCTAGTGCACTAGGGCAGCCATTTTGAAGAGAGCTTTGAAACAGAAATAAATAGCAGTGTAAAAAGTTGCCATGATTGTAACTATTCAGGTACGTTATTTAAACAGTTGTAGCAACACGTGGGGATATATAACGGCATATTTTTTCAGAACCCTGTCACTTACTCTTTAAGGCTAAGTAATGATAAGTAGGTCAATAAATGAAAGCATCTAGAATACATAGTTTTAAGCTTTCAGTTGTAATTTATATTTTAATTGGCTTGGTTTACATGCAAAACTTAAAATAAGTCTCACCTTTTTGGCAAGCTATGGGAGGATATATTTCAATGTTTCTGTCAGTGTTCATTTTGTGCAGCCTGCCTTATTTGGCCACCAAAACAAATCTATAGAAAAGTGAGGGAACAAAACAAAAACTGAATGAAGAGGGCTCTAAACCCCTGTGATACCTTTTTTTCAACTTGATCAAAGCTTGCCAGTCTAATTTCATCAGCTCTCATCTGTTTTCATTAAATGGGATCTTTACTGTTGGAGTCTCATGAACATTTGTTGTCATGCAAAAAAAAAAAAAAAAAAAAAAAAAAAAAAAAACCATCAGCTTGCTTGACTTTTTAGCACGACAAAATGATTTACCCACTTTTTTAAGCTGTACCTTTTTTTGACCACACACTTATACTCCAAAAAAAAAAAAAAAAAAAAAAAAAAATCTGTACTGTATTTTCATAAATTTGTATTAGCTAGGAATTGAGATAACTATCGTCTCATCTTCATCAGATATTAAAAACATCAGCACTAGTTATAGAGAAGTAAAATACTCAGTCTAATTAAATGTAAACCTCCTTCATAACACCTTGTCTAGGACTGTTTCCTCTCAACAGGAGTTCTATTTAGCACCTAGATGAGCCTCCAGTATCTAAAATTGCATCTGAACCTAATAAGACTAAACAATCACCTTACATCTGCTTCACACATTCCCTGCTCTGGAAGCAGACTTCAATAACATTGAAAGTGTCAAAACTGTATACTAATCATAATTAACCCATAAAAAAAACAATAAGATGCATTGTTTTGTAACCTGCTGACCTATTAAATGAAGGATAAAATACAACTCGCTGTGCAAAATTTTACTGAGGCATTCTTCTGATAAAGTCAACCCAAAAGAGCAAAGCAGATCACACTGATACAATTCCAGCCTTACATGTAAAGTAGGGTGTGCGTTGTTATTTTTAGCTGTCAATAATTTGTTTAGTTTCTCTGAGTTACAGTGGGGCCTGTTTTTCACTGTGCTGAAATAGTAATGCAAGACTATTTAATTATTCACACATTATGTATTTTGTTTTAGTTCCCTTTTACTTAAATGAAGGGACATTGTCAGCATAACTTAATAAGGGAAGTGGAAAATCCAACCCACGTAAAGTACATTTATATTTTAAAAAATTAAGTATTTATTTAGAATACAGATGTCATTCTGATATGTTTATATTGTCGTTGGTTTGTACAACTGTTCTGCGGCAATGTCAGTGATAACGTGTTTGTTAACCACAGGAGGCACATGTAGTCGTACTATCTTACAGTTCTGGAGTAGTTATGAACGATTAGTATTAATTCTAATACAAATTCACATACTTGTGGGGATTGGTATGAACCACTGAATGCAATTGATTTCAACATTGTAGATTTTCTGTTATTATGTGACACTGCATTTTTAAAATGAAATCATTCTTAAAGTTAATATTTCAACATGAAATAAAATATAAAACTCAGGAGATTTCCTTTATGTGAAATGATCCGTTTCATTTCAGCTTGTGACCTCTTCGGTTGAGGGTACATGTACCAGTCTGCCAACAAAGCAGTGAATCAATAAATCATTCACACATCCACCTATGCAGAAGATTCATCTTTGAAGCTTCAGTGTTCAGCTTCACAGTGAAATATAGTACTTCACTCAAGTCTGATAGTCATTCAAAAACAGCCGTGCCTTATGTTCACAATATTTCAGCAGTGAAGATCATGATTTGAGGCATAAACGAAAGGCTGTACCATGCAATTTTGTATTGCCATTAGATCTGCTGGAAGTGGCCCTGGCAAGTTTCTTTGACCAAAGTTGGTTTAGGGACCTCTTTATTCAGTGTGTTTTTTTTTGGTTTTTTTGTAAATTATTATTATTATTATTATTATTATTATTATTATTATTATTATTATTAATGTCACATTCAATGTTTCAAGTTATTGACATTTCATAGTGCTTTATAGCTTAGTTGTTTTATAAACAAGGTTATAAATAATACTGAGGTTATAACAAATAAAAAATGCAGCCCTTTACAATAAAGAAATACATTTATAACAAAGAGCTTTTTTATCCTTTACAGTTTTGCTATCTTCATATTTGGGCATAAATCTTATCTTCCCAATATGATCCCAATTTTCCAGGTCCACCGCATTCATTAAGATTTTTCACAAGCACTCGATCTCCTGGCATAAGAACAGTATTCTGCACTTTTAAATCATAGTGGTTCCTACTACGGGGGCCTGATTTCTTAGCACACTCCACAGCATGATCGTGAGCTTCTCTCATTTGTTCTTTCCACCTCTGGACGTAATCTGTATAGTCCACCTGTGTGGATACAGACGCTCAGGGACAACCTAAAAACAACATCAATAGTCTACAGGTACCCAGAGTCAGAGGCAGATAGGTAAGTAAGTGATCCTGCTTCAAATAATTAACACTAGCTGTATTTAAGTACCATTATAAAGGTGGTGTTGTTTTAATTAGGTGATCTACTGTTTGTGATTAGTACCTGCTGTGACTGTCTCTCACATCCCTGTTATTCTGTCCTCTCACTCCTGTCCTCTCTCCACCGCTGCTCTCCTAACCCCTCCCCCCTCCGCACTCTCTCTGGTGACCTCTGCAACTGTTATTCTCCTGCTAACAAAGCTGACTTCATCTCTGCCTTTGCCTCCCACCTATCTCTTGATGTCCTTGCTCTCGCTGAACATGGCTCTCTCCTGATAACACTGTAACTTCTGCTGCCCTGTCCTCTCTCTATGTCCTGTCCCATACTCTGCGTCTCACTGGACAGGGAGGTGGGACTGGTCTTCTCTCTCCCTCCTTACTCTTTTCTATCCCCACTGACCTCTCCTCACTCTCTATTAAAGCCTTTGAATTTCATGATGTCCAACTAACCTCTCCCTGTCAACTCCTGCTAATTGTATTGTACCGTCCCCCTGGACCTCACTCACTTTCTCAATGAACTAGATTATCTCCTCTCCTTCCTCAGGTATCTGAAGGCATCTTAAAATAACACATGCACAAGAAAGCGTTTAAAGCATTGATGCAATATTCCTCATCCTCAAAACTGACTTTGCTGGTGAGGACCAAGAAAAGATGTTATCAGTCCTGTGAGAACTCATTTGTTTATTATTTACTATTTACCTGTGTGGCAGGGTGGTAGCACTGTACAGGCAATTAAAGTTTAGTTTGTGTTTTGTTTATATTTTGTATCAATAGTTGTCACTTCCTACCATGAAGCTTGGGTGTTCAGTGAGGACGCACTGACAGCCAAATGATTAATGGGTCTCAGTCAGGGTTTGGTTGACCAGAAGTCCCTGATTGGTTGGAGGGGCGTATCCTGAGGTGCTCCCGGTAAAGGAAGGTTGCACTGAACACTCGCTCGCTACCTCCACTTGTGGTGTTGGTAGCAGGGCGAGTTTATGGGATCCAGTTACCCATACCCCAATAGTATAGTTAGGGTTCAGTTCAGCCTTTAAACAGCAGGACCCTTCTTATAGTGGAGCTAGAGAGCTGAACAAACATGGCTAACTTTTACTTATTAGCTGTGTTTTAATGTGGTTTTTTTTGGGACATTTTTTAAACTGTCTCAACACTGAATGTTTCCTTTCACACTAGGGATACCATTGTTGTCAACCTAGTGGCAGCCACGTACCACTGCACTACATTGTGTGATTGTCAATACATTTGCGCACCTGTGCGGCATGGCAACACCAAACAACTGTCTCTGTTCCCAGTGAATTCCCACAACTGTAGAAAGAACCTTTTAACAATCTGTTATTAAAGTTTTCCAAAAGGATGATTAAAGTACAGCTGTTCTTATTCTTAAAGCTGCAGTGTTCCAAATACTGTATGTTATATTTTACACAGTTTTTCTGATTATCTGTTACTTCTAATATTAAATCTATATAATATTCTAGTGTGATCCTATTTTCCACTAAGCTGAAATAATAAGCCATGATAGCTTCTCGGATGCTATAATCACACTTTATGTAACTACATCTTATTCATATTTTCTTTTTGCTCTTACTCTATACACCTCCCAACTAGAAAGGCGAGCACTTGATCTCAGTATCTTTGTTAACATGTTATGGGATATCTTTCTGCAACTGGCTTTAAGAAGTATGTTACCTCATCAGTATTGTATTGTGCAGCATGGTAAGCAAGATGGGCAGAGTTGAGTTGGGGACGGATGTAGGTGATGCCGGGACGCCAGAATCACTGTCAAACCCTCTTGAGGTGTTGTTGGCTAGTCAACAAAACACCAAGGATGGAAGGTGCCCACTTGAAGACCCCAGAGTCTTCATTTCCCTTGTTACTATGTATGGAATGTGTTTTGGGGCCTTTCTTAAATGACGCAGAATGGCAATGATAAGTAATGTACAACATTTGTCCAGTCATAGAAGTCCACAAGAGGTTCAGAGGTAAAGTTGAGAAATATGAAAAAGGTAAAAAGGTAAATAAAATAAGGAAACAACCATTTCAAAATTATAAGCTTCAAAGCTGCTAGTATTCCATTCAAGGGCAACTGCAAAGTGAGAAAAAGCCTTCAATGATTGGCACACTCCAGGGGAAAGCACAGACAGTCGTGTTGTTCATTCTGTCTCAAAAGTGATGGTATTACCACCAGGAATCGGTCACCACTGCCAAATTGTGTTTTCTGCCTTTTCCTTTTCATTTCTAATCAGCAGGAAAAGCCCACTCAGCAGAACTAGGCTAAATGAGGACAGAGCAAAGTCACATTTATGCAAGGCCCATTGAGCAGCATATCAAGTTCAACATTTTTTGTTCAATTTTTATACATGAAAGTAGTTAATGAATCGACTTAAATGATACCGTCAAAATAACAGAGAATCTGAGGGACACCCAGTAAGTTCCAAATGCACACACTAATTATCAGTTTAATCAAAACAAGCTACAGTGACATGCCTATTGCCCAAGTGAAATCTGTACAATGCTAACTACGAGTGCTCCTGGTAAACAGCCTTTATCTGTAACAAGTGTTATACCTTCATTAGCATAAGTTGATTTCATTATGGATATAAAGTCTGGGGACTACAATTGACCCATGAATATTGTCTACTGTGTTAATGGATCAGTTTGAAATTCTAAGTGCTTCTCTGCAGTTTATGAAAACAAATAGTTTCATTTCCATTTTCTCCACAGCCGAGTTTTTCAGTGTGCTCATTTTACTGTAATGTATTAGCTCGTAAGCTTAAAGGACTCTTATGAAATCAATACAATTATGCAGATAGGTGACAAAGCAGAATGTTCTGAATGGCAACATCCTGTTCAGATTTTGTAAAACAAAATTGTTCCAATACTGCGCAGGCTGTAGAACAGGGTTTTTGTTTGTCTGTTTGTTTGTTTGTTTGTTTGTTTTTACAATCAAATGAAACAAACAAATTAACAATGTTTTTAGTTGGAGAGGTATTTTCAAGTTGCAAGATTATGGCTTTTCATTTGGGTTGGGCCCCTGTTAAGTTAAATCCCCTCTCTGATTGTTGTTGTCTAGTTCACCCCTACTATCAACCTAAATCAACGTTCCGTTTTACTCTGTGTGTGTCACTGTGAAGATGCTGACTTCAACTGACATGGTCTGTGGGTCAAATTATGCCAGTGGCTGTTTTAACACTGTAACAGGGGTGTTCTGTTACAGTTTGGATATCTCCTGAGAGAAGTGAGAGACACAGGGGTTTGAAGTTGAATCGCCACTCAGGCATCCAGGTTTTATTTATAAACAAGGGGTTCCGGGCAGTTGCAATGATTGGTGGCCACCACTAGGGTACCGGCAATAGCTTTCCCATTCCTGTTACTTGATTAGATTACAATAACAATAAAAGATAAAGTAAGGTACACTTATCTATAATGTAAAGTGGGGTTGAAGAATCTGTATATTTTAAAACAAACTAATTAATGGAGGTTGGCAGTGTGAATGGATTGCATATGAGATTAAGTAATAAGTTGGTAATAAGTTCTGCATTTATTTTAATGAATTGCAATGCATTCCTTATTCTATAACCTGTTGCACGCTTTATTCTTCTTCTAGCGCATAGGCTTTTTTAATTCACTGTGTGTTCCGCTTTACTTCAATTTGTAGGTACATGTAAAGAATAGCTATATGTTCTCTCTGCTGCATTAATCTTAGATTTTGTGGAATCACAAATCCAAGTAAGGAACCAAGCAGTACAGGTTAGTGCTGCCTTGGGGAAGACATTCATAACGGCCAGGTACCCATGACAATTCCAAGCTAGCTTGAGAGTGAGAGACAGAATGAGCTTGAGTAAATTGATGATAAACTGCGTGATAAAAGAAACAAGAACACATGAAGATCAATAAGAACTGTGCAAACGAGAAGAAGAAAGCACTAGAGGAAAGAAGTCATCGGTAAAATCAACATGTTCTCTTTCTTCAAATAATACTGCACAGAATAAATGTATCCCATCTGTTTCATGCCCATAATGTGTAATTGATCAGGCAGGAGTGATGTTTATTTCACTGATATTTTTCAACATGTTTGTAATGCCATGATTGATCAATTTAAATAAGTATTAGAAATGAATGATTTAATAAAGCATGATTTTTTTTTTTCAATAATAATACACTCAGTTTTACAATTTGAATAATTTCTACTTATGTATTAGTGTTTGTTGACCTGCAGATACAACAGTGCTTTACAAGTGATGTTAAAAAAAGGATACTTTAAAAAGCTTCAAATAAATAACAAAGAAGGTAAATACAAGAGAGCTCTTACAAATTTTTTTGTTTCAGCACTGTCAAGAATAGTGGTAAATGCTTTGTAATTCGGAGTGTTGTAGAACTAGATTAAAAAACACTATTATTATTATTATTATTATTATTATTATTATTATTATTATTATTATTATTATACAACAACAGCTGTTATTTGTGGCATTTCAGTTCTACATGTAGTTCTACCTTAATAATTTACACAGAAGAATATGTATGCATATTTTTCCTCAGCGACTCCTTAACTATTTATGTTGGAAATCATTCTTCAGGACAGTGATTTTGGATTCATAGAAAATGGATGTATGAACTGGGGCTGCATAAAAACTCCAGGAACCATTAAAAAAAAGAAAAATAATAATTAAAAAAAAACCCTGCGAGTCTATAGACTTCATTCAGGTCTTAAAATGAATATATCTTTTCTTTATGTATATATGCAGATAAGAACAAAGAAAATAAATACTATAGTTATCTTCACATTTCACATTTACTCTAAAAATACTCTATAGCTTTGAAAAAGCACTGAGGAATATTGATTACATCTACTGGTATATTGTTGTCTTGTTTAAGCCATTACAACAGATATACTTCTATATTTTGTTATTCTCTCGGTACACAAAGGGTCGTGCTATAATGGTTTAAGTGACAGTGGTTTCCACTGGCTAGATCAGTAGAACATTTGTTCAGGGTGAATATAAAGTAGACAACTGTAACATGGTGTAGCAGCAAATGAATTGATCTTGTGAACGGTATAGTAGGATGGGAAACTAAATCCCATATCACCATAGGGGACACATGTTGTTAATGCTGTTGAAGCTGACAATGTTGTTAAAGCTGACACAATGTTGTTGAAGCTGACGCACTGGGATCCTTCAAGAAGCTGCTTGATGAGATTCTGGGATCAATAAGCTACTAACAACCAAACAAGCTGTTCTTATCTCGTGGTTAGGATGGAGCTGGTATTCCATCTTCTGTTAGGAATTCTGCTGCATTCAGGCACCATCTCTTGGAATGCACTCTCTTTGATGATCCATGGTATTATTCTCTGCTAACTCCTCCATGTAGATGTCAAATTGCATCCCCTATGCATAGACATGTGCTGAATCTGATGCCCCTACAACCCTGCAACAGCATTCCATGCTGCTCCCCTTATAAAACTTGTTTTAGTTTTTAAATAATATAAGCGTAGGGAACTGCAAAATGACTGCGCTAATTTACCATGTTTTTTTACAAAGGCTCATGGACAGCAAAAAGCAATTATTTTATTTTTGGATATTCTTATACATGGTTGGTTTCTGACAGAAGCAGCTTACCACTTACAGAGCAGCCCCATTTAGAAGGTGAGGACCTTAAACCTACTGGTGTTAGATGAGTGTAGGTGGCAAGGAGAGCATAGCTTAGGAGTGTATTGATATTTACACAACCAGAACTGTTCTAGCTTTCCAGCTAATATCCTATTAATATTGCCAAGTTGGGTTAAAGTATATTGAGCACCAGCTGTGACAAGGCTTGTCCAAGATGTTTGGTCACAAGTGCCAAAAGGTTCTGGAAGTTATTTAACAGAAACACATTATCAGCTCTCTATGATACTTTTCCCATTGTTTGATTGACAGATACATTTTTCATGCAGCTTACCCCATAAATGTCTTCACCAGCCCCTGAACAGATTAAGGTATTTCGGTCATATCCTTTGGAATGAGTGCAATGTTATACCATCTGTCACACTGTGTTAAAACAAGTGCTCAAGAGCTGCCTTTCTGAGTAACAGGAGGCTTATCATCATAACCAATGTGAATAAGGAACAAAGACCTCAAGATGCTGCAGTGGCCGGTATCTCTGAGCCTACAGCTCTGGCAGCTTTGTGTGTGGCTTGGCAACTTGACAGAGATGTGCAAAGTTTATCTTGCTATCTCTGCTCTTCTTGTCTCCAGGAGTAATCACATCATGGGGCTTTATACAACAGTGTAAGGCAGCTGATAGGACAAAGCCATCATAAAGTGTGCAGTGTGATTATTACCATTGATTGTAGTTCTGAAAGCCCTTATCTGTATGAAATTAATCTAAACACTGGTTTTAAGATGGTTGCAAGTGGTTATGTAGAAATTCAAATGGCAATTTTTAAGATATAATGAAGCTGGAATGTGAAAAGAAAGTGTTCTGTAATTTTTTTGGCATTCACTTGGAGCCCTACACCACCAAATTTAAAATCTGTTTCAGTTTGGCTATGAATGTCATTATCAAGTTCTATTTCAGTTTTTTTTTTTTTAAATGAGAATTCATTAATATCGGTTTTAAAATCTACTCTCATGTAATGGAAATCAGTTTCCTTGATTTCAATTTGTCAATTATCTGTGCTTCTGTTGCTTTTTTCTATGACTTATTAAAACCACAATGAAGCACTTTTGTCCAGTGTTGCTTGTTGGTGTGAAAAGCAAACTTATTGCAGAACAGATGACTATTTATTTACACGTGTAACTCAACAAGTTCAGATGCACAAAACACACTGAACTACTTCCAAGTGAACTTGCTCTTTATGGCCTGTCATAGTTTGAGCAGGTCGTATATTATTATGTTCATTGATGTTTGAATCACCCAATAAGAAACAGTGATATTAAAATGATAATGTATTCTCTCCTTGCTAGCAGCAGAAAACACATTTGGCATTATTATTATTATTATTATTATTATTATTATTATTATTATTATTATTATTATTATTATTATTTCTCTTTTGCTTTTGTTCTGTTCATTTCTATTTAAATTTAGTTTAGTTTTTTTTTTTTCTAGATTCCGTTTACAACATGGGGACAGACATGTGGTCAGACCTTGAAAGGTATTTAATACTTATGTGTATAAGTGTTGGTGTTTGGTTTCTGGTAAACGGCTTAGTCATCGAGTTTATTAGCTAGAACTTGAAAATATTTAGCTAAGCACTCCATACTGGAGTTAGGCTTATGTTTTATTTATTTTGTGTTTGTAAATGAATCTTCATTTTACACTAGAAGCCAGTGTGAAAGGTCCTGAATGTGACAAAGAATATCCCACTTTGCAACCTCATATACAGTTAGTTTTCCACGTCTCCATATGAGGTATCCATGCATGAAAGGGTTAAAGAGCTTGAAATACTAATTTGACACCAAAAAAAAAAGATATTCAGACATTTCCTTTCTTTTTTTTTATAATTTAGTCGTTGCCAATGGTTTTTACCCTGCTGTTCTCTCCAATTTGGAATGCCCAATTATTATTGTTATCCCGGTTCACTGTGGCAACTGGGGAATGGAGGCTGAAATACGCGACCTCTGAAACGTGTTCCTGCCAAGCCGTCATTTCTTGCACTGCAGATCCACAGCGAAGCCACCAGACCTATAGTGCTGAAGGACAACACAGATCTGAATGGCTGCACTTCTGATCACTGGGTCTCTGGTGCGCGGTGAACCGTGGCTTGCCCTGTTGACCTAAATGCTCCCTACCCAGGCGGCACTCAGCCAACTGTGTGCCGCCCCCCTAGGAACCGCTGGTCATGGTTGGAAATAACATAGCCTGAATTTGAACCTGCGATCTCCAGACTACAGGATGCATCCTACACTCCACGTGGAGTGCCTTTACTGGATGCACCACTCGGGAGCCCCCTAGATGCTTTGTTATATGTAGGCATTATAAATTCACTCTTACTAAAGACCAGAAAGCAATCCTTTTCAAATCAGTAATTATATTTGAAGTAAAAAATAACATGTTGAATACTCAGAGATAGCTTATAGTGTTTCATTATTGCGTTTTAACTCTTATTTAAAGAGAAAGCGTCAGGGTTCAAGAAATATAGCGTTACATGTCACTGCAACTGTTTAAATAACGTACCTGTAATTTTTCTTTTCATTGTTAACATCCTGACAACATTTTTACACTTATAACTTTAAAGTCTGTTTCAAAGCTCTTTTCAAAATGTCCGCTCTAGCGCACTGAGGGGTAAATGTACTAAAGTATTGCGGCTGTCGCAATATTTGCAAACGAGTTGGAAGTCTAGGGTGAAATAAAAATGTAACTAAATAAATAAATAAATAAATAAATAAATGGACTAAACATGTGCAATGCTGTTAGCGACTTTAATTTAGGGAATGCTTTGTGGCAACACTTTTTTTTTGTGGTTCAGCCTTCGATGAATATGTAATTATGGGCGTTCCTGCATACATTCGCAAAAAGGGGTTGGAGATGAGTGCAAATGAGGGTTCTCAGATATTATAATGAGATGTACTAATGCTGCCGGTAATTGCGACACCATTGCATCAATTCGTTAAGAGCTTTTGTAAGCATGCTTTAAACAGTCGCAATTATTGCTGGCATTTCCCAGCACTTTTTCTTGTCTGTTGCCATTTGTGCTCACTGCATTTTCAAGGCGAATACCCAAATTTTTCCCTAAAAGCAAGGTGTACTTACAAGCCTTGAAAACACATTTCTATGATATTTTTAGTTTCCCCAACGTGTTGGTAGCAGTAGAGTGCACACATGTGCCACTAATCCCTCCAGCTTATTTTGAACATCTTTATAAGAACAGGAAACACACCTATTCTATTAACAGTAGAACCGCCGCGGTTATACTCATACCTAAAACCACCGCCGGCAGTCATTATGACGGTTACATTTTAAACAACATCAATATTAAAATCAAACACAAACTATTGGATAAAAATCAAAATTTTTATTCAAGCATATCAAACATCTGCACAGCCGAAACATTGTATTTAAATGAACAATTAAACATAAAAGGGTTAATTTTCTAACTTACCTCATATATAAAGCGCTACTTCAAAAAACTATAATAAAATAAACATTTCAAAAGAAACTAGTGGATAAACAGACTGCTTTGGCGGTTCTAGGTGTTGCATGGGAACGTATAACAGTATATTTTTCGGGACCTTTTAAGATCCATAAATTCAAAGTAATATAACAGGAAATTGACAGGTGCAACAGCCATGGTACAGTACTTCTTTATTACCTTTTTTTAAACAGAAATATGCTGATATATTAAATGGGCAAGGGCGCCCAACAGAAAATCTCATTTTTTAATATATCCTGTTTGGGAATGTAATTTGTTTTTTGATTAAGGGAAGACATTCTACTATTCATCTGGCTTCTTCAGTTTTATAAAAGGCAACACTACACTAGTTGATGGTTTAGTTAGGGATGTTAATGAATCTCTTTTTGTTTCAACCTGATTTTGTTGAGTCAATAATGTCACTCGCAATAAAGTTAAACTAAAACCTTTTTCATTGAAGCTGTGATGGCTCATAGCAGAAGGTAACTTTTTTTTTTAGATTTGAACTTTGCACTTACCCTTATTAGATTTATTAGCATCTAAAATTATACTGGAACATTAATACAAATATCAAATGACCACAGCATAGTGACAATTTATTAACAATTACATTGTCTAAATTATTAAAATACAGTACTACACTGCTTGAAAGATTTTTTGCCTTTATATATACTATATTCATGGTACAGGAGCAAGGGCTGCGTGAAGGAAGAAATTGAGAGTTGAAATGTGAGAAAAGTGCTAGTGACTTAGAAAAGAGAGCCGTCCTCGGGGAGATGAGGCCAGAATGACCAGCCTCCAAGGCTGGGAGGCGAGCTTCGCTTTCCCATAGGAGAACAAAAAAAAAAGGGCAGCCGAAGAATCGAAAAAGATGAAGAGAAGTCCAGAGATCTCCCCAGCTTGCAAGGGTCACCTTTGCTGAGTGAGGTTGACATGGCCGGGGGAGACTGGGACAGTGGAAAAAGAAAAACAAAGAGATAATCAGACAGCCACCTCAGAGGAGTCGAGTGTGTGGCTTGGCTCCAAGGCTGGGTACAAGCTTTGCTCTCCAGAGAGGTCGTTTGACACGGATGAAGAAGGTTAGAATGAGCAGGGGAAAAATAAAAAGAAAGAGGATAGTTTTGGCTGGGGGGTCCCCTCTGGCTTGTGGAGAATCTTCCTGAAGGAGGACAAGTCCAGTGCAGCAGGACCTCTAAGGTTGGGAAGTGAGCTTCACTTGTCCCCAAAAGAGGACCCCCGGCTCCCCACAACTGTGCCACCAATGCATAGGAAAATAAATAGAAAAGGAATAGATTTATTTTATTATTATTGATGGATAATTAAAGACAAATCTCAGTGGAAAGGAAAACCCCCATATGGGAGGAAGTCACTGGTGGTCCTGGTGGAGAGAAGCCCCACTCCGGGCATACTAGCAATACTCTGTTAGGCAAAAGATATATCATGGAGAGAGAAATGAACATGACCCATTTTTCTGATGAGGAGCTGGTTGGCATTGACTTTGGTTGTTGGGGTTACTGCACCAAAACATAAGGAATATATTGTTTTTTGCATGGGTATTCTTGGTTGAAGGGGAAAACCAGATAAATGTGGTAAACAAGGATCAGCTGATCATGTAGGAGAGGGTGGAAGGAGAGAGGGCAGCAGTCATGTAGTCCTGAATGAAGGTGTGGAGATTGAGCAGGGATGAATCAATAATGTTGCACTGTAGCAGTGCTGAAAGAGTCTGCCAGCGGAGGAGAGGAGGCAGATTGGAAGCAGTAGCAGAGAAGATTGACAACTTGCCAGCAGGGCGGGTGCAATGGGAACAACTGAAGTAATGGCCATGGCTTGAGTGGCTGATGCACCTGAAGCAGAACCAGGCGATCGGTGACTGAAGAAACTGTGGTCTTGAGTGGTAGAATGAGTTGCTTGATGTCATAATGATTTGAAGGTGCATGGCGCAGAAAGAATCAGTAGAAGACCAGGTAAAAGAGCATATTTTGTGTACCAACAATTCACTTTACCCGAAGCAGATCTGAAGAAGTTTTGATACCAGAAAAAGATCCTCCCTTCATGTCAAATAGGACTAGTTTGAATTATTCTCCAGGGTAGTCCCAAATGTGTCAAACTAGTCTACATTGGAAATTAAAAAATGTATAAATACAAAAATAAACATCAATTCAGTAATGAATATATTACATCTGATGTATGTATGTATTTATGTATTTATTTATTTATTTATTTATTTATTATAAAAGCCAACATGAGTTTGTGTGATTCTTGTAATATTGATTCAGAATTAAACATTACTTTGCCCACTTTTGTACTTTTGAAATAGAAATAAATAAATCAGATAGTTTGATCATTTTATTTGAAAGCATAGGTCTGCAATGTATTTGTTAAACCACTTCCACAAAATGAGTGACGTTCCATCCATTTTTGTTAATATCTTTGAAGATGAAACTCCAGAGAACTGGTCCAGCTCCAACATTCCCAGTGATGACAGTAGTCCACCTAAAGAAAAGAAAAAAGACATTCAAAACAATTTTGTGGAGGGGAGAAACCAGAGTACAGTAATCCCTGCAGCAGGACCCTGATTGGTATGTATTAGAACCATTGTGTAATTAGAATGAACTTGCAAAGTCTCTCTACATGTTATTTCTTAAGAGATCGATGCCTGACCTCAGAACTGGAAAATGTAATCCTTTAACAATCTTTCCTTTAAATGTCAGTTGGTAAAATGTGTTCAGATTAATCAATTATAATTCAAAGCTGACATTAAGCAGAGAAACCACCTGCCCCAAACCAGGGAAACTACTGAACAAATGGACCATATGGCAACTATGAATTATTCTGACTGATGTCCTTTTGTGAGATGATAGTCTCCTGCTGTCAGCATGAAAACATTACAGGGTAACTCTTAATTGCCTAAATACATTTGGATACTATACAAATACCTCTTTTTTTCTTATTCCTAATGGAATAAAATGTATTTATTATTTAATTGTAAGATAGTACACGGTTACTACAGTCACAGGAACAAGCAGGAACACTTTCATTTTATTTATAAAATAAACATTGATTTTCATGGAATTCTCCTAGTCTCTTAAGAAAGCTAAAGGCAGTATGCATTACAGACTTTAAATAACTTATACGTTAAAGCTTTGTGACTATGGCCCCTTGTTAGTTTATTTTTTAATATAAATGCCATTCTGTGTACCTGTTTCCATTTAAAATACAATGTAAATATATTGTTTGAAAATATTTTAGATTGATTTACAAAATATATTTTATATCAAATGTGTGGAATTTCTGTGAACAATATACTGTACCTCATTTGAAATATGACCTAGTTTGAAAATGCTCTGTGGAATAAGGGAGCAAATTACTAATTCATTTTAAAAGCATGTGCTGTAAGTTTTGTTGTCATTTTTAAAGCAATATGTTCCTGCATTGATGTCAAACAAATTGTGATTGAAGTGCCTGCAAATAAAATTGATATAAAATGGAAGGTTCAGTAAAAATATTTGATCAGCTCATTTATTGTTATCTCCCCCCCCAGCTAAAAATAAAATGTATTTTTGATTGTTGTAATCATATCATGAGGCTTTTGCAGCTGCCACGGCACTGTTTAAAAAGCATTAGTTTCGTTATGCTCAGTGTACAGACCCAAGCTTAAACTGTAATACAACTATGAACATTAATTAAAGAAATCCACTGGCCTGTGAGTATTTTTTACTTTGTTTACATTACTGACTTCTACTTCCTTCTATTCCCGTTCTTGAGCTCCATGGTCTTTCAGATCTGCAAGTATTTCCTTACATGAACTGCTTACCTCCTCGACCATTTCAGTGCAGCAATTCATCTCATCCCCCTTGAAGGAAATTCTTCTCACCCTCTTTCAAGCCCACTATGGTACAGCCTCCTCCCTGACACAGCGAGCTATACCTTTCAGTGGAAGACTGTCCCTCGCAGGGCAAGCTTGATCTTTCCTGCACATAGACACCACCTCAATAAGCATTAGCGGCTAACTGTGCAACCAGTAGGTTCCTCCAAGAGCGCATCTACCATGGACACACTCTGCCTCAAAAACAACCCCACCCCCAACCCCCAACCCCCAACCCCAAACCCCAACCCTTCGAGCTGGACTGCATCTGCTCCCTTATCTCTTTATTCTTGTTTTCCCTTATCCATCTGCTACTACTGATTTTTTCTCCAACATGAGTCTCCAAATCACCATGACATCAAGCAACTCATTCTAGCACTCAGCAATACAGTTTCTTCAGTCACTGATTGTCTGGTAGTGCATTGATTCATGGCCACCACTAGGGTACCAGCAATGAAAACACTCAGGCCCAGATTTATAAAAGGATTGCACATGTTTTACAACCATAAAACTGGCAAACAGGGTTCTGAATTCTTGGATGGGATTTATAAAACACACACAATTAGGGTTAATTTGTTCATCCACTCAATATTCACAGACAAACTATTATGTATGAATGTCTTGTATGTAATAAATGGTACCGAACGCCTCCCTCCTTTACTACCCCGAGTCTCATCCGAGAATATGAGTGGTCTACCGTACGAGGACGACAATTTCATAGCTTGTACCAAAATCTCCACTTCCATACTGGAAAATTTCAGTTTTTGCTTCCGAGCATCCTCATCACCATGGCTATTACCAGGCTGAGGTCTTTTCGTGTGCCATTCATTTTCCTTTTGAATGTGTAGCTTCCACACGCAGGGTTGGCCTAAACCCGTTATTTATTGTGAGAGGTGTGTAATTCTCCACTGCTAACTGCAGTGAGGGGTATTTAAATTGTTTGATTGCAGAATCGCCTGCTTTACCTAATTAGTCTTATAAAATAGGTTGTTATTTTGATGTTGAGTGCGGCCATACTGAACATGCATATTACATTACCTTTATAAATTTGGGCCTCAGTGTTTACACAGTGTAAAATGTCCACAAAACAAAACACATTTCAAAACACAGCTAATAAATAAAATATAGCTATGTGGCAGGAAACGACGTTGCGGGGGACCCAGACCAGAAGAAAGTGCAACCAGAACAGAGGTACGGTGCAGTGGCAGTGGCACGTGTGCCGTTTTATAAATGAGAACAAAAAATATAAATCAAATATTTGAACAAAGCAGAGCAGAAATAAAACAATTAAACAAAATAAATCACGAACACAAAAATAAACGCTAAGGTCTGGCTGGGCAGTAGCCTTCACGGATCCTTATTTTCTTTTTTGAATATCTTTCTCGCCTCTCGTTCTCCTGTTCTCCACTTCTGAACACCCACCTTAACATGGAGAGAGCTGCAGGTATTTAAACAGGTGACCATCTCCCAATTAACAATGCATTAATCACTTAATTTGGGAGATGGCCGACTAATCTGTACGTCGTTATTGTCGTCGAATAACAAACACTTTGGGGTAGAAGGCTTTTTTCCCCTCTCTTTTCCGTTCACAGCAGCAATGTACACAAATAACTACAAATGAAAGCTTAGTCTCGATGGGGATTAACACAATCAGTATTTGCCACAGCGGAAAGTGTCGGCTGCATTATTTATATAACTTTGTACTCCTGAATCTTTGATATCGTCTTAGTTTTTTTTTTTCCCCTTTGATTTTATTTTGTGCATAATGTCCTTTATTGAAGTAGGTCACTGATTACATTTGCACTAAAACATGTGAAACGCATTTCCGCCGGGATAAGGTCTACCTCCTCGTTCGTGACTCGTGTAGTCGGGTTGTGTTCAACAACACACACACCACACACACACCCGCCCCCACACACACACACACACACACCCCTGCAGCGCAAAGTCAATACTCATTACTTTATTATACAGTGATTAAATGCTAGTCAATAAAAAGGAGGAAAGGGTACATAAAATATTCATTCAAATATAAAATACACCAGAAACAAAGGCTCTTTGATTTGTCCAGGTCAGAGCCCTGTGGATTATTCTGCTTTGAATGTGTTATCTGTTTAATCTTGATGTCATGGAAACCCGCTGTTTTAAAGAATGAACCGCTGGTTTTAAGAACAATGGAAGTGCCATTTTTGGGTAACTAAACTACTTCTCTGCTCTCTCTCGCTCTCCTCTCCTCTCTCTCTCTCTCCGCTCTCTCTCCACGTACATCTTTAAATGTGTACTGCAGCTTGGGCCTCTCTTTACTCTCTCTGCAGTGTCTTCTCTTCAAACAGGAGCAGCGTTTGGGATATTGGTGCCCTGGGCAAAATCTCCTCTGGGTGCCGCAGCCCCGCCGCACCCCCCCCACGCCCAAGCACAAAGCCTACCACGGGCCACCACAACAACAAGACACCCCACCCCCCCCGCCGCCCCCAAACCCCCCCCCCCCTACACCCCCACACACCCCCACTGCTTCAAGGTCAGCCTTCCTTCTCTAACGTAGAGTTTGCTCCTTGTTCTTCAAATGAATTTCTGTCATTGCTGGGCACACAGTCCCTACTGAAGGCTGCTCATGAGGACACTCCAGTATCACAACAGCAAAGATTGCATCAGGACAGACATGTGTATGTTCTTACTTTATTGAACTTATTTTCTTCTCTGGTCCCCGTTGCAGTTGTCTAGTTGAAAGTGTGTAGCCCTGAAGACACTATATAAGCCCTGCTCTTCACAGTGGACAGTCTCACCAGCACTGACCAGTTATACTCAAGGAAGCAGCACAACTCCTTAAGCCAGGGCGGAAAGTGTAAATAGTCCCAATTAGAAGACAACCAAGGGCTCTTTACTCTTCCAAGTGCCTGTATAAGCAGAACTACCCTTCCAGATGCTCCTCCAGTGTCTTTGTGGAGTTGAGTCTAATTGTATTGTGAATTAGGCTTTGATTAATGAAGGGAGTCTGATGATCTCATCCACTCGTAGTTGAAACAGAACTTGAAAGTCATCCAGGCTGGCTCCCTTGAAAACTGCAACCAGACATAGCCTGCAGCAGGATAATCCACGTATTACATTACCAGAGGGATGTATACATGTATACATTGCACCGGGTAGCCAGACACAGTTTAACAAGTTGCTCTCCTCCCACAAACTGTGCTGACCTTTAACCTCTGATTGCAGAAGCCAATCGAAAAGCAGTTCCAAGGTACCTGGGCCTGCAGGAAGGCCTGTGGTAAGCATATTATTAACATCATTATTAAGAAACCTTCTGCTGAATCCTTCCAGTTCAATAAGTCAGGTCCATCTGACATTTCCCGGGGATACAATGCAGTCAGTTATATTTTGATCACTTTAACTTCAAGCACAAGATGATAACATGGTGAGGTCAAGCTGAAAAAATATATTGGCCGGTAATACTTTCCTGAAGGTATTATTCCATTTAAATTCAGTCAAGCCCTTAAAATATCACATCAAAGGGACTACAAGCAGAGACTGGGATTACAAATAGGGTTGGCTTTCTAACCAATGATCTGGCAAAACATGCATTAAAACAAAAAAGTGTTGACACAAAAATATGTTTAGCTGTGGAGCTTATATCATACTAGAAATTGCATTGCCACAGTTTACATAATAACATCAATAACATCAAAAGGGAGGTCTTCTAAGATTTGTATTCTGTTAATGGCTGTTAAACCTTCAACATGGCTATTAACTATTTAGCCAATTAGGGTTTGTTGCAATTCATGATAACTTTTGTCCCGACCCCGTGACTGGGAAAGGAATCGCTGGACTCATAATAAGGTAATCAGCCTCAAACACAGTGTCTTCATCAAGACTATTAGAGTGTAAGACTTGAGTTAGGTGATCTCAGAGTGTCCTTGTGACACTGAAATGACCTGTGTGATAACGAGTTGTAATATAATGAACTGATTGTGTTCGTCTGAACAATGCAATTATAAGCACTTGATAGAAGGGCTTAATGAGTATTTACACAAGAGTTACATGCTACGTGTTGGCTAATGTGTTTTTTTCTCCCTTTGTAAATGGATAGTATAGGTTTGCTTCCACAGAATCCAGCCTGGGGTGTTTTTGTGTGCAGGTGTAAATCCTGTCAATGAAGTATACTATAAATAGAAGGAGGTTTTGCTTCATGAATGCAGCAGACATTGCTTGCATTATCTTCCATGCACTGTGTTGATTTCTATATATACTGTTAAAAGCAAGAAGACATCATGTTATCCACAGGCAGAGTGGCAGGCTCTAATTAAAAAGGAGGAAGAGAAGCCACACATAAAAAACCCTGCTAAAGAAAATAGAGACAATAGACACATGATTTACTATTCACATACTTGCATTTTCAGTCAACATTAAAAGTCAAATATAATCTAATACAAATGGCATCATCAGCATGGTTTACAGTATCAGACGACAACTCAGAAAGCTAACATCACCACTAAAGGACCCCTAGGCTTCGTTCCTGAGCTGGAATCTATTTTACTAACCTGCTAATTAACAGGAAGATATCCACTGAAGTGTGTTTTACCTCCCGAAAGGTTTTAAATGTCATTCACTGGGTGAGATATGTCTTTAATGAAAACTCACAGAGAGAGAGAGCTGAGGGGAATCTATTGTGTTGCGTAGAAACAATTACTGACTGAGAGGAGGCAGCCAAGCTCTTAGGCTTGGAATATTGGTGTGACATTTAGAACAAGCTACAACACAAACCCAGAAATCCTCCTTGCGTTCTGTCTGACCCAAGGAGTTCCACGGCAGTCTATATATTTTAACTTTCTCTGGAGCCATTATTTTGTTATGGGGTATTCAAGGATGATTGGTAAACAACTCTCTACCAGGCTCTACCATTCTCCTGGCACATGCATTATTTTGTATTCCAGTTACTGTCCGGAAAGAAGCCGTGTGTGGTGTTTGCACATTTTGTCCTTATTGTATCCTGACAATCCAGCATAATCCTGTATAAAGAGCCTTTAGTAGCAGCTTAGATTACAAGGCATGAATTGCCATGGTTACCTTGTAATAACTGGGTAATCACCTGGTACATATCATTTCCAGGTAACTACACATCTATTAAATCAGTAATCATGCAAGAACAGCAACCATTGGTCTTTATCCAGTAATTACCATGTTATTACAAGCTGCAGAATCATTCTTTGATATTTCATTTAAATAGAGTTGTACTCAATGGGCTCAGTATAGAATGTTTTGTTGATTTTTGTCTGTTTGTTTGTTTGTTTTTCTATGTGGAATTGTTCTTAAGGCTGACATTTTATTATTTGTTTTAGATTAAATATAACATGAAACCCAATATTAATTTAGATTCTAATGGGATTTATAGTTTATAGCTATGCAGTTTGTAATAATGCAAATGGCTTTATTTATTATTTAACTGTGCATTTAAGATATTGAATGGCGACCGATTCCCATTCAGTATAGTAAATGCACAGTAGGAGTAATGAATAGTTGCACATCAAATCTCTCTGAATCTGATAAGAGTGCTGCCTTCTCTTTGGTAATTCAATTTCCTTTCACTGCTGTGTGTGGATAATCCGCAGCGTTGCACCTCTAAGTGTAAGATTTAAATCGTGCTCATGAAAGAGAAGAAGCGGGTACATTACTCCTGATTCCGTGTATGGAATGGAACGTAAAGGAGCAGAGCAAGCGAAACCTCCTTGTACGCGGAATCAGTTTATGAAACCTTTTCCTTAGCTGTTTGAGAGAGGGTTGGAAACTCCTTTTTCACTTTTCAAAGCCCTGTTTTATCTGAGAGGATGTCTATAACCAGTCCCTTAAAACAAACATTTCTTAAAAGACAGCTCTCCGGTTTTAAAATCCGTGCCCAACATTTGTGTTTATTGCTTTGAGATCAGTTAGCAAGCAGGAGGGTGGAATTGGACCGTCTCACTCCAGGTTGGCTTTCTTCATTTCTAATGTTTCATTAAACAATGCGTTTTAAGGTGAGTTCAAATTGGTTAAAGGAAGGCTTCATTGCCCAGGTTTTGGTCCAATGCATGCAATATTTAGTGAAGATGATTTAGTTGTTTATTTTAAAAAGGCTCTTAGCTCAACAGCATTTAAACTATCAATTGTTCACGTGTGTTATCTGCCGCATTTAATTAGAAATTAAAATTAATCCAGTTTGCGAAATTCACAGTACAATCAAACAACGTGCTCTACAGCATCGTAAAAATAACGTGCTAAAATTGCAAGTTACAGGTTCACAGCAACTGACTGGCGCGGCACTGTAAAACCACACTGTAAACATAAATTAATAGGCTTTAGCTCATCGTGTTTATTTTAAAGTAGGCCTATTTGATAATAAACTTCATTAAAAAAATTCATTCATTAAAATTAGCATCGCATGCATGTTAAAATCTGTTAGAGATCTGTTGCATGGAATTGCGTTTTATTATATAATAGTTTTTGGCTTACAGTGTGTGTGTGTGGTGTGTGTGTGTGGTTAGTCAAAGCGTTGTATTTTCTGTGCCCTGGACTCGCAATTGTACCAGTACTGGAGGCTACAGACTCTAATGTTTACTCCTACACGCTTTCCACATATGAAAACAGTAAGTGTCTTGTTCTCATTGAACAGAAGAGACTGTTGACTAAGCGCATTGCCGTGCCCTGCACACAGCACACTGACTCGCTATTCACTACTACCACCGTGTAACCCAGTGCCTGCTCCCGGCGCACCATCCAAATGCATACCAGCATAAACCAATACAAGGGTAAATCAGCTCTAGCCATGTCTTTCTTATTGTCTGACAATTTAAAGAAAGACGACAGTGCTCCCCAGATGTCTAGGACTGTTTCCTCTCAACAGGAGTTCTATTTAGCACCTAGATGAGCCTCCAGTATCTAAAATTGCATCTGAACCTAATAAGACTAAACAATCACCTTACATCTGCTTCACATATTCCCTGCTCTGGAAGCAGACTTCAATAACATTGAAAGTGTCAAAACTGTATACTAATCATAATTAACCCATAAAAAAAACAATAAGATGCATTGTTTTGTAACCTGCTGACCTATTAAATGAAGGATAAAATACAACTCGCTGTGCAAAATTTTACTGAGGCATTCTTCTGATAAAGTCAACCCAAAAGAGCAAAGCAGATCACACTGATACAATTCCAGCCTTACATGTAAAGTAGGGTGTGCGTTGTTATTTTTAGCTGTCAATAATTTGTTTAGTTTCTCTGAGTTACAGTGGGGCCTGTTTTTCACTGTGCTGAAATAGTAATGCAAGACTATTTAATTATTCACACATTATGTATTTTGTTTTAGTTCCCTTTTACTTAAATGAAGGGACATTGTCAGCATAACTTAATAAGGGAAGTGGAAAATCCAACCCACGTAAAGTACATTTATATTTTAAAAAATTAAGTATTTATTTAGAATACAGATGTCATTCTGATATGTTTATATTGTCGTTGGTTTGTACAACTGTTCTGCGGCAATGTCAGTGATAACGTGTTTGTTAACCACAGGAGGCACATGTAGTCGTACTATCTTACAGTTCTGGAGTAGTTATGAACGATTAGTATTAATTCTAATACAAATTCACATACTTGTGGGGATTGGTATGAACCACTGAATGCAATTGATTTCAACATTGTAGATTTTCTGTTATTATGTGACACTGCATTTTTAAAATGAAATCATTCTTAAAGTTAATATTTCAACATGAAATAAAATATAAAACTCAGGAGATTTCCTTTATGTGAAATGATCCGTTTCATTTCAGCTTGTGACCTCTTCGGTTGAGGGTACATGTACCAGTCTGCCAACAAAGCAGTGAATCAATAAATCATTCACACATCCACCTATGCAGAAGATTCATCTTTGAAGCTTCAGTGTTCAGCTTCACAGTGAAATATAGTACTTCACTCAAGTCTGATAGTCATTCAAAAACAGCCGTGCCTTATGTTCACAATATTTCAGCAGTGAAGATCATGATTTGAGGCATAAACGAAAGGCTGTACCATGCAATTTTGTATTGCCATTAGATCTGCTGGAAGTGGCCCTGGCAAGTTTCTTTGACCAAAGTAGGAAAAGGGACCTCTTTATTCAGTCAGTTGTGTGTTTTTTTTTGGTTTTTTTAGTTTGGTTTAGGGACCTCTTTATTCATGTGGTTTTTTTGTTTTTTTTGTCAATTATTATTATTATTATTATTATTATTATTATTATTATTTTATTATTAATGATATTCAATGTTTCAAGTTATTGACATTTCATAGTGCTTTATAGCTTAGTTGTTTTATAAACAAGGTTATAAATAATACTGAGGTTATAACAAATAAAAAATGCAGCCCTTTACAATAAAGAAATACATTTATAACAAAGAGCTTTTTTATCCTTTACAGTTTTGCTATCTTCATATTTGGGCATAAATCTTATCTTCCCAATATGATCCCAATTTTCCAGGTCCACCGCATTCATTAAGATTTTTCACAAGCACTCGATCTCCTGGCATAAGAACAGTATTCTGCACTTTTAAATCATAGTGGTTCCTACTACGGGGGCCTGATTTCTTAGCACACTCCACAGCATGATCGTGAGCTTCTCTCATTTGTTCTTTCCACCTCTGGACGTAATCTGTATAGTCCACCTGTGTGGATACAGACGCTCAGGGACAACCTAAAAACAACATCAATAGTCTACAGGTACCCAGAGTCAGAGGCAGATAGGTAAGTAAGTGATCCTGCTTCAAATAATTAACACTAGCTGTATTTAAGTACCATTATAAAAGGTGGTGTTGTTTTAATTAGGTGATCTAGGTAAGTAATTGATCCTGCTCGTCACATAATTACACTAGCGTGTATGTACAGTACTCATTATAAAGTGGGGTTGTTTTAATTTAGGTGGATCTACGTTTGGATTAGGGACCTGCTGTTACTGTGAGAGAGACCTGCTGTGACTGTCTCTCACATCCCTGTTATTTTGTCCTCTCACTCCTGTCCTCTCTCCACCGCTGCTCTCCTAACCCCTCCCCCCTCCGCACTCTCTCTGGTGACCTCTGCAACTGTTATTCTTCTGCTAACAAAGCTGACTTCATCTCTGCCTTTGCCTCCCACCTCTCTCTTGATGTCCTTGCTCTCGCTGAACATGGCTCTCTCCTGATAACACTGTAACTTCTGCTGCCCTGTCCTCTCTCTATGTCCTGTCCCATACTCTGCGTCTCACTGGATGGGGAGGTGGGACTGGTCTTCTCCTCTCTCCCTCCTTACTCTTTTCTGTCCCCTCTGACCTCTTCTCACTCTGTGTTAACACCTTTGAATTTCATGCTGTACAACTAACCTCTCCATGTCAACTCCTGCTATTTGTATTGTACCGTCCCCCTGGACCTCACTCACTTTCTCAATGAACTAGATTATCTCCTCTCCTTCCTCAGGTATCTGAAGGCATCTTAAAATAACACATGCACAAGAAAGCGTTTAAAGCATTGATGCAATATTCCTCATCCTCAAAACTGACTTTGCTGGTGAGGACCAAGAAAAGATGTTATCAGTCCTGTGAGAACTCATTTGTTTATTATTTACTATTTACCTGTGTGGCAGGGTGGTAGCACTGTACAGGCAATTAAAGTTTAGTTTGTGTTTTGTTTATATTTTGTATCAATAGTTGTCACTTCCTACCATGAAGCTTGGGTGTTCAGTGAGGACGCACTGACAGCCAAATGATTAATGGGTCTCAGTCAGGGTTTGGTTGACCAGAAGTCCCTGATTGGTTGGAGGGGCGTATCCTGAGGTGCTCCCGGTAAAGGAAGGTTGCACTGAACACTCGCTCGCTACCTCCACTTGTGGTGTTGGTAGCAGGGCGAGTTTATGGGATCCAGTTACCCATACGTTAGGGTTCAGTTCAGCCTTTAAACAGCAGGACCCTTCTTATAGTGGAGCTAGAGAGCTGAACAAACATGGCTAACTTTTACTTATTAGCTGTGTTTTAATGTGGTTTTTTTTGGGACATTTTTTAAACTGTCTCAACACTGAATGTTTCCTTTCACACTAGGGATACCATTGTTGTCAACCTAGTGGCAGCCACGTACCACTGCACTACATTGTGTGATTGTCAATACATTTGCGCACCTGTGCGGCATGGCAACACCAAACAACTGTCTCTGTTCCCAGTGAATTCCCACAACTGTAGAAAGAACCTTTTAACAATCTGTTATTAAAGTTTTCCAAAAGGATGATTAAAGTACAGCTGTTCTTATTCTTAAAGCTGCAGTGTTCCAAATACTGTATGTTATATTTTACACAGTTTTTCTGATTATCTGTTACTTCTAATATTAAATCTATATAATATTCTAGTGTGATCCTATTTTCCACTAAGCTGAAATAATAAGCCATGATAGCTTCTCGGATGCTATAATCACACTTTATGTAACTACATCTTATTCATATTTTCTTTTTGCTCTTACTCTATACACCTCCCAACTAGAAAGGCGAGCACTTGATCTCAGTATCTTTGTTAACATGTTATGGGATATCTTTCTGCAACTGGCTTTAAGAAGTATGTTACCTCATCAGTATTGTATTGTGCAGCATGGTAAGCAAGATGGGCAGAGTTGAGTTGGGGACGGATGTAGGTGATGCCGGGACGCCAGAATCACTGTCAAACCCTCTTGAGGTGTTGTTGGCTAGTCAACAAAACACCAAGGATGGAAGGTGCCCACTTGAAGACCCCAGAGTCTTCATTTCCCTTGTTACTATGTATGGAATGTGTTTTGGGGCCTTTCTTAAATGACGCAGAATGGCAATGATAAGTAATGTACAACATTTGTCCAGTCATAGAAGTCCACAAGAGGTTCAGAGGTAAAGTTGAGAAATATGAAAAAGGTAAAAAGGTAAATAAAATAAGGAAACAACCATTTCAAAATTATAAGCTTCAAAGCTGCTAGTATTCCATTCAAGGGCAACTGCAAAGTGAGAAAAAGCCTTCAATGATTGGCACACTCCAGGGGAAAGCACAGACAGTCGTGTTGTTCATTCTGTCTCAAAAGTGATGGTATTACCACCAGGAATCGGTCACCACTGCCAAATTGTGTTTTCTGCCTTTTCCTTTTCATTTCTAATCAGCAGGAAAAGCCCACTCAGCAGAACTAGGCTAAATGAGGACAGAGCAAAGTCACATTTATGCAAGGCCCATTGAGCAGCATATCAAGTTCAACATTTTTTGTTCAATTTTTATACATGAAAGTAGTTAATGAATCGACTTAAATGATACCGTCAAAATAACAGAGAATCTGAGGGACACCCAGTAAGTTCCAAATGCACACACTAATTATCAGTTTAATCAAAACAAGCTACAGTGACATGCCTATTGCCCAAGTGAAATCTGTACAATGCTAACTACGAGTGCTCCTGGTAAACAGCCTTTATCTGTAACAAGTGTTATACCTTCATTAGCATAAGTTGATTTCATTATGGATATAAAGTCTGGGGACTACAATTGACCCATGAATATTGTCTACTGTGTTAATGGATCAGTTTGAAATTCTAAGTGCTTCTCTGCAGTTTATGAAAACAAATAGTTTCATTTCCATTTTCTCCACAGCCGAGTTTTTCAGTGTGCTCATTTTACTGTAATGTATTAGCTCGTAAGCTTAAAGGACTCTTATGAAATCAATACAATTATGCAGATAGGTGACAAAGCAGAATGTTCTGAATGGCAACATCCTGTTCAGATTTTGTAAAACAAAATTGTTCCACTACGGCGCAGTGCTGTAGAACAGGGTTTTTTTTTTTGTGTTTGTTTGTTTGTTTGTTTTGTTTTTACATACAATCAAGCAAACAAACAAATTACAAACAATGTTTGTAGGTTGGAGAGGTATTTTCAAGTTGCAAGATTATGGCTTTTCATTTGGGTTGGGCCCCTGTTAAGTTAAATCCCCTCTCTGATTGTTGTTGTCTAGTTCACCCCTACTATCAACCTAAATCAACGTTCCGTTTTACTCTGTGTGTGTCACTGTGAAGATGCTGACTTCAACTGACATGGTCTGTGGGTCAAATTATGCCAGTGGCTGTTTTAACACTGTAACAGGGGTGTTCTGTTACAGTTTGGATATCTCCTGAGAGAAGTGAGAGACACAGGATTTTGAAGTTGAATCGCCACTCAGGCATCCAGGTTTTATTTATAAACAAGGGGTTCCGGGCAGTTGCAATGATTGGTGGCCACCACTAGGGTACCGGCAATAGCTTTCCCATTCCTGTTACTTGATTAGATTACAATAACAATAAAAGATAAAGTAAGGTACACTTATCTATAATGTAAAGTGGGGTTGAAGAATCTGTATATTTTAAAACAAACTAATTAATGGAGGTTGGCAGTGTGAATGGATTGCATATGAGATTAAGTAATAAGTTGGTAATAAGTTCTGCATTTATTTTAATGAATTGCAATGCATTCCTTATTCTATAACCTGTTGCACGCTTTATTCTTCTTCTAGCGCATAGGCTTTTTTAATTCACTGTGTGTTCCGCTTTACTTCAATTTGTAGGTACATGTAAAGAATAGCTATATGTTCTCTCTGCTGCATTAATCTTAGATTTTGTGGAATCACAAATCCAAGTAAGGAACCAAGCAGTACAGGTTAGTGCTGCCTTGGGGAAGACATTCATAACGGCCAGGTACCCATGACAATTCCAAGCTAGCTTGAGAGTGAGAGACAGAATGAGCTTGAGTAAATTGATGATAAACTGCGTGATAAAAGAAACAAGAACACATGAAGATCAATAAGAACTGTGCAAACGAGAAGAAGAAAGCACTAGAGGAAAGAAGTCATCGGTAAAATCAACATGTTCTCTTTCTTCAAATAATACTGCACAGAATAAATGTATCCCATCTGTTTCATGCCCATAATGTGTAATTGATCAGGCAGGAGTGATGTTTATTTCACTGATATTTTTCAACATGTTTGTAATGCCATGATTGATCAATTTAAATAAGTATTAGAAATGAATGATTTAATAAAGCATGATTTTTTTTTTTCAATAATAATACACTCAGTTTTACAATTTGAATAATTTCTACTTATGTATTAGTGTTTGTTGACCTGCAGATACAACAGTGCTTTACAAGTGATGTTAAAAAAAGGATACTTTAAAAAGCTTCAAATAAATAACAAAGAAGGTAAATACAAGAGAGCTCTTACAAATTTTTTTGTTTCAGCACTGTCAAGAATAGTGGTAAATGCTTTGTAATTCGGAGTGTTTAGAACGAGATTTAAAAAACACTATTATTATTATTATTATTATTATTATTATTATTATTATTATTATTATATATATTTATACAACACCATTCTGTTATTTGTGGCATTTCAGTTCTACATGTAGTTCTACCTTAATAATTTACACAGAAGAATATGTATGCATATTTTTCCTCAGCGACTCCTTAACTATTTATGTTGGAAATCATTCTTCAGGACAGTGATTTTGGATTCATAGAAAATGGATGTATGAACTGGGGCTGCATAAAAACTCCAGGAACCATTAAAAAAAAGAAAAATAATAATTAAAAAAAACCCTGCGAGTCTATAGACTTCATTCAGGTCTTAAAATGAATATATCTTTTCTTTATGTATATATGCAGATAAGAACAAAGAAAATAAATACTATAGTTATCTTCACATTTCACATTTACTCTAAAAATACTCTATAGCTTTGAAAAAGCACTGAGGAATATTGATTACATCTACTGGTATATTGTTGTCTTGTTTAAGCCATTACAACAGATATACTTCTATATTTTGTTATTCTCTCGGTACACAAAGGGTCGTGCTATAATGGTTTAAGTGACAGTGGTTTCCACTGGCTAGATCAGTAGAACATTTGTTCAGGGTGAATATAAAGTAGACAACTGTAACATGGTGTAGCAGCAAATGAATTGATCTTGTGAACGGTATAGTAGGATGGGAAACTAAATCCCATATCACCATAGGGGACACATGTTGTTAATGCTGTTGAAGCTGACAATGTTGTTAAAGCTGACACAATGTTGTTGAAGCTGACGCACTGGGATCCTTCAAGAAGCTGCTTGATGAGATTCTGGGATCAATAAGCTACTAACAACCAAACAAGCTGTTCTTATCTCGTGGTTAGGATGGAGCTGGTATTCCATCTTCTGTTAGGAATTCTGCTGCATTCAGGCACCATCTCTTGGAATGCACTCTCTTTGATGATCCATGGTATTATTCTCTGCTAACTCCTCCATGTAGATGTCAAATTGCATCCCCTATGCATAGACATGTGCTGAATCTGATGCCCCTACAACCCTGCAACAGCATTCCATGCTGCTCCCCTTATAAAACTTGTTTTAGTTTTTAAATAATATAAGCGTAGGGAACTGCAAAATGACTGCGCTAATTTACCATGTTTTTTTACAAAGGCTCATGGACAGCAAAAAGCAATTATTTTATTCTTGGATATTCTTATACATGGTTGGTTTCTGACAGAAGCAGCTTACCACTTACAGAGCAGCCCCATTTAGAAGGTGAGGACCTTAAACCTACTGGTGTTAGATGAGTGTAGGTGGCAAGGAGAGCATAGCTTAGGAGTGTATTGATATTTACACAACCAGAACTGTTCTAGCTTTCCAGCTAATATCCTATTAATATTGCCAAGTTGGGTTAAAGTATATTGAGCACCAGCTGTGACAAGGCTTGTCCAAGATGTTTGGTCACAAGTGCCAAAAGGTTCTGGAAGTTATTTAACAGAAACACATTATCAGCTCTCTATGATACTTTTCCCATTGTTTGATTGACAGATTTTTCATGCAGCTTACCCCATAAATGTCTTCACCAGCCCCTGAACAGATTAAGGTATTTCGGTCATATCCTTTGGAATGAGTGCAATGTTATACCATCTGTCACACTGTGTTAAAACAAGTGCTCAAGAGCTGCCTTTCTGAGTAACAGGAGGCTTATCATCATAACCAATGTGAATAAGGAACAAAGACCTCAAGATGCTGCAGTGGCCGGTATCTCTGAGCCTACAGCTCTGGCAGCTTTGTGTGTGGCTTGGCAACTTGACAGAGATGTGCAAAGTTTATCTTGCTATCTCTGCTCTTCTTGTCTCCAGGAGTAATCACATCATGGGGCTTTATACAACAGTGTAAGGCAGCTGATAGGACAAAGCCATCATAAAGTGTGCAGTGTGATTATTACCATTGATTGTAGTTCTGAAAGCCCTTATCTGTATGAAATTAATCTAAACACTGGTTTTAAGATGGTTGCAAGTGGTTATGTAGAAATTCAAATGGCAATTTTTAAGATATAATGAAGCTGGAATGTGAAAAGAAAGTGTTCTGTAATTTTTTTGGCATTCACTTGGAGCCCTACACCACCAAATTTAAAATCTGTTTCAGTTTGGCTATGAATGTCATTATCAAGTTCTATTTCAGTTTTTTTTTTTTTAAAAAAAAAATGAGAATGTCATTAATATATTAATATCGTTTTAAAATCTACTCTCATGTAATGGAAATCAGTTTCCTTGATTTCAATTTGTCAATTATCTGTGCTTCTGTTGCTTTTTTCTATGACTTATTAAAACCACAATGAAGCACTTTTGTCCAGTGTTGCTTGTTGGTGTGAAAAGCAAACTTATTGCAGAACAGATGACTATTTATTTACACGTGTAACTCAACAAGTTCAGATGCACAAAACACACTGAACTACTTCCAAGTGAACTTGCTCTTTATGGCCTGTCATAGTTTGAGCAGGTCGTATATTATTATGTTCATTGATGTTTGAATCACCCAATAAGAAACAGTGATATTAAAATGATAATGTATTCTCTCCTTGCTAGCAGCAGAAAACACATTTGGCATTATTATTATTATTATTATTATTATTTATTATTATTATTATTATTATTATTTATTATTATTATTTCTCTTTTGCTTTTGTTCTGTTCATTTCTATTTAAATTTAGTTTAGTTTTTTTTTTTTCTAGATTCCGTTTACAACATGGGGACAGACATGTGGTCAGACCTTGAAAGGTATTTAATACTTATGTGTATAAGTGTTGGTGTTTGGTTTCTGGTAAACGGCTTAGTCATCGAGTTTATTAGCTAGAACTTGAAAATATTTAGCTAAGCACTCCATACTGGAGTTAGGCTTATGTTTTATTTATTTTGTGTTTGTAAATGAATCTTCATTTTACACTAGAAGCCAGTGTGAAAGGTCCTGAATGTGACAAAGAATATCCCACTTTGCAACCTCATATACAGTTAGTTTTCCACGTCTCCATATGAGGTATCCATGCATGAAAGGGTTAAAGAGCTTGAAATACTAATTTGACACCAAAAAAAAAAGATATTCAGACATTTCCTTTCTTTTTTTTTATAATTTAGTCGTTGCCAATGGTTTTTACCCTGCTGTTCTCTCCAATTTGGAATGCCCAATTATTATTGTTATCCTGGTTCACTGTGGCAACTGGGGAATGGAGGCTGAAACACGTGACTTCTGAAACGTGTTCCTCCCAATCCTTTATTTCTTGCACTGCAAATCCACAGCGAAGCCACCAGACCTATAGTGCTGAAGGACAACACAGATCTGAATGGCTGCACTTCTGATCACTGGGTCTCTGGTGCGCGGTGAACCGTGGCTTGCCCTGTTGACCTAAACGCTCCCTACCCAGGCGGCACTCAGCCAACTGTGTGCCGCCCCCCTAGGAACCGCTGGTCATGGTTGGAAATAACATAGCCTGAATTTGAACCTGCGATCTCCAGACTACAGGATGCATCCTACACTCCACGTGGAGTGCCTTTACTGGATGCACCACTCGGGAGCCCCCTAGATGTTTCCTAATATGTGAATGCTTTGTTATATGTAGGCATTATAAATTCACTCTTACTAAAGATCAGAAAGCAATCCTTTTCAAATCAGTAATTATATTTGAAGTAAAAAATAACATGTTGAATACTCAGAGATAGCTTATAGTGTTTCATTATTGCGTTTTAACTCTTATTTAAAGAGAAAGCGTCAGGGTTCAAGAAATATAGCGTTACATGTCACTGCAACTGTTTAAATAACGTACCTGTAGTTTTTCTTTTCATTGTTAACATACTGACACAATTTTACACTAATAAGTTTAAAGTCTGTTTCAAAGCTCTTTTCAAAATGTCCGCTCTAGCGCACTGAGGGGTAAATGTACTAAAGTATTGCGGCTGTCGCAATATTTGCAAACGAGTTGGAAGTCTAGGGTGAAATAAAAATGTAACTAAATAAATAAATAAATAAATAAAAAAATCTACGTGATTTGTACACGTTTACGACAATCGCTGCGAAATGTAATCCCCCCTGACGCGTTGCAATTGGCAGCACTTTTTTTTTGTGGTTCAGCCTTAGATGAATATGTAATTATGGGCGTTCCTGCATAAATTCACAAAAAGGGGTTGGAGATAGTGCAAATGAGGGTTCTCAGATATTATAATGAGATGTACTAATGCTGCCGGTAATTGCGACACCATTGCATCAATTCGTTAAGAGCTTTTGTAAGCATGCTTTAAACAGTCGCAATTATTGCTGGCATTTCCCAGCACTTTTTCTTGTCTGTTGCCATTTGTGCTCACTGCATTTTCAAGGCGAATACCCAAATTTTTCCCTAAAAGCAAGGTGTACTTACAAGCCTTGAAAACAAATTTCTATGACATTTCTGGTTTCCCCAACGTGTTGGGAGCAATAGAATGCACACATGTGCCACTAACCCCTCCAGCTTATTCTGAACATCTTTATAAGAACAGGAAACACACCTATTCTATTAACAGTAGAACCGCCGCGGTTATACTCATACCTAAAACCACCGCCGGCAGTCATTATGATGGTTACATTTTAAACAACATCAATATTAAAATGAAACACAAACTATTGGATACAACTCAAAAGTTTTATTCAAGCACATCAAACATCTGCACAGCCGAAACATTGTATTTAAATGAACAATTAAACATAAAAAGGGTTTATTTTCTAACTTATCACATATAAAGCGCTACTTCAAAAAAAAAACTATAATATAATAAACATTTCAAAAGAAACTAGTGGATAAACAGACTGCTTTGGCGGTTCTAGGTGTTGCATGGGAACGTATAACAGTATATTTTTCGGGACCTTTTAAGATCCATAAATTCAAAGTAATATAACAGGAAATTGACAGGTGCAACAGCCATGGTACAGTACTTCTTTATTACCTTTTTTTAAACAGAAATATGCTGATATATTAAATGGGCAAGGGCGCCCAACACTTGTAACAGAAAATCTCATTTTTTAATATATCCTGTTTGGGAATGTAATTTGTTTTTTGATTAAGGGAAGACATTCTACTATTCATCTGGCTTCTTCAGTTTTATAAAAGGCAACACTACACTAGTTGATGGTTTAGTTAGGGATGTTAATGAATCTCTTTTTGTTTCAACCTGATTTTGTTGAGTCAATAATGTCACTCGCAATAAAGTTAAACTAAAACCTTTTTCATTGAAGCTGTGATGGCTCATAGCAGAAGGTAACTTTTTTTTTTAGATTTGAACTTTGCACTTACCCTTATTAGATTTATTAGCATCTAAAATTATACTGGAACATTAATACAAATATCAAATGACCACAGCATAGTGACAATTTATTAACAATTACATTGTCTAAATTATTAAAATACAGTACTACACTGCTTGAAAGATTTTTTGCCTTTATATATACTATATTCATGGTACAGGAGCAAGGGCTGCGTGAAGGAAGAAATTGAGAGTTGAAATGTGAGAAAAGTGCTAGTGACTTAGAAAAGAGAGCCGTCCTCGGGGAGATGAGGCCAGAATGACCAGCCTCCAAGGCTGGGAGGCGAGCTTCGCTTTCCCATAGGAGAACAAAAAAAAAAGGGCAGCCGAAGAATCGAAAAAGATGAAGAGAAGTCCAGAGATCTCCCCAGCTTGCAAGGGTCACCTTTGCTGAGTGAGGTTGACATGGCCGGGGGAGACTGGGACAGTGGAAAAAGAAAAACAAAGAGATAATCAGACAGCCACCTCAGAGGAGTCGAGTGTGTGGCTTGGCTCCAAGGCTGGGTACAAGCTTTGCTCTCCAGAGAGGTCGTTTGACACGGATGAAGAAGGTTAGAATGAGCAGGGGAAAAATAAAAAGAAAGAGGATAGTTTTGGCTGGGGGGTCCCCTCTGGCTTGTGGAGAATCTTCCTGAAGGAGGACAAGTCCAGTGCAGCAGGACCTCTAAGGTTGGGAAGTGAGCTTCACTTGCCCCCAAAAGAGGACCCCCGGCTCCCCACAACTGTGCCACCAATGCATAGGAAAATAAATAGAAAAGGAATAGATTTATTTTATTATTATTGATGGATAATTAAAGACAAATCTCAGTGGAAAGGAAAACCCCCATATGGGAGGAAGTCACTGGTGGTCCTGGTGGAGAGAAGCCCCACTCCGGGCATACTAGCAATACTCTGTTAGGCAAAAGATATATCATGGAGAGAGAAATGAACATGACCCATTTTTCTGATGAGGAGCTGGTTGGCATTGACTTTGGTTGTTGGGGTTACTGCACCAAAACATAAGGAATATATTGTTTTTTGCATGGGTATTCTTGGTTGAAGGGGAAAACCAGATAAATGTGGTAAACAAGGATCAGCTGATCATGTAGGAGAGGGTGGAAGGAGAGAGGGCAGCAGTCATGTAGTCCTGAATGAAGGTGTGGAGATTGAGCAGGGATGAATCAATAATGTTGCACTGTAGCAGTGCTGAAAGAGTCTGCCAGCGGAGGAGAGGAGGCAGATTGGAAGCAGTAGCAGAGAAGATTGACAACTTGCCAGCAGGGCGGGTGCAATGGGAACAACTGAAGTAATGGCCATGGCTTGAGTGGCTGATGCACCTGAAGCAGAACCAGGCGATCGGTGACTGAAGAAACTGTGGTCTTGAGTGGTAGAATGAGTTGCTTGATGTCATAATGATTTGAAGGTGCATGGCGCAGAAAGAATCAGTAGAAGACCAGGTAAAAGAGCATATTTTGTGTACCAACAATTCACTTTACCCGAAGCAGATCTGAAGAAGTTTTGATACCAGAAAAAGATCCTCCCTTCATGTCAAATAGGACTAGTTTGAATTATTCTCCAGGGTAGTCCCAAATGTGTCAAACTAGTCTACATTGGAAATTAAAAAATGTATAAATACAAAAATAAACATCATCATCTCATTAATGAATACTTACAATCTGATGATGACATGTATGTATGTATTGTATTTATTTATTTATTTATTTATTTATTAAAAAGCCAACATGAGTTTGTGTGATTCTTGTAATATTGATTCAGAATTAAACATTACTTTGCCCACTTTTGTACTTTTGAAATAGAAATAAATAAATCAGATAGTTTGATCATTTTATTTGAAAGCATAGGTCTGCAATGTATTTGTTAAACCACTTCCACAAAATGAGTGACGTTCCATCCATTTTTGTTAATATCTTTGAAGATGAAACTCCAGAGAACTGGTCCAGCTCCAACATTCCCAGTGATGACAGTAGTCCACCTAAAGAAAAGAAAAAAGACATTCAAAACAATTTTGTGGAGGGGAGAAACCAGAGTACAGTAATCCCTGCAGCAGGACCCTGATTGGTATGTATTAGAACCATTGTGTAATTAGAATGAACTTGCAAAGTCTCTCTACATGTTATTTCTTAAGAGATCGATGCCTGACCTCAGAACTGGAAAATGTAATCCTTTAACAATCTTTCCTTTAAATGTCAGTTGGTAAAATGTGTTCAGATTAATCAATTATAATTCAAAGCTGACATTAAGCAGAGAAACCACCTGCCCCAAACCAGGGAAACTACTGAACAAATGGACCATATGGCAACTATGAATTATTCTGACTGATGTCCTTTTGTGAGATGATAGTCTCCTGCTGTCAGCATGAAAACATTACAGGGTAACTCTTAATTGCCTAAATACATTTGGATACTATACAAATACCTCTTTTTTTCTTATTCCTAATGGAATAAAATGTATTTATTATTTAATTGTAAGATAGTACACGGTTACTACAGTCACAGGAACAAGCAGGAACACTTTCATTTTATTTATAAAATAAACATTGATTTTCATGGAATTCTCCTAGTCTCTTAAGAAAGCTAAAGGCAGTATGCATTACAGACTTTAAATAACTTATACGTTAAAGCTTTGTGACTATGGCCCCTTGTTAGTTTATTTTTTAATATAAATGCCATTCTGTGTACCTGTTTCCATTTAAAATACAATGTAAATATATTGTTTGAAAATATTTTAGATTGATTTACAAAATATATTTTATATCAAATGTGTGGAATTTCTGTGAACAATATACTGTACCTCATTTGAAATATGACCTAGTTTGAAAATGCTCTGTGGAATAAGGGAGCAAATTACTAATTCATTTTAAAAGCATGTGCTGTAAGTTTTGTTGTCATTTTTAAAGCAATATGTTCCTGCATTGATGTCAAACAAATTGTGATTGAAGTGCCTGCAAATAAAATTGATATAAAATGGAAGGTTCAGTAAAAATATTTGATCAGCTCATTTATTGTTATCTCCCCCCCCAGCTAAAAATAAAATGTATTTTTGATTGTTGTAATCATATCATGAGGCTTTTGCAGCTGCCACGGCACTGTTTAAAAAGCATTAGTTTCGTTATGCTCAGTGTACAGACCCAAGCTTAAACTGTAATACAACTATGAACATTAATTAAAGAAATCCACTGGCCTGTGAGTATTTTTTACTTTGTTTACATTACTGACTTCTACTTCCTTCTATTCCCGTTCTTGAGCTCCATGGTCTTTCAGATCTGCAAGTATTTCCTTACATGAACTGCTTACCTCCTCGACCATTTCAGTGCAGCAATTCATCTCATCCCCCTTGAAGGAAATTCTTCTCACCCTCTTTCAAGCCCACTATGGTACAGCCTCCTCCCTGACACAGCGAGCTATACCTTTCAGTGGAAGACTGTCCCTCGCAGGGCAAGCTTGATCTTTCCTGCACATAGACACCACCTCAATAAGCATTAGCGGCTAACTGTGCAACCAGTAGGTTCCTCCAAGAGCGCATCTACCATGGACACCTGTGTGCCTCGGAGTTCGGGGGGTGGGGGTCGGGGGTTGGGGGTTGGGGGTTTGGGGGTTGTTCGACCTGACGATCTGCTCCCTTATCTCTTTATTCTTGTTTTCCCTTATCCATCTGCTACTACTGATTTTTTCTCCAACATGAGTCTCCAAATCACCATGACATCAAGCAACTCATTCTAGCACTCAGCAATACAGTTTCTTCAGTCACTGATTGTCTGGTAGTGCATTGATTCATGGCCACCACTAGGGTACCAGCAATGAAAACACTCAGGCCCAGATTTATAAAAGGATTGCACATGTTTTACAACCATAAAATGGGCACTGAGGGTTCTGAATTCTTGGATGGGATTTATAAAACACACACAATTAGGGTTAATTTGTTCATCCACTCAATATTCACAGACAAATACATTACTTACAGAAATACATTATTTACATGGTTGGGAGGGAGGAAATGATGGGGCTCAGTGGCCTCTACTACTCACCAGATGGCCTGCTCCTGTGTTACAAGTATAGCATGTACCAAAATCTCCACTTCCATACTGGAAAATTTCAGTTTTTGCTTCCGAGCATCCTCATCACCATGGCTATTACCAGGCTGAGGTCTTTTCGTGTGCCATTCATTTTCCTTTTGAATGTGTAGCTTCCACACGCAGGGTTGGCCTAAACCCGTTATTTATTGTGAGAGGTGTGTAATTCTCCACTGCTAACTGCAGTGAGGGGTATTTAAATTGTTTGATTGCAGAATCGCCTGCTTCACCTAATTAGTCTTATAAAATAGGTTGTTATTTTGATGTTGAGTGCGGCCATACTGAACATGCATATTACATTACCTTTATAAATTTGGGCCTCAGTGTTTACACAGTGTAAAATGTCCACAAAACAAAACACATTTCAAAACACAGCTAATAAATAAAATATAGCTATGTGGCAGGAAACGACGTTGCGGGGGACCCAGACCAGAAGAAAGTGCAACCAGAACAGAGGTACGGTGCAGTGGCAGTGGCACGTGTGCCGTTTTATAAATGAGAACAAAAAATATAAATCAAATATTTGAACAAAGCAGAGCAGAAATAAAACAATTAAACAAAATAAATCACGACCACAAAAATTAACGCTAAGGTCCAGCTGGGCAATAGCCTTCACGGATCCTTATTCTTTTTAAATATCTCTCTCGCCTCTCGCTCTCCCGTTCTCCACTTCTGAACACCCACCTTAACATGGAGAGAGCTGCAGGTATTTATACAGGTGACCATCTCCCGATTAGCAATAGATTAATCACTTAATTTGGGAGATGGCCGCCTTCTGCACGGGTTTTAATTATTAAACGTGGATGGGCTTCCCATCCACGCTGCAAAACAACACACACGGCAGTTCACCGTAATTTATAAACACAAATACATTTTTAAAACAATAACACAAAAATGCACGGCTGCGCCGTCATACAAAATAATAAACAAATACAAAACACACGGCGGTTCGCCGTCATCTATAAACACAAATATAAAATAAACAAATACAAAATAACACAGGGGCGGAAGGGGAGATCCCGTTCTAAAATAAACACTGTACAGGGCTGCTCGCCCTGCTACAAGCTAATAAATAAAATATATATGTTGCGTACAATATACATTTCATCCAATAGTTTTAAAGAGGATTTAAATTATTGCTATAATACGTGTCAATACAATATGCAAGCATCTAAGTTATTTTACTGCTGCAAATTATCTCTAACTATTGTGTGTGCTCAATGGCGAATACATAGGCATCCATGGGGTCAAGTCCTGATCTTAATAATGCTGCTGTTGCTTGTGCTGGTGCTGTCAATTTGAATGAGTCAGTTTGCGCATAAAAGAAACCGAAGAAGAACATTCTTAGACCCCTTGAGATAAAATTGTTAATTCACAATTTCTGAAAGCACTAAAGCAAGGTGCTAAAACACTCAGGGGGGATTCTGCCAAGAAATAAACTGTCAACATAAAAATGTAACATTAACTTAATCAAACCGCTGGTGCTACAGTAGGTCTACACACACAGTCTAAGCTTAGTTTTTCTTTGCATTAATTTCAATAACCTTGCCTGTGAATACTAAGCCAAGTGCTGCAGTGGTAGCCAGTTTCACGTGCCCCAAACAGAAAAACTAAAATATGGCGTACCTCCACATTCTAACTGTTCTCAGATGCAAGGTGGAATTAAATGTACTATCAGATGTTTACAGCAAAATAAATTGACTGTGGCACAATTTTTCTATTAAATAAAGACAGTGTAATGCTCCTTATTTAAAACTGGGAAGCCACTCAGGGTATATCAGAGAACCAGTAACAGCCGATTCAATGTTTAGTTGTAGTACAGAAAAAAAAGATTGAGTTTGTGGTGTGTAAAAAAATGGAGCAATGGTGAAAAAAGTAATGTCTGTAAATGGGATAATTTGCTGCAGACAACTAGAGAACACAGCAGGCAACATTTCTCCTTGACTGGTCTCAACTTGGCCTTGTCTGGCAGGGTTTACTAGCAGGGTTTGCTGTGGTGTGGTCATGCAAACCCACTTGCCTTCTGGAACACATTTTTTCATCTTGTGGTTTATAGTCAAATGCTCCATCCCTTGTGGACAATCTATTTCTTTCAATATACCTGGTACAGTTTCCAGAAAATATTCAGGTTTCCCGGGCAGATCATACACAGTGAGGTGTATTCCATTGATATAAATGATGACAGGTCTAAATATGGCACTGTTTAAATAATGAATAAAGAGCCCAAAGTCTTGAGGGTATTTCCTTAACAATGACTAAGTTTACAACAGAAATAGGAAGGTACACTACCAGCACACCTTGGTAATGCGATAAAGTGAGCGTCAAATTTAATTGGGGTGGTGCTATGCTAAAATGGTTCAGTTTATGTTTTATAAAACATAGCAAACCAAGTTCAACTTATTAAAGCAAAACAGCGCAAAAGGTCTCTTAAAAATAAATAAATAAATAAATAAATAATAGGTAGCCTATTATAACAGTTCATTGGAATGTTATGTGTATCAGGGGGGGCTGGTGGCCAAAAAAAAGGGGAGATAGAAAAAAGACAGAGGGGCTGGGGGTCCCCTTAAGCTCCCAGCAGCAGGAGAATTGTATTATTCATATCACCAATTTTGCTGTTAAACGCATTTTTTCCACTAGCCAACAGAGAAAAGAAAACAGTAGCCCATCATCATGTATTCTAATAAACTTAACTGTTACACACTGCTAGCATATGCACAGCATACAACATTAATAAAGCTTTTACTTTTCAAGACCACATCACTAGCATACTTTGAGTAAAATATTTTCTAAACACAGTTTTTAAGGCAAGAGAAAGGCAGACAAAAATCAAGCACGTCCTATCGACTTAATTTGCTAAACTTAAATAAATGACAAACAAAATAATTATATACTGTTATGTACTGTATATTTAGCACATACTGTTTTTTTTGTAAATCAGTGGTGTCTCACAGAGCAGTGTTGGTACACTGATGATGCAATGCTTTGTAGGGTCTAACCTACCCCGCAGAAGTGGTAAGAAATCTCTCTCTCTCTCTCTCTCTCTCTCTCTCTCTCTCTCTCTCTCTCTCTCTCTCTCTCTCTCTCTCTCTTATACATATCATTTTAACACAAGCAATCAGGCATTAGTATTTGAGAAATTTGGAAAAATAAGATTCAAGCTTGCATGGGGGCCGTGGCCACTGGATTGCATGTTTTTTCATTATTTGTGTGATAGTGAAATTTAGATGATAGGTTGTTATCAATTCCAAGTGCATTTACAAGCCTGCAGTCAGTTTGGGGACAGGGGCAGGGCCCATTTGAAACGGATTCTGCTTGTTCTAAGAGATGCCTGTAAATTAAATACATGAAGACATAAGTAAATAATCCTAAATTATATGTATGCTTCTGATAAAGGGCAGACATCTATCTGTCAATCAAGTACATGTCACAGATGATTAAATTGCCATGGAATTTCAAGACCTCTGTTCAAAAGCAATCCTATTTTTATTCTTAAATTCCAGTTTTTTAACTCATCTTAAAAAAAACAGAAAAAAAACATTCTTGATATAGATTGTGTAGCACCTGGTAAAATAAAAGGTCATTACAATGTGTTGTTCCCAACTGCTATCTAATCATAGGTTGCTGCCTTCTATTTTACATTATGAAATCAATTTCTTACAAACGCACTCAGACGTGTTTATTGGAGGCTTTTTCATTCATAATAGCATACCCTGTCAGTCAACTTTCATGCTGCATTAACCAAAGCTACACAGCAGCTGACATGTTTACACATGGAAAAAGGAATCATTTTTTCTTCAGTCTCCCACCTTTTCACAAATGGAAAATTTCCCTCAAGATAATAATGGCCTTCTTTGGGGCTTTGCCTATGGCTTTCCCTTGCAGTTGACAACAGCAGGACAATCACAATATTTAATACATTAAATTAAACTTTCAATGGCTAAGTGGTTTGGTTGATCTTCATTTCTGGGAAAGCTCAGTTACACGACTGAGAATGATCTATTATTTTTCCCCACCCTGCCAACTGCTGTTACATGTGCAGCACTGCCAACGGCGATTCCACCCAAAACAATACATGTCAAGTAAGAGAAATTAGTCCATCCCCACCAGAGCAGGATATATGATCAATCTCTGGTATTCCTCATGTCTGAGTTTGAAGCAATTACATAGAGAGGTTTAAAAAAATAAAACATAAAAAAAAAGCTGTCAGTGACATCAGCACCAAGCCATTCTCAAAATAAAGTGCTTTGTTCATATACATTTTAGTGGGAATTGACAGCAGGCCATTTCAAACCACTTACAGACCATTAAAGATTATTTAACGGTTTCTATTAAAACAAGAATCATATAACTGTATTCCAGGTTTCAATAAAAAAAAAAAAAAACTGCCGAATTGGTTGGCCTTATTGCAGCAGCCTGCTGGGCTGTAAATGAGTGTTGTTCTTCAACTTAGACCTCAGTGTAATGCACTGACTTTGACTGAAGTAATTTGACTGACCTACCTGTGTAGAGTCAGATGTGCATTGAACTGTGCCTGCTCATTGATGGCTTTGATCAGACTAGGGATATTGTTCAAGTCCCAGTGTGGCTGTACAGTAATGCTATTTTCAGAGAAATAAAAAGTTACCCATTCTGCAATTAATTTGTTTTGAACAGAAATCTCTGTTTTATTATATTCTGTTCCAGCCTTGAAAGTTATTTATGTGAGAGTCACATTTTTTTAAATTGGAGAAAATCTTCATCTTTAATGACATTATAGATCTTGATTATTCATTAGCTTTGATATTGAACCTGAATTGAATTGGTTTAAGGCATGACATTTTTTTTTAAAATGTAGTATTCATGAACATATTAAAGCAATCCAGGGAGGGCATGGGGATTGGGGATTGGGGATGTGTAAGTGGGTAGTGTGAATGGTGTGGCTGTGTATGTGTCTGTCAGACATCCCCTTAACCCAAGTCCTTTCCACGGTGCAAAAGACGGGGGGGGATGGGGGGGGGGGGTCTGGCATAAGGGGCGGTGGAGCGAGGGGATATAAGAGGATGTGTTGAAATGACTGGGAGATTGGGGGAGTCAAGAGTGAATGGAGAGGGTTCATGGATGGAGAGATAGAGATGGAGAGCAGGATAGATTAAGTGGGTAGAGAAATGAAAGAAAGAAATTATGATTTTATTTCATTTTTGACTCCCAGTTCCCTTCCTTTAATTTATGCTTTTATTTTTATGATCACTGTTGTACATATATAAATGGCTTGAGCCTTTCCATTGAATTCAGCCTCCATCTTATTTCTATCCCAAGAACCAGAAATACTACAATATAAATATAAATTAAATCAGTTTCAGCTTTTACTTCAAACATGACACATTTCACAATGTGACAAACAAAATCAATTTGAACGGAAGTTCACATGTACATGATTTTTGTAGCCTGCTATGTATCAGCTAGTTACTTCAAGGGAAATATTTCAAAGATGTTTTTCCTGCATGGCTACAGTGAATCCAGAAAACCACCCCACAAAGGTCCTAGTGTTTATAATCATTTATTATATAAATAGAGGTGGTATTCCTTTTTAAAGTTGTGATATTTCAGTCCGTGTATGTTAACAGCATATTAAATATGTAAAATTGATTCTGCCTTTTTTTTTTTTTAAATCAGTGCCGAATAGTAAACACCTAATTACAATTATTTTGTTTTATAAAAATGTTTTCAAAGTATCGGGATCACTCAAAAAGTACTCCTAGTCCATTTTTACAATACAATGAGCTTTTAATTAGTGAGGTCAAAAACATTGACGATGTCTGGATTCCTTCAATGGGGTGACTTTCCTGCCATAGTATAGAAAACAGAAAACAAAGACGCTGCATCATGGCTTCAACAATGTATGTGAGACTTGCTCACATGAGAAAAGTAAGGATACTAACATGAATTTTAATTTTAAGAAACTCTGAGTTAAACTTTTTTTTTTTTTCTTTCTTGTAAAATATCTTAGTCAAACGCTATAGACTATATACTCCCTGGAATTGAATAGTTTTCACTTGGCAGGCCCCAAACATAGAACAGACTGTTTTCCTACTCTGTTATTGCTTTACTCTGGTCATTTGGGCATTTACAATCTGCCAAAGCTTATGGCAACTCAATGAATTGATGGAACTTAAGATCACACAAACAAAATTATTTCGGGAAGATGTCCTGACACAGTTACTAAAGAACACCACCACAGTAAAGACATCTAGGCTGCACATTGTTCATGAGCACCACGTTATTAAAAAAGAAAAAAGTTAACTACTAGAAACAGAATAGAAAGACATCCTTGAGATATGAGTCCCTCCGGCACATTATGTTTATAAAATTGCCTAGCAACCCAGCATTGTGATTGGGTCATAGCATGTGCTACTTGAGAATTAAAAAAATTAATCTAATTTAATCTTGGTTTTAATCGCATATTTAATCTGAAACAAAGTGCCTATTTGCCTCGTGCTGGCCAAGGTTGCCCCAGTTGTTTCTTCTAACTTAGCTTGTGTTTATGATACAAGAAACTATTGTTGCTACTTTGGCTCCCATCAGTTTTACAGTTGTGCCCATTTGCTTTGTACTGGTCAAGGTTGCCCCAATGGTTTCTTGAAACTTTGCTTGTGTTTTTGATATCTCTACTTTAAATGGTTGGGCACTTTTGATAACTTGTTGATTTTTCACATTTCCAATGTGTTTATATTTCAGATAAATTCAAACCTGTATGTATTTGTGTTGTGTGTGCACGATATAGTAGACAATTCTAAATTAAATGGTAGAATTCATATTTTTACATTGCTTGGATAAAGTTAAAGTTAATTAAAAGTGCCTATCTCTTGCACTCACTATAATATTATATTTATTGTATGAAAACACAAATATATGTATGAGAGGAATTTTTCCTGTACTTTAGTTTTCATACCTGAAAACCCAGGTTAAACCCGGGTTTTAAATAACCCAACGCTACCCGGGTCTCTTTTTACCAGATTTCGATATATTAATTTGAGAATTTAAAGAAAATGCAGAAAATATGACAATATAGCTGTAAGCGCTGGTCTCTGGCCGGCGTAATAAAAGATGTAACACAGCGAGCAGCAGGTACACCTCAATAATAATAACTGCAGCTACTATTCTCAGGAACTAAATCGGAAACAAAAAACATAACAGGGCTCCACAGTACGATTAATTTGGTTGTACATGCGACAAAAAATTTGCTTGTGTGAACGTACATTTTAATTTAGGTGCACGTGTGTCACTAGAAATTCCTAAAGAATGATTTTTTTTTAGCTGAAAGTATAAAAAAAACATATCTAACTCTCATAGCTTGTTCGTAATGTACTCTGGGATTGTAGTTTATTGATGTTCACTGCCCACTGATAATCAGACATTAAAAACTCCAAATCCCATACCGCGCCAATGTCATTGATTTATCAGTGTGATGGCTGCTCGTTTCCAATCGTTTCCTCATCTTGTCAAACCAAGATGACGAAAATAACAAATAATTTTCATGTGATTGGAGAAATTTCAAAAGAAAACCACGATAAACAAAATTACGATATGTCAGCATCTTTACAAGAAATGAGCAATGAAGGTATTATTATTATTACTATTATTATTACTATTAGTATTATTATTATTACATGAGAGTAGGTGTTAAAATTTCCTGCTGATATTGGACTCAGCTCTCGCCAAGATAAGCATCAACTAAGACATAGCTTCTTTTAATGTAAACTAATATTATCCATCTGCCCTTCCTTCCATCTGATGATGTAGATATCCTTTTGCCTGGTGTTGAAGGCTGAATTGTAATGCTGGTGCCAGGGATCAGCCTATTTGGCCTCCCTGGCACATCAGCACACACAGTGGCTGCAATGCTTGCTCTAGGGATCACCCACAGTGCAGTCTCCCTAGAGCATCAGCATGACAACTGTCTGGACTGAGCTGAGTAGGGTACTTCTCTGGGGTCTTCAAGTGGGCACCTTCCATCCTTGGTGTTTTGTAGACTAGCCCACAACACATTAAGAGGGCTTGACAGTAATTCTGGCATCCCATCATCACCCCCTCCATCCCCCACTCAGCTAAGCCCAGATTACTTACCTTTCTTTCCATTGACGTTGATTTGTTTCTACTGTGCTTGATGTCCCCAACCAGAATCTTTTTGTCTCAACCAGAGCCAGTTGCTGCTCCTTGCTGCTGCTTCAGATAAGTTCTTCACTATGCATTGCAACTCTTGACCACTGAATCTGATGTCTCTGAGAAACTGGGTTGTGGAGTGTGCCACAAATCCTCAACAACCCACCTTCACTGGGTAAACATGGAGTCTTCCGCTTCAGCAGCTAGTTGAGCATACCAAAGTTTCTTCCTTTCATATGCCTCATCCACAGCATCCTCCCACGACACTGTTAACTCTACCAAGTGAACAAGGCATGCTGATCCAGACCACAAGACAATATCAGGTCGAGGGTTAGTGGTGGCAATCTCCAGCATTTTCCTGTCTCTAGCAGTTTCCAGTTGTCCTCGATATGTTTTGGTTTTAATACCTTTTCTTGGTGGTTGCTCCCCTGGATGGAGGAATGTTGTTCTTCGTGTGTTATATATATTGTTGGAATTGGTGGCAATCTGTTGGTCATGCTGTGCTTGTCTTCCATCGCTAAGGCCAAACATCGCAGCATGTGGTCATGCATGTGGTCAAACTGTCTTTGGCTAAGGCTCACCTTACAGCCTGTCGATGTGTCTTAATATAGCTGGTGATGAACACAAAGGACACAATGAATTCTCTCCTACCCATAGATTAAGGTTCTGTGGTGATGGGAGAATGTCTTATGTAGACCTGATAACCTGCTCTGTTCCATTGTCCATAGATCTCCCCAGCCAATCGTGCATTGTTCCACACTTTCTCATTTCATCCATTCTCCCTGCTTGGCCTGGGAAACTGCCTTTCGCACCTCATCCTCTCCTCCTGCTTTTGCACCTCATTGACTAATAGTTTCCTGCATTGAGCTGAGACTGCTTTGTGCCATGTAGGAGGAGCTGAACTGAGACCAAGGCCTTATATTCTATGCTGTACTTTCCCCATAATGTCACTGATCCAAAGGGCAGCCTTTGCATCTTCCAAAGCTTCCTTTGTCACCCACTTTCTTCCAGTTTTCAACACAGGTGCTGCCTGCCTTACACATTTGTCATGTGATTCTACCAATGTAATTTCCAATTGAACCTTGGCACACTTAAACTCCTCAGTTAGACCTGAGTCTGGCAGCTGCAGTATCCTTTTACCATACAGTCCTACTCTGCTGAGGCAGCATTAAACTCCTAACCATTTCCCGACTTATGAACGATTTAATACTTCCAGCTTCTCTAGTGTTGTTAAGAAAACCTCACCGTTAATGTAGAACCTCTTATCCACTACTTTACCTTAATTATAGAGATGCTGCTTGACTTAGTGGGCTTGAATTGCATTTGTGCCCATTAAATGTGATTGATTAGTTTGCCCAATAACCTTTTAGTGCAGGCTACTTGTAGTCACGATTGTCATGTCATCCATGTATGCTCTAATTGGTGGTAGTCGCATTCCAGGAGCCGAGCGATCTCCTCCCACTATCCATTTTGACGAACTAATAATTACTTCCATTGCCACAGTAAAAGCCCGTGGAGAAATGGTGCATCCTGCCATTATTCCAGTTTCTAGACATTGCCATATAGTGATGAATTCTGAAGTTTAGAAAAAAAAAATTGCAAATCTCTGAAGTAGGCTTTCACTAAGTTTATTATTGTCCTCGGTACACTGAAAAAATCAAATGCTGCTCAAAGAAGCGCATGTGGAACTGAACAGTATGCATTAATTAATCCAGGAATGACACATGAAGCTCCTTCTTGTCCTTTTTATATATTTGAATTTGCAGCCAGATCACACTGATCTAAGCATCCTGCAGGTAAGCAGACAATCTCTGTGCAACAGTGATGAAGAAAATCTTGCCTTCCATGTTTAACAGGGAAATAGAGTGAAACTGACCGATTACTCATAGAATCTTTTTCTTTGGGTATAAAGACCCCATCTGCTCGACGTCATGCTCTTGGTACAACCTGTTTTTCCAATGCTACTTTCATCAGTGTTCACAGGATTCGTAGAACTCCAGAAGCACTCTTGCACACTCTGTATGGAACTCCATTAGGCCCAGGAGAGGATTACGCCCTTGTCTTTTTCACAGCTTGCTCTACTTCTTTACACTTAGGTGGGCAGTCCTCCAGTTGGTATTCTAGTGGACTGATAGGTTTGATGTCTGAAGGAATAGGCTCCTGTCTTTTTTAATCTGTGTGTGTCTCCTTGAGATATCTTTCCAGCTCAGATTTAATTGCTTTTAGTGTGACATTTTTCTCCTTGGTGAATAACTTCTTTGAAAATTTGAATGGGTCTTTATAAAAGTTAGTTCTTGCATAATCCTTCTTTTTACAGTGTTTCTATAGGTGCTCAGCTCTGTGCAATGTTGCAAGCTTATCTTTTATGACCCTTTATAATAGATTGAGTGCCTCCTTTTGACTTTGTTCTGCTCTCCTCCATTGCTTCCACAGCTGCCTCCTTTCTCTAACTGAGCACTCAATCTCCTTCTGCCATCTAGACTTTACAGGAATAGTTTGTACTTTCTCCTTTCTTTTTTCAACTCCAAACCTCTCACTTCCATATGCATAGCTGGCATCCCCAAATTTATCCAGCTTCTTTTTAACTGTTCCACCTAACCTTTCCAACGCAAAACAGAGATCCATGTTTACTGTGGCCCATGCTGTTTTTTCAGACACTCTTGGCCATTGAACTCCAGGTTTGTGCCGGTTGAGGTTCTTTTCTCTCTTACGCTGGTTCATCAGACCGGGTTCGCAAGGATCATTAGTTTTATCACTATTTGTGTTTATGCAAGTCCTCCTCTCATCTATGACAGGGGTGCTGATATTCTGCGAACTGGGGCTTGTTCCTGTCGCTGGATTTAATTTGACTGACATTAATGACTTTGTAGAAAGTACTGGTCAATGCGAGGCCCTTGTCCCTTCTCCCTCAAGCATGTCATTCTCCCTTGATGAATCTTCAAACCCCTAACTGTTGTCACTTTGCTTCAGCCACAGACAGAAACCTGGAGCTAGGCCTTTGCAAAGTATTCTCTGTTCTCATATCCGTTTCATTTCCTAAGTTGTTAACCATGTTGGCAAACCGTGAGTCATCTTCCACCCCCGCTCTCGCAGACTCTAGGGGTATTTTTCTCTTTCATTTGTTAGAAGCCTTGGGCGGGTGTCTCCAGCATCCTATTCCATTTGAAAACACAGAGCTGGGTACTGCCAGCTAGGGTGGCTAACCTCTGCCAGCTCCAATGGAGTCTATTATTATTATTTTATGTTTATTATTATTATTATTTATTATTATTATTATTATTATTATTATTATTTCGATGTTTTCAGTACTGAAAAAGGTTACACATCTACAGATCTTAAGGGACTAAATGTATGTGTACTATATAGTATTTAAATATGTATCATGCACTTAAAACATTAATATGTGATTTTTAAAATCATTAAAGGACTTTTCCTGAAACTGGAGTATATTAATATATATATATATATATATATATATATATATATATATATACACACACACACACACACACACACACACGCATATATATATATATATATATATATATATATATATATATATATATATATATATATATATATATATATAATATTATGTTGAATGGCTGTAGCTTTCCACCCACATGCTGGCTAGCACCCACTCTGAAGATCCTTTGTTGCAAAATAAAGGCTCATCCTTTTCAAAAGTCAGTCACGTGGTTCTTAAATGTGTGATTAGCGAGTATTAAAGAATTTCAAGGGCAAATGCAATAGCAGACAATAACAGACATGTAGGAGTCTGAAGCCAGGTGTTACCAACTGCTCAAAACATGTTTGCGTAGTTCTTTGCCAACTCAATCCATCTGTGTGGAAGAGGCAGAGTTTGCAGAAATGAAGGATTGGGTCTGTGAGATGAATAATAATGTGGTTTACTAATTTAGGTAAAGGGGATGTGTCAGGTTTATAATACAATACAAAGCAATAGAGTATTATTTTGTCTTCTAGTTAAAGGGAATCTGTTTGTGTCAGTCTTTCTCCTTCCCCATCTAACTTGTGAAACATGATCATGGATGAAGTAGCTAATGGGATTTTGTATTTGGGTAGAGGGTTTGGTGATCAAGACGCCTATTTCTTTTGAGGAACTTGCAATTCATTATCAATATTACAGATCCGGCAGCAATCGTTTTGGTAATGCAGCAAGAGGTGACCCAGTACTCTACTCATTGAATCTGTGCAAGGAAAATGATCTGTTTAAATTGCTGTAACTTTGGGATATTGGCACTTGATAAAAAAACAGAAGCTTGGTAGATATATTTTCATATTTGTGAAATATGTGCAGATTGTCTTGCTCATATATTGCTTGTATTATATGAATTAACCATGCCAGTTGTCCCGTATTGTAGCAGAACCAGGATTTTTGCTTACAGCAGCTTCTAAATTTGTTTCAAGAAATATGGATGTAAAATGAAAAAAAAAAAAAAAAAAAAAAAATTGTGTATTACAAAAGCAACTTCTTGTATTTTAAAAAGATCAAAGTATAGATCTATCTGTCTGTGAAACAAGTACACCAAGAGGACACAGTAAACGTCATATATTGATTTAATTTAATTTGACATTAGGTAACTAAAGGGGAGGGGGTGGTGTTCAGTCAATATCAGTCAATATCACCAATACCCTGGGAGGAGTCATTCTCTTGCACTAATCAAATGCTTTGAAAAGAATGTCAACAGACTAGTCATTTCATTGATTTGTACACCACATGTATACTAAGGCTGTTTTGAAATATCCTTCAAACTGCTCTGAAATTGCCTACTGTGACCCTGTTACCTGGATAAGAGTTGTAATTGCACTTGATGTGCTTAGGTGCTGTGAGTCCTGAAACTGAGGCATTGCTAAAGTTTAAAGATGAGTACTTTACTCTCTTTTGTGGTAGTCCTCACAGTTGTCCCAGTGATCGACTGCTTTTGTTTTTATTATCTTACGCTAGTTCCACTAGAGAAATCAAAAGCTGTAGTGTGTATTTACCACACCCTTCAACAAGTATTGGGACTCCATGTTGAAGTGCAGTGGATACTGTTTAAGAAAGAACAAATCATGTGGGCTTTCATCAATTAAAGCATTTCCTTTTCACTGAAAACTTTGTTCATTTCAGACAAAATGTTTGTTGCAGCCCCTAAGGAGATGCACACACTTTACTTAAGTTCTCAGTGAATGAGCAGAGCTATCAATAAGCATCAGAGATGCACATTAAAGGAAATCAATGATCACCCTTGCACAGGATTTAACTTTTGTGCAGTGTTTTGACTGAAGATTGCCATTCAACCAAGAAACACAGAAAGGAGAAGGCTTCCTAGAACAATTTGTCCTTTTTAGCAAAACACTACAAGATTGAAACTGGAGATCTGTGTTCTTTGTTTCCGAGCTCTTAAAGAGTATGTAGCAGGGTTCCGAACAAAATATAGTGTTATACGTCCTCATGTGTTGCTACAACTGGTTAAATAATGTACCTGTAATTTGTCTTTTCATCGTTTCATCTTTAAAATATGTTTCAAAGATCTCTTCTAGTGCACTGGGGTTTGAGAGTAAATTACTGCAAGAAGAGCGATTTAAAAAAAAAAAAAAAAAACATAACAAGTGCTCTATCTTTTCTTTTCCATACCCCATCATGGATCGTTTCTGCTGTATTAGTGCACTATAAAACTATAAGTATAAAAAACATATTAAAATTACAGTTATTTAAACAGTTGTAGCAACTTCCCTTTAGAATTGTTTCATCAAAACAAAAGCAAATGAACATAATTGTTCTAGATTTCTTTGTCGATCATTATACAAACCTTTATTACTTCGGAACTCATTTGAATTCCAAATTCGACCAAAAAACTATGCAGAAATTAAATATTTTATTATATTATTTTATATAATAGTAAAGTTCATTGAAGTACATAAATAAAAAGGTAGTATAATTACAGAAGAAACAATCTATATAGCAATGGTAGGTGCATTCACTGTGCATCTGAAAAAAAAAAAAAAAAAAAAAAAAACAATTCTCACTTGTTTTGGCCTAAAACATTTTTGTTCAGGTTTCCTGGATTCTGACATCAGAACCCGGATAACACTGATTAAAACCATAGGGCTTTACAATAAAAGCTAAAATATTGACCATATGATGGCAAAAAGTCTTTATCTTGTGGGTATATTAGTCAACTAGCTACTCTCTGATGAAGTTGGCAGTGCTGTTGAAGAGGACCTCCTTCGCCTGGATAAGGACCGCGATCGCTCAGCACTGCAGGCAACTTGCTTGTCGTGGGATTGCATCTGAACTTCGAGGAACTCTCTCTGCTGTTGGCCAATTGTCTGGCTAAGCAGTACAGGGAGAGCTTGTATGCTCCCAATTAATGTTTCTAGTTTAGTTTCCAGGTTAACAACCCTCTTCTCAAAGTCTTCACCCCTTTCGTTCAGGTCCGAAATCATATCATACATGATATTTTGTGTCTAATGGCAGAAACAGAGAAAAGGTATTAGCAAGAAAGATATTATGACAAGGGTAGCCACCTATATATATATATATATAGATAGATAGATAGATAGATAGATAGATAGATAGGAGAATCCATGTTGTTTGGACATATATTGTCCTTCCTGATTCTAATCTGGCCTGCTGAAAGGTCACAGTGGTACATATAGGATTATTGTTTCTTGAATCAGGAAGCACAGAGAATAGCTAAAAGCAAAGATGTCTTATGCAAGCTCAAAGCCATGAACAGTAGCAACTTGTATTGAAGAAAAATTATTCAGTCTGATATTGGAGTATGAGATCTCAACCCACTCAAAATGGTTGCAAACATCATAAAAAGAAAATATAAAAGGTAATAAAACAACCAAATACTTGCATCTCCAGTTTGAATATGTTTTTACCATTATGAATTATCTTGTTTTATGCTTATATATAGACACTCTGTGATTTGCTATCTGAATGCACCCTGTTACTAATTCTTAATTACTTTTCAAGTACAAACATATGTTTGTTTTTGTTTTTTTTAGTTGTTTTTTTTTACTATTTGTCCCCAGTAACCATATGTTGACTAAGGAAAAGTCTTTATCAGAAGTACTGAGACTTATTCAGTCTATCTTTATTGAAACTTAATTTATCACAGATGACCTGTCATAACTTGTACAAGCTCTTTGCATAAGCCTGTGGGATAGTGCCACTCTCAATCATTTTCAACAGCTCATTGCTTGAAGACTATCTTGTTTTTAACAACCTCTTCATTTCAATCCAGCAATACTTGGTGGAATTTAAAGTCTGGGCCATAAGCCTTGATGTTAAAACATTTCATTAAAATCAGCATTTACTCCTTGTTATGTTTATTCCCTGCTCATGAAATTAATTGATGAGAGTCAATACTTCAAATGGTTTCCATTTACAATATGTTACTGCTTATTGCTGTAGTGATGTGTGTTTGGGAGTCTTTTTCTCTTAAAATGCACAAGTGGATTATTTTATGTTCCCTTGTATGTCTTCTTTTTGTTGTCATGTCTGGCAGCATCATGGGAATGCATCCATTCTAAGTACCGCTGTAAGTTTCTAAAGGCTTTTACTGTGCAAGTACAAACTGTAGAACTCAACAGCTCTCTGGTTCCGATGGAGATTTTAATGAGTTTGGAAGTATTACCTGGAACATGCTATTGATTTTCACTTCCCCATATAACAAGCACCTTTTGTATGTTTTTGTTCCCCATTCATAGTCTTGTTCATGGCCTTTACATTTTTTTTTTTCCCATTTCCCAGGAAAATTTTCTGCATTTGTTTTTAGTCATGAAAAACACGAGCAAAGTGGTGGGGAATAATCATAAAAATGTTTTGTGATGGGAATCAGTGATTATAATCTTTATCTGTATAATTTTATAATCTTTATCATTTTGTGTTTCTAAAAAGCAAAAAATAAATAAATAAATCTGTTTTTAACATTTTCTACACTACATAAAATGTCAGAATTTTGCAAATCTAAACATTCCAGATAAATAATAATAATAATAATAATAATAATAATAATAATAATAATAATAATAATAATAATAATAATGATGATGATGATGATGATGATGATGATGATGATGATGGGTACCATAAGCAATGAAAACATGTGTTTTTTTTTTAACCTCTGTCTATTCCCCAGACACAGTTTTACAGTCACATAGACAGAAAATTAAAGCTATGCATTGTTTTTTTTTTTTGGTGTGGGATGAAGTAACGAGGAAGTAAAAGAAACATAAGGAAATGTTTTAGCCAAATGTGGGCAAAATGCATTTTGGTGTAAAGAAGTTGATAAATTTGACCCACAAGCACGATACAATGCGTATTACAGGATAGTGCTTTACCATAAAGTGTATCCTCTCAATTTCAAGATAATGTGTACCTTTTGGGAGATTTCCACAAGGCGATCATCAAAGCCTTTGTTTGCAACAAGACAACTGCAATGACCCCTTTAATGTTAAAAGGGCACAAAAAGACCTCTTCATTATATTTCATTTGACGTACGACATCTCCAAAGCCATTTCACTTCAGCTACTGTTCCCAAAATAGATTTTATAGACGTATAAATTCCAGAGTTGCCCTGTTCTCCTTTTTCAGTAATAAGCATTCAAGACAAACAATGGATTGCTTTTGAACTGTACTAACCTTAGCCAGGTCCACCAAAGTGTTTGCTTGATCACTCAGCTTTCGTTGTTCCATCTTTACGCTTCTTAATCTAATGTGGAATTTTTGAAAAGCAGTCATTAAACAGCTCATTTCACTGCGGTCTCCAGACATCATGCACAGAACATACATCCACATGGACAATGCTTGTGTTACTTTGGCATCATAATCCAGTTAGTTATGTAGTTGGTTAAATGAGATGCATGCTGTCTCCACACCGCAAAATAAAGCAAATAGCAAGAGAGATGTTACATGTTCACTGAGCGTTGTTTGTCATGTGTTTAAACAATTTAATATAGATTTTTAAAATTTTTTTTTTACCAGTATGAAATACAAGCCAGAAACAATTCTCAAATGCTTCAGTATCATGACAAATAGACATAGGAAGTTCTGAATTTAGGCACTGTACAACCTGCTTGGGTGATTTGGAAATTAGGTTATTCCTATGCCTAAGTGACTAGATACAGGAGTTAGCTCTGTTCAGTCTGAAATGGAATTAATTAGAAGGTGCCTGGACCTGATGGAGAGTCAGTGATAAGTAAGATTCTGACCGATATGAAAAACAAATCATTAACTTGCAGCTAAAGCAATACAGTATGTGGTCATTTGTTTGATGGCTAACATTGTAACATGTTTAATGAGGATTCCTTAAGCAGCCCATATAGCTTTTTTGCACACTTATTCTGTTTAAACACTAGTTCTTAGTGATGTTTAGACACATCAGCCAATGCTTATTTTGATTTTCCTATTTATACGCATGACTGTGCATGTCACTTTATAGAAAGGCCTTAGTTTATTAAATGCATTTTACAACAATCCAGCAGACTTAGTAATTAGCATGTGTAATTGAAGGGGGGTCCTTGCTGTACTACCACTCCCCTTGCCACTCCTGAGTCTAATTGGTTGTTTGTGTAAATTATCAGTGTATTTCTGAGTGCATTTCTCTTTACTATGTAGATCTTACATTTTCCTTTATGAAAGATGCACAGGTCTGGCAAATGCATAATTGATTGTAAAAGTTATACATGAAAATTTGTGTGGAATTCTGCAAACAAATTCTAATATCTAGAAACCGTATGACAAGGTCTGTACTTTTTTCACAGTAAAAAAAAAAAACAAACAAACAAAAAAAAACTTATTTCACTGTCTAAAAATAGGTACAGGCTATAATGAACCCCCATAATATATACCTTTAAAATTCAAACGCACATTAACTATAATGTGTGTGCCTTTGATGTAAGACGATCGGCTTTACTGAAATATTTCATTTCACATTAACTTTGGAATATTTCATTAACTTTATGGTCTTTTATCAATGCTGAGAAAAAGCTAAGATTTTCATAGAAGGAATTATCCGCCAGTTAGGGGCTTAACAAATTAAAATTTCACAGAAGCAAGTGAAGTGTTTTAGATGTGCTAGTCCTTGTTTTTGGGCTGTTCTCCTTGACTGGGACCCCACTAAACTGAATCCCTTATATTTTGGTTTGTTATTGGGTTGCTCTACACAAGACTACAAATGGGGTATCTAATTTAACTTAATATACAATAAGCTGGTTATAAAGTATATGTTACAATATGTTAGGCAATGTCACATAAGCTTATATTACATTTTCCACCACAAGTGATGGAAGGTGTGAAAACTCATGAGTGTCTGGCAGACCATTTACTCACAAGCCTGATCGATCACTCAGACCCATTACTGTATTATATTATCACACAACTACATATGATAGACCTGTTATGTCATAGTTTGTCTGTCCAGATATCACTTCAGGAGGTGTTTGTTATTGTATTTATACTTTTATTTCTGTTTGTACTATGGCCATTAGCCATCTCAATTTTTTACTATTCAGGTTGTGTGGTTCATATCCATAAAAGTGTTTAAATGCTACTATGTTATAAATAACATACAATACTTATATATGTATTTATGTTTAAGCCATATACATCCAATATGACCATAATAGGCAGGAACTGGGAAATTTAGATAAATCAGAGGCACTTCTAAACAAACAAGCAAACCAAAGTCATCTACACTAGCCTGTTGCTTATACAGTAGCATTTACTGTATTTCATAAATACTTTATAATGTATAACAATAAACAATACATTATTTCACTGTAATTATTTTAATGTAGGTGAAATTATAGCTAATTTTGAAATGATATTTAAAATATCAGGCTTGATTTTCAAACCTACTGTGAATATGCAAGACAACACTGATTGGGGTTTTTATTGTGTGCAAATGCAGGCTTACATGCTTTTGTGTAACAGAGATATTTTACAGTCTGATGCACAACATACTTCTGAACAACAAGTCTCACAAACACCAAGACAACAGATCCATTTATTTACAGCAATATTTAGCACAGGGTTTTTAATGTGGTGCATATCTGGGAATGCACATACATTTGTGGAAAAACAGAACAAAAACAATTATGTGAGTGACCAACGCCTTTGTGATTTGAAAATCTGGCCCCAGTAAATTAATATCTGTGATTGGTTTAGCTGCAAGTGATGGCAATAATAGAAACTAATGCAAATACAGCAGTATGCTTTCAAATGGAACACACTGTGCCATTATGTGTGCAGAGAATTCCACTTATCACGGATAGGATCATGATTTTAGAATACGTTTCCATGGCAGTGATCATACCATTTGATTGACAGGAAATAGGATCTCTCTGATGCATGCACAGAATATTAACATTTTTTGAAGAACAGCTCATACAAACTTACTTCCGAGCTCTAGTTTCATTTTGTTGAAACAAAAAAAAGACAAAACAAAAGAAAGAAAATGTAAAATACACTAAAAACAAAGTAGCACAAAGGGAATGGGTAAGTCAAGACAATACCGTAATCTGTTAGAAACGGGGCATTAAAGCAGACAATTCTTTTAGGCAAAAGAAACACACACAAAAACAAAACAAAATAAAAAAATCTAGATTGATTATCAGCTATTCCTGAGCACTCAAGTGGGTTAAATGTATCAAGTATTAAACTGTAAAAAGCAAAATCTTTTTTTTTTTTTTTTATTTTATTTCATTTGCCACTGTAAAACACTACAGACAACACTAAACTGAAAAGCAGTGCATGTGATTATAGCCTCTTTATTAGTAGATTTCATTACATATGCAGCCATCACAGTCATATGATACCTGGCATTAATAAAAAACAGCAACATGCATTGAAAAGTCTCATTAGAAAAAAAGTAATTTATCCTGACACAACATTAGCAGCCAATTTCCGTTACAGCAGAAAGCATGATCCCACCTGAAGCTCTCAAGGATTCTATGTGCAGTGTCAGGTGGGGTCCTGTTTCATGCGGTCCTTTGAATTCTAATGTGGTGGCAGGTTAAATGGGTTTCGTCTGGGGTCATGTGAAAATACATTCTGGACAACTAGCAAAAAGGGCTTCATGATAAAGTTATTTGTGCTAATAAGAGGTAAGAAGATGTTTGTTGCACCGTAAAGAGACTACACTATGAGGTGCACAGAAAGGAACAGCATACTTCCTTAAGTGGATAAATGATACATTTCCAAAACTCATTAAGAATGAAAACCTCTAATCTGCAATAATAGGATCAGTTAAAAAAAAAAAAGTACTGAAGCTAACCAAAGGACCACAACTAGCTAGTAAGTACAGTATGTATCTTTTCTGTATGTTAGCAAGGGTTGACAATGTTAATTAAATGCACTGGACCACGTTCACAAAAGGCTAAAGTAAAAAGAAAGTGTGCTAGGTATTCATTTGATTTTACTACTGTACTGTATACTGTACAGATTTATATTTTTACATAATGTAATGTGTAGCCTACCCAAAACATATTACTGTTATTTCAGCAAAATGATTTACGTTTAAAATGCATTGAACACTGTAAATGTATGTGTGGGCATTTTTATTGTATTGTTTTTAAACACAACACCTCCTTATGTAAGACAAACATGGCTGGTTTCGCGAGGGACTTCTGTATGATTATGAAAAAGCTTTTTGGGGGTGAAGATGGGGGTCCCACTTTAAAATCTGATGGGATTAAACTGACTCGTTTTTTTTTTTTTTTTTAATCCATAACAGAATTAAAATAGGTAAAATGAAGACGGAGCAGAATGCGTTGTACAGATGACATTTACATTTAACAAAAACAATGTTATTTTGGTTCTTGCACCCCAGCATGTATAAACGTTATTCTTCGGGCACCCTCTGCTGCAGCAAACCACAACTCAGCTGCTGTTACTTATTTAAATAATGTCACATGACTCTTGCAATGCTGGGAATCTTGCTAAGAAAACGGAACAAATATTTAAATGAGTATATTGTGGCTCTTTTCATTAACATATTTTCTCTTAGTACATCCGAGAAAATGAATTGTCGCAACGAAAATGCAAACTGCGGTATGTTTGCGTTGCAACTGGCTCATCTTAGTACATCTGTCCCTCTGACTTTTGACATTTGACATAACAAGTGAATGACCACCATTCAGACTTCTGTATTACTTGGTGGGGAGAATGTGTTTAGTTTAGTTTAGTTTAGTTTAGTTTAGTTGGGTTTAGAAACTAATGGACATTAGATTGTATTATTTATATAAGAAGACATACATAAATAAAGAACCATACTCACTGGTGAATGGCCTGTAAGAATTTCCGTTGATGTTTCCTCACTCGTGCATGGTCTATCTTTTTAACTAACTTTGTGTTTTTGTATATTAACCATGTTTCCCTGAGTACATTAGCAGCTGCATTTTTCACCTTAAAAAAACAAAACAAAAAACAGTTAGACAGTTTAATCATGAGTGGATGGCATTGAAGGAATGCTGAAAAACAATAACTAATCCATGTCAAAACACACTCCTTCATGTTAATTCTTCACCTATTAATCTTACAAAACTAGGATAACTCCGTCACAATCAAGTCCATTCATTAAAATCCATAAATCAAACTTCTGAGATGCTTTTTAAAGTTTTGTAACATTATCAGTTACATTTTTCATTCACTAACAATGGTGCAGATAAAGAACTTCATAAATCTGGCCCTGTGTATCTTATGGTTGACTACACAGGGTGGTTTCTATGGAACTGCAGATATGGTTAACTAAGCTTTTTATGATGCTTTTCTGTTCTCTACCAATGTTTTACTATGATTTCACTTTGTTTTTACAACAATATACATTATATACAATATGGAATGTCTATTTTTTTTTTTGTTTGAAAAATCTTGAACACAATAATTATAGGATTCTTCATTTGTATAACAATATAGCCCAAACTGAACTGAACAGAACTGACCGGGGGGGCTATTTAAAATAGGTCACAGATGTTTTTATATTGGAAAAATACATACATGAGCAGTCACTATACTGTAAACAGATGGTCCTTATGTCTAGGTGGTATAGCTGTCCTCTGTCAAATTAAAGTATATGTTTTCAGGGCTGTATTTATTTCTCAGGAATTGGTTGTAAAAGAAAGAACAAACCTAAATGGTTGAACAGTAGAAACAACATAATTGTGTGCAATTAAAAATATTAATGACAACAGGGAATGTTGAGGTGTCCTTGTAACTTTGGCAGTGAGGCCTCACCCCCTTCCCTTAATGAGGTTCTCTGCATTTACAAAAACTCACAAAATAGAGTGAGCTCCAAGAAGAACCCAAGATACAGCAGGCTATGTGTGTGTGTGTTAGTGGATATGTGTTAGAAAGGAGTGTTTTCAATAGGCAAACCATTAATTCCATGAATAACGAATTAAAACCAAACACACTAAATATGCTGTACAATAAACTATACAGGGTGCTATGAAGCCACTTGGACATGTGTGTCAGCTGAGCTGAGGGACAAATGTGCCAATTAGCCTGACAGAATATTAAATGAATGCAACTGGTTTTATCAGTTTGTTACACTATAACGCTGAAAAGGCGCAAAGAGAACCAAACCATATTTTACTTGATAAAGATTTCAAAGTTAATCTTGAAATATTAAACAGCAAAACTACAAAATGAACACCTTCAGAATATCTGATTGAGGACTGTCATGACATTTTAATGGTATCCCTAGGAAGCCCGCTCTGGGTATTGTGCTATGGTGTCTGTATTGGACAGCTAATGCAGTAACACTTGTAGCAGGTTGCTAAGTTTATGTCTAATGTTTATAAACAGCATTGTAAGGTGTAACAAAACAAGGTAAATCATATTTCACTGGGTGAAACTCTTAAGGAAAATGTGTTGCATAAAATATACTAGACAAAGAGAAGGAGATGTGATACCTTTTATTGGACTAACTAAATAATAATTATTCACAAGCTTTCAAGACCTCAAAGGTCTCTTCTTCAGGTGAAAGTAGGAAAGAGAGATTGATGTCATGAAGGTATCACATCTCCTTCTCTTTGTCTATCATCTCTGGACTAATACGGCTACCATTTCATCTCCCATAAAATATATAATTTTGATTCTTAAACCCTTGATATAGGAGTGTGGTGGCCGAGGCTATGTGACTTAATATAACATATCTCTGGTTGAATTTTTTTTAATTATTTTAAAAAACAAACAAAAAAAATAAAAACTACAGTCTCTGGAACTGTGACAGCTAAATTTTAAACCCACACAACATTATAAGCTCCTTCTCTGTGTCATTCAGCATTATTCTTGGATGTTTATAATCTGGATCCAGGTTACAGTTAGTTCTGCCCCTTCATCCTGACGTTGACTAGCAGATTATTGTAAATCGAACATGCCTCATTATGGTCTCACATTAGTGCTAGAATGACAAGTATAGACTGTACCTGTTATATATAGAAGTTGTTTTGTCAAACTGTATTCAGTTGGTGTGTTAAATGACTTACTCTTTTGGTTAGCTGTGTGTCCATCATAAAATTATGCACATGTTTTTCAGCTTTGGTTAGTTCTAACTTCTTCGCAACCACAGCTACCACCAGAGCAGTGCAGCCAGCTCCCTGAAAAGAACAAGCAGTATTAATAGTGCAGTTTCCTTTTCTCAAATCAAGATAAAACGATCATTCTGTACTTCCCTGTTAAAGGTTATCCAGATGAAAGCAAGTACCAATCGATGTATGCTATGGAATCAATTTTACTGTGTATTTTAACTAAATTTCTTGTGTCATTAGAGGAAAAACAGCCCAAGAGAAGGATATTACCACCTCCATGCTTGACAATAGGTATGGTGTTCTTTTCTTTGTACGCCTCACCAGACTTTCTCCAAACTTAACGACTATCAGCGTGACCAAATAGCTCGATTTGAGTTTCATCACTCCACAAAACCTTTGACCAGAACTCATATCCATCTTTCAAATGTCGATTGTCCTTGTGACTTTTTCCTAAGAGTGGCTTTTTCCTTGGCCTGCAACCATTGAGACCTTCACCATGCAATACTCGGCCTGTGGTTGAAATGGAAACTCCAGTCCCACCTGCAGCCAATTCACTTTGAATATCTCTGGCAGTCAATCCCAGAGTGTTATTAACCTTCCTCACAATTCTGCTACTTGTTCTTGGTGAAAGAACCTTCTTTCTTCTAGACAGAGGGAGCGTTGTGACAGTACCATGAGTCTTGTATTTTTTGATAATAAAAACAATAGTTGAAATTGGGATACTCAAATGCTTGTAAATAATCTTGCATCCTTATCCAGCTTTATGACAATAGATCATTTTCTGCCTAAGGTCTTCAAATAGCTTGTTACTTTTTCCAATACTGACTTTTTGGTACCTAACCTTTTTATACTCTCTAAGAATGTTCACCTACAATCCAGCATTTTCTAGACTTTTCTAGAATTAGGTTCTGCATTATCATGTTGAAATTTCTAACACCTCCTAGACAATAATATCATAGCATCAAAGGGTTGAATACTTTTGAATTAGCATTTTTGGAGTTTTGCAGTAAAATTGCTGAAAAAAATCATTGTACATATCTATTTCTTGTAAGTTTTTTCCTCAACCTCAAAAGCATAACTTTTGCTACAAAAGATTTTCCAAAAATTCTTTATTTTGAACAAATTTCTCAAAATTTAAATTTTCATTGGTGTATGTAAACTTTTGACTACAACTACTGTGTGTATATACAATGGTTTGCAGAAGTATTCACCCAGAAGTTTTGCTGACATTTAACCTCCTGCAAAGTTTTCACATTTTGTTGGCACCTGAGCAGACTCCATGACACTTTCAAATTAGACTTTACATGTAGAATCTACACAAAGGATTCCACATTGATAAAATTAAAAAAAAGTTAATGTTCTTGAGCAGCCCAGTCAAAGTCCTGACTTAAATCCAATCGAAAATTTAAGGCGAGACTTAAAGAATGCAGTCCATCGACGATCGCCAAGAAACTTATCAGAACTGGAGCAATTTTCCCATGAAGAACAGGCAAAAATTTCACCGTCCTACTGTGCAAAGCTAGTAGAGACTGATCCAAAAAGACTCATAGCAGTAATTGTTGCAAAATGTGCTTCTACCAAGTACTGACTTAAGGGGCTGATACTTATGTAACCAGTAAATTTCATGTTGTACATTTTCTTTGCAAGTTTTGCTGACATTTAACCTCCTCATCATATAACAACGTTCAGTTTAACCACTACAGCCTTGAATAAAAAAAAAGTTTGTTTGAAAAACTCTGCATAAATTATTTGTAATTCAACAAAATGTGACATTTTTGGTAGGGGGTGAAAAACTGTGCATAAATTAAACAACAAAATGTGACTAGGGCTGAGAATACTTCTGCAAACCGGCATATAATATATATATATATATATATATATATATATATATATATATATATATATATATATATATAAAAAATGTGTAAAAAAATGTGTTTTTGAGAAACTGCGGACCGCGGGGTTCTCAGCATCCTGGGTGCTTCCTTTATACGCCACAGCCTGTTGCGTTGAAATCTCCAACAGACCAGACAAATAGGCCAACTCATTGCAGCAGTAACATTCTTGTATTGTAACAAAAAATCAATAGAACCTTGTGATCCCTCATTTGGTTTCCAGGCTGAAATGTTATTAATTGCTTCAATGTGCTATAAAAAGAAAATTGGCAGGGTAGCTATATGTATAAAATAAAATTAGCTCTCGCCAAAACACCCATAACTGAAAATAATCATCCTGTGTGTAAGCTGCTTTTTAGAGCTGGCAAGATTTGTTTTTGTGGGATGAGGTTTTCCACTAATGGTGGTAGAACGGGGGTCATAGTATTAATTTTAGCCTTTCATGTCTGCTTATTCAATATTAGATTGTGTCAGGTTTCAGAGGCTATAAGCGAGGTTGGATGTGGAAATAGATGCTGCAGAACGTGGAGCTAGTTGGCTGTTCCCTCTGAGCCAAAGCACTTGGTAAGTGAGATCATGTCTACTCTGTGGAAGATGAGGCGCTTAGGCTAGATGTTTCTCCTTTTTGCTTTTCAGTTAAAGCCCATAACAGGGAACCCCTGAGCAAAAATGGCAAGGCTGAGCCATGTGTAAACAAACCGATTTTTATAATCGGATGGATCCCACTCATCAAATTTGATAAAAAGGAGTTTTTTTTTTCTTTGCTGTCATATTGGAAAGTAAACTCTAATACATACACCTTTGCCTTTTTTCTCATTCTGTGTTTTCTGCAGCACAGCTCACTACCAAGACCATGTAGGTCAACATTTTGGTAGAAAACAAAAGTCGTAAAGAAGCCGCAGTTTTATACATTGTAAAATTGATATTCTCCTAGTCCGGACAGATAAGCTAGTCCTGTCTTGCTCTTTTTAAAAAAAGTGTCAGTAGGACCTTAAAATGCCTACAGATGAGAGAGGAGCTCAGCTTCCACAAAGTAGACATGATCTCACTTACCAAGTGCTTTGGCTCAGAGGGAACAGCCAACTAGCACCACGTTCTGCAGCATCTATTTCCATCTCCAACCTCGCTTATAGCCTCTGAAACCTGACACAATCTAATATTGAATAAGCAGACATGAAAGGCTAAAATTAATACTATGACCCCCGTTCAACCTCATCTCACAAAAACAAATCTTGCCAGCTCTAAAAAACAGCTTACACACAGGATGATTATTTTCAGTTATGGGTGTTCTGGTGAGAGCTTATTTTATTTTATACATATAGCTACCCTGACAATTTTTTTACAGTACATTGAAGCAATTAATAACATTTCAGCCTGGAAACCAAATGAGGGATAACAAGATTCTATTGATTTTTTGTTACAAAAATTTTACTGCTGCAATAAGTTGTCCTATTGGAGATTTCAACGTAACCGTCTGTGGCCTATAAAGGAAGCACTCAGGACACTGAGAACCACGGGGTCTCCTGTTTCTCAGAAACACATTTTATGCAGAAGTCTATGGTGTGTTTACTGGAGTATCTTTTTTTAGCAGTTTCAAAGGCAGGTGTTTTAATGAAATGTTACAGAAAGGTAAAATTAAACAGAGGCTTAATGTTTTATGGATAACTTTCCACAAAGTAAGGTGTGAAAGGGAGTTGTGGGTATCTACTGACGCTGGGGTTATCCTCAGCTGTCTTCTTTGTCGTCCTCTGTAGCCACCACTAAGCAGGAGGGGGGTCATAACTGGTGAAGGCTTTTCCTTTCTGGTCCCACAGCCTTTAAAACAGCCACCTGGCCCTGCTGCATCACGTGCAGCAGCACTGCAAACTGGTCAGTGTCCATCTGGGTCTCTCCTGGTGGTCTCGCTTTGACTCTGTGGGGCACCACTGCCACCAAGTTGTAGGGTGAAAATGTTTTGGTAATCATATGAAAGAAAATGTCTTGCTGATGTTAAACAGGACTGCTAACAAAGCCTGCCTAGCAACAGGACTGATAATAAAGCCTGCCTAGTAACAAGACTGATAACAAAGTCTGCACTGCAAACTGCTCTTGCTACAGGAAGAGCAGTTTATAGTCATGTGACAAAGAGCGAATGAATCTGAATCAACAGTCTCCCTCTCGACCTGTGAGAGCACTGCACAGCAGGAATTACGTGCCCCGTATTGAATGGTTGGGCAGTTCATTCCGGGGGCATTCGGAAGCCGGCCATTCAGGAAAGGGACGGCGTCATGGTACCAGGAGTCATCACCCTAGTACAGTGAGCGAAGTTTCATTCATGAATTGGAGGAGGTGTGATTGAACTAGCTATTGGAGGGGGCGGGGCTATGGGTACTTTAGGGGGATGTGATGTCGTGATTGGTTCCTTTTGTTGTGGTTGATGGGAGTAAACGAGGACTGTTTGGAAGCAGAGTTAAGTGTTTTGTCGTGTTTTGCAACCATGTGTGTTTTGTCTTCGCCAGACTGATTAAACACGGAGCTGGGAGCTGCAGCCTTGGGCCAGCGATTCATCTGGACTTCACCAGCACCTGCACTTAACCATTATGACTGTTCCAGCACCGCACCTGCACTAAGAGCATGCACTGTCCGGAGACGTGTCTGTGTTTGTGTTGTGTCTGTACTTTTTGTAATTATTATTTCGGGACTTCAACCCCTTGTTTTGATGCTGGCAATACCCATTGGTGGGTAGAGCCAGCTTTATTATTTAACCTAGTCAAGGAGACCAAAAGGAAATTAAAAGAAATAACTTGAACCGTGAACTTTGTGTTTATCCTCGTTTGGAGCACCTGCATCACCACTTCAACCCACACGTTCACAAGTCACTAAAGGACTTAGGTTACTAAGGCAACAACCGTTTATAGACTTGTTTATAGACACTGGTTTACACATCTCAAGAAATGTATAAAATTTGCAAGACGTAAGGGTGTTCATTTTGTCCTTTGATCTCTGTCACAACGACCAGTATCTTCTGGGTAATCAGCCCGGGGGGGTGTTATTGGCTCCTGTTTATAGCAGGAAGCTCCATCGGCACATGTCCACCAGCCAGTTAAAGAAGCATGTGTACGAGAAGCCAGTAAAGGTTACATTGTCCCTGTTACATAAAGGTTTTAAAAAATAATACTGCAAAGCACCTCACTGCACAAACCAGAAAAACCCTCGCTTGAAGACACTATGAAACCTAAAAGTACAGCGACCAGACATGTAAGCATAAAACATATTCACAATAGCAATAACAAGAACTCTTCAAAACCAGAATGTGTGGGAGGTGGAACGAAAAATAAAACTGGTAAAAATAAGCACACTAACAATGAAAAAAAAAGAATACAATGCAAATACGGAATATGAATAATAATAACAAACTTGCTAATCATTGTAGATAAAAGAGGAATACATGAGATAGGGTATTAATGGAGGGATGTGAAAAGCTTTAACAGGGAATCGAAAGGTGAGAGAAGAGATTTAAAGTAAATTACTGTGATTTAACGTGAATAATGAGATGGTAAGGCTATTGGTTACATATACAGGACTGGTATAATATGGTGAAAAGAAAGTAGCTTGAAAGCAGTGAGCACAAAGGAAAATAAGGACGAGGAAAAAGTGAAAAGAAAATATGTGACACAATGTTAGTAGCTAGCAGGACATTGGAAAAATGAAACAGAATAATAAAAAGGTATAGGTCCGGCACAATAAAGCATGTAGGGAATAAGTGGTGCTGCACATCTGCTGGAGCTTTGAAAATAAGTGCGTCTGTGTTCTACACATTCAGACATATCAAAAGCGTGCATCCAGGAGAGAAGCTAAATAAAGACATGCTGGGACTCATTAATTCCCTTGTTTATAAACGGCTGTCAGGAAGCATGCTGTTAGTGCCTTCAGAATAATATTCATTCACAAATCTCAGCTTCCCACTCATCAGCTATAGCACAATGTACAAAATGAAAAACTGCAAGTACATTGTCAGCACACCTTTGGGAAATAAAATACAGCTGCTTTTTTTAGAATAATGAAATACATAAATATTATAAAGCTGTGACAGGTTGTTTTCTGGAGTTTCAAACTCGTGCAAAAGGGGCTCAAACTGGAGAAGCAAGGGGCACTCTAGCTGTGGGGGACTTTAGCCTTGGCCATGCTGGCAGCAAAGCGGGGCACTCCAGCAGTGACTCCCTGCAGACAAAGCACCAACTTGAGGCCTTGTGATCACTGAAATAGTTGTGCCAGCTGACCTCCTCTGGCTCATGGGCAGGCAGCTCCTCCTTCTCTGGCACTCGGGCAGGCAGCATCTCCGTCGCTCGCCTCCAGGACTGCCACTCCTCCCCTTTGTCGGCACTCGGGCTGGTGCTGGGAGAGCTTCCAGGTGGAGCCATTCCTCAGCTCACTCCACGTCATCCTGATAGAGGTCCTTTTCATTTTATATTTTTTTCAACTGCAGTCCTGCTCAGAGTCTCCAGGGGCACTATCCCACTTCTGATCCCACAGTGTGACAGGGTAGCATCATGTAACGCTTGGGTTTTACATTCCATTGAACTGCACGGAACGGCAGGACCAGAACGCAAACCTGCGACCATGTGGTTAAAAGACAAATGCCTTACCAGTCAACTAAAGAGCAAGCTCTCTAGTCAAGAGGAAATGCTAATACTTATGCTAATGGTAGCATTATAAACCCATCAGCCACTAGGAGGGGGATCAGAATAATCACGGCCAAGCTTATGGTGACCATTTTAGGACATCCTCAGACCTCACCTCTCCTCGTGTCAATTGTCACCCCTCCTTGAGTCAATCCTCACCCCTCAATCTACCCCCTCTAATTTACCTTCTTTTGTTTCAAAACATGCTGTGTTTGGATTATATGAAAAGACGCTGAATTTAGTACGAAACTGTGACAGAAATATAATGAATCTTGGTTGTAAATCTCCCTCCCAACCTGTGAGGGCGCTAAGCAGAAAATGTAGAGTCCTTTGGACAGGCTGGCACGCCAGTTCTTTCCCAGGGTTGGGAAGTCGGTCAGTCTGGAAGAAGGTGAGACTCCATTGCAAGAACGTATTGACCCGGAAGGGAAACGACGTAGCAGCTGCAGATTGTAGAGACAGCTGCACTCATTTACCAAGGGGTCATGCGTGATAGCATAAAAGGGGCCAGAGAATCGCAATCTACTCCTTTGCTTAGTTTGTGAAATTGAACTTGAAGGACAGTGAGAGACACAGTAACCACTGTTGAATAGAGAAACCTGTGTATAAAGAATATTCATGAGTGTTTTGTTTGTTTGTGTCTGTTAGTAATTGTCTATGTTTGTAAACTGCCAGACAGCTAACACGTATCCAGAGCTGTCACCTTGGGCTAGCACAAAGCCGGATCAACACTTCACTTCACCACAGTCACTATAAATAATTGTTATCATCCACCGTGAGCACTACTGCACGCACCCGGACTGGTGACCGTGGCTAGTATTATTGTAGGGCGGATAACGTGTGTTTATTATTTGGGCTGCAATCCCTGTTTTTTGTTCTCCATGCTTTACACATTGATGTTTATAGTCAGAGCCTATTGTCTGGTCACCAGACTGTAAATTACAAAAACACGCATAGGGTTCCCATATTACTGCATGTTCACTGGGACTCTTTGTGACAGTTCAGGCTTTTCAGCTCACACCGCAATGCATTCTGGTACATTTTACCTGCCTCACGTACCTTTCAAAGCAGGACTACAGTTACCAGAATGCATTGGGGGTGTGAGTTAAAAAGTCTGAACTGTCCCAAAGTGTCCCAGTAAACATGAAGTCATATGGGAACCCTATGCATGCATATTGTTTTCAGTTGTATTTCTTTTTTTTTTTATAATCGGAAGTGTTCTTAATTTGAATATAAGTTGTGCCTTTTTGTTGAACTGTTATGCACAATGGTGTTTTTAGTTATTGGATCTTCTGTTAAAAAAAAAAAAAAGTTTGTTCTTTATTTTGAAAACTAAAATGTCAATGCATCAATTATCGTTAATAAATACCTATAGGATAATCAAATACGAAATTAGGGCGCCGATTGTACCACTAAAAATTACAGGTTAGGCATCCTCTTTTAGATGTCATTATTAACTGATTTTGAAGGTCTTCATTGCTTTAATTTAGATACAATTGTATGCATGTTTAAATAGCAATTCCGGGTTAAAATGTAATTTTGTAAACCAGCTGTGGTCCAAAAAACACATTTAGTGGTTGCATTTAGTGATGATATAATGATATGTTTTACCTTGAAGTCTGCCTTTGAAATCTGACTTTTGTTAAAACAACATTGACTGGTGGCCTGATGGCCTTAGGCATTAAAAGTGGATCAATATACTAATGATTTGTTTATGTGGTAGATTTGAGAAATCGTAAACACACATATGATCTAGATTTATACAAAGTGTAACAAATAGCAGAACATAATAATCATCTTGTATTTGAATCGCATTGCATTTTATTATTATTATTATTATTATTATTATTATTATTATTATTATTTTTATTATTATTATTATTATTATTGCTTTGTCTGAATTTTCAAAGTGAAGCAAGAGAACACACAAAATGTATATTACTACTGCCTAGGAATGAAAAAGGAGATTGCCATGATGCTATACGGGTTTACGGTTTGATTATGCCATTAAGAGACATGTATAACATTAAACTGAAGAGAGGTGTACTAGCCCTGGGCCATGGTGTAAAGCCAGGAATACAGCTCCAATTATCTGCTCTTTGGTTCTTTTGCTTTCAACCTTCTCTGAAGTCTTCATATAACAGTTTTAAAGAATACCTAAAGAACATAACTGGCAGTTACTTGAAGTGCACCAGTCAGAAAACCAAGCCTTTTTGTTGTTAACTAACATGATATAAAACAAAATTATTAAATAGTTCCAAAGAAAAGCTAAATTAGTTTTACTGAAAGAAAATGCTTTTTTTTTTCTTTTGTTGTTTGAATCACAGCTCGGTGTGTGTGTGTGTGTTTTTTTTTTTTTTTGTTTTTTTTTTTTTTTTGTTAATCTCTCATTGAATTCAATGTAGTAAAAATCAATATGGCTATTTACTGTCAGTGATTTTCCGATTTTGTATTTCATGGTTCATATAAAACTTCATGCATTTAGTCATACAAATCTTTAAGAAAGTAAGTCCAGTAGAAAATAGCCCAGACAAAAATCACTGATAATTTGAAAATTCACAATACATGTTTTGTTTGTATAGGATCCCTGATACCAGCAACACATTGATTTCATGTTATTGTATTCTGTGTGGTAACTTCAGGAACATTCTCTGTCCTGAATATGTGTTACTGCTTTAAAATGCTGTTGGTACCTTTAGGAATATGTTCGTCATTATTTTTTGTTATTTAAAGAATGGAAGTCTGATTTTAGGTGTAAATAATGTTTTGTGTACAGCTATGGCCAACAGTTTCTAGAATGTTAGATTAACCTAATTATTTTGTATATATATATATATATATAATCTGGATTAAAAACATCTACATATATATATATTCTATGATATATGAGATATAGAGATTATATAACGTATATTATATAGATATACTATATATATATAATAAATTTTCAAGGTTTTACAAGTTATATCTATATAATATATATAATATATATATCCAATCTATAATATAGATAATATATATATATATAAATATATGAACATAATTTAGAACTTTTATTTTACATCATGTAATCAAAGAAACTACAAAATGATTTTGCAAAAGTCTACCAGAAACCATAACAGTAGTAGTACAGTATTTAATGTTAGACTTAAGTTTGTCAGTTTTACGTTAAGTATATGGGAAACTACAAAGCAATATGTAACTCAATATGTTAACATAACATTATTCAGCAGATTTCATTCGACTTTATGAAGCAAAATTAGTTAATTCTATTGGGTGATGTAAAACTTTTGGCTAAAGCTGTACATGAAAATGTTAAAGGGTAAAGAAGCCAACAGTCTATAACAGTTTTATGAACATTGAAAGTTATTTAATGGCTTTTTGCAAATAGGGCCAGTTATTGGAATGCTTTAATATACTGCTACATTAAAATAAAAGTACCAGACTCTGTGGACATGTGAATGAATTGCAGAAATACAAATCTCCCAGCTATTTATATTTAAATCTAAGTGTGGTATGCGTAGAATGTGTGTAAACAAATTGGCCTGCCCTTTGTGTTGTTTCCTTTCTATAAACAGGCACACTAATAGTCTACAAATATTTTTACATGAGAAATGGTTCATGTGATAGACTGCAAAGAAAGAATTATCATTAACACCAAAAATGAAACCACTTCTTAAACTCCACATCTGTTTAACGTTTAACATGTAAATTTACAATTAAAAGAAGAAACGTTCTACAATCCATACTTACCATAATTCCAGTAAGAAGACAAACCCCTTTGCCACAGTATGTATGTGGTACCATGTCCCCATATCCAATGGACAGAAATGTGATTGAAATTAGCCACATCGCTCCCAAAAAGTTGCTAGTGACATCTTGGTTGTCATGGTATCTGGAACCCAAAACACATTTGAGAAATTAGCAGTTCTTGCAGTAAATCTGGAAACATGTAAACAAGTCCATAGTTACTTTGAGTAGTTTGGGTGTTAATTGCAGCTTCCTCTTTTAACATAATTATTGTTTGTTTTCAAAAAGGGAAAACTGTTTGACAAAAAATAGAATCCCACAATTTTGTATTCTGACGGACAAACCAGATTCAGTACTTTAAAATATGTTTTTTTGGGTGGGGGCTGGGGTTAACACTGAGAACAAATTAAACCATACACATTTAATGTTGAAATCAGATCAGGTACTCGCTGATATAGTTATTAGGCTGTGCATTAGGCTGTGTTTTACTTTGAAATTCAGGTTTGGACAGGGATTTCAATAATAATGTAGTTTAACATTATGTACTCATTGGCATTTCTGTTATTCAAAATCCAGTGTAGCCGTACAGTAAGGCAAGACCCTAGAATAGAATTTTCTATCAATTTAAGAGTAGCTGTATTGATGTTAAAGTGTTGTGTGGGAATTGACATATTCATTAAAGTCACAATCATGTTTGCTCTTAGAAAGCAAAGATTCATTTGACATTAGATCACAAGAATGTATACAAAAATGTGTTTTCCATTGATGCAATGGGACCAATAACCAACATAAGCTTTGATATGGGGAATATATTTTCTGCCTACATGTTCAAAACATAATGTAACTAATGGGCTCGATTCTCCAAGCTATTTACTCCAAATCAGCATTAATGCTAAAAACACCAAATTCCAATTCTAAAATAAATTACAAAAACAACCTGAGACCCATCATTTAAAAGTAAGGAATTGTTTATTTCTGGTTTGGTAACTTTATTAGGGTTTTTTTTTCTTTTTCTGAAAAAAAAAATAGCTAATCACAACTTGGAGTAAATTGAGAATCTAGCCCAATACGTGAAATACTTTCTGTTGTTGTTGTTGTTGTAAATGTCTCTATTTCATTACTTTTATTGTGAATGCTATTTTTTTTTCAGCATATAGCCTGCCAATAATATTGTACTGACAGCATAATCTTCTGCCAGATTTACTTTAATAAGCTACAAGTGTCACCATTTGTTCCCAACAAAGCTCACTGTACAGGATTAGTTAAATGAAACCTCCAAGGAAAACAAAAAGACATTTTTGAAAACCATAACCATCAGTTAAATAACCATCCAGTCTGCACACTTTTATAGGATGCTCAGGATCCTGTTCATTCAAAACTATTGTAGCACGCACGGGTGAAAGCAGCAAAAGGGCTGGTAGGTGACATAATCACACATAGAGACATAAGCATGATATACGCTCCTTGAAAGGGAGCTGGCTCATATCGGTGCTATGCTTTAGTGCGAGAGGTCCTGGGTTCACGCCCGCCCTCTGCCTGTGTGTGGATTGCCTCTTCCTGTGTGATGCACCTGCTGGAACGGAACAGAGATTGCCAAACTATTCATTCATTGAACAGCAATTATGTTAACACAATTCCATCTACAGTGCATAAATAGTGGAAAACAACAATAAAAGCCTTGTGAAAGAGGGTTGTGGGTATCCACTGACAGGTGGAAAGATACAAAACAAATTACATTACAATGCCTCACAGGTGCATGAGATTTATTTGCAGTATTTACAAACAATTGCAGGTAGCCACCACTAGGGTACCAGCAATGGTTTTTCCAAGGTGGGGTCAGACTCAAAAAAACATGTGACTATACCAGCAATGGTACACACAAACAAGAGTGTTAAAAAAAAAAAAAAAAACACTGTAGAAAAACACAGCTACGGATTTGCCTACAGTTAATGTAGCATTTGTCCCAGTATAAATGGAGATCCCGCTGCATGAACCTACACTCACACACCCGCTTTATACTTCTGTAGGATTTACAATCCCCTAACTAATTTCTGGGCTAAGTTATGTCGACCCCAGCTGAACGCACAGTGGTCACGCAGTTAGTAGTACTCACAAACACAATTTCTTTGCCTTTCCCAGCACAAAGACAGTCATGCTCTGGCTCATTAACCAACCGACCAGTCAGGGATCCGAAGCCAGCCAATCCCTGACTGCCATTCCCTGTAAACAAAGACAGACGGCAGTGTGTCTCTGGCAGAGGCTCTGGCTCCTTCCTGCAGGCGCCCGAGAAGCCGCTGATGGCACACTGTCCCTGGTATAGGCCTGCATGCACTTTTCTTCCAAACCAAAACCAACACAGCTTTATTTAAAGAGTAAGGGATACGTTGCCTTGTTTTAAAACTTTATGATAAATATTTAACATTGTATCTGTACTAAAGCTTCAAACTATGTACAGTACTTTAAATTGAGTGATTCCCTTGTAATATGTTTTTAGTCAGCAGTTATTAAATTAATCCTGTTAAAAAGGCGAATTTTCCTTTCATCCAGGGAGCTTTACTGCCATGGTGGTGCTGTTAACTGACACGAAACGTTGTGAAATTAGCAAATACTCACTGGTTCACCACATACTCGCAAGCTTTTTTTTTATTAAGAGCTAAGTGAATTATCTAATGTTGCGTCCACTGCCTGACCTATCAGCTTTCCTTTCGGCAAGTGGAAAACACAGTATGACAGAAAGAAGAATATAGACTCTCTGTAACAGAATTATCTTTTCCATTCGTTGCTCTGGCCTGACAATGCAAGAAATTCAGTTTTTTTTTTGTTTTGTTTTTGTCTGTGAAAACAACATTTGTTTTTGTCTGATGCAAATATATATATATATATATATATATATATATATATATATATATATATATATATATATATATATATATTATATATATAAACTGGAAAAATATTGAAAAATTGTGTTAATTCATATTACAATAGTAGAACTATTATTTGTGTCTCAGCTAAGATCTCTTCGCAATTAATAGTTATTAATTAGTTAATAATTAATAGGCATAATCTTTAGATGCAGGTCACTTTAATTGGCTGCCTCAGTGGGGTTAAATATATAGCCACCCATACAGATTGCATTCTAAGCTACAGTACAGAATGAACTGATGATTACAGTTCTGGCCATGCTTTAAAATAAATGACATGTACAATGAAAAGAAGTATCTCCTGAAGTATTCTGATCCACAGCTTTAATTATTCTTTCAATAAGGGGTAAAAGCGCTATGCTGTTGAATTTGAACTGTAATGGTTCTTTTACATTTTTTCACTGAATTTCATTGTAAGTATTAACAACATAAAAAATGTGTATCTTCTCAACGTGACTCTGCTGTAAACTAATTATCTTATTTGGTCCAAGTTCCATTATATCACATGTTGTGTAATGGATAATGGAATGTACATTAGTAAATGGATCAGAGATTTCCTTTAATCTGATTGGTCAGGACCTTAATCTCTAGTAACGGAGAAAAAACTCAGTTCTTGTACAGGCCCTCGTCAATGTACATTAAGCCAGCTTCCTATTTATATTTATATAGTATAGCAAATAGAGTAAAAATAAAATGGAGAATAGTGTTTGCTGTCAGCGACAATACAGAAACCACAATAACAACTAGTCCCCGGCTTGAATGACGAGTTGAAAACACCAAACAACTGGATGCTGTCTGATAACTTTCAGCAACTTCATCTCAGCATATCATAACAATAACACAGACACAGACACAGTGCTCTCTCCCTCTAACAAAGCCAGGAAGAGGCTTTGAGTAGACTTATGAACACACTGTTAACTGAACAAACAGCCCGACCAGCATGAACACAGAAACTACTACACATTGTTAAATTACAAAAACTTTTTTTTTTATTATTATTTGGGTAATACATTGTAGGACCTAACAGTGACTTAAATACTGGAATTTACAATTAAGAGGGGTTGCACCAACATTCTGAGCTGCTGCTTCTTGTTTTCACATCAGATCAGAATTAAATGAAGTTTTTGCAGTTCCTGTGTATTTCTACTTTCTGCTGTGGTTAATGTCATTGTGGAAGCTATATCTATAGACATGCCATTACAGCACCGTTTATGAAGTTGTCAATTTATGCACCATTGTTATTATTGACTCACCCATTATTTATCAACACACTGTTTTAATGAATGTTTTCAAATGCCCTCTACATATAAAAAGCCATCTTAACAGTCTACCATCTACAGTTGCCTGCAGCTGCTAAATAAACATCTAAGAAGCGCCAGAAGGCTTAAAGTTAATTAAATGAACCTGATGATACAGTTTTAATCATAATTAATCCTTCCATCTTGATATCATATCAACTATGTAAATCCCTCTGCTTTCACCACATGTACGTGTTTGGAAAAAGATTTGATCTTTTAATAGCCCTGCTGAAAATCCCAGCTGGTCATCAGCAAGGATTGGGATTTATAACAAACATTTACTGCTTTCCAACTGGATCTCTACCAGATATATCACCAGGTGTGCAGGTTTACATCAATCAAATAACTATCAGTTTATATTTAGTAATGTATAATAAAAAGACTTTAAATTACTTTTTTTTTTTTTTTACTTGAACAATATTAACCAAACCATCAACCAGCACGACCAGTTAAACTAGCAGCTCAGACCAGGATAGAGCAGAGCTGGTAATTACTGGAATTTCCAACAGGGATGATTATTTCATGTAGGCAATGTAATGAAACATGTATCAGCATCAGTTTAATGCTAATCTGAGAGTGTTATTTAATATACAACCTGTAGTGATCAAACCAACTATCGATAAATCTAATTTATATTTAATAAGCGAGTATTTTCTTACCTTTATTACTTTTAATTTTAAATCTTTTTTCTTCACTTTCCTTCGTTTCTTTATAAATATGTAATCTCTTTGATGAATTATGGGATTTTAGTCCTGGGCAAGGTGTTATCTCTGATTAAACTCGACAAAAATATGCATATCCCATTTTCCACAGCGGTAGCTCATGTTAGGTTTAGCCCTACTGTCAGAATTTAGGTATATCTGTTATGTTTTGAGTCATATTGACCCGATGCTTTCAAACTAATTTAAACAGCCTTAAACTGATTAAGTGCTTTTTTGCAAAGGTTTTACTCTTTTATGCTCTTTTAGTCCAGGAGCTGTGATAAAACTTCTTTGACTGCCAACCTGGGAGCTCCTCATTTTGGAATATCTTTACCAGTGAGATGCTCTTGCAATACTGAGAGTGAAAAGTAGGCTCTACCTTATAGATATATATTGGGTTTTTTTTTTTGTTTGTAAATATCCCCAAACAGGTGCAGCTATTTCCAGAGATAATAATACAAATATAATAATAAAATAACAAATTAAGTTTGTTTTATTCCTGCACACAAATCTATACAGATAAATTCCACGGGTCACAGTGTCCCGAAACATCTTATTTGTATACATGACCGGTATACAAATAAACATCTCAAAGGTTCTGTTTTCTGTGTATGAGGTCAAGACCCCAACTTAGGAAAAGTCTTAAAATATTCTACAGAAAATGAAAAGAAAATTTGAAATTAAAGTTGGGTCAAATAGACTCGAAACCTAATAGGAGGGTTAAGGAAAGGTCAATTTTACATGACAAGTCAGTTGCATTGGCTAGTTTTAAACTTTTTTTCATTGTCATTTTAAGCATATTGTACAGCAGTATGGCAGTAAAAATGTCAGCGCCCAGCATGAGAGGAAAATTATTTTCCATTCCATTGTGCTTTTTTATGTTCAGTTGCTTTTTTTTATTTAGGAATCATAAAAAATACAACAAATGAACAAATTCTGCTTTTAAAACACTCTATACGTGGAAGTAAAATTGCCGTTACTCAATTGTAAAGGTGAGGGAAGGGCAGCTTTTCTTGTTTTGAAATCAACACATTAATACACCGGTGTGTTTTGATTTATTAAATACCTGCCGATAAATACTTCTTAAAGGCAATTACTCTGCAAATACAAGCACAGTAGTCTCTGCGTATAGGAACAGCTCCTAAGAGAGCACTGCCTGAGAACACCTTTGTGGAGAAATTGATTTTTCTCATTGTAAATGCTCCACCTAAAGGAACAGGAACGTTGCTTAAAATAACATAAGAACATAATTCGTTCACTGATACAGTACTCTTTTGTAATCTGTTAACTCATCAAAATCAAACTTGTCATTGAGTGTCTTGAGGGGTACATTGATTAGTTTATTCAGTCTTTCCAGAACTGTCATCATATCATTGACTCGTTTTGTATTCTGATTTCCACGAGTGCACCTCATCGCTACAAAATGGCGGAAACAAACAGCAAAATGTGCTGCTGTTTCTCTTGCTACAAAAAGTTAGAAATTATTCGAGTTCCTGAAAAAACCTGAATCAGACAAATCGCTGAGCAATTTGGTGTTTTCCGTTCTGGTGAATTGCTTCACCATTCTGTTAAATAATGTTGTGAATGTCTTGAATATTGCTCCTGTACAGGTATTAATAACGAATTTATTTTATGTTATTTATTTCATTTATATAGCACCTTATGTCATAGACACCAAGGTGCTTTACAGAAAACATAATACACACAGCATAATAAAACATTATAATAGCATAAAAAATGATAATAAAAATACTATTTTAAATAAAAGTAAATACATTTCCAATCATGTATATTTAAATAATTAGAAAAAATAGTAATAATAAAAACACTCTAATAAAAAGGCCTGTGTATATACATAAGTCTTCAATCTTGACTTAAAAACAGACTCAAAAACTCCTAGCTTCTCTGACAAAAAAAGGCAGAGCGTTCCATAATGTAGGAGCCTTATAAGAAAAGGCCCGTCCTCTCATACTATTAGTATTTACCCTTGGAATAACGAAGAGCCCTGCATCCTGAGATCTAAGATTCCGCTAACGAGTATATGCGATCAACAGCTCTTGTAAATAACTGAGTGCTAATCCATTAACGGCTTTATAAGTTAAAAATAAAATCTTAACATCAATTTGAAACTGCACGGGACGCCAGTGTAAGGAGGCCAAGACAGGAGTAATATGTTCAACTTTTCTGGTTTTAGTTAGAATTCTTGCAGCATCATTCTGAATAAGCTACAAGCGAGAAACCAAATACTTTGGAATCCCAGAAAAAAAGTGCATTACAATAGTTGATTCTCTATGAAACAAAGGCATGCATTAGCCTCCCAGCATCAGATACAGGAATAATAGATCTAAGTTTAGCTATATTTCTCAAATGATGAAAAGATGCTTTAGAGATTTTCTTAATATGGGACTCATATGATAGAACAAGATCAAAAATGCCCCCCAGATTTCTTACTTCAAGTTTTAGCTCTCAGGAAAGGCTGCTAAGATCTATTTGATATAAATCAACATTTTTTAATGGGTGCTGTGAACCCACAAGCATGACCTCAGTTTTATCAGAATTCTACATCAGAAAACTTTATGCCCGCAAATCAAGCAGCTAATAGCGCCCCAGTAGAGGGATTGTCTGGATTAAAAGATAAGTACAGCGGAGCATCATCTGCGTAACAATGGAAATTCACTCCATGACTGCGGATAATATCACCTAATGGCAACATATATAATGAAAACAACACAGGACCTAAAATAGAACCTGTGGAACACCACAGACAACCTCTGACAAATCAGACTTCATCTCTCTGACAGAAGCATACTGAAACCTATCAGAAAGATAAGACCTAAACCAAGAATGGACACCGCCTGCCAACCTCACTGAACTCCCAAGCCCATTTAATAGAATGAAATGGTCCATGCTGTGAAAGGCAGCGCTAAGATCAAGAAGAATTAAAATTGAAGGAAAGCCAGAGTCAGAGCTTATCAAAAGATCATTGAAAATTTGAGTAATTGATTGGAAACAACTTTCTCCAAGACCTTGGCTAAAAATGGAAGATTGGAAATTGGCCTATAGCTGTTAATAACTCCAAATTACTTTTTTATGCAGAGGTTTAACAACTACAATCTTAAGTGCAGAGGGAACTATACCAGGTGAAAGCGATTCATTTATAATTGTTAAAATGCTTATATTAGAAACAATAAATACAACTATTAATAGTTTAGTAGAAATACGGTCAAGGGCACAAGTGGCTGGTCTCATATGCCTAACTAGTGCTGTCAGCTCTTGCAAAGTAACCAACAAGAAAGCCTCCATCATAACTTTATCAGGTCTATTAATTCAAAGTAGGAAGAAAGGTCCATAATAGAAAGATTCTGTAAGATCTGATCTCTAATGTCAAGAATTTTATTCTGAAAGAATTTTAAAAACTCAGTGCAACTAAAAATGTAACCAATATTAGAGGTAGTAGTAATAGAAGGTGGATTTACTAATTTATCTATATTTGCAAAAATAAATCTAGGATTATTTTTATGTTTTTCAATCAGGTTAGAATAGTATAAATATCTAGCCTGGGACAAAGCCATCTTGTATTTAACTTGGTGGCTTTTCCACGCAAGATAATGAACATGCAGTTTGGAATTCTTCCATCTGTGTTCCAATTTACGACCATCACATTTCAGTTTCTGAGTAAACTCATTAAACTGTGGAGCGCTTCTTTTGGAAAACACCCTCTGTGTTTTAACTGGAGCTTTGGTATCAAAAATGTTAGTGATGGGGGTGTTATCAGTGTCAACCAACTCATTTAATGGTACAGTCTGAGCAACTGGTAATAAATTAAAAGCCTCACAAAACTTTGTAGCTGTTAATGAGTTAACGACTTGAGTTTTAATTATACAAGCCTGGCTCTTTACTATTAAGGGTAGTTTAATCTCAGAATGAATTGCAAGATGATTATAGATAGTATAATAGATATAATAGAAGTTACTATATTTTGAATATCCAAACCATGAGAAATCACTAGATCTAAAGTATGTCCACGATTATGAGTAGGACCTCTAACATGCTGTACATAATTTAGAGAATCCAATATCTACAAAAAATTCTGAACCATTAGAATCAGTATCAATGTCCACATGGATATTAAAGTCACCCAATAAAATAACCCTATCATAGTTAACAGACAGTATAGATAATTCACCAAATTCATTTAAAAAAAAAAGTAGAATAAACTTTGGTGGATAATATACAATTGCAATAAGAACAGGTAATTTGAGATCAATAATTTGCATTAGTAATTCAAAGGATGAATATCCCTTCAAGATTTCTTGTTTGATTTTAAGTTCAGTGCAGAAGAAAGTGGCAAGTTCACCTCCTCAACCAGTAAGTAAGTATGAGCACTCTGAAGAAAAGAGTAATTTAGAGGAGAAGCCTCGATCAAAGAAACACTGTCATCAACTCCGTGCCAAATTTAGGTAAAAGATAACATATCAAGGTTATAATCTGCGATAAATTCACTGATCAGTCGTACTTTATTTGACAGAGATCTAACATTAAATAAGGCCAGGTGTAAAATAGTATTTTCAGGAGCATGTGGTTTAATGGCGGTGACAGGGAGTGTAACAGATTACATACACCTCTGAATCTGCTGAGTGGTATAGCAGTGGGTAATGAACCCGGTTAGATATTATAACTTTGATTCTTTTCAGTTTTGTTTCATAGCAGCCCTCTGTAAACATCCTCCCCTCTCCAGTTCCTAGTTTAAATCTTTACTAAATGATTTTCAATATTAGCAGCTAATCTACTTATAGCCAATCTACCAGCCAATTACTTATAGCCTTAATTCTACTAAAGTGTTCATCCCCTTACCAATAACAGGTAATATACTTGACAGCATAACTCTGCTTCCCGGTTCTTTCAGTTTCTTAGTTAGTGCTTTGTAATTCTCTTTCAATACCTCAGATTTTCTGTCACATATTTCATTTGTTCTAATGTGTACAATTAGCACAGACTCTGTTTTATGAACTTTTAATAAGCTGGATGTTCTTGACTCAATGTCCCTGACTTTAGCACCAGGGAGGCAAGTAACAACCCTGTGTAGGGGATCTTTATGACGGAAATCACTATCGACGCATCTTAACACTGAGTCAAGTTTCCAAGTTTGTTAGCTTAGAACTCCAGAATGTCTGACAGTGCTATGCTGTCACCTGTAGCATAACTATAACAGAAACACAGATCCAAAATGTCCAGAATACTATAATACAAGCCTGCCACAAGACAGGACAGGACAAGACAAGACAAGACAAGACAACAGCCATTGTCCTTTATCTCTGCCGCTGGCTTGGAGCACGTGGATGTAACAGCCAGGCTATTGATCACATGATTCAAATCAGCTGCTGAGAATGTGAGTTAGACTGTGTTGATTACGCAGTGCTACGACCCAGTTTGGGGCACTTTAAATGCAGTTTAATTTAGAGCTGCTGCTGCATTTTCTAACGTGTGTAGGGGTGGTGTGTTAATTTAGTTTGACGTTTGTGTTACTTTACTATTATACACTGAACAAAAATATAAACGTGACATGTAAAGTGTTGGTCCCATGTTTCATGAGCTGAAATAAAAGATCCCAGAAATTTTCCATATGCACAAAAAGCTTATTTCTCTCAAATTTTGTGCACAAATTTGTTTACATCCCTGTTAGTGAGCATTTCTCCTTTGCCAAGATAATCCATCCACCTGACTGGTGTGGCATATCAAGAAGCTGATTAAACAGCATGATCATTACACAGGTGCACCTTGTGCTGGGGACAATAAAAGGCCACTCTAAAATGTGCGGTTCTGTCACACAACACAATACCTCAGGTGTCTCAAGTTTTGAGGGAGCATGCAATTGGCATGCTGACTGCAGGAATGTCCACCAGAGCTGTTGTCAGAGAATTGTTCATTTCTCTACCATGAGCTGCCTCCAATGTCATTTTAGAGAATTTGGCAGTACGTCCAACCGACCTCACAACGCAGATCACGTGTAACCACGCCAGCTCAGGACCTCCACATCCGGCTTCTTCACCTGCGGGATCGTCTGAATCCAGCCACCCGGACAGCTGATGAAACTGTGGGTTTGCACAACCGAAGAATTTCTGCACAAACTGTCAGAAACCTTCTCAGGGAAGCTCATCTGCGTGCTTGTCATCCTCACCAGGTTATTGACCTGACTGCAGTTCGGCGTCATAACTGACTTCAGTGGGCAAATGCTCACCTTCGACGGCCACTGGCGTGCTGGATGAATCACAGATGAATCCTGGTTTAAACTGTACCGGCCAGATGGCAGACAGTGTGTATGGTGTTATGTGGGCGAGCGGTTTGCTGATGTCAACGTTGTGAACAGAGTGCCCCATGGTGACGATGGGGATATGGTATGGGCAGGCATAATCTACGGACAACGAACACAATTGCATGTTATCGATGGCAATTTGAATGCACATAGATACTGTGATGAGATCCTGAGGCCCATTGTCGTGCCATTCATCCATAGCCATCACCTCATGTTTCAGCATGATAATGCACGGCCCCATGTTGGAAGGATCTGTACACAATTCCTGGAGGCTGAAAATGCCCCAGTTCTTCCATGGCCTGCATTCTCACCAAATGGGATGCTCTGGACCGACATGTACGACAGCGTGTTCCAGTTCCCGCCAATATCCAGCAACTTCGCACAGCCATTGAAGAGGAGTGAGACAACATTCCACAGGCCACAATCAACAGCCTGATCAACTCTATGTGAAGGAGATGTGTCACGCTGCATGAAGCAAATGGTGGTCACACCAGATACTGACTGGTTTTCTGATCCACGCCCCTACCTTTTTTTTTTTTTTTTTTAAGGTATTGGTGACCAACAGATGCCTATCTGTATTCCCAGTCATGTGAAATCCATAGATTAGGGCTATGTAACTCAGTAAAATCTATGAAATTGTTGCATGTTGCGTTTATATTTTTGTTGTGTGTGTGTGTGTGTGTGTGTGTGTGTGTGTGTGTGTGTGTATATATATAATTATATCTCAATCCTAAAATTCTAGGTGATACAAAATGTTCGACCATAGCTGTACATTAATACTTCAATATATAGTATTTAAACTGCACAGTAGGAAATAAGCTGCTGTGTAGTCCCACATCAAAGTAATTAAAATCAGCCTCAGCTCTACAGAGCATGTGCAAGAATGTGTGCACTGCCTGTGGCTGATTTGCAGATGAGGCCAATTAACCTTGGTTGCCTTTATATACTTTTTTCAGGCTAATATTTGAATGTACAACAGTTATGCTCTTAAACACATCCTCTATGCACAGTTAGAAGTTAACCTTAGGGACATTGTTCTGTAAATGGCAGGATGTATGAATTTGGAACTAAAGTGAAAGAAAAGGAACACGATTCCATATCAGTCACATCACCCTTTAAGAATGCTATTGCACACTCCTACAGTACTGGACTATTTCGTTTTTTTTACTCCGATAGTACAGTACAACCAACAGTACATGGTACCTATTGAGATTACTGGTAATAAACATTCCCTATGATAAAAACTGTTTGTAGTCATAGTAGTCATAGTTTCATTTGAGTACACAAACACCTTCACAACCCCTTACACACATTCAATAGGTTTTAAAGGAAGCCTCACTAGACTTGGCACAGGATGCTTAAATGTAATAGTAGTCAATCAGCCAGCAGGTATTCTTGGATATTCCCTTCCCCTCCCACTCTCTATATGGACAATAAAAAAACATCTTAACCTCTCTGTGGTCCAAATCTCCCACAATAACTCCCATTATTCAAACAATGACTTCCCACTGTCAACGCACCTTCCTTCCTGCACTGCCAGCATGTACTATCTCTGGCAGCCATTAAAAAAAATGGTTTTATCACCTTATTTTGAAGTCTGAACATTATCTACAATTTCCTTTAATAGCGAACCATATTAATGAACTGATTAATCTGGACACTCATTATACATATTTCCTTCCCATCTTACCACACACCCTAGTTTTTCATCATCTTTCACATCCAGGTATCCTAGAATCTTCTCACTTCTGATTACTTGCTTTCACCAACATTATAAATATCTATCTCTGTGCTTTTACAGTGAATTCATGCCATCAAGGTGAAGTAAATCCAATATGATAAATAATAATAATAATAATAATAATAATAATAATAATAATAATAATAATAATTTTAAAAAATGTGTTTAGATAATCCTACAGAGTCAAAAACAGTCAAACCTGGTAAATTTAAGTTTTAGAAATGGTATTTATAACATTAGGGGTAACCAACATTTGATACTGTATAGGCATTTTTTATCAAAGTAAAGCCATTTCTCATCTAAACACACCCTCAGGTATCTCCTCAAGAAGGAGGTTATATTCACTGCATTTAAAACTTCTTTAAATAGAAGCCCATGGTATTCAAACGTGTTTGTCCATTTAAAGGAGAATCTGCTGAAAGATTCTGTATCACTATTAATAGCAACAAAAAGTGACTTTTGGGAATAAATAACCAACAGGCAAACACTGTCCTTGTATAACAGGTTTTCATTATGACTGCAGGCTTCAATACAGATCGTCCTGCTGCCTTCAAGTGCCCTCGTAGCCCTTGATTCCATAAGTAGAACAACCCCGGATTTGAAGCCTTTAATCTGTTTCCAGAGTCATACCAGCCAAGTACTGTTATGACCTAATGTCATTACAATCTGCTGGCCTCATGTAGACATACAAGTTATACATTTCTGACGGCATCAGTGTGGTCTCAGGGGACACATAGCAAATCCTGTTTTATTATGACAGCTGAAAATATAATTAGTTTAAAATTGATAAAATATTAACTTCTTTTAACTAATGCTATAAATAATTAGAATTAAAACACATAGTATAAAACATAGCAAATGACATGAGATGTGCAGGTGGAAGTAGAAAGTGAAAGGATTGTATACAGTGCCACAAAAGTCAGTGAAAATTGGAGCGGTAAAAACAAAAAATACAAAACCTTAGCAACAACACCTTTAACAAGGAAAAGTTCCACTAAGCAATGATACAGCAAGCAGTGAAAATCTAATTTCAGTTACATTTTTACTTATCCCCTGATCATCTGCTGTTGGATGCTGTTATTCCTGCTTAAGTGTGTAGACCTGATTTAAATGTGTGCTGTAGAAATACAACTAATTATGAAAAGTATCAAAACAAATTAAATCATTAGTTGAGGTCTCGAACAAGAGTGAACTATAATAATAATAATAATAAACCAGCATATTAACAAGAATATTGGATATGTTTTCTGGGGGACTGGCAGTGGGCACGCTAGTTAATACAAGAGGCAATATTTTTGCAACTACAAAAACAAATTAAATATTTTGAGTTTCCTAATCAAATTTCACAATGAAACCAAGTGGCATTATAATACAGTATAACAAATAAAAACAAAATTTTTCCAACACTGAACAATGAACAGTATTTTTATTTAATGGGAAGTGGTACTTTATAGCATTTGACATTCATATTATCACCCTTGATATGCACTGTTATGTTTCATTCTTAAACCCATTTCATGACAAAGGAACTTGATAGGCAGTGAATGAAACATGTTCTAACAGGATCTTTTTTTCTCAGCCAAAATTAAAAAATCATGAACTCTGGCAAAATTGACATCTCTCTTATGTAGTACTGTTTCAGGAAGGCAAAGGAACATTTCAAGCAACAAAAGTGTCATCATCTTTTACAAGAAATATAAAAAATAAAAAAGGTACACCAGCCATGACCCTCCACCCTGCCAGCACAGCGCTTTGTACACTTTAAAAAAATGCTAATCATCTCAGACGATTCCTTATGGAGGATGTGTCGCAAAATACTATTCTAATGATGATTCCCCCGCCCCACCCTTCTTGGATTGGTTCTCTATCTCTAGACTTGAGACTGACAGTCGTCACTGCCCTATTGGAGCAGCAGATATCTGAATACTGCCACACATTTACAGGCCTACTCATTTAGTAGATATGTTGTATATGTTTGTTGCAAAGGCTGCTAGTCCTTTATACTGCGCTAGACTACATGATGTTATTATGAGAAATAACAATTTGTGACACCACTAGGGGGAGATTTTTAATTGTCAAAGCCAATGCCAGAAATGTGTCACCCCATAGACAGTAACCTATAATCACAATTACAGCTTCTTCACACTCTAACCTGCCTACTTCTGAGAGCACTTGGCTAATTTGCGAATAATATCTATTATTTATAAGTGAGAATATGCCACAGCTGTTTCTACGGTTAGGATAGGTTAAGAAAGTGTTATAAAAACAAAGCCATGCTTCGGCTAACATACTGACCCAAAGGAGTGCCAGCATTATTGGCCAGAACAAACACTTCCCAACACATGCAAATATCAAACAATTCTAAAGTAATGGTGCTTGCAATATCTACAGCATTCACAATTCTGTTTGTTGGGTCTTTATTTGACATCCAGAATCTTTGTTTGGCCTTCCTTTGGAGTTTTCTAACATGGGCTTTTTAACATGGGCAGTGAAGGATAAGTTTAATCTCTAGGTTAAAAAAAAATAGTTTGTTAGTCTTGTGGGTCAGAAGACAAGAAATTAATTCTTTCAACTGTGTACTGTCGGTGTACTGTTATTACAACACATCCTGAATCATAATAATACAATTCTGATCAATGCCATTGTTTCTTTTTTTTTTCAAGGAATTAATACAACCACAATCAATCATTTAGCTTGACCTCCCACAATGCACAAAGACCAGTTATGTAATAATTTAATAGACTGTTAAGAAAGTAACTCACAGGGCAACAAGGAAACATGTTGCCATGGGAACTCAGTTTGAGGGCGTTCGTGCTTGTGTTGGGTCAGACGTGAGCACTTCTGTCATAGAATAGAATGCTTACTCTAATGAACGACAGTTCAAGACTTTTCATTATACAAAATATAACATGCATGGGTTCCACAATAGGGAGGCAGATGTATGCATGGGTAACATGTTTAGGGCTACCCATTTTATAAATGTATTAACAATAATAATTTGAGTCCCTTCCAATTTTCCTATTAAGTAGGTACCTTACATGAGGGCAAGCTTGTGAGTCTCTTGTTACAGATTTTAGCCATTTTTTGTCATCTTATGTAATGCATTTCCTGTCTCTTAGTTTTAAAAGCCTTTCAATCTAAAATGTGTTTGATGATAAAAATCCATGCTACTACTTTGGGAGGCTAATGAAACCGGACATACTAAGTTTTCGTGTAAGCAAAATGAATATACAGTGTGCCAGAATTTCTTGCTCTTTCAGCTTGCAATGATTTGCCAGCGCTATTAATAAAATCATTATTCTAGTAATATCTGTGCAGAACATCAGCAACATCTACATCTACACCAATGTAAAAAAAAAAAAAAAAAAAAGAACCACCGGTACAGCTAATTTTGTTGCGTGACAGCAGATAAACTAACATGCAATTACTGAAATACTGCATACACACAATATCAATTGCTACTACTATATTATACACTTTTGTATTGTATAGTTTTGCTTTTTCTGTTTGTATGTCCCTTTACTAATGGTAATTATTTCAAGAGGACAAATCGCTCAATGTGGATTTTGTAAGGTGTAGCACATGTCAGTTTACATTTATAAGGTAAAGAAAATGGTAGCAGTTTGTTTCTAAAAGAAGCTGCCAATAGGGGGGCATCGTGATGCATGATGAGGATGAGTACAATATAGGATCCCATTTTGAAGCTAACATTATATATACAATTGACTCCATATAATATAAAACATCTATTCACTATATTCTTTTTTCTTATTGATCATTTTGGTACACAGCAGTCTTCCACGCGCCCACACACACACACACACACACACACACACAGATGTCGGTTATTAGCAACCCTGATAAAGACAACTTTCGGTTATTAACAACATTTTTACGGGAACCAATCCCATCTCATAGACTTTAATGCTAATGGATTTCAGATATTAGCAGCTATCTGCCGCTATGGCTATGGCACGCACACGAATACATTGCACTCACGCATCGCAGCGTCTAGTATCAGTTTTCATAACGCAGATGTAAATTTATTGAGTCTGACTGTTAAAACTATCTATCTATCTATTAACTATCTATTAACTATCCTTAATAAAAAATATTGAAATGTGAGAGTAATAGTGTTTAAGCTCTACAGTTTTATTTAAGCAACATACGCCATCAACGTAAAGATTTATTTACCCTTTCAATGTTTTTCCTTTCCTTCCATTAAAAAAAAAAATCTAGCCATTCAATCTGAATGGTTAGTCATCTACCATGCGAAAGTGCCCTGCAATGGAGCTTCCTGATTGGTGGATGAAAGTTTTGAAGCTCTAATCACTATGGTGCTTTTAAACTATCACAGAACTTAGTAATGCTGTTATTCCTAAAAAGCTCAAACATGGGAAGTGCCATTCTGTACAGTTTTCTGTTTTCACTCATTACTTGTTGTGTCTGGAGCCTAGTGCTGCTGACAGCTGTTTCCCTTTTACTTGCTGATAAAATCACAATTAGATTAAAAACACATTTAAATCCAAACATTGTTAAAAACATCTATTTTGCTGAAATCTTATTTAAAATTAATTTCACTTTCATGTTAATATTCTGGGTATTTTTTTTGACTCAAAGAACAGTACTGCTAGTATGAATGAACATAAAGTACAAAAAGACAAAACAGCACACTGTCCACAATATATTAACACAACATTGTTGGGGGCTTTACCAATTCAAACTCCCATGGAAAGAAGTATACGATAAGGAGGTCCTGGTGCCATCATAATCTTCTCTGTTGAGGGAATTACTTTTCATTTCGGGTTTCATTCAAATCCAGTTATAAAATCAACCTTCCTTAACTGGTGCTTAGAGGTACTATAAATAGCTTGATAAGAATGCAGAACACAATACTGATTTCCTACCAAAAAGAGTCAATTAATTACTGTACATGAGTGATGTGTTTCGGAAAACTAATATTAAAGATTTAGTCTAAAAATGTTTTTTTTACACGGTTTGAAATGCTTACTATGACATACATGTATTAGTGTAAATGAAATAGACACAGAGGACCTATAAAGATTCAGGTTTGGTTCTGTTTAAATTAAGTAGCTGAGGCATGATTATGTATGGATATTTCAAAACTCATTATGAAAATACGGTTTTACAAATGATTGATGCCTAATACACCTTGTATTTGACATCTCTCTAGTCCAAGGTGTCAATCAAGGTGCTTATCAATGAGCAAGTTATACACATGCAATAATTGAAATGTACAGCTATACTGATCAGGTCACAGAAATGTTTCTTATTTACATTATTATATTATTTGCATCATGGATTAATTAATAAATCAGGCTATTTTTGGGGGAGGGAGATGAGAGGTTCAAATTGTGTTTTAAGTAACTATGCACTGTACAAAGTCCATTATAGATAGGACTGAATTGGAGAGGATATCGTTTGAAATTACAGTGGCCTATCGCTAAATTTCAGATATGCAGGATATGTTCTGTGCTGATATTTCGAAACCATGCAAACTATCTGTGATCAATCGTATTTTAAAGTCACCCTGAGGTATCCAGTAGTATAACATGTCCTAAACATTTCTTTATGGTGCAGGAAAGAGAAATAAATATGGAGACAAAGGTCGATAAAGACACATTGTCAAACAGCTTCTGAACTTAGAACAGAGCTTTTTCTAAACTGTTGGATTCTGATTATTTTAAACTGATCACACCTCTCCATTATTTATTAATTGTTTTCCATTTTATAAAACACCAAAACACAGGGATTCATTTTTTCACACCTGTTAACAAATATCTTTGAGTTTCCTGAACTTATGTTTTGAATAGCAAGTAGATTTCCTCATGCACTTGTACTTTGTGTCAAACACTCTGATGCACCGCACAGTGAAGAGCAAGTCAACGTACCTTTCACAAGCTCGGACGGTCCATGCAGCTATTATCCATAATGAGATGCTGAAAACCAACAACACTGTTCCTGGGCATATGGTCATTAATGTCTTCATTACAAAACGGGTATTGAAGTTTATTTTGTTCAGTGCTCCAATGCTTCGTGATGAGGCATCAGTAAAAAGTTTGCTGTGCAACAGCATGACTCTGGCAATAAGATAAAGTCTTAGAAACATTGGTATTGATAATATAATATCCACATCCGCTATTGCTGTGGATGGCGTGTAGGAAAAGGCAAGACGAGCTGTCCATGTGAATTTATAGTTCCCAGGAATTGGATGAATAGCACACACTAATATCTCCAAACAGAGAAAGAAAATCCGTTCATATGTCATGGCTATTCTCCAGTCGTCCGCACCATTGTCCACCATAAACAACTGAAAATATAGAAAAAAATACACATTTGAAAGGGGTCAGCAGAAGCAAAGTTAATGAGACCCCACAGGTAGTGGTGTCTCTCACTTAGTTTACAATTTAAAAAAGCTAAAATTTAACCTTCAGGCTTTGTCATGCTACTCTGCTGTGGTTCATTAATATTAAAAAAAAAAATGCTACAGTACTTTAAACACTCAATCATAATATGACTGCAACTGGTAATATTCTTTTTACAGTAAATAATGCATTACATGTTGCCAAAACATTATTGTTATATAACACTTGATCTAAAAAACTATATACAGTACATTAATGCTATAAAGAAACTTAGACATGTGATTCAACAGCATATTTTTTTAACCTTGCTGAAAATATCAAGTGAGCTGATGGTCAACAGGAGTGTGACTCATAACACTTTTTCACTGGTTTCATGCTGGATTCCCAGCTGGCATACCTAATTTAAGAGTGACGATCACAAGCAGTTGACTTTAAAATGCTACAGTAAGGAAACATGCTCTTGAACCAGCAAGACCAATTATAAAAAGCAGTACTATCAGCTCTGATACCAGTGCTGGTTTTTAACATGGAAGAACACCTCTCATCAAAGTGTTTGTCTATTTTTTTGTGTTGTCATAAATATACACTATCTCTTTAAAAGTACTTTACAACACAATGCATTACTTTCCCCAACTTTTGCTTTGTTGTACATATTCCTGCAATATCTTTTTCAACACAATTGCAATTGTTTTGATATTTCTATTAACATATCCCTAGCCGTAAATCAGTTTTGAGCACTTCTTTTTCTTTTAAGTCGGTCCTACATCTGGTCTTCCCATCAAAATATCGTCTGTTCACCTATTCAATCACAAACAGTTCATTGGTTCTTGACTCCTCTTGCAAAGTTCAGCGTTTTGATTGGTTGATCCCTATCACGATCCTACCTACTTGTTCCGGCACAGATTTAGACTGAACAGGTTAGATTCAGCTGGCTATGTTGTGAATTCACAAGACATTTTGAAGGGAAGACCAGATACCTAAACGGTATCAAAGGAAAATAACTATTCAAAACAGATTTATTAATTGCAATTATTTTGAAAAATATATTGCAGGAATACATACAGCAAGCAGGAATCTAGGGAAATGTGTTGTGTTTTAAACTCTGCAGTCTGTTCAGTAACACTTAAGTTATTTAAGAAGCCTACATTTTCCTGGAAGCTGTTGCTTGCCTATGTTTCATGGCGATTTTAAAGTACATACTCTGTTTTTACCATGGTCTACTGCACATGGGGCACTATAGGTGGCCAAAATGGTGCCAGTACTGAGATTCATTGCCATTAAGATAATAAAATAGGACCTATAATTAATATAGGACATTCAATGTCTGGAAGTGGAAGTTCTAGGTCTAGTGCAAGCAGAACCCCAATCCCACAATAACAAGACATGCAAATGTGTCAACACATCACTGACTCCTTTCAGACTTTATTAGAAAGTGATGCTTTGGCAATTGAAACTGTACACCTCAGGTTGTGCAGCAAGTTTGAATTCCATATTATTTTCCACACTGATACTCAGAAGCAACAAATGGACATGGAGAGGATTTACTTTTTCCTCTATCAGACATGATACATTTGTAGCAACAACAACAAAAATATACTATAAATATAACAGTATGGGTTATTTCACAGTGTCAACCGCTCTGCTCTTTATTAAAACATAATGTGTAATAACACTTGAGGAGCTTTGGCTTACAATTTTCCTAAAGCATTTAGTACACTTTTTAAAAATTTTATTTAAAATGGTATTGCATTACACCAAACAGAATATAACACTTTAGAGGAGATAGAAAACTATAATTGAGTTTCTGTAAAAGACATTTGTAAAGGCTTTTTTTTTTTTTATGGTTTTACAAAATGTAATACATTTCCTTTTATAGATAAGTATCACATTCCAAATACAATATAAGTGACAAAGAATTGTCTATTCAAACTAAATAACTAAAGCAATCTTTAAAATATCAACTATAAGATCATATTAAAAGAAAAACGTATCATACAGTATCATAACTAGGTTTCCATTTAAACAATGAGAAAATTCGATTTAAACAGTAACAATTAAAAGTTTAACATTGCAACCTTTCATTTAGGTCACCTTAACTGCACATAAATCCTGTCTTCATTTAGCTGAGGGTAATTAATAGTTTACTAAGAATTAATTGCTAATACACCTGTTGCTCTTTTCAAGGAGTGGATTATGTTTGAGCCTAATGCAATGATACGCTCCTGTTTATTAATTTCTTTATGTATTTGAGCTCCTATTCTATAATGTTGTTAAGATTATTATGTTCATATTAAATATTTTCAAAACAGTCTTACCCCTTGTAAATAAGGGTAAATGCCTGGTAAAACCAATTTTAAAAAATGGAGTAATGAATAAAAACATCCTTCACATCCTAGGTTCAATTGTTAACATAACTGGATTATTGCCCCTGACTTCTGCCCATCAGGCATCCATGTATATTTTTTCCTACAGTGTGTTTTCTTTGTCCTGTCAATATTTCATGCTTGTAGCAACTTTCATACTTATGCTACTGGAGGAAATAATGGGAGTGGAAGGGCTGGACTGAAGTGGGCTCTCCTGTGATTAATCCCTGGTAACGTTATTTTGCTACTGACCAGCAGCCAACTGCACAGCTGAAGTCAGGGAACAGGGATTTTTCCCATGGTTTTTCCTTCCATTTGGTGGCAAGCAATGATCTCATTATCACCAAGAAGAAAGTGATCTTTCTGATGTGTGTAAGCAACATCTGGTAAGAACAGCTCACTGCGCCTATGGGCTGTGTCTGCCTGGATTCCTCAGAAAGTGGAGAAGCAGGGATTTGAACACTTAACCTACTGGAGCACACTCCACCAACCTAGTACTGTACATTTTCACATATATACATAGCTGTTTTTGTTAAATGAGTTTCATTCGTGTTAGCTGGCTGTTTCCCTATTACCAATCTCTTAACGTATAAACAGGCAAAAAACAACATCCTTTTAACATTTACTTTTACGAGTCATTTAGTCATTAATGTAATTATTCTGGGAAAACAGATCACATTTTCCAAACATATCCTCCGAATGGCAGCTTTGACATTATATCCAATGCTCAGACAGGTCTACTTAAACGCAATGGATTGGAAATAAGTACTGCAAAATTTAGTATCAGTTGAGTGGAAAACAACTCATTTTGAAGTTTAAAAGATTATGCAGTTACCACAGATCAGAATGTATATATTTTTAAACCACTCTAGAGAAAAATAATACTTTACATCTGTCTTCAGAATACTCAATACGTTTAATGGACTACAACTCAATATTTAATACATGTAATGTGGAGATTGCAACATATATCTTGTCTCTGTAAGAAATCCTCCACTCTCATTAGTAAATGGAGTGGAGAGGTTTAGCACTATTAGAGATTAATGTAATGTTTTATTTATGATATCAAAGCTTTTTACTCAGGAGCTGCTTAGCTAAGGAAACCTTCATGCTACTTGTTGTCACATGCATTTGTTAATGTTAATTTTGTTGTCTCAATGAGGAAGCTTTTTTTTTCTTTGCTGACTTATATTATTGAATTATACTTCTGCTAAATGAAGGTACCATTAAACTGGTGACTCAGCTCTATTTTGCTAGTAGGATTAAACTTCAATGCTACAAAAGCATGCATAAAAAGCACATGAAGTGATAATACAGAATATGTTTGGGAATGCATCATTAGCAGCCTCTACCACTGACCGAGTGGCAGAGCAAGTCACTTAACCTCCTTGTCCTAACCTCCTAATCCTCAATGTCCTATTGGAAGTGACTCTGCATGTAATGCACAGTTCACAGCCTACCTCTGTAAAGCGCTCTGTGACGGTGGTCCACTATGAAAGGCTCAATATTAAAATAAAGATTATTATTACTATCTCTACCAGTCTAGGAAACTATACCAGTTGATAGATAAAGCAAATTAGTAGCAGTTCAGGAATTAAATTACAGTCTTTACCCAGGAGGATCTCGAAACGGAAATGTAACCAGCAACTAAAATGCAGTCTTAAATGCTCTCCACCAGATCAGATATTTAATATACACAAAACCCAAGTTGTACAATGAAAACGTTGTGAGGTGGCCTGCCATTAACAGCTTCCCGACACCAGTCTAGAGGATCAAGTTATAGATGGATTGCACTGTACAATAACATGGAGTGTGCACTGTAGTTACATTAGAAGGGGTATAATACATGCAGAAATAAGGGTTGAGTTTCAGTTCCTAAGAAGCACCTTTGTGCACCTGATGCATATTTATAATCAGATTTCCTACATGACAAATGTAAACATGAAACATAAACCTGTTGTAAGTAATAAAAGGTAAACTAAGAAAACCAGTAAAGACTGTTTAATAACTATAAATAAATGGTTTAAGATTACATTGCAGCAGCTTCTTAATTATTGTTAAATTAAATGCAGGAATACAACTATGCATTTTAGGCTGTTTGATGAAAAGATAATAGGCTAAATTTAAATTATAAACAGATTTTTAAATGTTATCTGGTCAAAATAAAAATTATAACACATGTCCCATTATCATGATATATTACGTGTATCATTATATATTACTTCTATATCATATCTATTATAATGTTCTACCCACTGAAATAAATACATCTTCTATCTGATGCACATATTTTTACCATTCCACTGCTAACTAGTTTTATGGTCTAAATTTGCGGATCACACTGGCTTCCATTTAAAGGCAGACAAGTTAAATATGCGTTTACCATGGATGGTTCAGTATCCTTTCTAATCTCAGAACAGCAATGGCAATACTTGTAGTTAAAGCAGACTTCAAAATGTAAACTACACTTGGTGCTACTTTTAGTTTGTTGACCAATTGAGTGTTTTTGGGATAAACACTAGACAGTAAGCAACAGTAATTAGTGTGACAGTTGTGTGTTACTGGTTGTGTTTCTGGGAAGTGGACGGTATATGGCACCACCCAGAATCTGCTTAGAGCATGCCGTCCTCCCAAACTGAGCAGCTAGATAAGAAGGGCATTGGTCAGAGAAGCCACCAAGAGGCCAATGACAACTCTGAAAGACCTACAGCGTTCTATGGCTGAGATGAGAGAAACTGTCCATGTGTCAACATGGGTGAATACTTATCTAACCAAGACTTTTTTTTTTCATTAGCTGTTGTTTCACAATAAAAATTATCTTGCCTCTTCAAAGTGTTTAGGTTGTGTAAATCAAATGAAAAAAATTCCATTTAAATGCATCAAGATTTCAGGTTGTAACTCAACAAACTGAAAATGTCCAAGGGGGGTAAATACTATCTATAGACACTGTATATGTATATGTGTATGGTTAACCTTATGTGTGTGAGTTTGGTCAAAATAATTTTTGATGAGGGTGATAATAAAACATTTTTTGTATATGTGCTTATTTTTATTTTTAAAAAAACTGAGAGTTGTATGTTTAAATGAAAGCTGTCTTATGGGAAATTAATTCTATATATAAGGGCTTGAGAATTCTCAGGGGTTTAGATGAGCTCCAACCTTGAAGGTCGATGCTGGAGAGAGGCATACTTCTTTCTGGGGTTTTTTGGGGTTTTTTTTTGCTTGTTTTTTTTTTTCTTTTGTTTCCTTTAAATAAATCACTTTTTGATTTCACTTTAAGTCTGGTGTGTTTATCATCCTTTTGACAAACCACACCCAGTGACATTGTACACCCACTGTTCCTATGGCCACTGACATGACTGTGCCACTCCCTCAAAAGTTGGAGAGGCTATGTCGTGCGATTCAAAGGTTGCAGGTAAATAAGTCTTTTGGAATCTGGTCTGGATTTGCAACAAGATAGGAGTTGTTTTGGGTCTTTACTTTCAGGTGTTTGAAGTCTGGTTGAAATTTTGTCCACTATTCCTTCTCGTTTTTGGACTTAGCCTCCAATCTCTCGTATTGTCCATTCTGCTTAATCATGGTGTTCATGCTTGCAACACCCAAGTCAGAAAAATTCCACTTCTCACACCACAATGTCACCGGGCAGGTAAATAATGCAGCCAATTTCTGTGCAGAGGCTGTTAAAGAAGTAATACCGATCCACAAAAAGGGAGACAAAACCGAACCAGGTAACTACAGACCAATAAGTCTGACTTCTATTATATGTAAACTTATGAAAACTATAACAAGATCCAAAATGGAAAAGTATCTATATGGTGTATCCTGCATGGTTTTAGGAAAGGGAAATTGTGTCTAACTAACCTGCTTGATTTTTTGAGAATGCAACATTGACAATGGATAATTGCAAAGCATATGATATGGTTTATTTAGATTTCCAGAAACCTTTTGACAAAATCCTGCATAAAAGGTTAAGTAGAAAACAGAAAGTACTGATTAGAGGAGAAACCTCAAAATGGAGCAAGGTAACCGGTGGAGTTATTAGGCCCTCTGGTCTTACTAATCAAGATTAATGACTTAGATTCTGGTATAGTAAGCAAACTTGTTAAATTTGCAGACGACACAAAAATAGAAGAAGTGACAAACACTGTTGCAAAAGAAAACGTCATTCAAAATCAATCAATCAATCAATAAATCTTTATCCCAAATTGTAAAAGGTATTGAAAATGTTGATCCAGGGGACTTTTTCGACCTGAAAAAAGAAACAAGGACCAGGGGTCACAAATGGAGATTAGATAAAGGGGCATTCAGAACAGAAAATAGGAGGCACTTTTTTACAAGGAGAATTGTGGGAATCTGGAACCAACTCCTCAGTAACGTTGTTGAAGCTGACACCCTGGGATCCTTCAGGAAGCTGCTTGATAAGATTCTGGGATCAATAAGCTACTAACAACAAAATGAGCAAGATGAGCTGAATGGCCTCCTCTCGTTTGCAAGATTTCTTATGTTTTTATGTTCTTATATTCTTACCCTCACTGGAAGTAGCAGTGTCAAATCGTGGGCAGAAGCTAAATGTATCACTGGGAAAATACTGAACTTCAATTTTTTGTAGGGAGTTGGCAGAGGAACTTCACACTGCATTGATGCTTGCTTTCCACCCGAGCTACAAGTTCAATCTCGTCAGAAAAAGAGACACTTCCACTACGAGGCAGAAGGCAAGCCTATCAATGACTCCAAGCAGGTTTATATTTTGCCTAGGGTGGCAAAATGTGTGAAGCTAGCCCTGCCCCCTGATTAAGCCTAAAAACATCAACAACTGTAGATACATTTTGTCTATCTTTTTTTGCCACCTGTTTAAAAGAACACATCTCAGCGGATTTCACACTTGAATCAATATCTATAGTCAGGATAGTAAAAGAATGGTAAAGCGTATGCAGTTGGGGCACGAGACAAAAAAAAATTTATGTGGGGTGTGCAGAGAAACCATTACTCGTACTCGTACTTGTACTTGGAAATCAATACTTGTACGGATACTCGTACTCAGGTGACATCACCAGAAGTGGGTGGGGCTAAATTAGAAGTAAAAAAGAAATACATTTCTGGCACTGATTTTCACTCAATGTGACCATACAGTGCTTTAATGTTTATTTAACAATGATTCATTTTCATTAAGCTTATGTCTGCTTATTGAATCTGCAACCTCAAAGATGGTCAAACACATACATTTCTCCAAATAGTTTAAACAACTTGTGAAAAAAAACACATACAACTCATATCTTTGCCATAAAAAAGAATCTGTTTTCTTAAAACCTAATGCAACAGAACATAGCTTGTGTGTAAAGTACACTAAAAGCTGAGTTATTGTTTATCAAATTAAAAACAAACAAAAAAAATTAGATGTATGTAGTGAGTTGCTGACTGCAGCTCTGCTCCCTTCTCTTCCTTAACTGTAATGGAGGAGTGACGTTTTGTGTTGCTAAAAGATTGTTGATGGTCCCGCCCCACCGATTCATCTTCTATCTCATCTTCTATCTTTCTTTACTTCATTTTATTGTATTTTTTCGAATAACGAGTAATAGCAAAATTAGTTATAATTAGTTGTGTGGCCATAATGGTTACGAGTATTTGTTTGTACTCCGCATGGGCCTAGTAATCACTAATAGTCACAGTAAAACCATAGAGAAAGCATTGTAAATCCTTTTCATTACTGTACCACAATGAGCATGCATATGGAAACTTGTTTCAATTATGACTGCGTTTAACAATTTAATACAGGCAAGTTTTGAAAAAAAAAACTGTATTGGGCAGAAAGACTAAATCTGTAGCCTGTTGGATACATTATGTTTAACAATACAAGGATCAGTCTTAACAGGAAACATAATTTCTGTCTGCTAAAATAAATCCCTTGTTAACATGAGTAAATAATTGAGTTGATTATTTTAGCATACTAGAATGATGCCTCACTGTTTTGTTGTGCTATAACTTATAAACTACGGGCCCAATTCATAAAAGCGCTTGCCGACTACTGTAATAAAACAAATTTTGTTTAAATCTAACAAAAGTCATTCATATTTCTATTCATAAAATGATTTGAGCAAACTGGCAACTGTCGCAAAGCACTTTTTAAATGGGTATACAGTCATTCAAGAATCTGCCCCTTTTTGATGACATCATCAGCATTATTAATGTTCCTTGGGTGGCGTCGGTAGGTGTTGCAAAAAGCGGAATCCACCGACAGTAGCCTTCTACCGAAACCCGAGTCTGCAGCTGCCAGTCGCGGGCAGTTTGCAAAACCTGATTCCGACGCCCCTATCACGTCTGCCAAAAATTCAGGACATGTCATCATTTAGAAAACAAAAGTATTTTTTAAATAAATACTTTGTATTTTCATTTTGTTTGGCAACGCTGGTAAACACAGTTCCATTCGTAACTGCAGGACCATAAATAAATAAATAAATAAAATAAACAAAAAGCACTGTAGGAGGACGTTTGAATAATACTGTAGTTCTAGTAGTAATAAGAAGAATCATCATCATTTTGAAAACTTTAAATGTTAATCTTACAAATTCTCTATTATTATTATTATTATTATTATTATTATTATTATTATTATTATTATTATTACACTGTGTAACTGTGTTTTTTTTTTTTTTTTGTTCCTGGGTAGTAAGTGTTATTTCCTAATTGCTTATGCCTCAAAAGTATAGAAAATGGCTATTATTCCCCACAAACTTTGCTTTTGTGACCAGGACAGTGATATTTCAAAATATCACTATTTCCAATGAGAAAATGGGCAAATGTGTGTCTTTAACATGTATTTATACTAAAGTAATACAAAGATGACTACAAAAGATTTAGAAGTGAGTAGTTTTTCGAGATTTACAATTATACTGTAAATACAGTATAATTGTAAATCTCGAAAAACTACTCACTTCTAAATCTTTTTTAGAAGTATAATAATAGCCATTTTCTATACTTCTGAGGCATAAGCAATTAGGAAATAACACTTACTACCCAGGAACAAAAAAATTGTATTACATATTATTATTATTATTATTATTATTATTATTATTATTAATAATAATAATAATAAACGTGGACTCAATCAGTGGCGAATTTATGTTTATGAAACAGTGAAAGTTTCATGCAGAATTGCACTTTGTACACAAAATGGATCGTTTTGTGGTGGGGGGGGGGGGGGGGGGGGGGGGGGGGGGGGGGGGGGAGACTCCCTTTCGAACACTGATCTCGCAGTGTTTTTTGCATTACCAAGCAAGCCCAAACTTCCCACCAACTGCACCAGCAGAACTGGTATACGGGTCTATGAAAATTTATCACCAACAATTCATCACGACCAGTTCATTACCAGATACAATTCATCACCAGCAACAATTCATCAAGGAGTGTACATTATCATATGACAGCTGTTTAAAACGCTACAGGTGAAAATGACCGGTACGGCTCTTGTAGGTAGTTCGAAAAACCTTGCTATACTGTATATTGTAATACTCCATGAAAATGAACAGGATCACATAGACAGTATTCGTAAAAACTGTTTATTGTGAACACAGGTAAAAGAAATAAAAATATATTTTAGTATTTTAATAATAAAATAACTGTCTATTCTCAGTCTCTCACTTCATCTCCGCTTCACATCATTGTTTCAAAATGATTATGCCAGAGAATATATTGTTGTGTGAGTATATATTTATATTAATCATGCTCCTTCATATAAAGCTACAGATTATTATTATTATTGTTTTTTTTTTTTTTTTAAATAGGCAGTGTTAATCACAGGTATGTCAAACTGTATAACAGAGCAAATGTAGAAATGAAATATGTCTTTAAAAGAATAGTCTGTTAGTTTAGACTTGTCTGTAGAAAGCGTTCAATAACTCCTAGTTATCAACAGCATTTTGCCGTCATTTATTCTTTTGAATAGCAGGTTGATGCTCCAGACTGGTGAAAACTTTATGCTAATGAGCTCATTATTAACCTTTTTCTCAATTTGTTAAAAACATGCCTTCATAGATGAAAATCGTTGGGGCTTAACGATGCAACTGAATTCTCTCTTATGAATAGCAACTACCATTAAATAGGCGGCCTTGGACAACGTCCGATTATGTGCTCCTGTTTTCGACAAGCATTAACCCTTTATAAATAGACCCCCTATATCTCTGTATATGGTTTAACATAAGTGACTGGAGAAGCACGTTCTTGACCTTTTTTTAACATCTTTTAGATGTTTTAAACAAATTAGCTAGTAAGATGCTGTATCATAAACTGCTTTAAAAAATTTCCTTTAGCGCATTTCTGTTAAACAGAAGTCTTTTTCAGATGATTTAATACTTGGGAGGAAGGGAGAAAACTTTACTAATGACAGCTGGGTTTGTCTTTTTTAAGCACATTCTGGATACAGTTCTCTAAAACAAAACATGTTCCTGTCAATTCTATCTAATCACCCATGAACAGCTCAGTGATCAGAAATATTATATACACCAGGGTAAGGAAACTTCATATAACACCAAATCCCCCAAATAAACCAAATGAAAAACAAGATATATTTGAATTAGTATGTATATGTCAGGTGTCATTAGTTGTTATCTTGAGTTCTGTTTAGGTTTTGCCTGTTGCTTATGCTGGCAGATGTGTGCTGAGTATTCAAGCTACACAACTGGAACAGTGTTGACAGCATGTAATTATGTGTTGATAATGTTGCATTTGGAGGTAAGGAAGGAGTGTTATATATTTATTTGTTTATTTATTTATTTTTAAGTAAAACTATTGTCGCTTTGATGCACAGAGCCCTAGAAGAGGGCTTGATCATTTTAATTATTAATATCACTAACTAGTAGTTACATCTTTTTTTAATTCCCAGAATGATGCTGCATTTTTTTATAGTTATAGTAAAAGTTAGTCAGTTTTGACCTTTACAATCCTTAATTTTCCTGTAGGTGTGTAACAGATTCAGTTTGTCTGCAATTATACAATGTTTCACACGGGCTTCCCTGATTCTTTCAGACAGAGTCCAGAAAAAAAAAAAAAACAGGCTGTGGGTGTCATCAATAAGCATCAATTTGATTGGTAAATCCATTTGTTGCAGATTTTTGAAGTTGCATGATTTAATGGACCTGTCTCTTCTCCTCTTTCATCTCTTCCTTCTTGCAGTTTGTTATTTCTGACTTGTTGTTTTCAGTAGGAATTGCAACAAACAAAAACATATCCTCACTTGAAATGGTTACAGGAAGAAAATTACAGCCTTACATAAGTACCACCCCATATGCAACTCAACATACAATACTACCATGCCTGGGATAAGGGCCATCATCCATCTTATCCCTAATTAAAGCTAGTCTTGGGTGAAATGGCAATCATTAGAAAGTCCTTAAGTTTTCTCTTCCAGTATGAATTTAACTTTGGCAACCAAACTAAGGGCCCTAATTCCCCAAATAATTATATTTACCTACATATCCTTGCCATGCAGGTAAGAGTAAGGAAGGAACTTGTGTTAGTTTATGCAACTAACTGTTACCTTTCAGTTCACAGTTATGCTTCTTTTTAATTAAGTGCCCCTTTTTTGTTAATTAACAGTTGACCACTAGCTCACTCACATGTTTTATACATACCCTATGTATAGCTTCAACCTAGAAATTCCTAATATATATAATATATATATATATATATATATATATATATATATATATATATATATATATATATATATATACATACACACACACACACACACACACACACACACACACACACACACACACACACACACAGTGCCTTGCAAAAGTATTCAGACCCCTGACCAATTCTCTCATATTACTGAATTACAAATGGTACATTGAAATTTTTGTTCTGTTCGATATTTTATTTTAAAACACTTAAACTCAAAATCAATTATTGTAAGGTGACATTGGTTTTATGTTGGGAAATATTTTTAAGAAAAATAAAAAACTGAAATATCTTGCTTGCATAAGTATTCAACCCCCACACATTAATATTTGGTAGAGCCACCTTTCGCTGCAATAACAGCTTTAAGTCTTTTGGGGTAAGTATGTACCAGCTTTGCACACAGTGTCGGAGTAATTTTGGCCCATTCTTCAGATTTGCTCCAGGTTGTTCAGGTTGGTTGGACGATGCTTGTGGACCGCAATTTTCAAATAGTGCCACAGATTCTCAATGGGATTGAGATCAGGATTTTGACTGGGCCACTGTAGGACATTCACCTTTTTGTTCTTGAGCCACTCCAATGTTGCTTTGGCCTTGTGCTTGGGATCATTGTCCTGCTGAAAGGCGAATTTCCTCCCAAGCTTCAGTTTTTTAGCGGACTGAAGAAGATTCTCTTGCAGTATTTTTTTTGCTCCATCCATTTTTCCTTCAGTTGTAACAAGATGCCCAGTCCCTGCTGATGAGAAACGTCCCCACAGCATGATGCTGCCACCACTATTCTTCACTTTAGGGATGGTGTGTCTTGAGGCATGGGCAGTGTTAGTTTGCACCACACATAACGCTTTGAGTGTTGGCCAAAAAACTCTATCTTGGTCTCATCTGACCACAAAACCTTTTCCCACATTGCAGCTGGGTCACTCTCATGCTTTCTGGAAAACTCCAGACGTGCTTTCAGATGGTACTTTTTGAGTAACTGCTTCTTTCTTGCCACCCTCCCATATAGGCCAGTGTTATGCAGAGCTCTTGATATAGTTGACTGGTGCACCATTACTCCACTCCCAGCCACTGAACTCTGCAGCTCCTTCAAAGTGATTGATGACCTCTCTGTGGCTTCTCTCACAAGCCTCATTTTTGTTTGAGCACTGTTTTGAGGGACGGCCTTTTCTTGGCAGTGCCTGGGTGGTGTGATGCAGCTTCCACTTCCTGATTATTGATCCAACTGTGCTCACTGGGATATCCACTTGGGTATTATTTTGTACCCTTTTCCTAATCTATGCATTTGTATTACTTTATCTCTAACTTCTGTAGAATGCTCTTTGGTCTTCATTTTCCTTCAGATTCACAGCCTTACCAATGATCCTTCAACAGTGGGGTTTTTATCCAGAAAATGTGACAGCAACTTTAATGGTTCACAGGTGGAGGCCAATGGTAAGGTAATTGTGTCCTCGTTAGGGCAATTTCTTTCATCGGTGCAAACTGGGAGCTTCCCCAGCACCGGGGTTGAATACTTATGCAAGCAAGATATTTCAGTTTTTTATTTTTCTTAAAAATATTTCCCAACATAAAACAAATGTCACCTTAAAATAATTGTTTCTGAGTTTCAGTGTTTAAAAATAAAATATCAAACAGAATGAAATTTCAGTGTACCATTTGCAATTCAGTAATATGAGAGAATTGGTCAGGAGTCTGAATACTTTTGCAAGGCACTGTGTGTGTATATGTATATATATATATATATATATATATATATATATATATATATATATATATATATATATATATATATATATATAGCTCTGGAAAAAATTAAGAGACCATTGCAAAATTATCAGTTTCTCTGGTTTTACTATTTATAGGTATGTGTTTGGGTAAAATGAACATTTTTGTTTTATTCTATAAACTACTGACAACATTTCTCCCAAATTCCAAATAAAAATATTGTCATTTAGAGCATTTATTTGCAGAAAATGACAACTGGTCAAAATAACAAAAAAGATGCAGTGTTGTCAGACCTCGAATAATGCAAAGAAAATAAGTTCATCTTCATTTTTAAACACACAATACTAGTGTTTTAACTTAGGAAGAGTTCAGAAATCAATATTTGGTGGAATAACCCTGATTTTCAATCACAGCTTTCATGCGTCTTGGCATGCTCTCCACCAGTCTTTCACATTGATGTTGGGTGACTTTATGCCACTCCTGGCGCAAAAATTCAAGCAGCTCGGCTTTGTTTGATGGCTTGTGACCATCCATATTCCTCTTGATCACATTCCATAGGTTTTCAATGGGGTTCAGGTCTGGAGATTGGGCTGGCCATGACAGGGTCTTGATCTGGTGGTCCTCCATCCACACCTTGACTGACCTGGCTGTGTGGCATGGAGCATTGTCCTGCTGGAAAAATCAATCCTCAGAGTTGGGGAACATTGTCAGAGCAGAAGGAAGCAAGTTTTCTTCCAGGACAACCTTGTACTTGGCTTGATTCATGCGTCCTTCACAAAGACAAATCTGCCTAATTCCAGCCTTGCTGAAGCACCCCCAGATCATCACCTATCCTCCACCACATTTCACAGTGGGTGCACTGCCCCTAAGAGCCTGTTTCGAACCGTCCTCGCCGTGCACTTCACCCCAGCTGCCGCTTGCCATTCTTTTTGTAGGTCACTTGATGTCATCGTACGGTTGCTGAGTGACATTCGAATGAGTTGGCGGCCATCCCGGTCAGTGGAGAGTCGTTTTCGCCCTCTGCCAGTCTGTAGTTTTTTTGTCCCCAATGTGTGCTGCTTGACCTTGTTCTTATGAACTGCCGTCTTTGAAATTTTAAGGATGGAAGCAACCCGACGCTCACTGTATCTCTCTGCCAGTAAAGACAGAATTGAACCCTTCTTTTCCTCACTAAAAACTTTCCTTTTCAACTCTCTGGGCATGGTCAATGGTTATTTTTTGATTCCAATTACTTTTGAGGTACTACTAGCACTGTTTTGCCATCCAGCTGGTCCTATTGCAAGAGGATGGTGATGACCACAGGAGTGGTTTTTATACTTTTCCTCGTTAAATAAGATTTGGTTCAGGTGATCCCCTAATCATTACCTCATTCAGTAGAATGAGGTGTGCCTGTGTTGGAATTCAACAGACACTGGAATGGAATGGCTGCCATACATGTAGAGATGCTGATTTAAGAAAAATTTGCAGTGGTCTCTTAATTTTTTCCAGAGTTGTATATATATATATGAAAATCAGTGGTTAGAAATTCTGGCCTGTGATTGGTTAAAACCTCATCATAGGAGTAAAATAGATTGAATTATTGACCTGTCATCCTAACAGCACTGGGCAACAGTCTCCATCTGTTACTTGTATGCTTCACTTTCAGGCCCGTCCCTTTTCAAAGAAATATTCTGGTTTTGAGGTGGTTGATAGAATAATAAAAAATACAACAAGACCTTGTTTTTCTCCATGGATATTGTGAAGCAAACCACCACTAAGTTAAAGTAAGGTATTGTTTTTCATATGTAAATATCTGTAAATGTCTATATATGTATATTAGTGCCTGGACAAATATCTGAATATTCTAACACATATTTTTTGACATGTATTCGGATACAAAAATCAGATGTTCATATTTATTAGAAATTACAAAAGTATCTTGCACTTATTTAACACCGCACCAGAGGTTTAAAAAATGGCAAATGAAAAAGAGCTCTGTGTGATATGTGAGATTAATATATAAAAACAACACAGGATCAAGACTGCAGCTCTGAGCCTCTATTCAAAAGTTTTAGTCAGCAAAAAGTTAACAAACAAACAAATTTGATTTCGTTTTAGTGGAACAGTTTTTATCCTTGGAAAAAAGACTCAAAGTAGACAGACATTTGACTTTGGCATAAGGGGGTGGGGGTTGAGAAAGAAAGCACACACTTTGTTTTTGACAAGCAGCTGCTGACAGGACCTAGTCCCGACTACGTCTCCAGTGTTAGATCCTGCCTACATGCTGCAGTTCAATCAGCCTGACAGGCAGAACACTCGCTTGGGTTTCTGCGCTGCACATTGCACTAACTTAAAACTCAAAACTGCAGATGCCAGCTAGATCTGTAACCTAATTATAGTCAAACAGCAAAGAGATCCCACCTGTCATAGCATAGTGGAAAACTGGAATTGTATTATAAAACAAGGATTGTCTGTGTGTGAGGAGTATTAGCAAACATGGAAATGAACTAGTGGTGTTGAGTGCTGACAATGTAATGGTATTGACAAGTGTGAATAGGTCCTTTGTCTGTACAATGTACAAATCCTATTTGGTACTTTTCAAGTACTGAACTGTAGCCATCACGTATAATATTATCCTGTATGTATACTTAATATACTTAAAAGTACCATGTTAAAAAAATACTTACACTATTAGTTATGTACATTGTCATAACATTTTCATTTTTTGCTAAGGTTCGTGCTAAGTTAAGTGCTTTTTGTGTTAAGTATTCACTGTAGCCTCCTTGTTTAAGTAGGTAGGTAGGTATAGTAGACAGACAGACAGACAGACAGATAGATAGATAGATAGATATATAGATAGATAGATAGATAGATAGATAGATAGATAGATAGATAGATAGATAGATAGATAGATAGATAGATAGATAGATAGATGGTGATGGTGCTTAATAATCTGAAATATATTAGTCAGATGTTGATGCAGTTCACTTATTAGCTAAGCAATATACCGAAATAATAAAATAGTCTGTAAGTAAAGACAGTCCACAATTGAGTTAGGATTATGTGTTGTGTATACCATGATTTCCAGATATAAAACACCCCCCTTGCCTGCGTGGGTGTTTTTATTATACTGAGTACAGGATTGCTCCAGGGGACCTACAGGCTTTCTATTAGTGCTACAGTACCACATAACTGTGGACATTACTGAGATAGAAGTACACTACTACACTACTCATGCACAGAGAGTGAAGTAAACTATATATAATTGCATACCTCATTTAAAATAGGGTCCAGGCAAACATATACATACATAAGAGGCTATATTCTCAAAGCATTTAGCCAAGTACTAAATTTGCCACCTTATTTTTTACGTAAAAGAAATAACAAATGGCAGTTTTTACAGACAAACAATGAACAACTAAGGTCCTGAGTCATTTTTTAAAGCTTTGCAATATCTGAAAATAAAGTTTGTGTAAACTAGCATTTGGTTAAAAATGGCCCATACATGAATGGTAAATAATGAAATACTGCAGTATCTTTATTGTGATGTATTGCATATCATTGTTGTTACCTGACAAATTGTGTTTCAGTAAAAAAAAAAACATATATCTATTTTTTGGGTTAATTGGGACAGCTTGATATCTGATTTGGAATACAGGAAACGAACAGCTTGAAATGCTTAAACGATGGTCGGATTATCTTGTATGACCGATCCTTTCTAAATCACAAATGCTGCATTTGATTGCGCAGATGCTTTACAAAAGAGCACTGGCAACAGTGACAGACATCTGAGTGTAAATCCTGATTTCAGACAAGCACTACAAATTGGTTCTGGTGTCACATTCAGATAATCATTACTGACCTAAAAGACCTTGTCAGCAGCTGACCTTTAAAAAACTCAAATTGCTACAGTTCGTTTTCCCCTGTCTTTTTGTTTCAACTGAAGTCTTTAGTGTGCATATAGGTTTCCAATTGGTATATTCAACCAAGCCCAGTTAACCTCACGCTATCAAAGGACTTACGTTCCGAAGCGCACAATCTGGTGAGCATTCCTAGAGTTAAGTGTCCCAACTGCCATATTCAATATTTTTTTTCCTGCATTTTTTTTCCCGGAGATGGGCAGACAGAAACCATGTTTAACTCCTGGGCAACTCATTTAAATGGGCAGACCTCATATTGGTGCAGAATGTTTTATTATCCATTTTTAACACAAAATGTAATGATTAAATAATAATAATAATAAAAAAAAGACATGCACCCTTTTCAATCACTTAGCCTGCTTTTAAGACACAGTGTTTTACTGAATCAGGCCACACTTGTGGGTTTTAATGGAAAACATAATTAAAACATGTTAATATAAGTGGTGGATTTGCATTGTTGACCAAGAGTAAATGCCACAAGTCTTTTGAGATATTTATATTCAGAACAGAAAATAAAATAGAAGCACAAGCACACAGACATGTTTTGATAAAAGTTCCAAAATCTCAGGAGTGGTAAAATGACCCATTTATTTTGGAGTAAGATGTATTAAACAGATTTTTTTTTAAATGTGGGGCCTCTGTGTTGAGACAGGTAGAAATTACCACTGTACCATTTTGTAATCTAATAGTGTGCTTTTTATTTTTTCAACAATTAAACCAAAATTGTTACTTAGGTTTTTGTGTCACCCTGGAACAATGTTCCTTTCACCACGAGGTACAGTAGCTCTTTTTTAACTGTAGAGTGATAAAGGTACTGCACCATTACTGAAAACCTGAATACCCACTTTTTACTATTGTCACCTGTGTGAACTTTTGGGGGGATTTTCTAAATAGAAGCTAAACCGCTGAAACCCTGAGATAAAAGTAAATTAGAAAGAGTGAACAGAATGAGAAATGCTCTCCAGAATTGCTCTAGAATTTGTAGAATATTATCAGGGGTCTTGTTTTGGAGCTTCAACAAATAATATTTCAGTCTTCAGCAGGCATTTGTGTGTACATTTATTCTTGCATAATCTGCAAAAACGAATTTGGGTCCCAGAAAGTCTAATTGTACTGATAGAATTGGCTAACTAAGAAAAATGCAAATACATGTTTGACAAATACATGTTTGACAAATACAAATACACGTTTGAAAAATACAAATACACGTTTGACTGCCCACACACTCAAACCCCTGCGCACTTATAATTGTATTACTAATTACAAATACAGGTATGTATATCCAAATTACAATACTTACTACATGTTTATATAATACAGTCTAACCATGGGGAGTGCTCACTTTATTCCCAGCTGCGTACTATTTTTTTTTTATATTTCACACTAGAAAGCTCAAAGCATAAAATGCAATGATTACTACCATTTGCGAAATATTTAATTTACTAATATACTCTGTTAACTTGTAATACAATTTTAAATATTAAGTTCAGTCATATAATGAAGCCTAGGATTTAGAACAATACCTTGTTTAAATGAATGGCTTGTTTAAATGTAATTCAGATTTAAGTATGTTGATCTTTCAGTGGCAGAATGTTTCACTGGAAAACAGTGTCAGAGGACAGCTGAGTAAATATAAATAAAAAAATGTATCTGGTACATAAACAATATCCTAATTGTGTTTTGGTATTATTGTTAATGTAACTATTGAATTCATAATATTACTGAAATACAGTATTGACAAAAAAGCTTTTTAGCTTCTGTGACATTGAGATGTTTTACTATAGAAGGCAAGCCCTTTATTCCAAAAGTTGGCTGTAATTAAATTTATTGAATTGACTAGTTGTGAATAAATAATACCAATAATACTTTAAAGTGGTAGAAAATTAAGGATATAAAGAACTTAAAAGTAACCAGGCAGCATTTCATTTGCTTACAGTTTTTCTACAATAATAGCAAGATATGTTATGCAAATGTTGTTGTGCCCGCCACTTACAGTACTAATTAAGAAATGTGTGCAATTTAAATGCTTTATAGGATGGCATTGAATGAATCTGTTTCTAGATGGATTGCAGTGTGTGTAAATAATAAACTAGCATATCTCCGCCAATACTTTTAAAGTAGTCTAAAACATAAATTTGAAAGCTGTAATCTGAATAGGGTTAACTAAAAGAAAGTAACACAACGATCATTGTTCCCGCACACTTAACAATAAAAATGTACACCTTACAAAGGACCGCCCTGTAGATCTGTAACCTAGAAAACCATGCACTGTCCCTGGAGTCTACCGTGTTTCCTTCAGTAACACTTGTGGAAACACCCTCTTACATTTACAACCCACTGATATGATTGAGGCTGCAGTTATACAATGAAATACGCTATGCGATTAAGGGACAGATGGACGTGTAAAATGTAAGGGGATCCCCGTGGTGTCTTTCTAGTACAGCTAAGGTTTGTACAAAATAAAGTTGTGTTTTATACAAAAAATGAACATTACCTGAATTTCCCTTGCGTGGTATACAATAATCAGACCAAGCAGAATTATCGTGGAAAGGCTAATAAGGCATTTTAGAGCTAATGAATACAGCGACCCCTGCAAAATAACAGAAAAGAAATAGTTGGAATCGTTAGTCATGCTGAAATACTTCAGATCCGTAATTTTTATGCTGCAATTAAAACATAGATTAACAACATGAATGCAGATGTAACCTTAAAAATAACGATTTAAATCAAAGCCACTGTTAAAGCTACTCTCGCAACAATGGCTGATAGATTAAGTTGCTACAAAGGAAACATCACATTCTAGCTGCAAAATAAAAGTATCCTCTGCATGTTCTAAGAACTGCCACTGCTTTCATCATCTGTGACCGCAAGAAGACATTATGTTAGTGCTATACTGCTTTAACATTTGGACATGTTGCAAACTGTATTATTATAGTATTATTTAGCAAAGGCGTTATATTGTTATTTACACTGTGTTCTTTAAATATCTACTTTCCTTTCCAAACTGCAAAGAAAACGCCTGGCGCATATCAGTAATGCTAAGAGAGAATATTCTACAAAGCAGACAAGTTCTCGGTCTTACCTTTCCATATGCTCCCCACGAAAGTTCAGTTTCGATAACCATGACAACTATCCCAAACATCCCAAAGATCAAAGCATAGTCGCTCAGTCGTTTTCTTTTCTCAAAGAGCGCTCTCCTGTGCCCAAGTTTATAGCCGATGTTCTGGTTTTTCTTTTTGCTCGACTTGTTATTCCCACTGCTGCTGCCTCCACCGCCTGATCCATAGGACACCAGGTTAGTGGAGTTGTTTTGCTCTGGTTTGGAAACCACGATCTCTGGGGCGCCAGCAGTGGTGGAGATGGGTTGCAAAGGCTGCGACTCGGAGTCCAACTCGTGCAGGTTCCTGCGGGAAGAACTAAGGTTACTTAGCGGCCGCATTACTCCACCGTTGTACCTGCAGCTGCTCATGGCTATTTCGGTGAATGGGTTACTATCTCTGCTGTTGCTTGCGGGGCTACCCTGCTGCCTACTGTGGCATTGCAGATATTGATGGTGGTGGTGGTGATGTCTGGATGAACTGGCATGGCTGGAAGGCGTGAACTCGCTAACGTTTAGCTGACTGCCGTGGCTTGAAGAGGAGACTGGCGATGAATTAGTCCTGAAGACTCCCGTTAATGGGGGTGAAGTCCGCAGAAGAATCAAGTTATCCCCCACACCATAAGGACAGTTGTTGCATGTGAAGCATGGATCGCCCTGCTGTTGGAGAAACTGATCTTCCTGGTCCTGGCAGTGGTACTGATGATGATAGTGTTGATTCCGCTGCTGCTGCTGCTCCTGAAAAAAATCGTGCTGCAACTGCAATGGGGTTTCCATGTCAGAGTTGTTAAAGCACCAGGAGGAACAGGCAGTGCACCCAGCGCAATGCGTTATGGTAGGGATGGGGAAGTCCTGCTGGGGCGAGGAAGGACCCATTTCGGCTCCTGTAGAATCCAAGCAGCGCGTTCGATTGGTTGGGCGGACCAAAACAACTGGCATGACGTCACCTGCAACACAGAGAGATACAGAATGTGAGGTTGCAGTTGGGAAACGCTGTGGCACCATTGGGATTAAACTTTAAGTGGTAAGAGAAAGAGGGAATTGTCAAAGGTTGGGAACACCGCATCTGTAGGATTCAGTCTATTACTTGATAATCATGTTAGCATTTCTAAGGAAGGTAGTCATCTGTGTAGTTGGACTTATGTCTAACAGTAAAGTATCTGTGTCACAGCTGTAAAATATTATATATATATATATATATATATATATATATATATATATATATATATATATATATAATATATATATATATAAAATATTTGCATAAAAACATTTAAAATGTAATACGTAAATTTTGTGACATTTTGACAAGTTCATTTAAAATGTGTAAAACTTTTCAACTAAATTTTTTTTGCTTTCAAATAATGTTTGGTCGCAAATGTTTATTTAAACCACAATACACAATTATATGTTAACATAATATATTATATATATATATATCTATTATATATAAATTATCCAACATCTTTCTTGCTTGTAGAAAATGAACAAAGGATTACTGTTTTCCCGCGACAAACACGTCGGTCGGTTCCCAATTATTATTATTATTATTATTATTATTATTATTATTATTATTATTATTATTATTATTATTATTGTAAAATAACTAATATATATGTTCTCTTCTCATTCTGTGTACACCCGCAGGTTTTATACCTAACAACATATTAGTCAGGCTATAAAACATGGGCTTTGAAATGATAACATAATAAAGTAAATGATGATAATAAAGTAAATGATGCAGGAAGATCTGTTTGCACTGTTTCTAATAAAGAAGTCATATGAGCTGCCCGCGTTTTGCTTTCTATTAGATTACACTTTTTATGCAGCCTAGACAACATCTACTTTCTGGGACACACACGGCCGATCGTGCCAGTTTCAACTGCAGTCAGCTATGCTGCAATCAGCTATAGGAGATAAAGCTCGCCTGAAGACTGACGGTTGTCAATATAGGTAGTGTCACCAACGCTGGTATAGCACTTCTGATCAATTCACAAGGCAACTTTCTTTGTTTACCCGCAGTAATGAAAGTAAAATCCGGGTTCATTATCGTTTAATGGTGGGAAAGTGAAAACAATCCTCGTTTGTTATTAGATCGTCTGCGTCCTTAATTTGAGTAGAATGCGCTATACCGCGAGCTGGCATGCAGTGTTGTGATATCAGTTTATTATTAACATATTTTATGTTAGTTTGCTTAATCGAACGAGAAACAGAGGCTAAACAGTACATTCTAGGTCATACAGTATGAATCCGCACTAATCTATATTATTATTATTATTATTATTATTTATTATTATTATTATTATTATTATTATTATTATTATTATTATTATTATTAAATAACAGTTCCAGCATTTTATTTGCAGATCATATGTTGATATAATATAAAATGTAAAGTATGCTACCACAAAGAAAATCATTTTATAGATCGGAGGGGGAAAAAAAAGTGTAACATAAGATTTACTGTTTTAATCAACCAACAATGCTATAGAAAACGATTAATTTATATTGTTAGGATTTCTTCCAAAAGATCAGAAGAATGTCATCTGGCTGAAACCGGAGCACTTTCATTAAGTAATTGGATTTCTTACCTGGATTCGATTTCCTGAAATGCTATTCTATATCATCTTTAGTTTGTTGCCAGCTGCTTGTTTGTTGAAAAGATTTTGCCAAGACCATTAATGAATAATTAATTTAATCAGGGCTCTTTAGGTATATTAATGACCCCCTTAAACTAGGTATGTCTACTTTTTATTTTTACTTATGGGGCATTCAACTTGAAAGGCTCCGTATACGCATATATTGTTTAATATATATATATATATATATATATATATATATATATATATATATATAATATATAATTATATAATAATAGATATGAGTATCTATATATATTATATATATAACATGTTTTCCTAGCATTTTATCTGTATAATCTAGTTAGGTTAAAGTAATTTACCTATTAACTTACAGTTCAGGAAAATATATATTTTACATATAAGATAGCACTGTTGTATGTGAGTAATCTGATTACATCTGATATAATCTGATACTGGTGTAAAAAAAAAAAAAAGAACAATAAATATGGTGTGTGTGTGTGTGTGTGTGTGTGTGTGTGTGTGTGTGTGTGTGTGTGTGTGTGTGTGTGCGTGCATGCCTGCGTGCGTGCGTGCGTGTGTGCATTTGTGTAACAAATGAGCTTCGGGAATTATCTTCATATGTAAATTCCAAGTATTTTTCAGACACTAGAGGTCGTAATAATCCACAACCCTGGAATGATTGAACCCTGATATATGCAGCTCTGAAAGGTAATCAAATAAAGAAAGGGTCTACCAGTATACTGGACTATTGGGTGAATATGGTTCAATTATGGAAATAATACTATCAGGTTCTGCACATTTTATAATATAACCAAGACATTTATTTTATAAGGAATAATTATTGAAAAAATTACTTTAATAAGCCTTTCCAATTGATTATAAACCTGTCATACGAATAGAACGGGAATATCGTCTGATTGGTTTCTATAGAGGGCATTCATTTCCAGAAAATGCCCTCAGAATGTCCACACAGCCATCACCGATAAAGTACAGTAAGGTATCAATCCGCCAAAAAGAACATCGAGTATAACTGTCACAACAAACCCATGAGACAAAAACGAGTTCTCTACAAAAAATATATATATACTGGTTCCATCGCTATCCAACAAATGATAATGGTCTTCACATCCTTCCAATGTCTTAACCTACAATTATTGATGTTCACCAGTCGTCAATAGTTGAAAATCTGCAGCAAACCTGCAAAAGCACATTCAGAAACCAAAGCCCAGTGCTTTGCTCCACCTTCAGAAATCTCAACCACGAACATACCCGCTATGTTTCAAACCTGCACTTTCACAGGAAACCTGCAAGTCAACATGAAATAAACCTAAAAGAACACAACGAACTTTACAAAATAAATAACTAAAATATTAAAATTACTAATTTAATTCCTTTATTTTAAGAATAAATGAATTTGTTTAACAATACTTTTACTTATTAAATCAGTTTGTTATTTACCTATTTAAAACTGTAACTTTTCGAAAAAGCAGACGAAACACAACGGTGTTAAATGTTTTCCCTGTCTTAAATAAATTAAAAACTATTTTTTTTTTTTTTTTTTTAATGTTTGGTTTGTTTGTTAAGGAAAAATAGTTCCCATCGCTGTTCAAGGCGGAATTATACAGTCGAAGAACCGTTGAGGCAGCACGGGACAAGCACAGTAGGACATCTAGAAAATAAAAAAGATTATAAATCTTAATCTTATTGTTGATAAAACCATAAAGACGGTTTATAATAGTTACGCATCGGGCCTTCAACTCTCCCAGCCGGGGCATTAACTGCCAGGAAATGCCCTGTCTGTCGTCTTTCATTATTGCATAAATATTTATTGATATTTTGTAGTGTTTCACTCAGTTGATCTTGATAACACATATATGTGTTGATTGGAAATTGTGCATAAGCAGCCCTGTTAGAAGCTGATTAATTATGATAAATTGCTGTTTTGGCTAAAGATAACAACAAACAGTTGACCAGACATATCGACACATGAGTAATCCCTCTTGAGCTCATAATCGTTTTATTCAGCGTGCTTCCCAAATGTGGTCTTTAGAGTCCAAATAAGTGAGGATCACATCACATTGTTAAAAAGGTTTTCTAATAAATTAGAAACTAACTTACAAAAAGATAAGTTGTTTCAGATGATTTGTAGAGAAATTATATGTTTTCATTTTAGTATTGCTAAATACTATTAGACTAGAGTTTAGACAGGGTTTAGACGGCTTTTGGAAGGAATACTTCCGGGGAGATGGATGGGATAACAAACACATCTTCCTTTGCAATCACCTATGTTGACAAAAAACAAACAATTCTAGAGCCTTATTCATCACTAAACAGAAATATTTGAGCAAATTCAGCACCACGGCTAGTTCCTTCCTCGGTTGAGCAGTAAATAAAATGACACTAATTTACACATCGCACCACACATGTATCGGCATAAAACTCGATGATTTGCGTAAATATTGACCAATTTTTTCTGTTGATTTTCCTCAATAACTAAAACAAATTGATTTATATATTGTATCAGTATAAATCACTATTGCGAAAATGGCTACCATCTAACCTTTTGGTAACCGATATAATATAATGGAAATGTGTGTAATATATATATATATATATATATATATATATATATATATATATATATATATATATATATATATATATATATATAGCCCTAACAGATTTAAAATCAGAAAAGCCACATTTTGGAACCATCAGTTGGTCATTCCTGTAGTACTAAACACATTTTAAAAAAGCAGCAAGAATAGATATCTAAACAGCAAGGAATCCATGTTCTTTATATAATGACTCCATTAACATACTCCATTAACATACATCCAATATTCATATAGAAAAGTGTATTAGCTTGGCCTAATATGAAACTGCCCAAATATAATTATCATGCAACTGATGTGTTATTCCCCAGTACTACTGTTTCAGGCAGGTTATAATCTGCTTGTGTGTTGCAGATGAAGAGGCCACCCAGTTTGTGTCTACAGATTTACTAACCAATAGCTAACATAAGTTTAGAGACTGACATGCACTGTTAGATATTTGATTTTCATAACCTTGCTTCTCAAACTGAATGCTCTCAGCAGTGATAAATAGATCTGTCACTGTTTAGATAGACCCCTTGATATCGACTACATAAAAAAAAAAAAAAAAAAAACAACAAAAAAAAGTTTTTTAGGCCTCTGTGACTTTATGTAACCCATACCATGTATACCGCCATAAAAGATGCACTAATCTGTATTTGGGCTTAAATGGAGAGAGCTCATTCATTAGACCATGCTGAAAATGCCAATGAGGGTGATAGGTTTCACATTCACTTCATCTCTGAGTGTAGAAAAGCCTGTTTGTTCTCATTTCAATCTGCTCTTTGGGCTCATGAAATAGTGAGCTAAAACAATCTCCCCCAAGGGCAAGGGCAACGCTACAATTACCAGTAACCATGATTTATACTATAGTGTACGAATTTTATAAAGGGAAATGAATGTTAATATTAGGGCAGTTTAGCTTTATTGTGGTGGTTTAATTTTTTTTTTTTTTTTTAAGTGTGATGAATGTGAGAACAAAAGTCAGGATGTGGTTTACAAAGATAAATGTCTTTTTCTGTTCTGAACCATTCTTATGTTTGAGAAATCCTTCTATTATGAAAGGCAACACAATTAAACACATAAAAATTGACCTATTTGATTTAGTGCAGGAGATAGTCCATGCTGATGAAGTCCAAACAGGCTTGATGCATAGTAGCTTGATACATTCTTAATTCTGGATTACAAATACCATTACCATTACAAATGGAACAAATGATAAGATTACTGTAAACCCTGTAAGCTGCCTTCAGAGTAATTACAGATCATTTTACAGAATGAAATGGACTGCATTTCACAGACAATTTGATATGGTATTGATTAGAAAGACCAGATCTACTTATTATGCTGTAGGCACTGTTTTTATTGTTAATTTTCTAAACTATTCAATAACACTAAATGTATGTAAAGCGTTAATTCAGGTCAGGAATCTAAAGTCACAGGATTACATGTTTAGGCTAGGAAGCGACATCTGTTTTGTTTTTTGTTTTTTTGTTTTTTAGTGTGCCCCTGATTTTCTCCGCTGTTTGGAATGTCCAATAATGTTTTTCCCCTTGGCACAGCAATTCTCCACACGGCTCAGGAGAAACAAAAGGTTCAGTGGGCATACTCCTGATCCCACAACCAAGCAAGCTTCCTCTTGTACACCCAGAAAGTCGAGATCAGATGTCAGCAAGCTACTGGCCTCTGGAGGACAAAGGCTAGCCCTGCAGGTGTCTGTTCAGAGCTCACTGGGTGACTAGCTAGCTGTTTTTGCCTTTCTAACCCACGGGAGCGATAGAGCCAATGTGACGCTCCCATCAGAATCCCCAGTGAAGACCACCAACTTCACACAGCCAGGACGTGAACCTGCGTTGTATGACTCACCCTGAATGTGGCTGTGCTCTTACCAAGTGAGCCACATGGGCACCCCTCACCTCATCTATTTTATATGAATATATAAAAGGAGGAGGAGACTTTGCAGATGTAACTCATTTTTAAACATGCTATGGGTGTCTACAAGACAGGTATTAGGCATTCACAAAAAAAAAATAATAATAATAATAAAAAAACAACAAAAACAAAACACCATGCAGTAATCTATTGACTACTAGTACATTTTAAATTGATCCCCAAATTACTGTCACAGACAGTATTGCCGCACTCTGCTTATTATGCCACAATTTAGGGTAACAGATTAAGGACAAGCATTAAAAGAAAACTTTATCCACTTTCTAATAAAACAAAAACCAATATATACAAGTTCTAACCATTTAACAAAAAATATTTTATATAAAAAAATGTATTTCATTTAAATATTTGTTCATGACGAAAGTATTGGCACCCCTGCTTTAGTATTTCGTGTATCCTCCTTTTGCTTTTATTACGGCTTTCAGCCATTTATGATAATTATTAACCAGTATGTTACATATTGTTGGTGAAATCTGGGCCCATTTTGTCTTGCATATTTCCTTCAGCTCAGATAGATTGGATACACTATTCGATTGAGATCTGGTGATTGCGAAGGCCATTCCAGAATTTTTATCTTAGTTTTCTTCAAGAATTCCAGAGTTGACTTAGCCATATGCTTTAGGTCTTTGTCATGTTGGAAGATAAACAGTCTGCCAATCAGCCTACAAGCAGATGGTATCATTGTACTTTGTAAAATGTTTTGCTACATGGCTGCATTTAATCAATCTCCAATCACACAAATGTCTCCAATCCCAGAACTTGTAAAATACCCTGAGGCAGGATGGTCACAGTACGCAGGTGCGCGGTGATGTTACGGACCAGGAAGAAGCGAGACAATACACAGACATGGGTTTTTCGGTGAAGCTGATGCTTGCTTGCACTCAGCATTTAATAAGTAAACAAACAGAAAAAAATAAGAGACAAAAATAAAGAGACAAACAAAACGACTAGACAGTAACAAAACAGGGTGTGCGAACATAAAACAAGTACATTGCTGGTGCTTCCAGCACTCATATCAATTGATCTTATATTTGATTCTCTCTCTCTCTCTCTTTCTCTCTTCCCCCCCCGTTCTCCACTCCCGAACACACAACCCCGAGTGAGTGAAAACATGCTGCTTTTATGCGGTTGTACCGAGACTCGATTGCTAATCAATCGTTCATTTGGAGTCTCGGTATAACTGCACGTGAAATTATTTTGTGCAATTCCCCATGCTAACATCTTATTACATTTTACCTGCACATGAAGTGCTGTGCAATCCTCGTGCCTAAATACAAATATACATTTTAAACACTTGTGCTCAAAACCCATATTATATCATGTGTACCAACTACAATACACCAACATTAACACCATAGATCAAACATATAACACAAAAATATGCACAGGGGCAGGGCGGGGCACACTGCCACACACCACCATATCATGATTGAAACACCTCCATGTTTAACTTAGGTAAAAGGTTTTCTTCATTGAAGACTTTTTTCTTCTCTCCATACTGTGATCCATTGTTGATAGCTTAATCAAAACATGTAGGCATAGAGGTAGCCTAGCCTATAGAATATTGCTAACAAAAATGTACAGGCTGCGCCAAATACAAATTTAAAATATAGATTTATGCTCTTGGTCTCTTACACTATATTGTATAAAATATGTAATTGTAAAGCAATGATGTTTTTTAAACTTAAACATCTACTTATTGGTTTTGTGGATTGTATTAGGAGACACTGCATACATTCCTAACTTTAAATCCCAGAAGCCATGGTAAATATCCTTCAGATGAGATGTAAAACTGAGGTCCTATTATAAGTGACTCTGCAGCAACACTTGTGATGCATAGTTCACCAAAGTCTCTGCAAGTCGCTGATTAAAAGTATCCGCTAAATGACTTATATTATAATAATAATCATGGAAAAACATGCAACGTTTTATTTTTTTTTAATCATATACTCAGGTTTAGAAACACCTTTCATCCGAGTTAGTGCTATGTCAGACTTATAATGCAGTTTTTTTTTTTTTAATTTTATGTGCACTTTACTCTTTTTTTATATTTATTTACTGTATGTTTTTATTTTGTTTTATAATTCACGGAAAATAGAATGTCTTTAAAAGGTGGACATAAAAAACTAAATAATCTGACAATTTAGCATTTACTGTTTTTCAAGTAAGTATGTAAATATTTAGGAAAATTTAGTGTGTAACTAACTCTAGAAAAAACTGTCCGTTTGGGATGTGACAACGTAATTTTTTCTGCTTTAATAAACATTATGCTGAATTGTGAAATATATTGCAATACCTATTTTTAGACTGTGAAATGTCATGAAATAAGCAATTTTTTTAATGTGAAACAAAATACAGCCCTGTTAATAACAGTAGTGCATGGATGAAAATGGGTGTATGTAAATTATTTGGCAAAAGATAAAACACCTGAGTGATTTGAAAGGGTCAGAGCATTCAAGGAACTAGAAACACCTTTCAATGAAGTTATCTGATATAGCTTTTATTTTCAAGCCAATGATACAGACAATTGTGCCTAGTAGCTTGCTTTGTAGGAGCTTTATTATTTTAATACTCTACTTCATGTTAATTTTAACATGCCCTTTTTATTTATTTTTGTCACAAACAAGGTACTACTTAAGCTTATTGTTTCAGAACCTGAGGGCTTTTCCTCAAATTAACCTTAATATCACATTGTGCAAATAAATCATTCTTACACCCACTCTCATTAATGTAAATGTATTTAATGGTATTCACTTAGCTCAGTTTTGTTAAGGCCTAAAATGATGTACAGGTCAATGGGTAAACAGAAGCTTTATGGTAGACGCACACTTGATTTTCTAATTTCCTGTTTCTGTTGAACGAAGGGTGAGTCAAGGCTCTGCATTTCCATGTTTGATTTTGATAATTTCTCAGAATGTAAAATTCAATATTCATCTCAGAAAGAGACTTTGATAGAAATATAATTAAGAATATGTTTATCCACTAAAAAAAAGCAACTGGCTGTATACAGTCTGTATGTCTTATTGTAATATTGATTATAATACCAAATTAAGTTAGTTTAGCTTTATTATTGGTCAGGCCTGAAAACAATTATGCCTGACCAATAATAAAAGTGTGTGAGTTCTAATTTTCCACAGAGACCACATAACAGTCAGATCTTATACACCTGCATACACACTGCTCTTCAACGCGGCATGCCTCTACAATCTTCCCTCACTTTGCCTCTACATTTTATCATTGGCAGGGGTCATAATCTATAACAATACTCTATCACACAACAGCTACCTGTTATATACTCAAATCAGCCAGAATATGGAAACTAGCACAACCCAACTTCCAGGCCCTGTAATATCTATTCTATAAGTTTTTAAATAGACACTTTTGTATCTCCAGAATGAACCATTGTATATGTTTACAATGAAAACAAAAAGACTGGCTAGTGGTGCACTTTTGTAATACAACACACCTGTCCGTAGCTTGAGGTGTGCATTATTGTTTCTTAATTGGCTTGAGGTTTTGGTAAAGGTAGAGTTTATTTACATTTAAAATTAAAAATACATTTAGAGCATACCATATGGTAAAATATATGTTTTACAAAAAACCTTACTGTTAACTATAGCAAAGCAAATTAGCGCAACATAGTCTCTTTAAAAAAAAAAAAAAAAAACTTAGGTAGCCCAGTATAACAACTGAGTTTATTGGATTTATTGGAGTGACGTGTGTATGTACTGTATATTTAGTGCATGTTTTTTTTGGTAAATCAATTGTCTACGAGTCAGATCTCCCACTCACTATTGTAGTCTTCTTTGAAATATTCTGCTTCTAACATGTAGCACTCTGCCCATTCTGTAAAGCCCCGGTGTTGCTACGTTGGTAATAACCCCAATCGCTCTCTCAATTTAGCTTTTTGAAATGAAATATGAAAAATAAGATGCAAGCTTGCATTGCCTGTGTTGAAACTAAATGTATTGAGAATATATATATATATATATATATATATATATATATATATATATATATATATATATATATATATATATATAAACAGAACAAGGTGGAATTGAGCCTCAACAGCAAGTTTAGAAAGCATATATTTTACCACTGCACCACCAGCTATCTTTTAAGAACACACAAAATCCTACCTTTTACAGAATCCAACATCATACAGATTTGCTTTGAAGGAACATTTCAGGCGAGAGATCATCAGCATTAGTCTGTACAGGCTTTTATGCAATAGATTGCAGGTCAACAGCAGGCAGAAAAAAAGATGTGTGTGCTTTTACCACTCATTGTTACAACCCCATAAAAATGAAAGCAATCCAGTTTTAACTTTCATTTTTGGGGACACTTGATATTGCTTTCTTTAATACATATAAAGGTTAGACACTACAACAAATTAAAGCTTATACAAGTTTTATTTCTGAGTGACTACATTTTAAGACACTGATTGATTCCTTTTAATAAATGTGAACGAGTTCCGTGAAAGAAAGCAAAAATGCAACATCTAACAATGCCATACTGGTATGTTTTGTATGCATTTAAATGGTAATAGCCTAAAGGTAACAGTAGATCAGCACATAAGAAAAGTCTTCAAACCGAGTGTTTAACATAAGCCTATTCCTTGCAATGCCAGGGTTTTTTTTTTTTTTTTTTTTAAATGCAAGTGCATTTTAAATAAATACTGAGAAAAATCATCCTGTCAAGCACCACACGACATCTTGAAAAATGTGTGCCTGCACCTTTAAGATAAGTTGGTGATTTTGGAATGAGATGTGTTTGTGTTAATGTCTCAGTTAAATGAAGATTTATTCTTGTTGCCCCATCCATATGATGAAATGAATGGTACGGCTTGCTGTTTATCAAGCCAAAAGGGCTAAGAACCCCCCTTTAGGTCGTACCACTTTATCATTAAAACATTTACATGCATGACAAAATAGTACTGTACCTTATGGGAATATAACGGCCCGTTCTGGCTCTTATGCTATTTGTGGAATGGGTTATGGGTTATGTATTTTCTCAAATATAATATGGGTTCACTTGGACATATCAGTGATTGGGACAAAGTATACGTGATTGGATCAGCAATCATCTATGCTACTGTTCACTTTAGGAACAACATTGCAATTGTATTGAATTGAACCTTGCCAGCACGGTACAATACACAGTCTGGGTAATTTTACAGTCTAATTTTTGTTGACATCCTACTGTGGTTTATAAACTATTATTACTAAAGAGATTTCTGGATCTGGAATTAGATTTGTTGTACCATTCTTGCACAATACACATGGATTTGATAGTAACAGACAGCATCTGTAACAGAGCTAATAGTTTAATTTATTCCTCCAAAAGTCAATTACTGTATTAGGGTCAGCTATACTGACACCTTGTGGTGAATAAAGAGTATACAACGTCCTCTTGAATAGTTCCGGTTCCAGGTTACCTCTTCCCGGATTTCAGATAGCTGCATGCCACGGCAATCAAAGACACACACTCCCTACCTCTTCAAGCTGATTGTCTTGCAGCATTGGGAGGAAACGTTTTCTCTAGCACAATGGACCTGAGGTTGGGATTTTATAACATCCCTCTCCATGAGATTGACAGAAAATGTACTGCATTAACCACTCCACTGGGTAAATTTGGTGACTTCAATTTTTCTAGTTTACTTTGTTATCTTGATGATTTGCTTGTGTTCGCACCTTCTGAAGAGGAGGCTCTGAAATGCCTTGGGATAGTGTTCAGTCGTCTCCGAGATAACAACTTGAAGTTTGCTCAGAAAAAGTGTCACCTTTTGCGCAAGACTATCAAGTTTTGGGGTCATGTCATTGATCACAATGGTATTGGGGTTGATCATAACAAGGTGAAGGTCTTTTCTGAGATAAGAAGAGAGGATCTTATGAATGATGACGGCTGTACACCATCTCAAAAGAAGGTCCGATCATTCCTCAGCATGGTCCTGTATTATCAGCACTTTATACCATGCTGTTCTACTGTGAAGCCTCTTGTCAGCCTAACAGCAGGCCAGAAGCAGAAGTGCAAGACGGCCAAAGGCCTGGGAAAGCCTGGTACTTTTTGAAAACTGTCCCCACAGGATTGGACCACCTCTTGTTGCCTTTGTAAAATTGAAGGAGGCTCTTCTAGGCTGTGATTTATTAGCACACCCTGACTTTGATCGACCATTCGTCCTGTCAATTGATGCCTCATGGAGCTGTGCTCTCACAAATCTCAGTCAGAGAGGACAAAGCAAGACCAGTTGCTTTCACAAGAAAATCATTGAGCAACAGTCAAGCTAGATACCCAGCCCACAGGCATTATTGTTGTGATATTATGCTGTTGAATAAATTGCCTGTCGTACCCAAGCATCATTGTCATCAGTGTGTGAGATGAGGAAAGGGGGACAGAGTAGCAGAGAGGGCCAACTAGAAATAAAATACAGCACAATGCAGAGACATTAAGCCAGATCAGAGTTGAACCGGTTACACAGACATGTTCAAGAAATCAAGTAAATGAGGGCATTGACTTATTATTCAGATTTAATGGGATTTGTGGAAGTACTGTTCCGCTTATTCAATGTATTGCAGTATCCAGCAAGTATAAGATAACCATACCCTCTCCACTGGGGAATTTGCAAATGCACCATCAAAGAAAAGTGTTGCTTTAGTTTAGACTGTGGCATTCACTGCAGAACTAAAAGGGTCAGCATATCACAGAAAAACTGGATTGAACTATTACCAAATCTAATGGTTTTTTTTTTTCTTTTGTTGCCCTTACAATATACTGTACAACAGTGGAAAAGCTTGTGCCATTCACAAAAATAAATAAATAATAAAAGGCTTGTATAATTTAAACCTTCAGTAAACTCTGTAGGTAAGGCTCTGCTATGCTTCCCAGGGATTCTAAGTTTAATCAACACTGTGTAGCTAGGTTTAGTTATATGTGTTATATGACGTGTGTATTTGGAGTCTCATACTACATTCACAATACGTGACCTCTAGAATTGTAACCTGAATGATGATTGAACCTTGCTGATGTGTGACTACATTATTTAGATTTGTGAGACTTTCTGGTTCTGTCAGGTTTTATTTCTAGTGAATGACAATGGCCTGACCCTGGGCTGAATGTGTAGGCTATGAGTTACTGAGACTAGAAGGTCATTTTTCTACACAATGTGTGTACGTCCGCTATACACTATTTATATAATTTATATAGACTTTAATAATGCAAAATAAAAGACTCGTTCATTCTTAATATCTCAACTTCTTTGTAAGTGTAGTATCATTGTATTGCTAATTTGGAGGGAAGATGTGAGTGAGGAGACAATTCTGGTATTAAAAGGGTTAAGTTTATTTACTAACACAAATATTATTGTTTTCAATCTGTAACTTTAATCCAATATAAATACATTTTGAATGAAATGAAAGTCCAATTAAATTGACCCATTGATATACTATTTATTTATTTATTTATTATATATAAATTTAGTCGTTGCCAATTTTTTTTTAAATATATATATATATTTATATATATATTTTTCTCCCAATTTTGAAATGCCCAATTATTATTTTTAGACTACCACTCCTGCGCTGACTCACTGCACACGCTGTCCTCTGAAGTGTGTGCTTTCAGCCAACCGCTTCTTTACACACTGTGGATTCACCATGCAGCTACAGTGTGGGAGGACAGTGCAGCTCCCAGGCAGCTAACAGGCAAGCCCGCATGCGCCCAGCCAGAAAACAGGGGTCGCTGGTGCTCGGTGAGCCAAGGACACCCTGGCCAACCTAAACCCACGGCCCCCCTGGTGATGCTCAGCCAATTGAGCGCTGCCTCTGGGAACTCCCATCCACGGTCGGCTGTGGAATAGCCCAGACTCAAACCGGCGACTTCCAGGCTATAGTACGCATCCTGCACTCATGCAGAGCGCCTTTACTGGATGCGTCACTCGGGAGTCCCCAATATACTATTTATTTAAAACCAACCGGCACACAAATTGTCCTGAATTATTGTAGCCCTGGCATTTATTTGAGGCGTCTGATCTAAAGTTTCATTGTCTTCCATCTCCAGTGTCACAGTCTTGCATCTCAATGCCATGCCTGAGAACTATGTTGTGCAATAAGCAACACGCTGCGACAATGCTACATACTCTGTGTGGGCTATACTGTAGTAGACCATCTGAACGATCAAGGCACCTAAAAGACTTGCGTTTGCCCAATTGTCCGCCAGCCCCCAGGGAGTTCCCATCCTCGGTCGGGAAAGGAATAGTCTGACATCCAGACTATAGGGCGCATCCTGCACTCTATGCGAGTGCTTTTACTGGATGCGTCACTCGGGAGCTCCACTAAAACACATTTTTAACATGCCAAAGGTTCTCTCTATCACAGATCAAGTTGATCAGTGCGTGTTATTATATCTGTGATGAGTTGAAGGAGTCATGAGCCATGGTTTTAATGGATATCCGCTGTCACCAGTGGATTTAAAAAAACACAATTTACTATCTTTCTTTATACATTAATGAGGAAGAAGGAAACACACACGGTTATTTACCTATGAGCCAGCTGCCAGCCAATGCTTCACTGCCCCTATACTGCCTACCCAGATCTGGAAAAAATGTAGGAGTTGTGACATGATCCTGGATACTTTGCAACTATGTTGACGATCTGTAGATTTCCATCACACACCACCTGAACATAGATTTAATGGATATTTTTACGATTTTTAGAAACACTACCATTTAAGGCTGGGGCATGTAATGCAATATTGCGTGCAAGCTATAGCACCTAGGATGCTTGGAAATCCTGCGATGTCATAAAATCGTAGCTTCATTTTGTGTAGCTGCTGTGGCGTTGCAGGAAAACAGATATATTTACCTGCTGTCTTAACTAAGGCATCAGTGACCTTGGTCACTATTTTGGAGATGGGAGACTGGCTTATACCACAGATACTCACAATCAGCCTCTGAAAACCTCCTGAGGCAAAACATCTTAGAGCAGAAATAAGCTTCGTTGCCACAGGAACCGCGTGGCTCTGTCTTGTGGGGCTCTCTAAATCTGATGCTAACTTCACACAAATCTGAAATGGCTTGCTTATTGATATTGAAACGTCTGACAATTTTGTCTCTGGTAAGCTCAGAAATGTCAACTGGTGATGGTAGATCCTTTCACTCTATACCCTCGTTCTTCTTCTTCTAGCTGCGCTTTGTGCATCTCATTTGGCAACCACTTCTAGTAATACATCCGGCTTTGTGCCTTTAAACTTTAGGAATAGGGTGTTAGTTCCATTGACTTGAAGCAGGTGTAACTTTTAATGTCTGAACTGCTAATTATAGACATGTGCATACACAGAAAATCACACATGAAAATGTTATTGAGGTCTACCTTTCACCTGCATACATTAAGAACCCTTAGCAGTCCATTTATTCAGCGCTTGTCAGGTACATCAGGTCCAATTTACTTTTATACGTGCTGTTTATTTTACACGCGCTGTTTAATTTTTTCACAGTAAAACAGGTTTAAACAGCATTGAATTGCAAAAGGACACTCAGTACTGTATCTCCAGCCAAGCCCCACCCCTTGTTCATTGTATTTTTCACATGCCTCTTTATAGACGTGCATACTGAGAAATCCTCTCCTGATCACTCGCTTTATCACCAAACTCCTCAATAATGCGATCCAAGTCATTATTTTATTACTATAACATCTCAAAAAGTTCTGCAAATGTTTGTGATATTCTTTGAGCACTGGATGCAGAAGCAGCTATCTCCTTTGTTTATGTCCATGTTATCTCTGTGGTGCATGGGGCTATCGGATGCACCCCCTTTTTTTTCAGCTTCATTTGGCTCCTATCAGTCTAATTTGGCCATGAACAGTTTTCTAGGCTTTTTCTGGAGAAAAAAATGACTAGAGACCTGTGTTTTACGTCTTTTTGATGATGTCAGATGGGGTCTGACATAGGACCGCAAAGGGTTAAAAAAAATAGAAGCCAACAGATGCCTAAGGTGCAAATATTAAATGCTTTAGAAAATTGCTCTTACACTAGTCCAAACATCTAAAAACCAGAGTTACACTTGTCTAAAGCCCATACCCCAGTAAGCTTTTACTTCTGATTCCTACATCCATGTCACACATATTTTCATTGGTATTTAAATCATGTTAGACCTAAGACTAATCCCTTATATTAGCATGGGAACTGACCAATGAGGAACAGCTTTCCTTGCGCACCTTCAGTAAACAATGGCATAAGAGAAGGTAATTCTTGCAGTATCAAAATACCCAGAGCTTTACAATAAAGGACCCAAAAATTCTAAAGACACAGCAATGAGGGAGAACATCTGGCAGTCCATTTCCAGGGAACTGGATATAGCTGTTGTGTATGATTCTTTGTTGTTTTCACCTGCGTCCATCACACACCTATTTCTGCTGCCTTCGATTAAGGATTGCTACTGATTCATCTTCCCAGCAGGTGTGAGCGGCAGCGTGTGTGGCAATCGTGTGAGAACATCAGGAAGGACAATGGCTGTTTTGGGGCGTTTCTGTGCTGTGTTATTTTATTAGTTAGTCGGTTGTGTATTTTAAATGTTTATAATTTTTTATTTGCTTTTATATGTCTGCTGTGTTTTTTCATCTGCCATTTCTCTCTGTAGCCTTTTTTTTATTTATCCTTCTTATAAGAAACATTTCAAATATATATATAATTTGGTATTTTTATATTTTGTTTAATTTATGTAAGTTGCTTTGGATAAAAGCACCTGCTAAATTAATAATAATAATAATAATAATAATAATAAATAATAATAATAATAATAATAATAATAATAATAATAAATTGTTTACTGTGACAGGAAATGGCTGAGTGGTGACGTCAGGCCAGATGCCAGAAAAACAACAGACAGGTTCTGCAGGCAAAAGACGCATGCAGCGTCGTTTTTATTAAACAAAAATAAAATATTTAAAACAAAAACAGTGCTCACAGGCAAAATAATACAGTTGCTGTCACTGTTCCTAGAGACTGTAATCCTCCGAATAGCAAAATAGGGCAGTAATAAATGATCATCTCGATTCAGCTAGGCATGAGGCGCTGTATCATCCTGCTCCCGCTCCAGTACTCTGCCTCAGCATACACCCACCCAGCTCCTGCTCCCGTACGACCTCCGCGTACACCCACCCAGCTCCTTCTCCCGTACTTTGACTTCGTACCACCCACCCAACTCCGCTCCCGTACTCTCCTCCAGACACCCACCAGCTCCGCCCCTACCAGCCCAGTACTCTCCTCCTTACCCCACAACAGCGCCCGCTCCTGCTCCGCACCCCTACCTCCTCCTCTGACAACCCACCCAGCTCCTCCCTCTCCATACTCTTCTCCATGACAGACCCACCCTCCCCGCTAACCCCGCTCCAGTATTCTCCTCCGTACACCCACCCCTGCTCCCCCACCGTACTCTCCTCCGTACACCCACCCAGCTCCTGCTCCCGTACTCTCCTCCGTACACCCACCCAGCTCCTGCTCCCGTACTCGACTCCGTACACCCACCCAACTCCGGCTCCCGTACTCTCCTCCAGACACCCACCCAGCTCCCCCTACCGCTCCAGTACTCTCCTCCTTACACCCACACAGCTCCCCGCTCCTGCTCCCGCCTCCCATACTCTCCTCCGGACACCCACCCAGCTCCCCGCTCCCATACTCTTCTCCATACACCCACCCAGCTCCCGCTACCGCTCCAGTATTCTCCTCCGTACACCCACCCAGCTCCCGCTCCTGTACTCTCCTCCGTATACCCACCCAGGTGCTGAAGCTGCAGGCTTATCTACGGCGGCCGAGGCTTTAAAACTAGCTGATAATTATTCTATTCACAATCTTCACGAGTTTATTAATTATGTGTGACTGCCGACTAGTTTAACAACGCACTAGCCAGCAGCCAAACATTACTACAAGGTTTTCTAAACAATAACAACACGGGACTACACCGTCATATTTACAATAAATAAATCATAATACAAAATAACACATGGAGACACAGGGGCGGAGGGGGAGACCCCATTCTAAAAATATGACTTCATGCCTGACTGCACAATCAGATTTACATTGATTTTATACAGAATAATGGTGGTTTACAGAATAGGCAGGTTACAAATTTAGATTTAAATGTAATCAGCTCCCATGTTTCAGTCACAGTACTGACCTATTCTAATTCATGATTATCATTTGAAATGTCTGGACATGTATGCATTATAATCGTACCAGTAAATGTAACCATGTTCAAAAGATATTTATTCCTTATACACTGTTCTGATAATAGTGCTGTACCAGACATTGCCAAATGGAACATGGACAAAACATGCTCAGCAAATACTTATTAGGACACAATATATTCTGTCAGAGACCCTGGTGTTTTAAACATTTAAATAAATCATTTCATTTTATAAGGCTGAGAGTCTTTTCTTTGGAAATTTCGATTGCAAATATTTGCCTTCAAAATTAATTCAGGATTCGTGTTTGGACTTTATACATTTTACAGTAGTTGACCCCAATGGTCTATGCAAGTAAACACATGTTGAGATAGAAGGTACAGTGTTCAAATTAGCTCATAGTAAACTTGCACCAGTTTCCAAATACAAGCTTGCTCCGTGATGCACGAGATGCACAGGCTATCTAATGAATATCAGGTTCATTTTAAGTCACTCGTTAAAGGCTGAGCTCATGAGACAGATTAATATGGTAATCTGTCTGGTATTATTTGCATACATTTAAGTACTGTAAATTATTTGTTTACTTTTTTAATTTTAATGAAGCGGTTTCTTGTTTCAGCAGAGCTTCATTACAACATGAGAAGTGTTTTCCATCACTGGCTAAGCAATTATAGCTTCAGTCTTTCAGCATGCTTGTACACCAGTCCATCAGTCAGTCAGTCTATCCATCTATTAATTGTATTTAACAGTTTATTATATTTAAATATCGGTAAAAATGCATAGTCATAAAAAGATGAACTATCATGCTTTCTCAATTCATAATATACTTCATATTGTTCTGGATAGCATCTTACTAGTTTTATACTGCATTTTTCATTTTATTATTCCTCTCTGAAAATTTGCCTTTGCTTTAAAATTGGCCCCTTTATGCCGTAAGTAATCGTTTCTTATAATTGCACGTGAAATGAACCAGAATGAAAACAAAACTTTGCATGTACGCAAACCAGTAAAAGTTTTAGTTTTAGTTTAAAATTCCCATTGCAAGAGAGCAGAATCTTAAAATCTGTTTGTGAAAGGAGGTGCATGTAATTAATTCTAGCATACTAGGTCTCTTTGTACATGTGCTTTCATTCTGGACAAAGCTGTATGGCTGACACTGGGTTGTCTTGTTTGAAGCATTAAAAATAACCACCTTTTAACTTGGTGAGAGAAGCAAAATCAAGCAAAACAGCTGTAAAATGAACACCAGTGCTTTGAAATGCAAAGCAACGAATGAAAGACTAAAAGCAATGACAAGAGATTAGAAGGATGCAATAATACATTAAGGAAGTGCCTTTTGAAATGTTGCTGCACACAGACACCAACCCCAACAGATTTCCATCACCATGCATGTCATAACCACTTAGTAAGCAATCACAATTGTACATTTGCATTTAGAAAAAAAGGTATGATTTAAAAGCATTATACACCTTTTCATAAAATTGAAGTATTTTCTGTAACATTGTATGCTGTAGAAAATATGTAATTTACTCCTACAACGTTTAATTTGTGAAATACTGGATCAATTCATGCAAAAACAAATAGTTATACATCATGGTTTTAATGATAGTAGCACCTCCTGGTTGTAGAAGTTTTTGTTGGCTAAAAACAAATTCACTAAATAAGGAGAAATAGGGGTAGGATCTTGGGTCGTCAGGTCCGGCCAGACCCGTAAAATACCAGGGGCTGTCAGCCCTCAGAAATCAAAAGGTTAATAAGCTCTGACAAGCCAAGGAACCTCATTTCTGCGTTCAGTCCATCATTTTGGTAATTATAAACACACAAAATGTGTACACCCCAATAAAAATACTTTAACACAGGTTTAGTTTGTTTGTTGAAATTCTATTCATTCAATCTTTTAAATATAATAACACCACAGCAATTATGGGGACACCAAATGATCCTGCTAAAACACTATACAATGTATGCTCTTAAACATATACTAAAATGCAGATATAGTGCCAGACAAAGCAAATTAAAAGTCTATTAGCTTGCAATGCATTACAGAGGATGATCAAGTGATGTATGTTTGGGCATGTATATTGTTTCAGTACGTATTTCTCTTGCTGCTTTTGGCAAAGTAGTAATCTATCAGTCAACAGATCTTCCACAGATACTGGTAGTTTTGATGCTGTATGATGGGTTGCAAGGTGTACCAGGTGGCAAGGACATATATTTGCTTCTGCAAAAATGCTGCCACACCTTTATGAACTAGCATGACAGAAGCTGAAACATTGTTATTAAATGAACAAGGTTTTAAATTATTGTATTATTTTTTTGTGTGGACTGACCCATATTTGCTGGTGATATTTGAGTCAGGAAATCCAGCTTTGCAAAGAAAACTAATGTGATCAGCAATAACAACCGTAAGATTGTCCTCAACAAGAAAATGTGTAAAAAGTGTCTCTGCCTTTAAAACCGTCACTGACTGCATATTGCTTATGTCTCTTTGTATTGATGTGAGGGGCACAGTCATGTTTCACAGAGTCTGTCCAGCAGTATTCACAGTAAACATGAAGTTTAGACACATTAGACATTGATACCAATATTACATTCACACAAAAGTTTCTGAAGGATCACTGAGCCAGTTACTAAGTAACTAAGATAATTTAGAACAGTTAACAGTGAAAATGTATATTTAGGCTAATTAAATTATTAAAGAAAATAAATGGGAACATATGTATGTAGTATAAAGATTAATTTGCATCAGTATTGGTGTACCCTTCATTTATTTTTTTAATCCATTCTTTAGCATAAAACCTATTCTACCTAGCACTGTAGCAGTTGGCATCTCTGAGAAAGCTACCAACCTCCCTGCTTTAATAACTACGGAAGCCTTTATGGAAACTTTTTTACCACCCAGAACTTTAACACAACTGAACTGTAAATATCAGACTGCTAATGGTGAAGCTATGTATTTTATTTTACAATAAATGATACACAGCATATGGTTATAGAACTGTATCTTTCCTGGTGTGAATTACATTATTGCCCAGCTAATGCTTTAATATAAAAGACCTCAGTTGGAAGTCCAGATTAGTCTGAACAAAATCCACTCCAGTAAACCTAATGCAGTGAATGTAATCACTAATAGCATACACAGCAAGCAGGGAGCTACAAATGGAAAAGGCTGAACAGAAACCAAGCAGAGCATTTGTGTAAGCTATCTTTCAATAAGGTAAAAGCTTTCATCTTTGGAGTGTATTTTTTAGAAAGAAAAATACACAACAGCTACAGTATAGATTTATTTTCTGGAAATACTGTGTATTTGTTTTTAAAGAAGGTCTAGTTTCTCTTTATCATTTTCTCAAAACTATATCAGCCATTTTATCTGTATATTATACATTGTACTGTATATTTTATTGCTCTGGCCAATGGATACATGCCACAGTCCCTATATGGTCAGTACAGTCCCGCTTTCCTATCAAATGTCCCGCTGAACAGTTTCCAAATGTTGGCAAGTATGCCAAGGTTTTATTTACTTTTGTAAAGTAGAAAGTAAAACATACAGGAAAATGACTTATTTTAGTGTGAGCCATCTGTTTGAATGTTATTGTATTGTTAAAGTTTTTCTGTTCTGTCTGAAAGATCAGTTTTAACAGGCCTTAATGAGACCTTACAAAAGAAGTCACACAAATCTGAAGACACAGCATTGTTGTAATTTATTTTCATACTGTCACTGGAAAAGCATGCTGTGGTAAACATATTTAAAAAACAAACAAAAAAACAAACAAACAAACATAAAACCTCTATTACCCAGACTTGAATTTCGCAATCACCTCTGTCATCTCTATAGCCTACTGGTAACCTGTCAATTTGTAAACAATGCACAATGCTTTTCATCCCTTTGTCTAGTTCTTTATTTCTTGAATTTAATTAGAAAATGTATCTGATAAGTCCTACATTTGTATGTAACTTTTTTTAAAGCATTTCAGTTTTGTTGTATAATTAGTTTCCTTTTTTATTATTTTTTGTATTTAAATATTGTATCATTCAGTTTAAATCTCATTCCCAGCAATACAGCGCAATTGTCAAAGAAAGGGGTAACATTTATATTGTCTGTTTTGACAGATAATAAATGTGTTTCTTGCACTAATGTAACAGTACTCAATGCATCATTAACATTTCTTCTTGTGGTATTTTAACAGGTTATATCATTTTAAACCAAAAATTAAAAAAGTTAATAATCAAAACCTACAATGGCGGGCCCAACCTGGAGGGTACTAAATGAAGAACAAATGTACTTTAATAGAAAAAAACCAAACACACACACACACACACACACAATACCAATTACATAGTTGAAGACACACTGCAAAACAGGGAATATATTAGGTCTAATTTTTGAACAATTTAAAAACCAATTAAGTGAAAAATGCTACAGCAAGGCCCTTCCTATCAAGAACGGTTAAGAAATGGAGAAGCTGGTAATCACACATTTTTTAATATGCAGAGGCTTGTTCCTAAGTTATTAACTGATGGAAGCCATGTTGTAGGCTCAAGAAATTGGTGGTACCTTCAGTGCCAGAAAAAAAGTGATCAAATGAACAATAAAGGTTTCATTGAAACAATGACAAATTCTAAAATGACTATACTGACATGTCTTCTGAAGCAGACCCCTGAAAAAACACCTTTCAGTATTCATCACTGCAAGCACTACATCTTAACGGTATACCTGTATACTGCCCTAAGTACTTAGTACATCAAAAGAGCACAGTTTGCATGGAGATCAAAATGTGACTTTATTCTTTGTTAATTGTACACTTATACAACTTTTATTTCAGCAATTAAGGGGTCAATATTCCTCTTAATGGACACATTGGAAGTCACTACAGTATTAAAAGGCAATGCCTAATCTATGCATGCACACTAAAAAAGAACAAAAATCCTTTATGATTGGTCAATACAAATTTAGCTTAGATGTGAAACAATTGGGATGTGAAACACTCCATTGCATTGCTTGTCAAGCACCAGGCTATTTGACTGACCTACAAGGTTCTAAATAGAGCCTGACTTCCATGCTGTCTTGCAGCTCAGTCAATTAGACACAGGTCACTGTGTGGTCCATCTTTTTTTTTTGTATTGTTACCTCAACAACATATAACACAGAAATTCTTACCAGTTATACCTGCTTTGAAAGGCATTGTATAAATACAATGTAACTGCCTTGTATTGTGCTGCATTTCTAGTTGCTATATTGTGTTCTGCATTTGCTTCTCAAGTAGAAGTTATTTTGGTATTGTAGTACTCGTGATGCTGTTTAAAATGCTGGAATCACACACCTGAAGCAGGGATTGCAATGTTAGCCACCTTACAAGCATATCCTAAGTCTGCCATGGAAGGCCATCCTCGTAAGGAATGAATCTGCACTTCTAGTTCCACGGCCAGCTATGTAAAGGCGCCAAGTGACAAGTATGGCAAACTGTGTAGTTGGAAAGTGAGACCCCTGAATTCTTCCAGCCCTCCTATGAATAACATAATACAATATATATATATATATATATATATATATATATATATATATATATATATATATATATATATATATATATATATATATGTAAGGTATAAACCACAATGGGGTGTGCGGTTCCCACGATATATACCACGCCTGGAGTGGTATATATCATTGGAACCGCATGGCCCGAAGTGGTTTATACCGCTTATAACAGCTACGTGTCATTTGGGGGAATTAAAATAATTAAAATACATTTTAAATTAAGACAAAACCAAAAACTTATATTGTGTATACATCCGCAGTGTAATATAGTACCACATTTAATCTAATTTAATTTAATTTAATTTATTGTTCACATATTTAAAATAAATTGAACATCTCTGTTTATTGTGAATTTATGCATCGAAAGTGGCATCTTGAAACTAGAGGACTGAGCAAAAGCCAACGATGTTCATGGTATGGGCGGAGTTTCAAATAACACAGAGGAAGGCAGGAGAGCAGCTGCGATGGATGCTGAAGCCAGGTCTTGAGGTGAGTGTGACCTCGTTACATGTGAGGCACATGTATTCAAGTCCGTTTTCATCCTTTCGGATCTCAAAAGATGTTTTTGTTAGTTGTCGAACACCCTCGTGTCCATGTCGTGCCAGATTAAGTTTAAGATCGAAGCAGACTTTATGCACCAATCTGACCGCGGTGTTAGGGATAGTGCCTCAGTTTCCCACAGGTGCTTCAAATCCAGGTAATTCAGGGGGTATAATTCAGATTAGAAAACTGGAGACTGAATACTGGTCGCCAGTTGAACTTCTTGTAGTGGCATAAAATCCCCTTTAATGTTGTTGAGATTTTTTGGACTTCTTTAAAATGAATGTCCATATTTTTTTCTTTACGTACTTTAACAGCCCATGCTGTAGTTTTTTTTTTTTGTGTTTTTCCAATCTTAGTTTTCTTCTATTTTTTTCTGCTGTCTTCACTTAGCAAGTTGATGTTGTCCAGTTATCTGTTTTCATCCCCAAATATATTAAAGGAAATAGGTGGAATGTCACTCATTTTTGGCATTGGTTTGTAACTAATAACAAATAAAATGGCAGTCTGTCATGGAATTTAATGTAGTGGTGCGTAGTGATTTATTCAGTGTGAAGCGGCTCATTAGTGTGTAAGCCATGGTATATGCTATACACACGGTAATGTGATGTAATAAGCTTGATAATACTACAATTTTCAAACGCTGCAATATTTAATTACATGATTTATGACATTTTAGAAGTATCGCGGTTACTTATTTTCTGTAATACGGTAGCCTACCTGTATATATCAGCGTGTGTGGCTAACCTACTTCGACTACAGTACATTTATCGGTAACAGTTACCTATTAAGTGGGAGTTAGAAGGCCAGGGGAGTACTGTACCAGCGAATCAGGACTGTGTATTGGTTGTTAAGGGGCGGGACAATGCTGGTGTGGCAGTTAATTAAGTCCAAGAGTGTGACGTAGATGTTTTTCTGCATCAAAAATTTTCTCAGAATATCAGCGTGATTTCTGTAAAATACAATATCCTACTCGGTTATTTTTTTCTCACTGTAACTTGCTTGTTTGTAATTTCTCTGCGAGGGAAACCGAAACTAAATCTTATCATAGAGAGTAAGCACATTGTTTTTATTTGGACGCGATTGAATACGGGAATTACAATTGAACTAAAAACTAGAACTTCATACGGACTGCTGTTCTGTACGTAGTTTATCTTGGATTTTTGTGCTAGATTGAGGCTCCCGTCTCATCGGGGGCGTTACATGTAGATAGTCAGTGCTGCGCTTTTATTTATTTACTGTGTGTGTTTTTTAGTAGGGGGAGAAAAAATATACTTTGGTATTTCTTTATTGGTAGTGGCGTTTTAAGAAATAACCATCTACCGCAAATAGGGTCCCGCCCGAGATTATATTTTGACTATATACTGACGCAGCAATTATGGGTCCCGCAGAAATTAAACTCCAGCTGCGGTTTAAATTCAAAATATATATATATTAAGTTTTAGATATATATATATATATATATATATATATATATATATATATATATATATATATATATATATATATATATATATATGTTATTTATTTTTTTTTTTTATGTAACCCTTTACAATTTTTAGTTTCACCGTATCAGGAATTAATAAAATATTGAATTACTGAATTAAATGCATTTCATGCTTTAATATAAAAATCTATATATTTTCTTGAAATCATTTCAAAACCACTTTAGATTTTAGGAGGTGATTGTCTTTAACAGTTTAAAAGGTATGCACCCAGTGCTCTTGTTATAATGTGTTGCCGTTGATTTTAGTCTCAAGTGTCAATTTGTCTGTCTTCAGTTGTATCAGTTTGCATGTCCATGAGTGTTTGAATGTCATGAAAGATGTTCAAGATTCACGAAATGGAGCTTCAGTATGACAGGAATACTAACAAGCTGGATGGCTGCAACAGCAAAGTGACAGAGGGCTTATCAGATAGCAATGTATATAATGTATATGTGACATTATTTTTTCAATCATTATTGAAATGTTTTCCAATGTCGTTTCACAACAACTCTTGTTTTCATACTGTAGTTGAGGAAAAAATGTTACACACTATTGTATGATGTCGAATATTTATGGGCTACAGAAATGTAATGATTAGTAATCGCTGGTTTAGGAAGGGAGAAAAAGAAACTAATTACCTGATAATATAAATCTGCACTGCTTCTCAGTTATCTGTCCCTGCTTTATAGGTATATTATTTTCTCAATTAATTAAATTATAGATAATCTATTAGCTAAGGTTTGTAAATGTATATAACTTATGTTCTTTTACTATTCATAACCAATAGCTCTGTTTTATATCTCAACTAAACACCAGCCACTGTAGTATTTGTAAAACCTTTCATTTTAAAATCAAATACATTATCCTAACATACAGACATATACAGTAATAGTTGGTTGTTAGAACATACCTGTTGTGTTGCTCCTTAGCCTGGTCCAGAGTCACTTTTTACTAGACACCGATATTGTCCTCTGTGGCATCAGCTGCACACTCAAGTTTTAGAATTGTGATTTCAATCACATCCAGCACAAAATGCCTGATTTCTGTTTGTTTGAGTCTACCATGCAGGGCAGATAGTGGCAATTCAAAACATTCAGAACTTGTAGCTTGCCGGATTAGGCTGTTGATTTGTTGTGGCAAAGCTTTAGCAAGCCAGGTAGAAACCCATTAGACTATAAGTTCTCAGCATCTGTAAAAGACCCCTGGGGACGAAAGGGGAACCTCTTTCAACTTCTGTTGATTGGTAAAAAAAAAAAAAAACCTACTTGCCTGCTTACAGAGACACATCTGTGAGGCAGGCAGATTCTTAAATAGAAGGGGGCAGGGCACAGGATTGTCACAATGAATGACAGCCCTCTCAACCTTTTTTGAGGCTCACACATTTTGTTGTTTTAGGTATTCTGAGGCTTTACGCACATAAGACTTAATTGAAATCATGATTAAATCATTACATGCACAAGGAAGGATGTGTAGTTTACTGCCTGAAATTGTGTAAAAACAAAACTGGGTTACTGTATTTAGTAAATTATTGACTATATCGTGCAGCAGTACAAGTACAACAGTCACCTGTTATGATAATTCCTGATTAAACAAACTGACAAAGCCATATGTTCCTCCTTTATCATTACCTGGTACTGTATGATTACACCATTTATAAGTGCTGATTAAAAATTATACTTTTTTTCAGAATTATATTTTATGTTGTGAATTACGTATTAATTATTTTTTGTGTATAATAAGAAATTCAATGTTTCTTAAAATGTAATTTTAAAAAATGAAGTATTGGAAGAAAAAAACAACATTGATGGGAAATAGATTCTCCCAGAACCAAGTTGTCTTGAACTAAAGTCTTAGGGCTAGTTAACATGACTGCATGTGTTGCTAGAATATGGCCAAGTTTTAAGATTCTAAAACCTTATGTTGTGTCTTTTAAAAATATGAAACATATGTACAGTGTAGCACATGTAGTGTGAGCTTCCCTGCATTACAACTATAATGTATTTCATTTGATTGACTACAGAATGAAACACAGCCTAGGGAATCATTGGACCTAATTCAATTAGAGTACCCCCAAACTGTGATTGGGTGATGAGTATGCTTCATGAAGGGTAAATACACTAGGCCTGAGAGATAAAGAGGGGCAAGACAAAGTAAATAATGGGGGGGCATTTACAAATCACTCGCAGGAGACAAGATGTTCCAAGAAAGAAGACAGTGGCAGTTTTCTCAAGTGAGTGTGCCTTTGTTCTAACATATTTCATGCATTAAATAATTGCATTAGTGCCTAAGAGAAATGTACTCCAAAAGTAACAAAGGGAGTCATTTTAACCTTTTTCATCTTCACATCAAAATCCTTTTAAATCTAATTAATGTATTCAGACTTATTTTATCCTGCACGATTGAATTACAGAATGGGGTTGAAAAGGATTTCTTTAATAATAACAGATAAAATAATTAGGTCAAACTGCACCTGGCACTCAACACTTGTACACTGCCATTTGCAGCACAGCACTTAATCTCAGTTGCATTTACTTTTTTGCTTATTTGAGGTATTATGATAGAAATACAATGATTCTTGGTGGTAAATCTTCCTCCCGACCTGTGAGGGTGCTAAGTAGCTAGAACAGAGTACCTTGGACGGGTTGGCCAAACAGTTCTTTCCCAGGGTTCAAGGGAAGTCGGCCAGCTAGAAAGGGGGTGGAGCTCATTGACCCGGAAGGGAAACGATGTGGCAGTTGTGGATTGGAGGGGTGGCTGCACTCGTTTACCAAGGGGTCATGTGGGATGGCATAAAAGGGGACAGGGATACGCAATCTGTTCCTTCGTTTTGCTTTGAAAATAGAACGTGGAAGGACCTGTGAGAGACCCTGTGATAATGTGGCAGTGTTTGTTTGTTTTGTCACTAATTGTTGTTGTTGTTTGTTATTTGTAGATGGCTAACACATTCTGGAGCTGTTGCCAAGGGCCAGCACAAAACCCAGAACAACACTGCACTGTTGTCACATATAAACCTGTATCACCCACCACGAACAATACAGCACGCACCCAGGACTGGTGACCATGTTAGTACATTGTGGAAGGATACGCGTGTTTATTATTCGGGACTGCAACCCCGTTATTATTTATTCCCTGTGCACTACACATTGTTGTGTATTGCCAGGGATTATTATTTGGTCACCAGACCTGGATTTTAAGAGTTCATTAACCCTGCATTGATTCAGAGCTTACATGAAACACAGGAAAATCACACATGTTTACAGACCAAGTTTCTCACAATGCAAATCATTTAAAGGGACACACAAGCAAAGGTTGCATAATGGAAAGGAAACAATGGCTGATGAAACAAAATGTGTTTGTGCCATTTAACTGAAACAGAACAATGTGTACACCGCCCTGCATGGTGTACATGTTTATCAGAAAAAGCCCATATGCCCCATTTATGTCATGTGTCATTATTTCTTATACTGCAGTACCTTCGTGTTCAGCAGTAATCATTTAGTGTATTAATGATCAATTACGGGAACCAGTGTTTCTACAATTAACATCAGTAATTATTCTTATTCCTAATTAACTAAGTGCATCTTGAGTGTGCTCTTGCTCATTAAAAACATTTGGTTCATAGCAAATAAGCAACAGCGCTTAAGGCCTCTGTCCATTGCCTATTTTTGGAAAACCTCAAACTAATATCTCTTGTTCAATTATGTTCATCATCTGCCTGCTTCAAGGACTCTGTCATAAATACACATGCATTAGCTTCATGTCTTAAAGACCTGCTGGAATATTCCCACGACACAACTCCTTGTGAAATAATACAGATCGCTTATCAAACTGAAGCACATTGATTCATTTTCAAATGCAGAAAGTGCTTAGGGAAGAGCTTAAGAATAAAACCCACATTGCTTTGAATAATCATCCATTTAGTCACAATGGATTATCAAATAGGGAAATTAGTTTTCTTTTAAGGTCAGACTTTTTTTTTCTTTTTTGGTGGATCTGCAATTTTAGTAAAAAAAAAAAAAATGTAAACTAATTGTATGATGAATATTTTTAGTTTGTTTGTTTATAGGTTCCTATTCATGAAATGTCATTCTGGTACAAATGGGATACATTAATTTAGCATGACCCAAAACACTGCAATGAGCAAATCAAATCTCATGAGGGTTTTTTTTGTCTGTTTTTTTTTTGACAAATTAATAAACCATTGTTCTACTTTTCTTGCAATCATTTGGAAGGCAGTTAAGAAGTCAAAAAGGGATAAACAAATCCATCAGGACTATCATGTTGTTCCAGTCAGGCCATTATGTACAGTACAATACAAATATAATTGCACACTCAACTAAAACCACTATGGGAACCTGATTAGAAAATAACTTTAAAAGTAGGACTGGTGGTGTACGTGAGGAACATGTGCTCAGTAATTACTAATGGAAAAGAGTACACCAATTCAAGGTTACATTAAATTAGTACTTTTAGCAAAAATTCTAATTCCTTAAGCATCTTTTCAAAGCAAGTATCCAAGAAGTGCCATAATGTCATATTTTAACAGCTTGTTTTTATAACAACATTTTGAGATGTACACAACAATCTCTCAAATTTTAACAGTGCAATCAAAATGTAAAAAAGAGTCGACAAATGGATTTATAATCATTAAACACAAGAAATTGATTAAATATAAATAGATTAAAGGGAAAAAATCAAACAATTGATGAGTCAGAATGCCACAGCACAGCAAAAAAAATTGGCCTGAACACTCTTTCTCTGCAAGACTTGGGGCCATGTGTATAAAACTGCACCAGCTTTTTTTAGTACGTTGCTATTTTTTTTTATAAATTACCTTCATGCTACCTACCCTCCAATATAGGCTCTACTGAGATAAATGTAAGTTCCTCAAGGCACTTGAGTAAAGCCCAAGGTCCTCCCTTTATGGTGCACAGAATGACCAATACCAAAGTACCTCGCAAACTCTTCTCCTTACAGCGGATATTAATGGAACTCCCAGTCCCTGCAGATGATATTCCCAAATTCAAAAGGAAAAGATGCTCCATTTGTCCATCATCGAAGTACCGAAAGACAAATGTCTCCTTTACGCCTCTGTAACTGCCTTTGTAATTTAAATTGGCAATAAATGTGTACTAAATGAATAACATATTTTAAGAAAGAATGTTACTCTAAGTTAAACGACCACTTTAAATTGGAGGATCAATGTTTTATGTGTACAAGCCACCTTCTTGAAACCGAGCATCCCACTACGAGCAGAAGGTGGTAAAGCGTGGCACTGACATAGCTGATCTGTCACAGCAAAACTGTGCACGAGTCATTTTTGAAGACTTGGGATTTGTTAACTATAGATCAAAACCTGAGCATTATTGGCTTGCATAAAAGAGGATGTATTGAACTTAAGAATATATCAGTGCTAAATTCTTTTAAAAAAAAATGCATTTTAGGTTTTAAAAATCCACAATAACAAGATTTTACATCAGGGGTTTTCAACCTTTTTGTACTTGCGGACCCCTTGTCACAAAGTTACAAAATTGTTACAGAATATCACAGTACAATATATTGCATTATACAATATCACATTATCAAATATCACATTACAGAATATCATGATACAGATAAGAGCAGTTATAAAAGTACAATAAGATCAAATTCAAGTAAGAGCAAAATCAAGACTACAGTAAATTATAAGAGCAAATTTGACTAAGATCAGTTAAAACTTATAGTAAATATTTGCTTATATGAGTAAAGTCCATTAAGAACATGTAGTAAGTATGATACATGGATTAGAATGGTTTCAAATAAGAGCAATTACAAAAAACTTGAGTATGGTTACCTAGAAAAGTGAAATCAAATACAATATATGGTAAGTCGTTATAGGTAGGAGTAATAGTTGAATGCAGTATAGTCGAGAGTTGTGATGTTTACAGATGTCGGCTGAACAGGTGTGTCTTGAGGAGGTGCCAGAAGGTGGTCAGGGACTGAGGAGTCCTGATATCCATGGGTAGGTCATTCCACCACTGAGGGGCAAGAGTGGAGAGGGAGCAGGCTGACCTCTCTGGAGGTGGGGGAGGGGAGTGCTGGGGAGGGGGGGGGGGGGGTTTGGGGATGACTACTGCTAGTCTGCCGGAGATGGAGGAGCAGAGGGGGTGTAAGGAGAAGTGATAGTCTGGAGATAGGAAGGGAGCAGAAAGTGCAAGACAGCAATAGGCGAGTACAGAGTTTTGAAATGGATGCAAGCAGCAATAGGGAGCCAGTGCAGAGAGCGGAGCAGCGATGTAGCGTTGGAGAAATAAGGAAGAGAAACGACAACGTGAGCAGCAGAGTTTTGAATAAGCTGGAGCAGACGGGTATTTATTTCAGTCTAAATCTTATTTTTGGGGTTTTCGACATTTAACAAGCTTTACCAATTAATATTGAAACGTAGCAAACCTAATCATATGTACACTGATGGACAAACATATTTTGCCAGCTGAAAGATAGAACATTGTAACATATGATGGCTGATTCATATTTTTTGTTTTTGTTTGCAAGAGAAGTAAATATGAAATACTGTAAATTTATATGACAAAACAATACTAGTTACAATATTCTTGCTCACAACCAGAAATTTGTTTCATTTAAGAAAAATAAAACATAGAAAATCACCCAACTGCTACAGTTAAGGTTTGTTTGATGTCTTCCAGTGAGTAACAATTAAGGAATGCTAACAATTCATATCCCCTGGCAACATATATAGCATGCAATCAACATGGAGAAAATGTCATGTCGCTGATGCTGCTCAATGGTCTGCAAGTTATGTGTTTGAACAATCCTGATATCTAATTAAAGCTATCTCTCACTAAATGACAGAGTATCATAACACAGCAGTTAGGAAAATGTATGTAAAAGGTCTTTCTCTATCTGAAACCAGGCTGTGGTGTTGCCTTTTATTTTTTGCTTCTGTTCACTTTGCTTTTTTGCTAATTTAAAAAAAAAAAAATTCTATGCTCAGTTGCATTCAATCAACATTAGCTACTCTTATTATTCAAATTAACAAATAGTTAATAACCCTAACCCTAACCTTAACCTGATAAGGCAGTGACAACTCCCATCGCAAGTCTAGAGATTGAGATCCAATCCAGGGGGGATGGGGGAGGGACCGGTTTGATAGTCTTTAACATAGTGGACTTGTGATGTGTGAGAGAGGAGGATGGAACATTCTGCTCAGAATTTTCTTTCCAGAGATATATTACTTTCACTCTGAAAAAGAGATTGTCTAAAATAATATCGTAAAATAATATCGTTTATTAATATAAAATGTTTTGTTGTTGTTCTCGTTGTTGTTGTTGTTGTTGTTGATATTGGGTCACTTAGCCCTTTTCAAGGCTAGTCCTTCAGTTTGTCATTGCAAATAATTAAAAAAAAAATGACTAGTGTATAATTTATTTCAAGTGGGTTTTTTTTGTTGCATGTCAGATTTTTTTGTGTTTCTAGGATCTTCTCTTTGTCTCATTTTACTTTGGACATTTCAAAATCAAACATGAAATACTTTACTACTATTATGACTTCCAGTAGACTTTTGAGATTTTTTTTTTTGAGTTTTATTTTTGTATTATATCTCAGTCCTGATGTGTTGATGGTCCCTCCTCCTTCCTCTCTGGATTGGCTCTTGAGATTGACAGTTGCTACTACCCTATTGGAACCAGGAGCGATTACATGCATTTTTTAAAAAATATGAGTAATAGCAAAAGTATTCATGTATTAGTTGTGCACAGAAAATTGTCATACTTGTTACAAATATTCATTTGTACTCGCTGCTCGGCACATGCCTCATTAATAGATCTAAAACTGCATTAATTATGTTTGTTCATTTTAAAGCAGTACTATGGCAAAGGCAGAAAAGCTCATTCAGAATCTTTCATGGAATTTGTAGTATATTTTAATGTATTGCTCATTTTCATACTCCTAAGGTTTGCTGTTCCACTAACAAAACATGAAATTGCAAACTAGTGTCAAAAGCTCTGAATTCAGATCTTGAATTGTAAGCGGTCTGAATTGTAAGTGGAACATTTGTTACATAGGTCGAGATGTCAGAGCATTTGCTGTGACTCAGATATGCTAGAAAGTTTTTCTTTTTTTCAAATTTCCAGTTTTTAGGTTTGTTTACCAGCCAGTATCCATTGAACTCTCAACTATTTATTTTTGAAATCTGCTCAGTCACCTAAAAGCAACAATGACATGCAATTTTTAAAAAATAGTTTATGTATTTATTTAAATTTTACAAAGGAAAAAAATGAATTGCAATGAAGAATCTACTGATGGAAGTTATACATCCCGAGCCATAAGCAAGGGCCCTAACAAAGGTCAAGGTAGACTGCAGAGCCTTATTCAAAGGACACCATTGCTTAATTGAAATGTAATGCACCTAACAATCAGAAGGCAGACTCGCCCTTTACCTGATTTACTAAGGTATATAAAAAGTATCCTAAATGGTTGTAGATTTTTCTGGTAAAGTTAATTTAAGCAAGAATGACAAGTAGGCTAATTAACATATTAATGATGGTGCATTCTCAGGGCTTTGATCAGAGTCAAAATGCTTTTATAAATAAACAAAAGAGACGGGTGCAATCCTGAATGTAAATTAGCTCAAGCAGATGGCAGAGAACATCATGCCTTGATAAATCAGGCCCCAAGGACCTTTTTTTCAAGCAAGTGCAAGTTTGTCCCAATTTTTACTGGAAGAAATAGAACAACTGTTATAAAACTAGAATAAACTGACACATTTCAACTGATCTCCTACCTGTAACATAAGCCTTCCACACTGGCACTCATACCCAGGTTCTGGCTACCTGGGTCACAGTCCCGCGTAGTGTGAAGCTACATACCTGGGTCATAGCCGGTTGACCCGGGTCCCAGCTCATGTTATGAGTCGACATGCTTTTCCCCGGGTTGAGCGCCACAAAATACATGACGGCTGTTCGTGAGCCGATACAATAACAAACAGCCATGCCATGTTCCGCAAGGAACATTTCTGTTTATTCTGTTTAGCAACATTTTTGTTGATTGAGAGTTGAGCCAGATTGCAGCGGGGATGTAGAAACATTTGCTTGAATCAACATTTGGGACAATGGGTCAATCCAGAGAAGCTTGGACGAAAGCGTCCATAACAAGCTGCTTCCAGGGCATTGATACATGCATTGTGCACTTGTATCTGTCACCCAGGTCAACCCTGCTTTATCAAAAGCAGTGTGGAATCGTGTAGCCGACCTGCATGACACTGGGTCCTGACTTGTGTAGGTTCTGACCCGGGTAGAGCATGCCAGTGTGAAAGGGGCTATATACCTTTAGAAGAGCCTTAATCTTTACAGTGTGACTGTACTAGAGAATTATTACCAACTAAACCAATATTTCAGAAATACTCAGGCTGATCAGCAAACAACAGCAAATTAAAAAGAAAATATGTTTTCCAGCTTTGAAAAGGGGAAAATGACAGATTGATGTCTGGTATTCTCCTATGCCACAGGCAATAGTACAGTATTTATCCTGTTAGATATCATATTCACAAAACTTTAATGACTTTTGTGGCAGAGCACAGCTATGCCCTTTAGAAATTGGCAGGGATGGGGTTAAATTCCCCTACCTGCCTGGGTTCATTGTGTTCAGGTGGCTGGGATTGATTAGATGATTAGTAGGCCCAAGGATGCCTGCCTTGCACCGCCCAAGTATGCCTGCCTTGCACCGCCCAGGGATGCCACGACTGCTCTGCTCAGGGATGACTCATTCGCATCGCCTGGGGTTGCCTGCTGCTCCGCATCGCCTGGGGTTGCCTGCTGCTCCGCATCGCTTGGGACTGCTAGTGTCTCCTTTTTGTTTTCTAGGGTTGCCGAGGGTCCGCCACTAGAGGGAGCCGGGCCGCTGTCGCCACCTCTGCCACTAGAGGGAGCCAGGCCGCCCCCTCAACTAAAGAAGGCTTGGGGGCTCCGACATGAACCCCGCCCACTACCACCCACCATAACAGCCCACCCAAGGGACATAATTGGACTCTTGGGGGGGGGGGGAAGAAGAGGGGAGTTGTCCGATTGCGGCCGGTGTACGTTGTACTTGGGGGGGGGGGGGGGGCAGAGCACATCTCTGCCCTTTAGAAATTGGCAGGGATGGGGTTAAATTCCCCTACCTGCCTGGGTTCATTGTGTTCAGGTGGCTGGGGTTGATTAGATGATTAGTTTAACGATCAATCGGCGCCCAGCCACCTGACATAAAAGGAGGCCTCTGCTTCTCATTTGGGGAGAGGGAGCTGAGGAAGCAGGTTGGTGTTTTGTTTGTATGTTTGAATCCAGTGAAGGCATTGCCCAGCCTGGAAATTGTTATTTTTGCTTTTTGTCTTGCTTTATTTGTGTTTAAATCCCTTTATTTTGGCCCTTGTGCCCTTTCATTTTTGTGTTTATTTATAATAAAATAGCAATTTTTTTGAACTACAGACTGTCTCTGGGCCTCTATCCACTCGCCAGCCTGCCACACTGTTCTTTCAAAACTGAACATAAACTTAACCTAAACTTTAAACTTCTCTAATGGTTGAGAAGTTTTTGGGAACTTAAAAAAATATATAATTAATCAAAATGGGATTTACATTGTGAATAGGTCCTCCCATAGTAAAAGTAAATAGCAATGTGTAATAAAGCTTAGTGAAAGCATGGCAAAGCATAGGTAAGCATTATAAAGAACAGCGAGGTATGGAAAAGCATATTGATAAATAAGGCAAAGCCAAGTAAACTATAGTTTAGCAATGGGAAAAGCATGGGAAAACTGCCAAAATACTGTGGTAAAAGCTTATGAGGGCTCTGTACTGCTACTTTCCATCTGCTTTTCTTGAAAGGATTCTGAAATCCATTTGTATTATTACAGACTTTGACATTTCTTTCATACAAGTCAATATTTCTGTTATGGTTTTTTTTTCCCCAGTGGGACCCATTACCTTCAAGGGTTTACCCTTTCAGAGTGTTGCATCACAAGCATGTGTTTAAAAATTCAGGTATTTCCTGTTCTCCCCTTCTCCTTGCCACATTCATTCTGAGCCAGGACTGCAGGTGGAACTGCAGGTTATCGATTTGTCAATTTAAAAAGGTTCTGGGAGTGAATACAGACAGACTAAACACATCTACAGCACTTTGTGCATAAATGGATCACATATGTAAAAACATATTAAGCTTCAGGAATATTTTTTTTTTCCTTAAATCCCATTGTTAAGATTAATAGAATAGAACCCTCTTTGCAATGCTTCTATACCATGTTACATAACTTTTTGTTTTAAAGATTATATTTATACAATGGAACAAATCCAATATGAATACAATAAACCTCATTGACAGACAACAGCAGCTGCATAGATAACATACAGTAAAACAGGTCATAAGAACATTAAAAACAGCTTTATCACTTAACGCAAATAAACCAAGGTAGTCAGTCTCAGTCTTGTCTCCCTTAAAAACATACTGTAGCCATATGGAAAACCTGAGAAGTAAAGTTTGTGATGTCCTTTTTGATTGCAACCTGGTTGTCAGAGGCAACTCATCCCCAGCAGCTGTTTCTCATGCATGAAAATAATCTTTTATTTGCAGAACTAATACCAATAATTGCATATGGCAAACATAAATCCATTAATTTTCGTGTGTAACATTGCCTAATCATTTCTTTCCAAATAAATGCATATTTAAGCAATGTTAATTCTAAGACTACATTTCAACCAGAATGTATCTAATACTGTAGTGTATATCACCTTAAATATCATTCCACTGTACCATTCTAAAACTAGTGCAATGTGCCGCCATGTTTTTTTTTTTGTTATTTAAATTATATTCTGTGAGAACAGCAATACTGTATAATGCTATTGATCATTTAAACAATGCCTTATTTAATCTGATCAAGCAAAGGGTGGACTGTAAAGCACCCAGTGCATAACATGAATAATATTTTTTTTTTTTTTTAAGAAAACTGGAATTTAAAGAAATTACAAGAATCATGAATCGAAATAGGGTCAAATTAAAATCTGAAACAGCACACCCCTACACACACCTCTTGTTTTCAAATGTATGGTACCTTTTCCTTAGAGCGTTGTCATGGTGTGTGTGGTGCAGGTGAATAAACAAGGTCCACAATGTGTTGTTGTCTTTCAAAAACAATCTGTGTTTTTATTAAACAATTAAAATAATAAGCAAACCTCTACCAGCAATGGTATCTGGTGCAAAACATGGCGGGTTTCAGTCCCCAAATAATACAAACAGTTGCAACAATATTCTTTATTCTTTTGTGCATGAAAAGTGCTCGGTGTCTTCAGCGGAAAGCGCTGTGCAGTGAAGTAGTGCTCCAGGTGATAATGCTAGCTCCATGGCTGCAGCTCCCTGGCTCTCATTCCTCTGAGAACACAATATACAAAACAAACAACAGCACTCCAGCTTGTTAGTATATCGGCGGTAAGGGCCCGTACTCAAGTAGCTGCATCCCCTTTGTTCTACCCGAACTCCTCCCCGCAATCAGCCTGTTGCCATAGTAGCTCCAATCGGTATCTGCCTCGCAGCTGATTGCAATGAAGTCGCTCAGGGTACTTGTAGCTACGCGCTTCCCCCAAGATGGCCGACTTGCCAGTGAGTTAGCCCGTACAGGGGAAAGCTTACCACCAACCATACAGAGCACCCTTTCTGGTCGGGAGGGAGATTTACACTTCAAACTCCTTCTCTCTCTGTCACAAGTATGCATGTGCAAATTATGTTACCAAGGTATATTAACACTAGAAGCCCCGCGGCAGTCATTTTAGCGGTGTTTGGTTTTAAAATGTAATTTTCTCGTGTAACGCATATGATGCTGTGCGTACATGTACCTTGCTGTCTGTATGTATTAAATATTCTTACAAAACATGAAACGCAGGAGTGTAGAAATAAAGGAGATATATTACATTATACCTAAAAGCCCCGGGAGCAATCACATTGACGGCCACACAAAAAACAATTGTATTGTGATTATACAGAATGGTATTCTACTTTATTATTTTTAATTTATCAGTCCGCAATGTGTTTAGCTGTAATTGGATTAGTCTCTACTCTCTGCCTGAGTGAATAACTGACAGTCTATTGTTTTCAATCAGCCTTTTGAAGGCTGGCACCTGCATGCCAGCTGCGCTGCTTTGGTCAGTCAATTAGCATCAGGACTAGTGAAAATAAATACTAGAGAGAGTAGAGTTTTACAACGCAACAAAATATGGAGTTGATGTTTTGGATCAGATGGCACAGACGTATTCCGTGAAAGCTGTCTCCCGACGGTGGTCTGTTCCGGTGTTTTACAATGTATTGGACCTACCAGCCATCAACTCCTGGCTATATATATATATATATATATATATATATATATATATATATATATATATATATATATATATATATTACAGTTAGCACGGGAACTTCGCAAGAAGCATTTGGAACAGAGGGAGACTGCCCAGCGTGTACCCACAGCTGAAGCTGGCAACCCCGTTGAGAGCCACAAGAGACGTCAATGCCTCTAAATAAGATCTGGTGCAACCAGTTACCTTCAGAAGTCACATAATTAGTTAAATAAAGTCCACCTGTGTGCAATGTAAGTGTAGAAGTCTGCAACACCGCTAAGCAAGGGGCACCACCAAGCATGCGGCACCATGAAGACCAAGGAGCTCTCCAAACAGGTCAGGGACAAAGTTGTGGAGAAGTACAGATCAGGGTTGGATTATAAAAAAATATCCAAAACTTTGAACATCCCACGGAGCACCATTAAAGCCATTATTAAAAAATGGAAAGAATATGGCACCACAACAAACCTGGGAAGAGAGGGCCGCCCACCAAAACTCACGGACCAGGCAAGGAGGGCATTAATCAGAGAGGCAACAAAGAGACCAAAGATACCCCTGAAGGAGCTGCAAAGCTCCACAGCGGAGATTGGAGTATCTGTACCACTTTAAGCTGTACACTCCACAGAGCTGGGCTTTACGGAAGACTGGCCAGACACCCCTGGCTACATTCAAACAAAGATATGGACAATTAAAAAAAAGAGCTTCACACCGATGACAGAAGAATTTAAACAAATGTTTCTAAAAGAGCAAAACAATGAAAATTCAAGAAGAAAACACTTAATGGCATAAACCTCACAATGCTGCATTTTGTGTTCAGTGAGAGAAACGAGAGCATTTCACCAGCTACCTGAAAAAGACCTGGACATTCAACTTTCGAATGCTATCTTGTCAGTAAAAAAAAAATTAAAAAATGGGGATGCCTTTGAACCAATTTCTCTCCGAAGCAGAGCAGCGTAACCTGCGCAGGCATGACTATGAATGTAGCATTTTCTACAGCAGCGTGTCGCAGTTTACACTGACAAAATGAAACCAGAAGATGAGAAACAGAATATATAAAATAATAATATGGGTCAGAATATATTATCACACAAAAAATGTCTCTCCCTGCATTCAAAGTTAAAATCAGCTCATGGTTTGTGTTAAAAGTGTTCGCTATTTTGATATATTTAATTCTATATGCTAGCCATAGTCACGCAATACCAAAAACCCTTTTTTTTTAAATTATAGACTAAAAAACCCACAGCTGTATGGGTGATTAGGTCAGCTGGATGGCAGAACTTCTGTCCTCTCTATAAATATTGCCAGCAGCTTTCTCTGGCACACAAGCCATGTCACATTGTCAGCTTGGTCAATCCTCAGAATAGCTGTTGCTCACCCTCTAATGGGACCATGACACATTTCTATAAAATGTCTAAATACTACTGGATCATTTAATTGTGTTAACCTTTCGGTACATGTGCAGATGGAATACATTTTAATATGTTTTTTTTTCACAACCCCCAATTAGCACCAATCCCAGATGAAAGTTCTATTAATTCGTATAAATATTTAAAACAACATCTAACTACATATTCAAGGCAAGTATAATTATTGTGTAAGATATATATTTGGAAATCCCAAATGCTGCCTGCAGTCCTACTATCCTGTGTTGCTCTCATCAGATCTCACAAGGTAAGTAACTGAGGCATAACCCTGCAGAGAAAACCACAAGGGAGTATTCACAGAGCCATTTACTCAAAAGTGTTTGAGAAGATAACACCTCAGTGGAATTATTTCCCTCTAATTCCCTGTGTATTATTTGACTTGTACATATAAAAACAAATGCAGAGCAAAGTAAAGTGTTTTAACAGCTATGTAAACATTCCATGTTCTAGGGAAGTGTGTTTTGAATACCGTGGATGATGTCAGAAAAACTGATTAACTAAACGCTAAAATAAGCCTACAGCTGTTACTGTGCAAACATGTTCTACCAAAGTACATACCGGTAGATAGTTTTGTCTTCAGATGCACCCTTTGTTGTATTTCCCAGTACTGCTTTGTCTTTGAATACAGTAGCGGAACAAGCTGCATTGTTTAATAAAACAAAAGTCTGAAATACAAATGGTTTTGTTTTTAACATCCACTGAAATTAGCATAATTATACATAATGTTGTATACTGGATTTCAAATTACATCAGCTAGGCAAGAAAATAGGTCATTTTTTAGTTAAATGTACTGCATGTCATTGTAAATTTAGATGTAAAATAAACACATTTACATTTATTGCAGGCTCACTCACACCAGAAAAATATATTATTGTTAGTATTAGTTTATTTAGCAGATACCTTTATCCAAGACAGCCTTCAGAGACAAGGGTACATGAACTATGCATCAGCTGTAGAGTCACTTGCAACATCATCTCACCCAATAGACAGAGCACAAGGAGGTTAAGTGACTTGCTCAGGGTCACACAGTGAGTCAGTGAGTGAGCCAGGATTTGAACCCGGGACCTCCTGGTTACAAAGCCCAATTCTTTAACCACTGGACTGCACAGCCTCCTATACACTGTAACTGTTTAAGATGTTGGAACACAAGAATAACTGATTATGAAAAAACCCCAAAAGAAACAATCCGCCATTAAATAAGCAAGCATGTCAACAAGGAGGGTTTTGAATTTAGGGTTATGACTCACTTGAAGAAACTGTGACTGGCTAATCTGACTAGTTGAAAAAATACAACTTCAATTTAGCTGAAAATTTTCAACAGACATTTTTTAACTCAGCAACAAACGATTGTATTTCACACAAAACTGTTATTATTATATTTGTTTTCATCAGTATGATGAAAGAGAGTCTACTATATATTTGCACAACAACCAGAACTAGATGCAATTACAGTACATTTGGCAGCGCCTAATCTGGAAGTCTGGGAGACGGTTCTCCCCAATGCTATTTATGTTGTTTAATTAGGACGTCACTTCATTTAATTGGGATACAGTATTTTCAGATGATGAACAGAGACCGCAAGAGTGCAGTGAGTGCATGATTGCGCTGTGACTTGTGTAAATTGCATAAACCACACTGAACTCTTGAAGGAGCTGAAGGCTCCTGTGGTTTCACAGGCTGCTGTTGCAAAGAATGTTGGTGTGCCAACATTGCAGGTGCCATCGCCATGTGATTTTATTATTTTTCATTTCAGGTAGAAATAAAAAACAGCAATTAATTTTGTCTAGGAATAAAAAAAAATGGACTTGTATTTAACGTTTAATCCTAATGTGATGTGATTTCATTTTTTTTTTCATTCAAAAACAAAAAAAATGTGACTAAGGTCATCTCAAGTGCCTCTCGTTTAATTGGAACAGCTATTTTTACTTCTCCCGAGGCGTCCCAGTGACTGCAGAAAAAAAAAAAAAGGTTGTTAAATGTTTTAAAATCAATCTGGAAATGTCAGAATGGTGAGTGGTGTAAGGAAAATAATCAGTCCAAACAAGTAATTAATTCCAGAACAATCCGGTTTTATTTGGTTCCAATCACCCCACTACCAATAATGGTGGGGGTGTTCAGGTACAGTTCAAGTGCTGAGGCAGTGCAGATGCTCCAGTGCAGGGACAAGTCATGCTGCTGCCTCCACAGCTTCAGTCCTCCTCTGCAACAACACAAAACAGCAGCCTTCCGGCAGCATTACCATTCAGCGTAAGGGGCTGTACTCACATAGCTGTGTCCCCTTTGTACTGCCAAACTCATACATGATCAGTGGGGCGCCATGCTCTCTCCAGTCACTGCCTGCAACACAGCTGATCACAATAGAGTTGTTCTGCAGTCTCACAGCTACGGCCTTTCCCCAAGATGTCCGACTTCCAGTTCCATCTTACCATCGAGAAGGCGAATCACCAACCTTACCTAGCACCCTTCCTGGTCTGGGGTGATTTGTAGCTTGGATTCCTTCTCTACCGTTCACAGGAAGTTACAAGCAGCATATCAACTGGTATTGTTTCTTATCTATAAATCTTCAGCCTCAAACCCATGAAATCTGAAAAAGCATATTAATCAATATGTACATCATTGTCCCACCCAACTCGTGAAACTTTGTTCTTGTAAGGTAGGAATAATAGTTGGCAAATACCGTTTTTTTATTCTAAGCATTGTTCGACATAGCAATGTTCCGATAAATAAAACTGTTAACCTTTATTTAAAGAAAATGTAGTCCTGAGGTCTAAGTGGGTAGCAGGATTACATCCCCTGGAATACCTTGGGGGTTGAAATTCGAGTCAATAATCAGACTCACCTGGTCCCAATTGAGAGGGATACCTGCCTGTGATCAAGCAGGCAGGTACAGAAGCAGGTCTCAAAATGTTGTTGGGTTGTCTCTGTGAAGGTATAGCTCTGCGGATAGAAAATCTTAAAGTCAGGTATTGTGCATTGTGTGTGACTTGTGTTGGTTACAAGTGTTTTTGGTTACTGGTAAGCAACTTCGCCATCCGGTCTATAGTTATAAACTTGTCAAAGTTTAGCCAGTGCTCTCTGAAGGAGTTAGACTTTTGTTTTGTTTATTTTGCTTCATGAATAGATATACTGGTACTGCCCTGTTAAAACCAGTGGTCCACAGTACTTCTCATTTACTTTAGAAAACAATGATATTTTCCTGATAAAATATGGCATGTGACATTTTAAGTTCCCATCCCCATAAGCTACTTCTTTGCTTACAGAATCAGACAAATTAGTTTTCTTTCTTCGACCATTTAAAACAAAACTCCAAAGCAGTTATATAAATTATGTTTTAAAAAAAAAAGTGTTTTTCATTCTGCAGGCGGCAAGTAGGCTTGGCATCATGCTGGCCCAGAAAGAAAATGTTTGTATGATTAAAACGGTTACAAGATTTCATCCTGCCATTTGAGAGGCAATAATCTCTAATTGAAATAGTAAAGGTTTCATTAAATAAATGAAATCGGGAAAAGTACAACTGAAATAAAATAATTAGAGATTTATTCCATTTCTATAAGAATCATGGGGTCTATATGAACTTAAACTGAATCAGAGTAAACAGGAAAATACACTTCGCACTGTCAAAAAATTGAAAGAGTCTAACTTAGAGGCATTTGTATTTTGCCCTAGTGACAAAAATATCCTGGCTACACCAGTGGTTTTATTCAAAACATACATCATGACTCCTTGTCTGTTTTGTTTCTTTTTTTATTTCTTCTTCTATAATAAAGATCAACAGTGATAAATGACAGTGATTGTGAACGTCAACAATGGAAGAAGTTATAGTCAACGAGAATCCCAGTTTCCCACAATGAGGATCTAATGCCATCATCAAATACAATTATGTTTTTTTATTTATTTTTTATTGATTCCAGCATTTAAAAAAAATTCTCTAGTCTATATGTTTCATTGCTGTTTTCATTTTTTATTTTATTTACATGCACATACTAAATATATGTATCATTTATATATATATATATATATATATATATATATATATATATATATATATATATATATATATATATATATATATGCACAGTGGTTTGCAGAAGTATTCACCCCCCCCCCCCCTGCAAAGTTTTCACATTTTGTTGGCACCTGAGCATACTCCACGTCTCTTTCAAATTAGACTTGTACATGTAGAATCTACACAAACTACTCCACATTGATAAAATTAAAAAATGTATATAGAATATAAACAAGTAAGATTTCCAGAGAAAAACAGATTAATCTCAGTTGCATAATCAGATCAGGTGCCAATGATTTGTTTGAAAGGTCACAAAATTAGTGAAATGGTTTCAGCCTGTGTGTACTCAAAGTGGTTTAACTTGTAGATAATTTCCCTCAGGTATATAAAGACTTTCAAGCTACAACTCACATAGTGATCCAACAATGACCTTGAGAGATTTGCAAAGTTCTGTGTCTAAGATGGGAGTCAGTGTTCACACATCAACAATAAGCTGGTCCCTACACAAAGCTGACCTGTATGGGTGGGTGGCAAAAAAGAAGCCATTACTCAAAAAGCCTCATCTTAAAGCATGTATGGAGTTTGCATGTAGATGATACTGCAGACATGTGGAAAAAGGTTTTGTGGTCAGGTGAGATGAAAATTGAACTTTTCGCTCTAAATTCCAAGCATTATGCCTTGCATAAGCCCAACACTGCACATCACCCAGCCAACACCATCCCAACTGTCAAGCATGGTGGTGGCAGCATCATAGGATGGGAATGCTTCTCTTTAGCAGGGACTGGGAAGCTTGTCAGGATAGAGGGGAGAATGGATGGTGCAAAGTACAGGCGAATCCTTCTGGATAACCTGTTTGAGTCAGCCAAGACTCTGAAACTGGGGAGGAAATTCACATTTCAGCAGGCCAATGATCTGAAGCACAAAGCCAAAGCCACACTAGAGTGGTTGAACAAGAAGAGAATTAATGTTCTTGAGTGGTCCAGTCAAAGTCCTGACTTGAATCCAATCGAAAATTTATGGCAAGACTTGAACACCAGTCCATCGACGATCCCCAACAAACTTATCAGAACTGGAGCAATTTTCCCATGAAGAATGGGCAAAAATTTTACAATTCTACTGTGCAATGCTAGTAGAGACCTACCCTTAAAAGATTTATAGCTGTAATTGCTGCAAAAGGTGCTTCTACAAAGTATTGACTTAAGGGACTGAATACTTATGCAACCAATAAATTTCATTTTGTACATTTTCTTTGCAAGTTTTGATGACATTTAATCTCCTCCTCATATAACAGTGTTCGGTTTAACCACTAGTTATGAATAAAACATTTGTTTGAAAAACTGTGCACACATTATTTGTAATTCAACAAAATGTGACATTATTGGTAGGGGGTGAATACTTCTGCAAACCACTATATATAAAATGTGGATAGTAGCCACATTTACACTGTTGCCATACTATAAAACAAACGTCTTTCCCTGTCAATCAAGATTGAGCTGGAGCAAAAAACATTTGTCTCACAAACTCAGCATGTTGTCCCGTTTTCAACAACTAGCCGACATTGATGCTCGAAAAACTTTTAGTAGTCAACAAGGTAAAATCTTATCTAACTGAGATCGGAGGGCACAGAAATCAAGAAGAAATACCCATGTCTGAGCTGTCGTGGAAGCTCTCCTTGCTTTGTTGTTTACTGCTGGCAACATTGTTAAGGAGCAGGGCCTTCACTAGGGGCTCTGGTCAGACTTGTCAGTAGGTGAGTGGTGCATGAACTGTCGAGACAAGGCTTTGCAGTGTAAAACGTAGGCTGTTTATTCAAATAATATACACAAATCCCAACTAATAATACTCCAACCCTATACCAACAATATTACAGGGTAAGGCAAAATGGGGTCCTGTTCCCAATAATAAACAAAGTCCTACACTCCAGTAACCACGATCCTCTGTGCACGAAATTGCATTCTGGTGCAGGATATGGTGAGTGTCTATGCTGTGCATTGGTGAAGGTAGTGCTCAAAGTGGGGTGCTGGCTCTGTGGCTGCAGCTCCTGGATCCTAATCCTTGTCTTCAAAACAAACAACACTTATCAACATAACAAAGACCACAATGCTCCAGCTCAGGTTTCATAACCAGAAAAAAGGGTCGCACTCACGCAACTGCTTCCTCTCTGTACCTTTGAACTCCTCCCTGCAATCAGCCCAGCGCCAGGGTTTATCCAATCACTACCTGACCCGTATCTCATTGCAATTGAGTCTTCAGAGCACTTGCAGGTACGTATCTTCCCCAAGATGGCTTACTTCCAGTTTCTACCTACCATCAAGTCCGTTAGTCAAGGGCAAAATGTACAGCCACCTTTACACAACGCCTTGTCTGGTTGGGAGGACTATTTACAGCTCAAATACCTTTGTTCTCTGTCACAAGATTGTTGCCTAATAAACAGCTACATTTGTTACATGCCTTGGCTTTTCTTTAAAGGTGGCATCTTTTTTAAAGATTACTACAATACTATTCTGAATTCACCACTTGTCTGTTATTGTCATTTATGCATTACTAAAAGAGATGATAGCAGGGGTGAAAATTTGGCACTATGGCTCTAGATTTTAGTGCTAGGGTACCTCATATAGCGCCAGCAACATTAAATTCTGGTGACAGAAGACATATTTTCTTTTTATTTATTGTAACACAAAGCACTAAAAACTAATTGAAAAGGGTTTGATAATTTAACTACAATCGGCTCTCTGGAGCGTAACTTTCAAAACAGTTTAGCACTAATTTAGAGCCTTGGGAAATGTTGGCCTTTGTACAAGTAGGTTGTACAAGTACACCAGGCAGCGCTGTGGTGGAATCTCATTCAGTGCCTTCTTCATCAGCCACTGAAAGGTAGCAGATCCATTACACAGTTCGAATGGCATGACTCGAAACTGCCACAGCCCCTGTCTTCAACCTGCAAGTAGCCGCTTTTTAAGTCCAGAGAGCTGAACTAGACTGAGTCGATGAGGGGAAGGGAGTAAGAGTCCTTCACTGCCACTGAAGCAGCATCCTGATTGGCAGAACACTGAGCCATGGCCGGGCTGGCAGGCAGATGAGTCGCTAGCTGAGGTCAGGCCCCCTGGTCACTGTGCGCCGCTGCATGGTCGTGGGCTCCTGCTGACACCAGTGACACTCGATCCGGTGTCCACCAGCGTGGTGCAGGGGGACTTCTTTGATCAACACAATCATGTGATAAAAGTGTATTCACTCAGGCTGCCGTTGGGATGATTTAACAGGACCAACTGTGCATCGCCCCTCAGCGTTCCAGGCAGATCTTTATTCCTCCTGGTTGTTCTCTCGATTTCCCACTTGTCCTCTGCTGACCGCTTGAGTCTTGCTGCTCACCGCTGGTCTCTCTCTCTGCAGTGCCTGCTCTGACTCCAGTCCTCCATCTCCTGCTCAGTAACCCAGTCTTGGGAGACACCCTCTCTTGCTACCGATCTCCGCTGGGACAGTGGCTCCATCTTTACTTTCTACAGTGTTCAATCCATCCCATCTCTGATCACCAATGTAGCACTGGATGAAATTACTATCGGAAAAAGAAGATATTGACAACAGAGCACGGTTCAAGAGCCGGTAGGCTCTTTATTTGCAGGAGTAGGTTCACAGCAAATAACACAGCTCACAGCACACAATTCCCCATTCTCTGAATACACACACTCACACACCTAATGCACCCTCTTTTACCCCCCCTCAGACCCAGACACAGAAAACACAAAGTTACTATAATTGGCTTCAATCAGCCAGCAGTAACTGATCTTTAACCAACAACAATGTCATACATTATCACGTTCCTCATCCACTCAGAGTCCTGTGGAGCCACATGAGGTTCACATGATCAGCACCTGGTGATCTCCGTGCAGACTGCTTGATCCAGAACCAACTCCCAGCACCCTGCTGCATGGTGCAGCAATCAAGTCCCGCAAGGCACAACAGTTCTAGTAAAGGTTATTACAGTACCAATCTCAGATAATTATCTCTTGTCAGTGTTAACCAATACAACACAATTCTCTTGTTACAAAGTGCCACAGTTGGATGAACTCTGCATATTGTCTTTCGGGAGAATTGAGCTAAAATATTGATTATCACTTTTCACTTTTGCATAACCCCTTTATCAACACGCTTGGGGCAGAAATAAAACACTTGAAATTACCATTCTCAGCACAAAGTTTGTTTGACAATCATTACTTTTCATCTTTGGAAGAGCATGTGAAACCAGGAATTGAATTTAAGTGGCCTTAGAGCAACAAATAAGTAGTAGAAAACTAATATAGGGCATAGTTACAAAGTGCCACAGCTAGATTAACTGCTTTCTGTCTTTCAGAAGAACTGAGCTAAGTGAAAAGGTTTCAAAGGAATACAACTCTTATAACAATATAGGGGCCCTATCACCATCTCAGACCCCTATTCCCTTGTGCAATGTTTGCTTGAAAAATGCAGACTCTGAACTGTATTGCTGAGATTCTTATGACATTTCACATTAGATTTTAAAATGAACCAACTGCCCTGTGATGATGCTGAAAGCCCAATTACATCAAATGTGAAAGGGATTTTACACAAGCAAGAAAAAGAAGGGTCCATTAAATTAGTGTCCTACGTTTCTTGCTCATTTGGTATTGTTAAAATTGGTTTATTATTTTACCAATTTGACAACTTACATAGAATAGAAATCACACAGCATTGATTCATGCATATTTCACTGCAAAAACACTTGCATGTGCATTTAGACAGGCCGCCAGCATTGCCGTGGGCTTCCTCAATTTGGTGCCAGATGCAAAAATGGAATGTGTGCACTGTGTGAATTCATGTGACTGCATGACCCTCAAGGTACCTCCAATGAATCAGCCACGGTGACAGCTCAGTGTTGATTATACAGCATCACAACTGGTGGAGTACAAAACACTGAATAGCTATGTTGTATGTTACTAGGAGCTCCAAATTGTGTTTTTGGTCACTTAAATACATATTTAAGACTAGTTGCTTTATATACATATATAGGCGTAGGATGATGTTTGATATTGGGGGGGCCAGATTTAAAAATTATTTTAAAAAAATAAAAAAACAATCAAAATAAACCAAAAAAGTTGTGTCTCCTCTCATTGGCACTGACAAACATACATGCAATATCTGTCAGGTACAAATTGTCAGTTCTCTGTTTAAATATATGCAACAGCACAGTGGTTCAGACGTTGTTGAGTCATGGTGTTCCTCAAACAGGTCTTGATGTGTCATCTTTGTTGTTGCTGTTGTTACTGGAGCTGTCAGGAACAAAGAAAGAAGTCTGTCCACCACACTAAGATGTAAGCCATGAGTGTACAGCACCTATTATCAGACAAATATATTTAGAGCACTGAATAACACATTGTAATGCATACAAATAAAGGTGAATAAATAGTAAACAAAATTGTGAAATATACTTTATTAAATACAGACAAAACAGTGGGCTTACTACTTGCTGCACAGATTCTGCCATTCAGCATCCTGGACCATGGTGAGCTGAGTGGCCAATTTGCTGATAGTTAATGCCATTCTTGAAGAGGTTTTTTACTGACTCACTAACAATGCAGTCACTTCCATTGGCAGCAGACAAGAGAATAGTTTCTATATCCATTAGCACTAAGAAGTTTTTCTGGTCAAATCGCCTCACCATTATCAGCAGGATTGATTTTGTGTTTAATGCCAAAGCTAAACAAGGTTTGTTGCTTCCTGCCATTGCCTCTTTGCTGCTGGGCCATATTTCAGTTATCTGTAACAACATGTCATGTATGAAATGATATAATTACCCACAGTTTATAAAATGTGATGATAAGAAAAAATGGAATGAAAAATAAGAAAAATATTCTTATGGGTGCATAATTTTAATGCTTGCAAAACGCTTAGAAACTTACTTAGCAAAAAAAAAAAAAAAAAAAACCCAAGGAAATCTGCGGGAACAGTTAGTACTGTACTTAAAACTGCTTTTGTGACACTGTATCTTATCTGCAGTGACAGTAACGTAATTAATAAATTCGGCTCATAGCATCTTCTGAAATATCACCCAAAAAGGAAAATATATACAGTAACCCTTCCTTATACGCGTAATTCATTCCTTGAAAACTGCTCGTTAGGCAAAATCTGGTATAACAGAAATTAAACCTCCATTGGTTCCCATGTTATAATCTTCGATTGGTTCCAGAACCAAAACATTTCCTCTTCAACACCCAAAATTCCCATTAATAAAGGACAGAACTGTATCTAAATATGAAATCATTAAAATTCTGTATCAATTATTAAAGAAATTAGCCTGAAATGGTTCAGTAAATGACAAATAAACAATCTTTTGCGGTATGCGCGAGTCCCCCACAGATAAAGACCTGGGCTGACACAGTTTTCTTTCATGCACTTATCATAGTGTTAGAAAACATACGTTATAGTAAATATTAATGAAGCTGTAAAAACGCTAACAATAAATAACGCACAGTTATGAAAAAGAAAATGAAAAGAGAATATTAAATACAGCGTTGTAGGACTCGAGACCGGTCTCAGGACCAGATTTTCAAGGTCTTGGTCTTGACAACAAGTTGGACTTGGTCTCAGCACCCTGAGGACTTGAAGTCTCGGCCGAGAATGCAGCAAGACCATGCATTTTATAACTTAAACCGGCCGCTCTGTAAGCAATGATAATTTGCTCTGCACTGACTAACATATATAGAAGATATATAAAGCATCAAAACAACTATTCCAAAACAATAATTGTCATTGCAATATTTTATATCAAAACAAATATAAGTTTAAATGAACACTAAATCACAATATATTAAGTGTAGTGCTAACCATTTTTAATGTAGGTCTTCAAAAAATAACGGCTATGCCTCTGTGTGCACCTCTACCGAAATCTCAAAGAACACGTTTGATATCCACTCCCTGGTTCCAATCAATTTTCTGAAACGCCAGTCTACTCTGTTTTTTTGGTTTGTTGTTGTTTTGGTTTGCCAGTCCAAAAATCTTTCTCCACACGTTGATAAACTACTGTTCCACAGAAGCAGTAGACACAGGCATTGTTAACAGCATTCTTCGTGATGGGGTTTAGATTATTGGTGTGTTATTTTCACAACAGAGGTGAGGCGACTTCCTGTTTATGAGGAACTAATTTTTTCCTTATGTTTAAATCTATATATATATATATATATATATATATATTATATAGATATATAATATATAGTATTATATATATATATATATATATCGCCATACTGCAACGTTTATACTTGTCTTGTGCCAAAATGGTTGCTATATTAGTACTATTATACTAGCCTATTTTGGCACAAGTATATTAGCAGTATAATACTTTTTTTTTTTTTTTTTTTTTACATGTTTATAAGTTGTTGTTTTTTTTCATAAACGGCTAGCAGCTTGCATGTTTACACCCTGTCGTCGGGTTTAGCAATGCAGCAGAGGTGGCATTATTATGCACCCTCATCCAGCCTGTCTGGGTTCTAAAATGCTCTTGCAGCTGATGTTTTTGATATGTAATGAAAGCAGACTAGGTGACTTGCTATAATGTTGTGCTGGATGTGGTTGCAGCAAAGGATAAAAAATAAATAATTTCTAAATCTGTGGATTACATCGAGGTTAAAAACCTCCCTGCCAAAACTGGTGCAAATGCATGTTTTTTGTTAATTGTTTTTGTTAATTGTTTTATTATTAATTATCCCCTGCACCTGGTGAGCATTGTAAATTACAGCCCGTCTGTTCAACGCTGCTGTGTGGAGAGCCTGCTTGTGAGTGTGTGCAAGCGTAGTTGAAAGAAAGGTACTGCAAAAACCTTTTACTGTTGGTTTGTGTTTATTTTGTGTTTTTATACTGGTAAGCAGCTTAGCTTCCCAGTTTATTAGTTCAGTTCCTGTTTTTGTGTTTAGTTAGGGCTCAAAAAAGAGATAGGTGTTTATTTTGTTGTGTTTATTTTTGTTATTAAAAGTGCGCGCAAGCGCATCGAAACCTCCAACACCTTTTAAAAGGGCCATGAACCCGAGTGAGACAAGCTCGATTACAGTATGTGTTTTCCCCCCAGTAGGAATTAAAACATAGCAGCAACATGCATAATCAATATTGGTTTGTATGGAGCACAGTCCATATGTTACTTAAACCACTTGAAATTTTGTTCTAAAAATTAGGCCCCGTCTATCCAGATTATCAGTAGTTTATTAAGCATTGCTGTTGGAAACATAGGTTGGCATTTAATTTTAACAGAGGAGTCATCTGATGGTGTTAAGATTACTGCTTATTGCAATTAGTTTTCTCTTGAGTAATTTCCATTCATTTTGCTATATATTCAATGCTATTAGGCGTTTAAAACAGCCATGCTTAGTATACAGTTTGAAGCATTTAATCTGTTTGGGAGTGTTTAAGCAATATCAAGTGCAAATCATAGATCTTGCATTTGGTACACATTTACTGTAATACACAGATTTTAACATTTTATGAAGGCCCCAGTCAGACTTTTCCACATAAACAATAAACAGATCTAGTGACAGTCAATGTTTTCATACTCTTATCGTGGTCATGAACCATTCTGTAAAAGTATTTCCATACATATTTACTTGTTTACACAGATGTGAATGTATTGAATTTAGTGTATTGTGAATTTAGAATGTATTTAGAATTTAATTTGCGACCGACCACTTTGCGAGCTCCCTTCTCGTAAGAGCAAAAATATGCTCGTTTAATGGAAAAACAGGTATTAATTTCTGTGTCTCGTATAATTGAAATCTCATATCGGTAGCTTGTATAGCGAGGGAGTACTGTATTATATTTAGGCTTGCTACTATTTTGCTACTTTTTTTTGCCAAATCGATGATTAATATTGAAGTTTATTTTAGAAAGAATTTACCGGGGGAGGGGTTCAATCTTTATTTTTCAATTCAAGCAGAAAATGGGTGAAATCGACCTTTATGTTTTAAAAAAAAACACAGACTTTTTATGTCATTGAAAAACATTTCATTTAGCAAAACCCCTTTATCATATTCAATATGTAACAAAACCATGGTTACCAACATTCTAATTGCAATAACTTTTGGCCACAGCTGAGCTACACATTTAAAAATTGTCTCAAATAAACCATAGTAAACAACCTTTATAGAACATTTACAAGTAAAAATAATATGCACAGAACAAAGCATTAGATAGTTGAACAGAACTAACTTGGCAACGGGGTCAATCGACTGTCGCGTGCCCTGATGCGTTTGTCTTTCCCTCACTTTGTGTTGTGTATGTAAGAGTGCAGAAAAACGAACAGATGTTTCTTGCTTTGAGCGGAGAGCTTCAGTGTTTATTTGGACTGTTGCGTACTGCATTACAGAAAAGAAAAAGAAAACATTTCAGGTTTCATGTCGCTCCACTCTGTTCTCTCTCCTATGAATTAAGAAATCAAAAATAAGACTGAGGGACCCTACCACATGGAAAACAATAGGCCAAGCACATGTCATTACAGCAACACACGTGGAGTAAAGTACATGGGAAACAAAAAGCATTGTATATATAATCGTACACTTCAAACAATCAAAAAGCATGTAATCGATTATCTTAATACATATACTAAAGTTCCTCATTAATTACGAATGTCACTTGAAAGCATTTTAATACTTGAAAATAATACTATATTAGGAGACGGATGATGTTGCTTACCTCGCTTCAGTAGCTTACAATGCACTGAGCGGACGCAACGTGGAGCAATCGGCCTACTTATATTCATGAATAACCATACAAATCAGTGCAGGCTGTTGTCCCACTCACAAATTATACAGTGAAACATAAAACCTGTTCATGAATCAGGATCTTGGAGAAAGTCATTACAACCAGACATGTCTGTTACATATGCAGCGTCTGAGCTCCCCCTCTCCTGCTTTAGCACAGCCAGACGGGCCCACTCCGTACTGCCGTGGATACTTTAGCAGTCGGGCAGGGTATTCTGCACAATATTTATTAAGTGTTTTTCTCTTGTTCCCCATTTTCAAATCAAGCTAGTAACTGTCACTATAAATACTTAAAGCAATAGCTTACCTACACCTTAACCCGGTAATATCAAAGTAGGTATTTGAAGCGCTTTGAATGTCAGGTGCTGTAGCTGGCAAATGAGAGCATTCTAGCACTGCTTCTGTCAGCGAGATCTGTCAGAACAGGGTGAAACTACAGTACTAATGGACCACTGAGATGACTGACAGCAAAACTACACCAACTAGAGATAATTTCTAAAAGATTAGTTTTGGTAAGAAAATAAAAAAAATAGGGAGCGGTTTTATCGACGTTTATCGTATAGAAATTTATTTCAGTCTATCTCATTTTTTGGTGAATTCGACGTTTAACGAGCTTTACCGATTAATATCAAAAAGTAGCAAGCCTAGTTATATTACAGTCATTTAAAATTAAACAAACATTCTGAGATCTATTTACTGTTATTTTGTAAGGGGCTTACGTGTAGGCTAATGCTTATTTGTTGTCTAAATATTCTCCTCTTGAGAAAAATAGTAAAATACATACCTTAGCTCTTCATTGAACTGTTGCCAGACAACCTGCTTCAAGAAGACTTCCTTGCAAGTGAAAAAGAGGCATGTTGTGATTTCCGGTCTTGTTACACCAATCTAATTTGTTGTTCTTAAGTTATGCATCAACAAATTACTGTTATTTCCCTGGGACCAGCAAAATGTTAAAAAGAAAAAAATATTAGTAATAATAATTGTGACGCCAATTTCTGTGTAGCCCACCGGATTTTATTTAGTGTGATTATTAAGGGGGGCAAAAGATAATCTGGCCCCCCAAAACAAAATATTGGTGGGGGCTGGCTCCCCTTGGCCCCCATGGTTCCTACATCTATGACATAGTAAACACCCTTACAAAAAAGGTTTCACTGAATTACTTCTATTGACACAAACATATATAAGCATAATTTTACAACTAGTTTGCCATTCAATCTTTTCTGTAAACTCCAATCCTGACTCAATAACCCCACCTTTAGACCGGGCTCTGCTGGGTCATTTCATTCACTTAAAAGGCTATGAAATAATTATTGTCTATAATCAATTCTTCAGGGTTGTGAACAATGCTTCCAGCTGCAACTGCTCCCAATAGGCTTTAATCAGGTACAGCCACTTCAATCAAAGCGTGTTTCTAGTATCACTATGCCGCCTTACAACTGTGAAAGGACTTCTACATTTCTTGTGAAACACTTCATGTGATTGAACATTTGAATGAATATTTAATCTAAATTGCTTTTTTAGGTTTCCTTTAAATATATTATTCATTACTTTTCAAAATGTCTATGACTTTCAAATAAATAATATTATATCTTATCATAAAGGGTTTGTTTTGCATTTCAACAAGGCACATTGTATATATCTTTTTATTTCACAACTCAGTTCAGACCGATTTAGTGTGAGATTTAAACAAAAAGGTTTTGACCATCGTTTGGGCATTAGAGCAATGGCATAGAGACTTGTCACCAGGCTTGACCTTGGAAGAATTAAGAACAGTCAGAGAGGCAAAGAACCTTGAAATGTATTTCAATTACTCCATTCACTGAGACCCTGTCACTCCCACTAGGGATGCAATGATTTCAAACTCAAATTCGATTTTCCCTTTCAGTCCTTGTGTCTGGTAGTGGGACAGAAGTCCCGGAGGCAATGGGGTTCAAATTTAAGGATCAATACTTCTCTCTCCTGCCAAACAAATGCAGTGCATTAATTTGATACTGTATGTATATAAATAAATAAATAAATAAATAGAAAATCCTATTCCTTTTAAACATTCTTCAGCATATACCTTAGGGATTTAGTGACAGAACACATTTTAATGAGTTATAGCTAAAGCCTGGGGAAACGGAATGACAATTCTGCAATGTATTCTTACAGCCAACAAGTATCAATATAGACGTAGCCTAGGCTATGTAATTAGCATTTAAAAAATGTCAGGCACAGATGCTGCAGATGCATAATTAAACAAAAAGGACCCAAGTAATCAAATACATGCTCTATCCGTATTCAGGTTGTGTAAATGTTAATCTAAATGACAGACCATTTCTTGATACATCACAACAGGCTATATCAAAGTCAGCTAAAAGAAATGAGAGGCTATACTATCGTTGAATAATTATAATCTCTGAAATACAGTTACCACAGAGGCGTTTCTGTACTGCTACTCACATATCCTACCCTGACACATGTAGTCTAATTTAAATTCTAATAATACTTTTCTTTTCACATCAGCAGTAAGTTTGTACTCTTTTTAAAGTATATCTTTCTATGCCATTGTTTTTCTCAAGTTGTTGTTTATTGTATATTTCCAGTGGTATTATTAAATTTACAGTACACAATATACAGGCCTCTGGAGGTATAGGACTGAACTGCAAGTAAGGATCTAGCCTTTATTGTCACGTGGACACAGATTTGTACGACATGTTACATGTATGTTACGGATTCTATTAGTTGTAGAATTTGTAACCTAAATGTCTGTAACATTTGAATTAAATTTAATTGAATTGAAATACACCTGAATAAAGATGTTTACAGTACCAGAAAATACTGAGTTCAAAAACTGGTCAACCAATGTATAAATAAAATGTGGATAATGCTGTTTACTGCCAGTAAACAAATAATGTTACTATTAAATAAGGTCTGGCACTGGTGGCTTATTAAGTCACCACTGATATATATATATATATATATATATATATATATATATATATATATATATATATATATATATATATATATATATATATATATATATATATATACTTAAACTTCATTATACACATATCTTGCATCTTAATATTTGATTATTTAAAAAATAAATAGTCCCTGGTTTAATACTGCAGTTTCTTAATGTCAGGTGTCTAACTTCATGCTGTCAACACTGTGACACCATTTTGATGACATAATCTTTTGATATTTGTTTGTGAAGATTGTCACGATTTTTATACACCAAATCCTTCTGAGTCAATGACCAAAAACACGAAAAGTCGCTGCATTTTAAAAATATATATGAACACGTGACATTTTCGGTCCACTCAAATAAGGGGCATTATATAATCTCTGAAAGTAAGAAATTGCAGTGTCCGGTGTGAAAACACAACATGAAATAATAAATGAACATCCAAAGTGGCACTATAGCGTTAAAATGTTCAATACAAAAAAATGGTGCCTGAGTTACAAGCCCTTGCAGTGTCTAAAACATGTTTTTAATCAAAAATATGGAATGTAGCATAACAACAGGAAAGCATAAACAGGATGCAGAGCCTGTAGCATCTGATCTAGAACCACCGAAATCCACGTCTTCGTTATCTGAACCGAAGATAACCCAAACCCTGAATCATTCATGCACAGAGCAACTGCTCCTAGGTAGTTGTTTCTATTCACATGAGCCGCATATTTCCCCTCAGGCATTATTTGTGCATAATTATTAAAAACCAGAAATGAATGGTGCAAATTTTACTTTGAGCTAAAAGTTGGGGTTGGGCAATGTTCAAACCAGTGTGTTGACTCGGCAGAATCCGGTATATATTTTTTCTGTTAATGTTGTATTTTATGTTTATTTTATGAAAAACAAGGAAGATATCTCTTTTTTTTTTTAATAAGACATGTTTTAAAGTTAACACCTTTTGAGATTAGTTATTTCCAAATATTTCTGTTGAAATTCAACATTATTTTCAAAGATTTAATTTAAATATGAAAAATAAAGTATTGTGTAGGATCACAAAAAAAAAAAAAAAAAAAAACACTTTTTCAATGGCCGTTTTCAAATGTTCTCATGCAAGGAATTGCAGGAAGTAAAATACAGTATAATGCAGATGTGCAGTACTGTATATACTATGTGTGAAAGGGTGATTGCTGTACCTGATTGTTGAGTTTGATATCTTGGGAACGCTCTTGAAAAGCAAATTGTTTCAACTCAAGAGTTTATTCTGATGTAAATTTTTTAACAAAAAAAGACATTTACCCGAAATCTCTATTTTTCTGTTTGCTACACTACCACCCTAATAACAGTGAGGAACACTTTTCAACTCAATCATCATTAAGGGTAGGCTCAAACTGTCATATTATACATTAACCATTATTTCAAAGCAACTGAGATGGCAATCATGTCAGAACCACTTGTAAACAGCAGAGGCAATGGCAGGAAAACTAAAAAGAGAGGACAATACAATGTCACTGGCAACCGTCTACAATTACCACAACCATTGACTGGAGCTGCTCCCAAGACAAAGAGACTCAGTGTCCATGCTAAGAAGGAAATAATGAAACTTAAGACTTCTACCAACACCCTTTAATAATACAGAATAAAGCCTGTAATAAACTTTTTAAAAAACATGTAAAAATTGTGTTAGTTATGCCATTTGTTGTACTGTGTATCTTTATGCATGTTCTTTATTACTTTTTATAGACTTTTTTTTCAATGTGTGCTATGAGGGCTTACTTTGAAGTTGCACTTCCATATTCATTTAAAAAAAAAAAAAACACCATGTCTCAGAAAATCTCCTCATGAGGCATAGAAATAAAGTCATCCTTTTTACTGAGACCGGTGTACACCACTTTATAGTGTAGATCATGTATTTTTTGTCATCACAAATATATCGCAAATGTCGTGGATATTTTACATTTTAACAGAAAACAAAATCTAATTAAATGTAATCTAATACGGCTGGTTTTGCCTGGTGATAAGGATCTATCTAATACTTGGAATACACCAGGCACTCAGGAAACAAAAGGCTAATCAAACCTGTCTGTGATTTAATTACTCTGTCTAGTGAGGAAAGGGGGGGTTTAGCACAAAACCTGCAAGAAAGAAAGAGAAAAATGACCACTTTAAATTAGCTTAAAGAAAACAAGAGATTTAAGACAATTTAGCATCATATTGATTTTAAAATCCCTTTGAGTACAATATGCAAGCATTTTTATTCTTAAACCACCTAACAAGCACAGAATAACCCAGGTAATATATTCCTAAGAAAATTAAATTGTTTGTGATGTCTAACCAAAGTAAAAATAATGTGAATTCAGAATAAAATCAGAATGATTCAGCAAAGTTAAATACATTTAAAAGTTTCCCCTTTTTTAATTATGATAATGAGCTAATCATGCAAGAGAAAGGGGGGGGGGGGCAATCCAGATTGCAAGGCCAATACAAACATGATCTAGCCAATCAGAGCATGCGGCGGGAAATTTAAACAATCCCTTTGTTTGAAAAGTATAAAGTCCACTGTAAACATTAGCTCCTTGCTCCTGATCTCTGGCTACCTGCTCTGCTCCCTGATCTCTGGCTACTTGCTCTGCTCCCTGATCTCTGGCTACCTGCTCTGCTCCCTGATCTCTGGCTGCCTGCTCTGCTCCCTGATCTCTGGCTACCTGCTCTGCTCCCTGATCTCTGCCTACCTGCTCTGCTCCCTGATTTCTGGCTACCTGCTCTGCTCCCTGATCTCTGGCTACCTGCTACCTACTCTCTCTTGTAAATGTTCTGTTGTATAAGTTGCTGTGTTGCATGTGTTTTTTTTTTTGTTTGTTTTTTGTTTTGTTTTGATTTATTAGTGATTAATTTGATAATTGCGTTGTCTATTTAAACTGTTTCTTTGTCTGAGAAGGGGAGAGAAAAGAAGGAACAATAGGTGTGTGGGTGTGGGTGTGGTTGGGGGGATGGGTATTTGATGTTCCACGGTAGATGAGAATGCTCTGAAGACGCAATTTGTCGGAGTCCTGCCGTGTTAGACTCGTGAGTTTGATTATAAAAGTAAAGTGTTTGCATTTGGAGATATTGCGTATTGAATAAAGTTTGTGGTTACTTCCCAGTCTCCTAAAGTTTTGTGTTGAATTAAAATATCCAAGCAGCAGGAAAAGAGACCCACACCTTCTGTTTGTTTGTTATTACTAAAACGGCGTGTCCTTCTCCGCTCATCTGGTTTAAAAGGGGGAAAGTTTCCTTTTTTTATTATTATTATCTTATTCTGCTGGCCCTCAATTGCGAGTGGGGGAGGTATTTCTTCTTTGTTTGTCAGAGCAGCAGTCAGTTTTGTGGCTTGCCCTCAGCGCACCTTAAAAAGATTTAACATTTAGCTAAATATTTAACTAAATCTTACATCGCTTAACAAGATTTAACATTTAGCAAAATATTTAACCGGCCAGCTAAATCTGGAGTTTGTATGCAAATGAGCTCTGCCCACTTTGTACTTTATGTCAACATTCTTAGGAGGGGCAGGAAAAATACTATATATCCACGGTCTTCGGTCAGGTTCACATTCAGACAGACATCATGGCCAATTCTAATAATTTACATGAAATTATTGACTATGCAGTTGCTGCTGGTGTAAAGGCCACCATACACGGGCCGGTTTTTGTCGCTCAGAATGAACCAGTAAGCACGGCTGTTGATGTCACGTGGTACAAGTCATTCAAACAATTTGGAGAAATGGTGTCTGTAGTTACATGGCAGTGGGAATACTTTGATAAATTGATAGATCTCTATGAGAAATATCCATGTTTATATAATACGAAAAAGAAAGAGTATGTACCTATATATATATATATATATATATATATATATATATATATATATATATATATATATATATATATATATATATATATATATGAATCAATATATAAATCGTAATGTTGAAAAAAAATGTTGAAAGAGATTTATAAATGATATCTGAATGTACACATTTAAAAAAAATATATTTATTTATTTATTTTCACAGCATTTATAAATCTGGGAAAAAATACAAGATTTAAATTAAATCTGGAAAAAAAGAGTTAAAATATTAATGCTTTTTTTTACACATGGCACCCCATAGGCAATAGCCACCTAATTGACTTGCTACTTAGGTAATATAATTTTTATTGTGTTGCCTTTATTTAACATTGAAGTCTTTCAAGTTTATTGTTAACAACCAATTAACCCCTAATATTGTGGAGCCCTGTATATTGCTATTTCTGGTCACTTTACCCCTAGTAAATTGAATAGTTACACATTTAGTTTAGTAGTGCCCCCTAGTGGTGGTCTTGGGACCCCTTTTGGGTGCTTCTGGGTGAATGTCACAGAAACCTCAGGTTCCATATGCTTTTTATCTATTAAGGCATAATACAATTACAAAATTATTACTATGTTTAACGGCTGTTGGATGCATTGAGACAACTGGGAGAGGATATAGGGTGTCATTTTACAGTCCCAGTGAAGGAACCCACAAAGTCTCGCTAGACAGCATCTTTAAATCAAGCCATATTAGTAGTGCCCGGAAAATTCAAGATATCACAAATTTCAACATAAGTTTTAAAAGTTTACAGAACCTGAAAATATTGCAGCATTTGTCATTCAAGATTGTTTTTAAAAATATATATTTTGTCTGCTTGCTACTTTTTTCCAGACAACACAGAGCATTTTAAACAACAGCAGAAATATGTTACATTTGTAAAGATTGTTTTAATAGCAAATCGAGTCACAATGTACATTTTAAAGAGTTGACTCAGTAGCTGGGACAAATGTTAAAATGTTTCAGGCAACTTCCATCAACTTCCATCTTGTGAAGTTTTTTTTTTTTTGTTTTGTTTTTTTTAATAAAATGGCGGTTTCGTGACACTCCTTCAAATTTGTTGTTTTTTTTTTTTTTTTGGTTATTGAATTCATGAATTTCTTTTTCCAGGCCCCTAAATAGGAGGTATTCTGTTCAGCAGAACAACAACAGTGTTCTGTGTTTAGCACACTTTACACGAGACTGCTTTGCAACAGAGGAGAGGCCTACAAGAGAAATGCTAATGGATAAACTGATTGGATTCTGCAAATTGTTATTTCTTGCCTAACTGATAGCAACATTGTGTACTGTATACTAATAATAAATATAAAATATAATCATGAATAGTAATGTAATTTTGTTTTTCAAATTACAATCATTCATCAATAATACAAATGAAATGCTATTAAATAACATGTAATTAGATTTTTATTACATGAAAGAGAGCTGTGATTTACTTAATTCTAATATTGGACTTTGTTTTCAACCATATAAAAAGAGATAGTAGTTGTGGGGACCAACCAAGACACAGCTTCACTGTAATATATGAGCCTTCAGGGCTTTACATGCACCAGGTGACGTGGATCTCTCAACAGGGCAAACAGATCACCCTTGTATGAACTGTCCTTAAGTGTGCAGAAAATATAAACCGTGTCACAGTGCTGTATTGGAGCATAACCTTAGAACTGTATAAGAACAATATAGGCTATGTAATAACTGCAGACAGATGGACACAGTAATGATGTTTCCCAGATTTTTATATGGCACAAATGCAGCTCCACAACATGGAGAATATATATCTTTCCCTCCATAATGAATTATAAAGTGCAATGCCAATCACATTCAAGATCAAATAAAAAAAAAAGCCTAATTTTGGTTTGAAACTGGAAAATGAATGGTTATGCACAGGCACGATGGAAAATACTGTACTACTTCTGTATTTGTCAAAAAAAAATGTTCAAACTCTGGCCGAACATGCCTTTAAGAAAAATAAAACCGTGCTCAGTTCTTCTCAGTGCTGTGAAAGAGCGGGCCAAAAAACGGCGGGAATATCTTACCCTTTACTAAACTGTATAGTTGTGAATTGTGACTGAAACACTTAGAAAAAAAAATCCAAACTGTATACAAACTTACTAGAGTATATCTAACTCCTTGAGTTTGTTTACTGGTCAGTTGAAAAAAATTGAAAAAAGCATAAGTTAATTCTCTAATATAGTATTAACATACACCATGGGATCATACTGGTGATAACATAACCATGATACATGAAAACTGACAAACTTCAGAAGTCAGAATTTAATGACTGAAACTATCAAGAAATAATTTACTTGGCAGGCAATTTCACGGCCTGTTAGTAAAGCATAAAGGATTCAATCAGACACATGATGAGGTCAGTATTTTCCCATCTGCTAAGAAGTTCTGAAGAAATATACAAGAACAAATGTCAAACCATTAAAATAAATAAACTATAAACAAATACTTGTTGTGGGTTAAATTACCTGCTTGTGCCCTGCAGGTTAAATACTGTATCAGGGTTGCAAATCAAGTCTATGTTTCCACCTGTGACACAATAGCTGACTTCTATATATAATTATAACGTAAATAAGAATGACATCTCATCAGAAATACTAACTTCTCCCCAGTCACTGTAAAAGAAATATACAGTGTGCACTCTCTGTTAGGCTTGTTGCCCTGACGTGGCCTTTTAATTCTTTTCCGACCTTGATTCATTCTCACAATGGATAAACAGGGTCTGAAATATGCATCTCTCTCTTATATGAAGGAACGCAAGCCAGGCCCTCTTCAAGAGTAACTACCATACACGTATGTACAAAACACGAAATGAATTTGTCCAGTAAAAACCTGAAATACATGAATAAATGCCTTTAAAAAGCAACAGTCTTAAAATCTATCACCCAATGAACTGCTTTATACGAACCTATGGTACAATGCGATTCCTCTTGGCAAAAACACCTTAGGAAACATGATGCCAACAATAAGTAGAATAGCCCAGCTAAGCAAAAATATTGACAACTATAAACAAATGGTACACAAACCACTGCTTTTGTTCCATCAAGATACAGCTACTGTCCAATGCAGGTCTGAATGCAGGTACATTATGGCAGTAAAAATTAATCTTTGATCAAAAGTTAGTGGGCACCTGATGAAAGTGAGAGACAAAAAGTTATTGTCTTTGTTCTCTATGACATTTCTATGACAAAATCCTCAGGTTGAAATTTGAAAAACATTTGCTCCATTTCTGAGCCAAGACCAGGTACAATCTGTGTGATGAACATGCCTACAGGTGAAATGAAAACTGGCCCTCAAGATAGTGCTGCTTTAACAGCAGCCAGTGCTCATATTTTGTCAAACAGGGGCTGACAGTGTACTACTGCGGGCAAAAGCATAGGAATTTAAATTAATTAATATAGATATTGTGGGTGAAAATGTTTCAATGAACAGCCAAAAAAATAAAAATTAGATTAGCAAACAGAAAGGGAACCACTTACTATACCAGGTTATGTATGACCTTGGTTACATTTGAACCCCTCAACATGAAGATAAAATACATTAATCAAAAGTGGGTATTGTAGAACAATGTGTAGGCATATAGGCAATAGAGCCCTAATTAGCAGATTTGTTTTGTGCTTAATTTTTTTTCTTTATCCTGATTATATTCTGTTAGAATATTCCATCGTGTGGTTTGTAATGTATCACATCCATATAAGATATAACAATAACAATACCTGTAAGATGCATTGGACCTTGCTATGCTGCTTCCTGGCTTCCTGGGTCACCTGAAATATATTTTATGGCATTATGAACTGCTTCAGGCAACTCTGATCATCCTGAACCTTGATGATATTGTTTACATCTTTGGCCACAGTCCCGGAATTAGCATCTTCATTCTCTCCGGTCAGTTAGCAGCTCGGACCATGCAGATAAAAGTCAGTAGATGCACTCATTATTCTCACTTGAGAATTTCCTCAAGCTAACTTTTATTTAATAATTGTCATAATGCGTTTTGCCTTGCACCAGTTTACCACATTACCAGAATTTGCAAGAAATTTTCTAAAACAACAAGTGATGTGTGGGACAGGATCAAGAAAGTGCTGCTTCAGATTTGGTAGCAAGTCAGAATCGAGATACAGATGAGGGTGTGTGTCACGCTTTTCAAACACTGGCCCAGCTTGCAAGTTCCACGTTAAGCATAGCGATCAACGTTTCGTTTAGTTGTGATCCTAGTATTTTCTGTTATGAGGACCGTAATAAATGAAAACCAAAACACAGTGTGTTTTTTTCTTGTACAATGCCCCCTTTTCTAAAACATTTTGAAGAGTTTATTTAACTTGTGTGCACTTCTAAAAAAAAGGCAGAAGTAAACCACAGTAATGATATTACTTTATGAAAATGTAATTTGACACTTTGTTTCTTGTGCAGAAACCACAACACCAGGCATAAAATAAAATAAAAGTATTTTTATACTGTTTCTGCTTGCAAAATCGTTTTCTGGAATAGATCATGGTAATTAATCTACACAGGAACACAACAGAGAAGCTCACAGAACATATTATTGTAAGATAAGTAATAAATACAAGAAACTGGGATAGATGTTCTAATCCAAGGCTATTATTGTAGCATGGCCAGGTCCTGTTGTAGGTGAGTACCCAGGGTCTGGAAAGTATGGGGATGATTTCAGAGAATACTATGGAGATTAAAATGGCCAAATACATCATTACTAGTAGTAGTGCTTGTTACATAATACATTTGAGGGGTATTTCGGCCCCTATTGTGCATTATTTGACTTAGACCGTACCAGTTTGTATCATTTTTTTTCATAGCACAGTTGTTTTTTAATACCATTTTTTATAACATCATCCCTTTTTTTAGTTATATATGTTATTTTGCCTATATTTGTCCTTTTATTCTCGACTGTGGTCATGGAAAATAAGGGAAGGACAAAACATTACAAAAGTGTTTTCAGGTAAGGTAAAATAGTTTATAACTGAAAAAGAGTGCATGTACATCACTGTGAACATTAGATCTTCAAGCATGAATGAAATTACAGGTAACTATGTTACTTTATATTGTATTACCTGAGCGAAGCTCGGTATCTGTAATGACCCTAGTATGTCCAGGGTTGAGTACCCACAATGTCTTCCTCTTAAACGTTGAGTTTGGTAAATAGTTGCTATTGTAATCTTTCAAAAAAAACAGTTTTTGGGGGGGGGGGGGGGGGGGGGGGGGGGGGGGTTGGGGGGGGGGGGGGGGGGGGGGGGGGGGGGGGGGGGCAGTGCACACCCCTAGTGGTCATTTTTATATTAGCCACATTACATGAATTCCACCTTGCTCCTAAGGCTTGTTCGGAGATACTGGTGACTTTACAAAGCACTCAGGAGTGCTGGAACAATAATACAGGATAATTAAGAACACATATAATGGAATAACAAAATGGTTAAAATTGTAATATTTTGCAATAGTTATGTATTCCTTTAACTGCACTTGTAAGCTGAAAACAAGTCACTATTTTAGAAAATGGTTTCTAATAGTGTATTTTTACATTGATCATGCCTTAGTAGTATGAATATATTACTGCATTTATGTATCTACCTTTATCATTACTTGGTTTGATGTAAAACTACCTGAACTCTAAATGGGGTTAGCTGCTTAGCTCCAATACCTTCATAAATTTGTCTAAGTTATTTGAAAACCAAAAGCTGCTTAGCTGTTCAAATCTTTAAGTGTGATAAGCTGCTTTACACTTACAATTCATATTTTATACTTTATTTTTAAATTGTGTGGGCTTTCAGCCTGAATGCTGTCTAAAAGAGTCACACGGGCTGCTGTGCAATATGGTACATCAGTTCCAGAAACTTTCAACAGTTTCCTAGGAATTTTACCATTTCTTAACCCACACAATATATTTAAAGAGCAAAGTGATTCATGTTTAATTTTTAAGCAGTTATACCCAGATCTTGACCCAATCATTTGAAACATCGATATCCTGAAAAACAAATTCTTGTGATAATGAATTTTATTTTGTATTATTTCTTACCGACATCCTCAAAATATAAGTTCTGTGTGACATGCCTGCTAAATGAAAAATCAATGTCAAATATTTGTAAAAATTCCAGTGTGTCATATCCTGTGCAGATGTCATCTGATCCATAGAGCATTCAGTGCATTTCTATGCTTGATAGTAGTTTCTGAATATTATTTTTCTTAAGGAGGAAGTGTTAACATCCAGGACTTATAACCAGAAGGTCATTAGTTCAAATCCTACCTCTGCCCTGAGCAAGTTACTTAATCTTTTTGTGCTCCATCCTGTGGATGGGATTGTTAAATCAATGTCCTGTTATAAGTGACTTTGCATATAATGCACAGTTCCCAGTCTATGCTTTGTGATGGTGGTCCACTATGAAAAGGTGCTATATAAAGATATTATTATTTGCTTGTTAAAATGGGTCAGTTTAAAGGGTAAATCCCTTGGGTTTTTCTTCGTTTTTCAGCTAACAATGAAGGCCTGCCAGTCAAAAAGTATACCATATTGGCCCTATAGGGGTGAGTTGTCACACTAGGCCCTGTAATATTGGCATTAGTTATCGGCCTGGCCAGATGAATTCCCGGCCAGCTGGAAGGGTGCGTTGGACTCACGTTGCTAATTTATTATTTTGGGATTCACTCTTGTGCCAGCACATGTGTGGGAGGGATTAGGACAGAAAGCATTCATTATGGTAGCGAACAACATTACAGTATTAGTAATAATACTGTAATGTTTTGCACTTCCATTAGCCAAATAGGTCACAAATGTGCAGCTTTAAAAGAAACATGCATGTATTTTCACTTTAAAACATGATATCTGGTATTACTTTCTATAGCTCAGTTTCTATGCCTTATTCTGAGGTTATCTGTTTGCACTTGCAATTCTTGGGTATTTTCACCTCAGCAGTGTCTTCTGGGTCAAAGCATGTTACTGGTTAAAAACATGTCAGTCAATAAGAGAAGCACCTGGTTGGTTAATGACAGGAAAGAATACACAAAAGGGATGGGGGTATTTTACCCTCCAGGTGAAATAACCATGCAAGTGCAACACTAACTGAAAGCATTGCTTGCAAACAAAGATTTATTTAATCAAGTGTAGTACTATATATCATGTTCTAAAATAAAAATGATAACGTCTGTTTCTTTGAAAATTGTATATTTGAGGTGTTATGGAATTATTTTGTTAGATGCAATCAGTTTAAGGGGGAGGAGATATGAGAGGATAAATTACTGAGCCAAGCAGGCGTTTGGGAGACATGTAATTCAGCAGTTGTCAAAGCCCAAACATACTAAATGACATTGTAAGGGCTGCAACAGAACAACATACACATAATTATTTTTTTTTGGCAATTCATTTAAAACCCACTGAAGTGTATGTGTTAATGGCACAGTTGGGTTAAAATTGATTTAAAAGAGATGATTAAATGGTGGTTTAATTTTCTAATTACTTTAAGAGGATTTCAGTACATTCGTCTTTTTTTAAAGAGAAACAGTTCAGTGAAATAATGGCAGTAGTTTGATACGTGTTGCAGCTTTTTTGTCAATAACCAATGTCCAGTTAGCTCATCTTAGTTTACACTTTGCTCCCACTGATAATAATTGGATTAATATAGTGCTTCTTTACACTCAGTTATTAATTTATTTTCTTTGGCTGTTGAATGCCAGGTTTTGGTAGGCCATTATCTGGAGCACCTGCATCCACTCGAACTTTAGGGTGAAGTAACCTACCACATTAGCAAGGAAATCCTTAAAAACCACAATCAATTATATATATATATATATATATATATATATATATATATATATATATATATATATATATATATATATATATATATGTTTGCTGTGCATGTTTATTCTTTTCAACAGAAGTATATTTAACCGTTCATCGTGTGTTTAATTTTGAAGTTTGTAAATGGCTTCTTACGCAGTACAGACTGTCAGCACATTGTAGTTTAGATTGACAGTATTCTCTTTACAAGAGAGCTGTGTTCTTCTGCTCAATAATACATTAATTATGAACCCTAGTGTTCGCTGGGTGGATATAACTAGCTGTTTTTAATTACCACGTTCTGAAGGAGTGCATGACGTTGGAACCTAAACCAATCAATCCTTCTCCCTATTCTAGGACTATTGAATCTTTTGAATACATTGCGCTACAAATCAAATGATTGTTCATTTTTCCTGAAAGGGGGCACCCCAAACTCATGAATATCTGTCTTTTTATATATTTAGACCTATTTAAAATGAAATATGACTACATAAATCAGACAAGTTGACATATTATATAGTTGACATGTTATTTGTAGAACTGTTTTCTCCAGTAACTTGAATGAGAGGATGATTCTGTTTCAATGATTATGTTAAAAAGAAAAGGCAGCTCATTATTTTTAATTCAAACTGAACGCAAAAAGTGAGTTCAGTTCAATTGCTTTACCTTAATAACTTGTTCCAAAAATGTTATAACCTGTTTTACAAATAATAGTTTCCTCGGTTTAAATTAATTTAACTTCACTCGCTGTTGCATTCGGCTTGAATTAAAAATAAGGAGTTGCTGGGTTTTTTTTTTTTTTTACCTCATCAGTGAAACAGAATCGCAGTATCAGTCAAGTCACAGGAGAAAAAACTAAAGTAAACTTGTTTCACAATCAATACTTTCACAAGAGTTTAACTGAAATTAAAATCATGTGATAAAAAATTAAAACGAAGAGCCCCAGATATTGGTCAATATATAATCGTCATTTATACATGCATTGTAATATAGGTCACTGCATTTGCCATAGAAGTAAAAAAAATATAACACTTATAGAGTCAGGGATGCACATCTAGAAAGCTGTCATGCATTTTGAATACAAATACACTTGTAAGTGCTTTTAAAGCTGTTATGGCTGGCAAAGTTATTCAGAATCTTCAACTGTGGAGGGCTGCAGTTATTAACATCATGCTTTCATAAATGAAATCCATCAGACATCAAGATATCTGCTCTTACCTTTAGAGGCACAGCAACAGGGCTGTTAAAGAGCTGTACTGTATCATTTTCATCTGCTAGAGTGCTTTTATGGAGGTGTAACAGGGCGAGGAGCACTGTATAGTATTGTTTATTAATTTTTAAAACAGGGTCTCCCAAATTATTTTGTATTTGTTTATTATGATTTATTTATGTATTTATATATGATGACGAAGCATCGCATTGTTTTGTTATTGTTTTTATTTGAGTGTGTTCTGGCAGAGGTGAGGTAGCAGCTTGTCCTCTGCCAGGAATAATTAAAAAAAAAAAAAACCTTGTGCAGAAGGTGGCCATCTTGCAAATTAATTAAGTGATTCATTTGTTGCTAAATCGGGAGATGGTCACCTGCATTTAAACCTGCAGCTCTCTGCACTCCGGGTGGGTGTTCGGAAGTGGAGAACGGGAGAGCGAAAGGATTTCTTTAATTTTTCTTTATAATATTACAGCATTCTACCAGAACTATTTTTATAGCAGTGAAATGGGTTTATTAACAAATAATGAACAACATGCATTAACATTCTAGCAATCCATTTGTTAAAAAAAAGTGCCCAGTAAAATACCCATATGTCAAGTGCAGTGTAAACTGATATAGTTAGTTTTCTAAGCATCCTGTTTCTTATAATTCAAGGCGTCTTAAATAAAAAAAAAATCTATAAAACTGAAATGGGCTCTTCAAATAAACATGTGTGATGTCATCACATCTGCAGGCTAAAAGCACAAAGGGAATATATTGATGTCTAGACTTTGCTTGGCCAGTCTCTAAACTCATCAAAACTGTATCATCAACTAAACACAGTTACATTGCAAACAAAATTAAAAAGACAGAAGGTTCAAGGAAGAAAAAGTTTGTAATTTGATTATTCTTAAAACTTTAAGGTCTCAGTTGGACTGGATTTAAAAAAAAAAAAAAACAGATGCAAGATTCCATGTAGATCTTCCTTCCACATTACTAGATTTTCATATACTGTGTGTACCTGTAAGTCTGATGGTTTTGGATTATACAATATCAAGATAAGAGAATAGTTACTGTGCTGTTAAAAACATCCAGAGCTGTCTTAAAGGTTAACAGCTGCTCAAAGGAAGTTAAAATAATCGCTTCTTTCACTCTGCCACACAAGCCCAAGTGAAATAATGCATTTAGTTGCAGTGTATTGTAGGCTCTTTAACTCTTTAAAGGAGAGTTGACATTAAGCTGTATAGATTTGCCCCAAAACTAATCGTATTCATTCATATTTTAACAAGTTTTCATTCCTCAGTGGGTAATGGATGACAGGCATATACTTTTTCACCAGAGGTAGCGCTGCAACAATAAGACATTGTGTCAGTATTGCCTTTGGCTACCCACTTTAATTGAGTTTAGTTCAGTGAATGAGGTGTCTATTTACACCATGTGATCAAGAGAATTGTAATACATTAAAACCTGTCTAATCCATTCCCTCTAAAAACCGGCATTTCCAACCACTCTGCGAAAGGAACAGATGTCTCGTATAACCTTCCTGCAATAAATATTTAAAACTGCTTGGTTTAACTTTTAGCTCAGAAAAACATTTGATAATTAAATAAATACTGTGTTATTTGGATGAAAACAGCATAACCCTAGTGCATAATGTTCTTATGCTCTTATGTTCAAATTTAGATGTTCTTAGCGTAATTGAAAACTAACACATGTTGAGAGGTATAGTACATACAATAGATATGTATAGACTGTTGTGTGATACGAGTATCAATGGGAATTCTGTAGTTGAGAGTTTCTTAACTGTGGCATACAAAAATACAGGAATTCTAACTTTGATTATGATAGACAGGAGATCCTCACAGGTTAAATCACTAATATTTATCTTATTATATTACTGAGACAAACCCTTGTTTAAAAACCCAGTGTCAAGTAGGTATTATTGACTCTTTCCCTGTAGATTTCAACATTAACTGAGCATTTATTCAGAGCGCACCACTGAGTGAAACCATGAGGACAAGGAAAGCTAAGAATCGTTGTGCAGAACTTCATTTCACGCCACAATGGCTGCAGAGTATCCTGGCATTATTGAAACTGGAATTAGCAGTTTGTTTTTAAATTGTCACCCTGATCTTTTAATGTTGAGAGCAGACAATCAAATAAAGCAAAAACATTTTTTTTTCCTCAGGAAATTTGTACTTTAAGAACAATAAATAAGAAATGAGATAACTAAATTAAATACATTTGAAAGGGTTCTCTAAAATTGCTTCGTGGAAAGGGATTGTGGGGCCATTTGTCTTGCATTTCAGTTAAAATAAAACACATTAACATGTATGCTTATTTCTAACTGTTCTTTTCATGAAACTACATGTACATTTACATTTATTGATTAGATTGCCATCCCACTTGATTCCCATCCAATCCTTATTTCTAGCATCCAATCAGAGTTGCCAGCAACTTTGTGGCTTCCAGTACTAGTACCAGTACCAGTACCAAACACTTTAGCAAATGGTGCAGAATATAGTACCAGTATCAAATACTTTAGCAAATAGGGCAGAATGCCATTATTACATAGTAATCATGACCCTATGTGCACTCTATAAGGAGTTATAAGCCAGTTTTACATTTGACCTTTAAGAAAGGTCAGAGGTTATGGGCTATGACTTTTTTTATAGCGCATACATGGGTTACTATATGTACTCCATTGTAACCATGACCCTATCTGCACTGTCTCAGGAGTTATAAGCCAGGTTTAAATTTGACCTTTAGGAGAGGTCAAAGTGTACGGGCAATCAAATTTTTTTATAGAGCATACATTTGTTACTATATGTGGTCCATAGTAACCATGGCCTTATCTGCACTCTATAAGGAGTTATTAGCCAGTTTTGTATGTTGACGATGTCATCCAACGTGGCCACCATGTTTTTTATTGTAGCAACTTCCCTTGAACAATGTTTAGAGACAATCATACTAGGATCATGTGTGTTCATTTTTGATGCAATCGGACTAGCAGTTTCAGATACAAAGGTTTTTCTAAGCCAGTTTTATATTTCGATGACGTCATCCAACGTGGCTGCTATTGTTTTTTATTATAGCAGTTTCCCTTGGCCAAATCTTAAAGACAACCATACTAGGATCATGTGTGCCAATTTTTGGTTCAATCGGACTAGCTTTCTGGGAGAAGAAGATCTTTGTAGTTTGTAATTATGATATCTGTACTGTGCGATTTTTATGTCATGCAGCATGGCTGCCATACCACACAACCTATCAGCTTCTTACGAACACCAGTTAATCTTGGACTATCCCTCAACAAGTATACTAACTTTCAGCACTGCAATAAGTGGTTTTCATTTAAGCAAAATGTTTTTTTTGTTTTTCAAGCCAATATAGCGGCCAAACCATGTGACCTAAGACATATGTTCAATTAACATTTACCAACTTCCCATAAGAATCTGTCATCCTACCAAATTTCATCAGTTTCGAGCAAGAACAAGAAGAAGAAGAAGAATTCCAGCAATAATAATTCTGGCTTGGAAGCCTAACAAGTGCTTTAGTGCTGGCATATTGTTAACTGTTTTTGTTATTCGGTCATATAACTATATTTATACAGTGCTAAACTTCAAATAACCTTTGAGATACAAAATTAACAAAAATGAATACATTCCAAAACATTTTGTGACAATTATTTGTTATACAGGTTATTATTTATATTATACTTATTTGTTTATTTATTTATTTATTGTATTTATATAGCGTTTTTATACAAAATTATCGCAAGCACTATACGGCAAATAGCCAAAAATAAAGAACAAACCACAATACATTTAGCATGTCACACATACAAATTCCATAATAAGAACATTTAAATAACAGTATACACATAATACAAAAGTAGCAATTTTAAAATTACATTAAAACCCACAGAGATTAGAAAAACATTTTATAAAAGTGCGTTTTCAGTCTTGACTTGAAAACTGTAAGGGTCCCAGCTTCCCTGACAATCGAAGACAGAGCACCCCATAATTTAGGAGCCCTACAAGAAAAGCCCTACCTCCTCCCGTACTGCTTTTACCGACCCTAGGAATAACCAGCAGCCCCGCATCCTGTGATCGCAGAGTGTGGTTTGGAATATATGGGGTCAGTAACTCCAGGTGCTAATCCATTCAGGGCCTTGCAATTTAAAAGCAAAATCAATTTTATACTGCACAGGAAGCCAGTGTAAAGAGGCCAAAACAGGGTTAATATGTTCACATTTTCTGGTTTTAGTCAGCACGTTGAGATAAAGGGCCTTATGGGCCTATTATTTCTGAACTATTATTTCTTAACAGTTACATATAGGTCATTCTCTAACCTTTTCAGGGGGGGAAGAAAGCCAGATACCATGACTCATTTTTTATGGTGTCCCTGGATCTTCACCGATCGATATGGCATCTGTGCTCTGCAAGATCTCAGCCCAGTTAATTCGGAGCCACTCAGGAGCTCACTAAATATTGATACAGCCTCTCCAGGACAAGCAGTGAGACACCCCCAGTGATACTAAATCATCATGTAGAATATAATATTTGTGAATTTTAATTGATACAGTGATTGCAGTGGCCACAGATATCATACTCTGTGGCCTATTATTTTAAATTAGTATGTGGATAAGGACTCATTAATTAAATCGCTTTCCAGAGACTGGCAAGAAATGTTCTCATCAAAAGCTACTGAGTCAGAGTCATCGCCAATGTTTAAGGTAACATGAGGGAATAACAGTCTTATCCATCAAGTTAGATGACATAGATGTACTTTCTAATAGAATTATAAGTAAATGCACTACAAATCAAATGAAAATAGCATTATACTGTATTGCAGACTCTAAGGGTCTACACTGATGCAGTCTAAATTCAGTAATTGCTATGAAGAACAGTATTTTCTGTTAATAAATGTCTCATGGTTACTTAATGTGTCTGACTGATGAATGTATAAGAATAAGTATTGGTGTACATTCCTCTGACGAAGGTTATCAACTAAAAAACAGCATGATTCTTTTTTTTTTTTTTTTACCTGCTGTGTTAAGAATATAATTATATAAATAGCCAAAACAGCATTCTAAATAACTCTATAAATTAATTTATGAACCAGATTGAACGATAACAACATTACACACAGCAATAAATGTTGTACTGTGTTAAATATTTTATAATGTATTGTGCAGTATGTATTGCTCATTTATAAAATTAAGCCTGCTTTATTCACATTAAGTTATTGGTGAATTTACACTGAAAAGCATTAGCAGTAATTCGTTTTGTTGACCAGTCAGTTTGTAACTGTGGTGTTTGTAACTTTGAGGTATACAATATACTGTCTTACCCAAATAAATATTTCCTAAATTAATAATAATTTCATTTAAAAGAAAATGAATTTCCTTTTTAACACTATAATTAGGTAGCATATGTTTTTTATCATGTCTTAATTCTTCAACTGCAGGCATTATGTTTTGTACCCACGTAGGATCTACTATAATATAGCAGTCAATGTTGAAGAAACGTACTGTTATGGTACAGGATTGGTTTCTTTAATTGATATGCCTTTGTTTACTTGATGTTTTTGTTTGCATCTTAACTTAATTGCTTTTATTATATATAGATTGCATTCATAATTGCATCACTACATATTGTAGCGATCTTGGTTAACGTAGGCAGGGACATCACACAGGGAGAGGCAATCCACACCCAGGCGGAGGGCAGGCACGAACCCGGGACCTCTCACACTAAAGCATAGCGCTGATATCGCTGTACAAAGGCGCCTGCTGCTGTCTTCCCCCGTGCCCGCTACACTATTGATTCTACACTTATTTAATATAGTACATGAATTGTATTGATAACTATTGATAAACAAAACTAATCATTTCTTATCACTATGTAAACAGAAATAAGTTTGAAATGCTGGTGCCTCAGGAGCCATCGCAAAAATAAAAGTCAAACAGTATTTTTATATCTATACATGAAGAATAGAGAAGTACATCTGAATTGATATTACATCTCTCGCTTGGTTTCCTCTCTTATAATTACCAGAGAAAATGTGAAACGGTGCATCAATGTGTCTCTCCATTGTGAGCAGTGTTCTATACTTGAACTGTACTTCAGCGAATGCAAACAATCTGCTGAACCATAAGTGAATGGCCCTTACTGGTTGTTAATTTAAAACCTGACATCACATTTAATAAAGCCAAGGAGATTCCTTTAATGATGAATGGGAATAGGGTTATAATAGGTATCACCAGGAACACCCCCTCAATGAGGCCGCAGAGATCTTTTTTTTTTTTCACAGGGAAAGAATTTAACAATTTAAAAGCCACACCTGTTAGTCTCTGTTGTAGTTTTCATAGAGTTGCACAACTCAGGTCCGAACTTGCTCATGCTATTTATTTATTCATTTATTTTGTGTATTTCTTTTTTGAGTTTGGGCAGCACAGCTTTATTTATAAAAATAGAGAGCAAAGCCAATATAGACAATTGCAAATCTGCATTTTCGTTAATATTATCTCATTCTTTCACACTACTAGATTACCAAGATCATGTTTTAATAATTGAAGCAGATTTACCAGGATTCTGTGGTAAATGTATTTAAATGTTTTAAACATTACTTTCATTTCATAGGTCACACTTAAGTTATCACTGACCAAAATTTAGAAATCTGACTTTATAACTGAACCAGCAAAGCTATTAAAAAGCGATTTGTTTTATCTACAGACAAGTAGTGGATGGCAAACCCCAAAATCAATTACCAATTACCCATAACTCAATTCTGCATGTAACCCCCGTCCTGTCTGAAAGTAATTCATCATTCAGAAATTCATTAATAAATAGCAATAGTCTTGGTTTTACAAGTGCAGAAACAATTACTACTGTGTAGCTCTTTTAACTGTTGTATTGTAATATCAATGGAGCAAAGTTAGAAATTCACAGCCCACTTGTTTAGAAGACATTTACACAGGATAGACCATGCTATGGAACATCTCATCTCCAGTTTGATCCATCTTGAACACAGCTGTACAGTTGGGAGGGACAAAGAGGTCAAGTAACTCATGTGTAATCCAGTCAGGAACTGGACTGGAAATCAAACTTCATCTTCTGGCTCTAAGGGCCAAATTCAATTAACTATTTTCTTAGGTAAAACACATTCTTGGAAAGTATATAATTAACAGAGTCCCTCTCTCTCTCTCTCTCTCTCTCCTCTCTCTCTCTCTCTCTCTATATATATATATATATATATATATATATATATATATAGATATATAATATAATAAAAGTTTTTTTTGACTAAGTTTTGATTCTGACATAACTAGTACATAATAAGAATCTTTCTTTTAAAAATAACCATTTATCAACAAATACCTATTCTTTCAAGGTTGTTAAGTATTACCTAATGTTCCATAAATTCATAATGGAACACATTTTATTAGGATAGGACTTCAAAATTCTCCTATCCTGAAGTGGTGTTTTATTGCGAACAGGGGGGGGGGGGGGGGGGGGGGGGGGGGGGGGGGGGGGGGGGATTTTAAAGCTTTGCTTAGCACTCCATTTATGTTTACCTTAGGCTCTTCCAAAAACCAAAGCAATGTGATAATCATAAAAAGCAGATTTACAGTGGCTTGCGAAAGTATTGACCCCCCTTGGCATTTTTGCTATTTTGTTGCCTTACAACCTGGAATTAAAATTGATTTTTTGGGGGGTTTGTATCATTTGATTTACATAACATGCCTACCACTTTGAAGATGCAAAATATTTTTTATTGTGAAACAAACACGAAATAAGACAAAAAAACAGAAAACTTGAGCGTGCATAAGTATTCACCCCCCCAAAGTCAATACTTTGTAGAGCCACCTTTTGCAGCAATTACAGCTGCAAGTCTCTTGGGGTACGTATCTATAAGCTTGGCACATCTAGCCACTGGGATTTTTGCCCATTCTTCAAGGCAAAACTGCTCCAGCTCCTTCAAGTTGGATGGGTTCCACTGGTGTACAACAATCTTTAAGTCATACCACAGATTCTCAATTGGATTGAGGTCTGGGCTTTGACTAGGCCATTCCAAGACATTTAAATGTTTCCCCTTAAACCACTCGAGTGTTGCTTTAGCAGTATGCTTAGGGTCACTGTCCTGCTGGAAGGTGAACCTCCGCCCCAGTCTCAAATCTCTGGAAGACTGAAACAGGTTTCCCTCAAGAATTGCCCTGTATTTAGCGCCATCCATCATTCCTTCAATTCTGACCGGTTTCCCAGTCCCTGCCGATGTTGTTCTCAGGGTGATGAGAAGTGTTGGGTTTGCGCCAGACATATCATTTTCCTTGATGGCCAAAAAGCTCAATTTTAGTCTCATCTGACCAGAGTACCTTTTTCCATATGTTTGGGGAGTCTCCCACATGCCTTTTGGCGAACACCAAACGTGTTTGCTTATTTTTTTCTTTAAGCAATGGCTTTTTTCTGGCCACTCTTCCGTAAAGCCCAGCTCTGTGGAGTGTACAGCTTAAAGTGGTCCTATGGACAGATACTCCAATCTCCGCTGTGGAGCTTTGCAGCTCCTTCAGGAGTATATTTGGTCTCTTTGTTGCCTCTCTGATTAATGCCCTCCTTGCCTGGTTCGTGAGTTTTGGTGGGCGGCCCTCTCTTGCCAGGTTTGTTGTGGTGTCATATTCTTTCCATTTTTTAATAATGGCTTTAATGGTGCTCCGTGGGATGTTCAAAGTTTCGGATATTTTTTTATAACCCAACCCTGATCTGTACTTCTCCACAACTTTGTCCCTGACCTGTTTGGAGAGCTTTTTGGTCTTCATGGTGTCGCTTGCTTGGTGATGCCCCTTGCTTAGTTGTGTTGCAGACTCTAGGGCCTTTCAGAACAGGTGTATATATACTGAGATCATGTGACAGATCATGTGACACTTAGATTGCACACAGGTGGACTTTATTTAACTAATTATGTGACTTCTGAAGGTGATTGGTTGCACCAGATCTTATTTAGAGGTTTAATAGCAAAGGGGGTGAATACATATGCACGCACCACTTTTCCGTTATTTATTTTTTAGAATTTTTTTAAACAAGTTATTTTTTTCATTTCACTGCACCAATTTGGACTATTTTGTGTCTGTCCATTACATGAAATCCAAATAAAAATCAATTTTAATTCCAGGTTGTAAGGCAACAAAATAGGAAAAATGCCAAGGGGGGTCAATACTTTCGCAAGCCACTGTATACATGCTTAAAACAAGCCCTCCCTCTTTGGTCTTTTCTGCCTCATTAGAAAGAGCCAATATATTAATCTTATTGCTTTACTGAAAGTGTCTTTACGAAGTTATTAGGGGGGTGCCAATACCTGACTGGAAAATAAATGTTTCTGACTTCCTGGCGATTGTAAAAGCACTGTGGTAAATGGCAGACTAGATGGATCTCCAGGATGATTGATTCAATAAACTACCCAGGCAGGGATCATGTTTAATCTGACCTACGATATCTTCGTACATCAAGCAAAAAGGAGTCATTATGTGTTCCCGCCTCTGTAACTCCCTCCTCCCTCCTCTGAAAGCACAGTATAACTTTTAATTAAGTTCATGTCAATAATCATTGATTGGTACTATAAAAAAGCATGGATTGAAAATAATCGTAACACAAATGTGGATGCAATGACTCATTGGCTTGAAGCGTATTCAAAAAGACAAACTCACATTTACATCTATATAGTTAGCAAAAAAGAATTATTCCATTTCCCTAAAGATCCAAAACAATTTAGCAAGAGCCATGCAGGTTTGTATGCTATTTTGATCAAAAAAATAATGTATTTAAAAATAACTAGATTTTGTGTTTGTTATGTGGCTATGTGTAAACACAGGATTTTCATATTCGGATATTAACTCATAATTTACATACTCGTTCAGATATTCGTTTGTTTTTCAATAAGTAATAAAAGCCATTATATTGCGCTGAACGCAGGCAGACAGCATAGCAGCGGAGGGGGGGGGGGGGGGGGGGGGGGGTGCATGGTCCCTGTGTGTGCTTTTATTCACAGCAAGACCTTACAACACATAACACGTTAAAAGAGAACAATATCCCAGGAGTAAAGCATAAGTTGGGACTTACTTTACCCCAGTGAATTAACTGCAAAACAAATTATGCCAGAAGTAGTAGTAAATATTCTAATCTTTACTAGAGGGGGGGGTGGGTGTGGGGGGGGGGGGCGGGGGGGTGGGGGGGGGGGGGGGGGGGCAGGAAAAACTAAATCTCTGAAGGGGGCACAGCAAAAAAAGTTTGGGAACCCCTGCTTTAGGGAGCCAGTTGGAATAAGAATGTGATACAGTTAAATGATGATGTAACGGCACAAGTGTTCTTCTTTCTATTAAGTTCAGTGTCGAAATTTGGTCAGTAGGGTTAAGTGTTATTGTTCGTGCTGTTAGATGTCATTCCATGAATGTAAGCTCTTTCCTCAGAGCATGCCATTGGCTTCACAATCAAAGAGCTGGTATTTCACACACCATTTCATGTGTAATGGTATGAAAACCTTGCATCAGGGAATTACCATTCATCTTGGCAAGTTATAGTTATCTGCCTGAACCCGAGCTGAAATTGCTTTTTTTGAAATGGTCTGATTCAACGAGTAATATAAATTAGTTCTTGTGGTGAACGAAGCACACTGTGCAGTACAGTGATTTTTGTTTTTCACTCATTGCCAACATGGATTTATGAACTGTACTGTTCATTTCTTAAATGTCAAACAGCTACAAACTAAGGCTACAAATCTGGAACAGAAAAAAAAAGTTTGCAACATATTATTTTTCAATCCCAATTGTTTGTGCTTCATTATTAATTGTATGTTATTATTGTTTTAATGTAATTCTCAGTGGTTAGCGCCTCACAGCACCAGGATCCTGGGTTTGAATCTGTTAATCACTTAGTCACTCTAAATTGCCATCGGGGTGTGCCCTATGATGGACTGGCATCCCATCCAGGGTGTCGTCCTGCCTTGCACCCGATGTATGCCAGGTTAGGCTTTGGCTCACTGCGACCATGTAAAGGATTAAGCGATTATTGATGATGGATGGATATACTTCTGTTGAAATAAATTGGTGGTGAGCATGTTGAACCCCCAGCATAAAACACTATGGGGCTGTAAGGATAGGTGTAATGCAAACAATTGAGGCTGCAAAATTGCGGACAGGCAATTATGTTGCATGAGGCGATGAAGAGCTGTCAGGACCTGCGGTGGTGAACAAAAAATGCAGGATTGCAACAGGAACAGGAGGAGGACTGTCATCCACATCATGGTCTTCTCCATCTTGCCCTTCTCCTCCAAAGGTTTTCCTGCCTGTCCAAGAGCCAAGCATCGTTGCATCAGTCCAATGACAAGTCTCTGAAGGTGTGTGGTTTTATACTGCTCTTAACTAATCGCTTCTACAATAGTTTGCACCTTGTCGAAGGGGGTGTAAAGTTTTTGGAGTATCAGCAATTGCCCAACTGCAAGGCAAAATCCTTACATCTCATAATGTTTGCACCTGCTTAGTATTCCAGATCCCGCCCCAATTCCATATTCCTTTTTTCATTTGAATACTAATGATGGTAAAGTGCTCATTTGATAGCGGGTGCAGAGCGCCAGGTGAAAAACATTCTTTACATACACTGCATTTTTAGTGACCGCTAGTCCCACTTTACACCAGCTAAACACGTCCTTTTTGGCAGCAATATGGATGTTTTGTAGCCGCAAATCACTTTGCACATATCCTTGCATGTGTGCTTAGATTTGCTGTAGATTGATTCAATAAACCCACAGTCTCACTAGCATATAATTTGTAAGCAATCTTCTGTTCTCATTGTGACCCAATGGGTAGATTTTGTGGACAATGATCAAACTGCCCTCAGACAGCTTTTTGTATAGGCGTGGCTGTGACATACAGGTTAGTCATGACAAAATGCTTCATATAGTGAAAGTTCCATACTAGGATATAAAGTATCAGTGAAATAAAAAGTAACCTCAGCCTTTAACTACAACTGCATTCACATGTTAAAGTAATATAATAGTAATTTATTTCAGATTTGATTGCTTACTCAAATGCTAGTTATATGATGATACATAAGGATATCCTATACTGTAGGGAGAGTTATTCAGTTGGAGGGAATTGTTGTATTACTAGTCTAGGGTTGTAATATAGAAGTATCTCATAAAAATGATTTATTATTAGTGTGCACTTATTACTGGAGATTGATCAACACATAAAGGGTTGTTTAAGTATTAACTGAACCACCTAGAGGGAAAGGTGCACCATTGATTAAACTTATACGTTTTTAGTTTCTTTGCAAAACACTTCCCAACAAAAAAATATCCTCCCTCTTTTCTCTTTCTTTAAAAAAAAAAAAAAAGAAATGTCTCCACGTTGACCTTAATTGTGTTGTGAGCTTTCTGAAAGCCAGAGCATTTCCACCCACACACAGACTGGAGTTCCCTCTTGAATGAGCTAGCCGGGGTTTCCATGGAGATTCATTGGCAGGTCTGCTACCCTGAGGTTAGAGGGATGCTTTAAAACCCTAAAGGCACTGGGGGATTTCACCCAAAAATGACATGTAACCTAATCAAGGTAGGCCCTGTCTTTCTCAGTATTGTTTACACCTTTAATAGAGGGGTTGTGGTACAACAAATGCCATTTTAAATGAATTGTCGATGTCTAATGTAACTGTCTGTTTTGTCTTTTTTTTCTGTATACTAGTCTGGTTTAAATAGCATACAGCTATCACTGCGAGACTGTAAGTGTATTTTGTTTGGCAATAATGATTTACAATACATGGCCAAATCTTGTATGTGACAAGAAACATTTTAATATTTTGTCATAATAGAATGCAATCAAATAAATAAATAAATAAATATGTGAATGAAATTCTCAGATGGAGATGCAGTATATGTCTAAATAAACATTGACGCAGTAGTTTATTTTATGTGTTCAGGTAATCAGAGTCAGCTTTGGGTTGTGTATCAGCTGGCTTCTTCTGATTATATAACAGGCTCTTTCTACCATGCTAATTAATTAATTAAAAGGTCAGAATACTGAGGCATTGGCAGAAACTATCTGACTAATCTTTTATAGAAAAAAAGATAATGTTTCTGTTATCCTTTTTTTTATTAGAACACAGGTGATCAGAAAGAAATGCAGGGAAAACACTGGCAATAAAGTTGTGTGAGTGAATATATTGTGATATGGGAGTCTATGGGATTTTAGTAAAAGGAATGGACTAGGTATACAGTGCCACAAGTATGTCCATAACATTGTCCGCCACAAAAACATTGATGACCACGACCTACATCAACACGTTGCACCAATGGCGGACCCAAAGACCCATAGAATGATGCAGGCCTGACGCAGCAAAGAGTACACAAGAAACACACTCAGCATGACTAGAAGCCACCGAGCATTTATAAACATACATTTAACCCAAGCAAGAACTTGTATTTTTTCTTCTTAATATACATTTTATAACAGATATACAATTTTAAACACAAAAAAAACTGATCCTATAAATCACTAGCCTAGTTAGCAATCGAAAAACTTATTTTTTAAATATATATATTTCATGAATTGTTAATGTAGTAGCCAAGAGGGATGAAATTAAACAAGTATCCAAGTTATTTAATGATTCCTAAATATATATATATACACACACACACACACACATACACACACACACACTCAAATACTACTGAGTATTAATGCACGTATAGTCCAGCATTAAGTCCTTAAAAGCTCAGTCGCACTCTGCTGTAAACAGAAAGTATTGATTTTACAGTTAAAGCAGCACTGCAGGATGCTGTGCAATCCTCGTGCCTAAATACAAATATACATTTTAAACACTTGTGCTCGTAACCCATATTTATATCCTGTGTATTTTATACATAAACACCAATATTAACACACTACATACAACATAAAACACTAATAGACATAAAGGGGCGGGACACACCGCCACACTTAATATAGATTTTTAACTAATACTGTCACTACCACATAATTTGGAGAATATGTTACATTGCATAATACATTTAAAAAATAAAATCCTGTTTTGTGATAAACAATCATAACAATCATAACCAAGTTGAAACACACAAAATATTGTGGTAAATTGGTTATTGTTTTCACTTGCCTGGGTTGGACTGTTATAAATGTATAACAATGGAGTACTATAACAATGGAAAACAATGGAGCTATGATGCTAAATAGCTGGGCAATTTGGTTGCTAGAATTTGTATAAGCTTGAGAGTAGTCCAATCCTGCTCAAATAAATAAGTGGTGGGTCATAGACTTGACTAAGAAAAAAATATGTGACATTTATTATTTCTTTTCACTTCTTTTTATGCTTTTTGACATGGGTGGGTCAAACTAAAGCAAATGCATTATCAATACAGACTTAGGGAACTCCATATTTTGAAATGTTTTAATTAAAAAGACAAGCAATGTTGCACTGATTCAAAGAAAATTAAATTGGTTTCATTTGTCAAAAACAGGTTGTTTTAAATCATTGTGTTCACAGACAGGTGATACTGCACATCTTTAAAGCACCCATATGTAACTATATTGTTTCATTCTCTAGATGAAAAAGATCTTCATTAAGATCTCCATTCAAATGATATTCAATCTCACTCGTTACTTTGTATTATAAACCTAATTGGTCTGACAGGTGATTTGATTGGTTAAAAGCTATTTTACCTGACAGTGAACATCTACTCACAGCTGTGTTTTTAATATACTCACATCATTTGAATGTGACATACTACAAGAATTCCTGTCTAAGTAATTATTTTTAAAAGTGTTCTGATTAAATGGTAATACTATGTTGACTATATATATAATATATATATGGGGAGACCATATCAAGGCTGATCCTCAGAGCCAGCATTGCATGATAATATAAATATAAGTTTATATAAAATAATGTTAATTAGAATTAATATAGATTTAAAGATATAAGTAAAAGTGATGTCACATATAGAACACCATTACATCATGTAAGAATAAATCATGGATTAGAATATAAACAATAACAAGTAGCTGTCATGCCGTCAAACACCTATAAATACCTTGAATGTTTTGATTCAAGCACAGGCTCCCTTGAGAAATATATGTACAACATATCGAAACGTTGGGCAGCTGGCTCTTTGAGCTAATAGATACATATATATATATATATATATATATATATATATATATATATATATATATATATATATATATATACACACACACACACAGTGCCTATAGAAAGTCTACACCCCCTTTCAAAATGTTCACCTTTTGTTGCCTTATAGCCTGGAATTAAAATGCATTAAAATAGTTTTTTTTTTTTTTTTTTTTTTTTCATTTATCTACACATCCTACCCCACAACTTCCAAGTGAAAAAAAACTCTAGAAATTTAATAAAAAAAAAAAAAAAAAAAATGAAATAGCTTGGTTTGATAAGTATCAAAGCAAATACTCAACCATGAACACCAAGGCACTTTCAAAAGAACTCTGTGACAAAGTTGTTGAAAGGCCAAGATCAGGGGATGGGTATAAAAAAAAAATGTCAAAGGCCTTGAATATCCCTTGGAGTACGGTCAAGACAAGTATTAAGAAGTGGAAGGTGTATGGCACCACCAAGCCCCTGCCTAGATCAGGCCGTCCCTCCAAACTGGATGACCGAACAAGAAGGAGACTGATCAGAGAGGCTAGCAAAAGGCCAATGGCAACTTTACAACAGCTACAGGCTATTATGGCCAAGACTGGTCAAAGTGTGCATGTGACAACAATATCTCAAGCACTCCACAAAACTGGCCTGTATGGTAGGGTGGCAAGAAGAAACTCAAGAAAGCCCACCTTGAGTCTCGTTTGAAGTATGCAAAAAAACACTCAACACAGTACATCACCCAAAGAACACCATCCCTACTGTGAAGCATTTTGGTGGCAGCATCATGTTATGGGGATGTTTCTCATCGGCAGGGACTGGCGCACTTGTCAGGATAGAAGGGAAAATGAATGGAGCAAAGTACAGAGAAGTCCTTGACGAAAACCTGCTGCCTTCTGTAAGAAAGCTGAAACTGGAATGGAAGTTCACCTTTCAGCATGACAATGACCCAAAGCACACAGCCAAAGCTACACTGGAGTGGCTAAGGAACAAAAACATAAATGTCATCGAGTGACCCAGTCAGAGCCCCGACCTAAATCCAATAACAAATCTCTGGCATGACTTGAAAATTGCTGTCCATCAACGCTCCTCAAGGAACTTGACAGAGCTTGAACAGTTTTGTAAAGAAGGATGGTCAAATATTGCCAAATCTAGGTGTGCAAAGTTGGTAGAGACCTATCCCAACACAGCTGTAATTGCTGCCAAAGGTACTTCCACCAAGTATTAACTGAGGGGGTTGGAGACTTATCCAATTATGATCTTTCAGTTTTGTATTTTTAATACATTTTTTTTTTGCTCAATAAAACCTTTTTCCCCTGAACAGTGTGGAGTATGGTGTGTAGATAAGTAGAAAAAAAATCCTCATTTAAATGTATGAAACTCTGAGGCACTGACACAACAAAATGTGAAAAAAGTTCAATGGGGTGTAAACTTTCTATAGGCACTGTGTGTGTGTGTGTATATATCTATATACCGTATTACTTCAATTTGGCGCGGCAGCTTTTATTTTAAATTGATCAAAATGACTGTGGCCTTTATACAAGGGCGACCTTTATTAATTACACTACGATTTTCAAATGCTGCAGTATTTTATTACATGATTTATGACATTTAGAAGTATTACTGTCCTTATTTTCTGTAATACGGTAGCCTACCTGTATATAGCAACGTGTGTGGCTAACCTACTTTTAATACTGTACATTTATCGGTGACAGTTACCGAGAGCCTATTAGGTGGGAGTTGGAAGGTCAGGGGAGTACTGTACCAGCGAATCAGGAGTGTGTATTGGTTGTTAAGGGGCGGGACAATGATAGTGTGGCAGTTCAGTCCAAGAGTGTGATGTAGATGTTTTTCTGCAACAAAAATTACCTCAAAATATCAGTTTGATTTCTGTAAAAACTACAATATATCCTTGTGATGAGTCAAAGGGGTTTCGGTCTGCAATTCAGCCTCCCAACAGTAGAAGGCATCAAACCAACTCGGAATTTCCCTTACCAAGGTCTTGTGACCATGACAAAAGTCATCTTTTTGAGGGGCGGCACCTTGGTGAGGGGCGGAAGTACGAGTATGTAAATTCCAGCCACTGGAGTCAAGTGAAATTAAGGATACCTGTCAGTTTGGGATTGGTGATCCACTGACTACCGGGGTGGGGTTTGCATACTAAAGGGAACGTGCTACTGTGTTCGGGGTTGGTCCTAAGGAATAGAGGCGGGGAAAAAAAGGCTGGAGGGAAGTACTTGGGAGGTTGGACTGTGTCACGAACGGAGGCCTTACTAACTTGGTTCTTTTCTGTTTTTATTCCTTTTTGTTTTATTTCTGGATTGAAGCAGAACGCGAAGAGGACTAAGAGGCTTCCGTTCCTTTATTTTTGATTACTCCCGCACTCCCTCCCTCACATCCTTCTTTATTATTTTTCTTTTTTTTCTCGTGTAATATTAAATAAAATTTTAATTGTTACACATAAATCACTGTCTGGAAAATCCATTTGTACTCACACGCCTCACAATCCTACTTGGTTATTTTTTTTTCTCACTGTAACTTGCTTGTTTGTAATTTCTCTGCAAGAGAAACCAAAACTAAATCTTCTCATAGACAGTAAGCATATTGTTTTTACAGGATTAAGTATGGAAATTATAATTGAACTAAAAACAAAACAACAAAACCACCTATAAGAACTTCAGAAGGACTGCTGTTCTGTACGTAGTTTATCTTGCATTTTCTTTCAGAATTGTACTATCATAAAATAAATAAGCAATTATTTTCAATGAAGGTGGTCGTGTGCAGCAGCAGAGGGAAGCGGCACTCAAGCCGCACAGCAGAGCGGCAGGCAGAAGATAAAATAATTTCAGTTTTTGCTGTGCCGCACCGTGACTTAAACTACCAGCAACCAATCACAGGAAAGTAGGTGGCTCCTTTGCGAGGAATTAAAAAAAGAAGTACAATGGAGGAAGCTTGTGGTTCTGATTTCTGATTTTCCAGAGTTGTATAATACAACATTAAGCAGGTTTGAAATCTTCCTTCATCAAACAGGAGCTCCTGTATCAGCCGATGATATTCGCCATACCTTTTTCTTTTCTTGGCGAGAGAAATGGACCGACAGCGATCATGCATTTTTTTTCTTTTTTTGTTTGCTGTTCATTGTTCCAGGTAATGTGTTGTTAGAGGTATAGTACCACTGATTGTTGCTAAACCTTTCTCCCAGAAAAAAACAGTAAGACTTTGCTTGGTTTATCTGTATACATTTTTAAGATATGTTCCTTCAAATGCGATGGTTTCATTGCTTCGTTTGAGAATACTTGCTAGCATAACAAACACAATGGCAGGTGTTGATTTGTTGGTGATGGAATAAAACCATATTTCAAATATTCAATGGAATATTGCCAACACTTCTTTACTTGTGCCATTGCGTGGATAACAATAAGAATTAACTGTGAAATTTATACGTGTACTGTAACATGGCAGCAGGCATAACAGGCTGCTTCATTCTGATTGGACATGGCTGTGTAGCACACATTTCTGACTTGATGTTTATGTGATGTTATAGTGCACGAGTCACTGGCACATTGTATGTAAGTAGTTAATCAACATTTAGAAATAGAAGTTTCCTTAGAATTTGAAATAAGAAGAAAGCACAACTCTCCTTTGTCTAGTTAAAAAGCCCCTCCTCCTGCCCTCTTGGATGTAAATGGCCCTTGATATTGCCCCCATTGGAAAACACTGCTTTAGTCCATGCCTATAACTGCACAAGCAATGAGGCTACCGGATTCTTGCCATAGAAGTTAACGTTTGGAAGACAGCCCGGGTTATCAGTTGACATTGCGTTTGATCTACAGCCAAAGGGAATGGAACCCAAGGGACACAGTATGTCAAAAATCTGAGAGCACACTTAGAAGAAAGCTACCGTATTGGCACAGAGAATGCTTTGAAATCAGCTGAAAAAAAGATTTGATTAACTAGTCAGAGAATCTTCTCAGCAAGTAGGATCTAGGGTCCTGGTCCATAAAGTCTGTCTACATGGAAAACACAAAATTGCAGATTGATGGGGAACTGCCATTCATGTGTTGTGAAACATATCGGTTAATGTGGTTCGACCAGAGAATAGAGATGGTTCCTTCAGAACTCTTCACAGATATCTTTTGCTTCCTTGTGGATTCTTGCATGCACAAGAAGAGAAGGAAACCCCCTCTGAAAAAAACACAGGTCAGACCTCCTATGACACAGCAAAATCGTTTCCAAAAAGATGACAATGATGAACCAATACACTCAGATCCTGAGGATGACTGACAGCTATGTTTGCAAAAAGATCCCTGAATGAAGAGAGCTATAAAGATCACACAAGTTGATCTTCTGTATCTTTCCAGATAAAGAAGATTTACCTTAAATGAATCAAAATGATGATCAACAGCGAGAAGAATCAGATGGAACAAGAAACATAATCATAGAACTTAATACAGAGATTAAGAGAGGAATGATCCACTTAGCTTCGACGCCGATGATGAAAATCTTGTACATCGATCCATGAGATCGCATAGAAGACTAGACCGGTTTGAGTATCGAGAACTATGAAATCCCCTTACTTCAGTTATTCAGTCCTTATTTCATGGAATAAGCACAACGATTGTAAACTCACTTAATGGGCCAGAACATTACACATCTATAAGGAGCCTGACCCCTGATATCTCCCACGTTGTTAAGCTAATTGCCATATGAAAGGGTAAAGGGACACAGATTTAAGAAGGGAGGATGTAACTCAGTTTCAATTTAAATGCATAGAACATCATGTAGTTAGATCAAGTAATGAAGGAGCCTTTAATTGACACTCTGAGTGGAGATGAGAGGAGCCATTTTAAAAAGTGTTAGTATTAGAATGAGACTTGAATTCAGATTGTCCTGACAAATTTTTCAGCTCTGGAAAAGCTGCATACAAAGATTTCCCCCAGAAGAAACATCTTTTCTAATGATCTTTTCAAGAGCTCTGGCCAGGTTTTATTTTGGACTTGGAAATTTCCTGTAAACAAAAGACTTTCTCCATGTTGGTAGAAACATCAATCCACACTGCATTACACAGCGCCCTCACAGGTGGGAGGGAGATGTATCACCAAGAATCATTTTGTCTCTGTCACAGCAACATATTAATGAAACATTTCTATTTGACTGAACAATATCTCAGTTGTAGTATTGTCAAACATATATTTAAACAAACGGTGGATTCAGGTCATGGTGATTTACTTCTAAACACCCACTGAGATTATGGCTATTCAAGGAAATCAATTTAAGAATAAGACATTATCTGGGATTATATTTTATCCACTGGTCAGGGCAATGCCAAACTATGGATTTACCTGGCGTGGATGCTTGGAAACATATTGCAATGTATCATGAAATGAAATGCATTTATTTTTTTGAGCTTGATGCTGTGGCAAAAAGGAATTCCTTAACAACTAAAAGAAAATCTGCTATCAAATGTTCCTTTGCACAATCTTTCAGCAATAAAGTGGCAGTGGGTCCATCCATACTAGGTTTAATCCCTGCAGTTTTATTTATTGTATGCACTCCAAATACACAATCATACTCGTTAAAATGTACTGATGTTAACTGCAGTTATATGCACTTAACACACCTCCATTCATTTACAACATGTACTAATAACATGTTAGCTATTTTCCAGATCATATAACGTTGTTGTAAATACTTGTATTAAATAATGTAACAACAGTTGATCTTCAGAACTGCGTGGTCCTCTGACACTGTAAGTTCAGAGGTGGCTGCCCGGTGGACTTGCAAAACGAAAACAAAGTGGATGGCTGATGGCAATCATTTTGGAGGACCAATGTACTCGTCCTCATCTCTCCCAAGTTAGTTTGGGGGTTGCAGTGGTGAGCCAGTTTCAATAATAATTGGACGTCACAAAAAAATTGGGAGAAAAGTAAAATAAAATGGATCAGGATTTCTACCGAAACTTTGTGAGCTGAGTTTGAGCCAGAAGTGAACAACATTTAAATGCGGCGCTATTAATCTAATCACTCAATCACTCAGCCATGAGCTCTTATAGAACTTTACCATATTATTTTTGTAAGGTATTTATGGACTTTTACCATGCTTTTACTGGGGTTATACTATGCGTTTATAAGTTTATCCTGGTTTGCCATGTTTTTGAAAATGTTTTATTATATAGTACCTTTCTATGCTTTACAATGCTTACCCATGCTTTACATGCTTTCACTGTGCATCATTACACTTTGCGATGCTTTTGCTATGGGGAACTTTGAAAGGGGGGTTTCTTGGCCTTGATCTCATTTCTGCTTTTGCTGTGCCAAGTGAAAAAAGCACCCGGGGTCACACACTTTCTTATTCTCACAATTGTTATATACAGTAATTATATCATTATACTGTATACTGTTTGTTTCTCCCTAATTGCTGGATTTTGGTAGCAAGCTATAGTCATAGCTTTCAAAAACCATTAAGTACCATTTTCCATTGGCAGCTATGCAAATAAAGCTTTTGATTGATCACTTTTTGCAACAGTAAAAAGCTATTCATTTTCATCTGGGTACTTTGTACTGTATGGTGTTCACAGACATTTCCAAAGAAGAAATAGGAAATGCAAAACCCTAATGACAGAACACACACTTATTACCTATGATGTTTACATTGTTCAGGTTGCACAGAAACAGGGGCACTTACTCATTAAACAAGCTTGAGTTTTTCAGTTGTGATGAGTATGCATACATACATTTGATGTTATACAATACATGATCATGCATGTGACTTTTAGAAATCAGTTCCCTGTAAGCCAATGCTAATTTAATAATTGATTTTCCAGTGTGCTTTGTTGAGGAGGTACAGCTCAATAACTGAGAGGAGTGTGACCTGCATTGGTGGCACTGGATTAATGGCTTCATTGTAAACTGTTCAATATTGCTTGAAAGTGAAAAAGTAAACATGAGTTCTACCAAACTGAATAGCATTTTTTTTTTTTTTTTTTTCAAAGGCATCATTCTGATGCACAGACATACATATTTGCACTGACAATTACTTTTTTTAATTGCATATCAAGTTAATTAAATCTCTGCAGTCTTAAAAACTTGCAAACTAAAACTATAACTTTCACAATGCAAAGTATAAAACGAACTTGCAAATTTGAAATGCATATCAATAGTTCCAGTGCATAATGATTATGTACAACACGCACTGCACTAATAAAAAGCAGAACCATTGTCAATTAGTCATGTGGTAATCATTTTCAGCTATTCAGCTATTTATCCCAAAAAGAAAACAGTCAAGAAATAACTATGGACCAATTGTGTTACATTATCCTATTAAAGACATTACTCCTATCTCACAAGTCAGGAAAGGGAACATTAAAACTCTTGCACTTGTGTGGATGTTATTCACAGCTGATGCATTGACATACTATAGCAGTGAGTTTACTTTCTGATAGAAGCCTGCTAGATCCAGAAGCTGGTCATACTAACTTGTTTTCTAATACTGTAGTTGTTTTTTAATGTTATGTAACACCAGCATGCATTATTTCCTCCGTCAGTCCCTTTGCGTCACAGCTTCATGTGTTTTATATGGACTGTGCTAATTGAGCTGTACTGTACTTTAGGTTTTAGTCATAACTTGAGGTTAATATATACATATTTACAGATTTAATTAATTAAACTGCAACAGCATTTGGAGACCTCCACAACCTTTTAGTAAAAAAAAAACGCTTTTCTTCCTCAACAATCTCAATAAAGCCTGAGTTTATTTAATTAACTTGATATGTCATTACAGAGACATTTTCTGTAAAAATACATACATATAAAAAACATTGAGAACAATACTTCCAGAGATATGCTAATATTTATACAGCACATGAACTCAATTTTCAGTCCTCTTTATTTATTATACAGTAGAATTAATTAGTTTATTGTATTGCTTTAAAGGCAAAAGACAACAGACTAGATTTTAAAGCTATTTACTCCAAATTGCAGTTAGTGTATTTTCTGTAAAGAAAAAATCACCTATTACAATTCTAAAATGACTAAAAGACTAGTTTAAAGGCCCAGCGTTATATGTCTGAGCTATTAATGTCCAGTTTGGTAAGTTTTTTAATGTGTGTGACAGTGTTGGCTGTATGGGTGAGGTCAGACCAGAAACAGATACCAAAAACACAATTGCTGGCGGGTGAAACAGACACAATGGCTCTCAGTGCTTTATTTAACAAAATAAACAGTTTGCAAAATTCAAAACATTGCAAAATAAAGGGCACATTGGCCAAACAAGCAAACAAAATAGACGTGGACAAACTTAACAAGTATTGTGTGAGTCCTCTCGCACAAGTACATTTGTTATATTTATTTATCTTTTCAAACTTTCCTAACTTCACCTATTCTTCACTCACAGACACACAATCCCGAATGAGTGAAAACGTGCCCCTTTTATGCAGATGTACCAAGACTCGATTGCTAATCAGTCATTCAATTGGAATCTCGATCCAGGTCCAACATTACAATTTTCCCTTTCCAGTCCGATGTTGGACCCTGACCCTGTCCGACATCATCAAGAAGACGTAAAGCACAGGTCTCTTGTTGTTTTTCTCTTGAAAAAGTGAAGAAAACCTTTCAATGGCCAAATGAGACCGATGGGAGCCAAATGAAGCTGAAAAAAAGGGACATGTGAGCAATAAAGCTAGCAGCTGTACCACAGAGATAACACGGATACAAACAAAGGAGATGGCTGCTTCTGCATCCAGCACTCAAAGAATATCACGGACATTTGCAGAGCTTTTTTGAGATGTTATAGTAATAAAATAATGACTTGGATCGCACTATTGAGGAGTTTGGTAATAAAACGAGTGATCAGGAGAGGATTTATCAGTATGCACGTCTATAAAGAGGTATGTGAAAAACACAGCGAACAAGGGGTGGGGCTTGGCTGTAGATACAGTACTGATGGAGAGTACTGATGTCTTTTTGCCATGCACTGCCTTTTAAACCTGTTTTACTCTGAAAAATATATATTTTAAACAGCACATATAAAATAAACAGCACTTGTGAAAATAAATTGGACCTGATGCAACTGACAAGTGCTGAATAAATTGACTGCAAAGGGTTAAAACAGCCAAAAGAGCTATCAGAACAGTCTAAAGTCATTCACAATAAAGCAAACAAGAAAATCCAAGTAAACCAAACATCTCTCTCTCGTGGTGTATGCTGGAAGTGTGGGGTGGTTGTGAATGAGTGTGGTGGAGCGTGAGAGACGCTGTGAGTTTTGTTTACTCTTTTTTTCTATACTGTTTAACTAACATTTTTTTAACCCTTAGCAGTCCATTTATTCAGCGCCTGTCAGGCACGCCAGATCTAATTTATTTTCACACCCGCTGATTATTTTACACGCGCTGTTTACATTTTTTTTTTATTCTGAGTAAAACAGGTTCAAAAGGCATTGAATCGCAAACACTCAGTACTGTATCTACAGCCAAGCCCCACCCATTGTTCACTGTATTTTTCACATACCAAACTACTCAACAGTGCGATCCAAGTCCTTATTTTATTACTATAACATCTCAAAAAGGTTTGCAAATGTCCGTGCTATTCTTTGAGCGCTGGATGCAGAAGCAGCCATCTCCTTTGTTATGTCTGTGTTACCTCTGTAACGCATGGGGCTATGAGATACGCCCTTTATCGGTTTCATTTCGCTCCTATCGGTCTCATTCAGCCATTGAAAGGTTTTCTCTGCTTTTTCCAGAGAAAAAACAACTAGAGTCCTGTGCTTTACGTCTTTTGATGATGTCGGACAGGGTCCGACATTGGACTGGAAAGGGAGAATTGTAATGTCTGACCTGGTCCAAAGTAGGACCGCAAAGGGTTAAGAATCACTTGTGTGTTTTTTGAACAGTTTCGGGTCACTATGGCCCAACGTGGGGGGAAATCCCCCTGTTCTCTTTTGAATCTTGTCCCATGGAAACAGGATCAAAATAGTTAGTGTAGAATATGTGTCGGTAGAGGATTGTGTGTTGGTAGTGAGTAAATTAGTAGGTTTTAATAATGTGAAGTCCACGGCTCGAATGAGTAAAGCTGTGGTTATATTTCTCAGTGAAGAGGCGATGGTGTGGAAAGTGGTGCAGGAGGGGATTGTGATTAAAGAGTTTGTCTCTGTGCTGAGATCAGACATGTATTGTCTTTTCATCGGCAGGTATCCATGATTCTGAATGAAATCCACTCGGAAATTAATAGTGTTTTCAAGTTTACTGTTGATGGAAGCACTCACAATGATTTTGTCACAACTGAAAATATGAAATGCTTTGAGTGTGGTAAACAAGGGCATATTGGAAGAAACTGCCATAAAAAGGCAGGTGATAAAGAAAAGCTGTTAGCAGGGATGAAGGACCCACTCCTTGTGAACCTACCATCGGCAGGAATACTGCTGACGGGGATGCGTAGGAGACAGGAAACAGCAATGCAAGTGCAGAAAGTAAGGCTAAAACATAAGATAAATCAGTAGTGACAATTGGCAAGTCGTCAGAAAATATTGAAGCAGCAGGTAAGCCTGCTGGAAAAACATGTAAGTCGGCAGAAACTAAAACTGCAGTTGATACAGCAGGGGAAGTTGAGGCACTGGGTAAGCCCACTGAGGTAGCAGGCGAGCCTGCAAAAGTAACAGAGACGCCTGCGGAGGAGAATGAGAGGAGTGAGGCAAGTGAGGAACAAAAAGAACAGAGGGATCATACAGATATTTTTAATAATGAAAGTATGATCATTGATGAAAACAATACTTTAAATGATTAAGATGGTTTTAAATTGCCATAAATAAAAGAATAAAAAAAAGCAAGAAAGTTGCATGCACTGCTAAGATTTATCACGCGGAGTCAGTGGTGCAGGACAAAACAGATAGCGGGGTTAAGGAGAATGCAGCTCATCAGCATCACTTTGCTGTGCCGATAAGATGAGTAAAGCTCTGAGTACGAGAATGATGAGTAGAGGTCTATTATAGACTCATCATAGCGCTCTGAGCCCTCTGTCAGACAGCCTGCAGAGGAGGGATATGATCCAGAGAGCACCAAAATCTTTTTGAAAAATACAAAGGGCAAGAGAGGAGTGAATGTTCAGGATTCCCTGATCTGAATCTGTTTATAAGTACTGCTAAATCCATTTTATATAACTCTGAGATCTGTGAACTTGATAATCCTGAGCGATACAGATTAAAAAAAGAACAACTAAACCTTGCAGACAGATGAGAGTAAATACATAAGTGGAATGGCTGAACAAAAAATGTATTTTTTTGTTATTTCTGTCCTATTTTATTGAGTTTCTCATTTTATCTTGATGGATAATTTTGTAACAGACATCTTTAATATAAACGTGTTGAAACATTAACACAGAAAAATAGATGTTTATTTTATTCAGGAAACTCACAGTGATTTAAAGAATGAATCAGACTGGCACAGGGAATGTAAGGACACTACTCTTTTTAGTCATGGACACATTTAAATGCTGGAGTTACGATTTTATTTTCTCATTTAAAGAGGTGGAAGCAGGGAGGATGTTAAAAGTTGGTGTTTCTTTTAATAAACATGTTTTTATTTGTATTAATGTCTATGCCCCCACTGAGGGGAGGGAGAGGGTGCATTTTTTTGAGATTTTAGATAGACTTTAACAGAATATTCACATGATGTGTTTTTATTCATGGAGGGGGGGATTTTAACTGCACTTTAAATTAGTCTGTGGATAGGAATCACACAGCCACACCCGTAGTCTGTCAGAAAACTTGCTGCTATTGTCAATCATTATGATCTAGCTGATGTGTGGAGAGACCCAATGTAAGGCAGCATACGTGGCTTAGAGCTAGTGCCACTATTTTTTATGTGCCAGGTTAGACTGTTTTCTATATCATCATTTTAACTGTTTGAAGAACTGTGTTTTTGTGCCAAGTGGGTTATGTGATCATGAGATTGTTGTAGTCACTGTTGTATTGCCTTCTTTAAGGTCACATAGTCCATATTGGCATTTTAATTCCAGACGTTTTCAGGACACTCATTTTAAGAAATGTTTAGTTTTTTGGGAGAAGTGGAGGGCTCGCTGACAGATTTTTCCCTCCTAGAGGGAATGGTGGGATTTTGGGAAAATCCAGATAAAACAGCTTTACCAACAATACACTAAAGATGTTACTGTAAGTCTTAGTGAGGTGAGAAAACAGCTGGAGGCTGACATTATAGAGCTGGTTACAGCTCTGGAGTCCCAGTATAAAGCCCAGTTAATTGAACATTTAAAATTTAAGAGGTTGCAGGAATTGTTGGACACCAAGGTGCAGGGTGTACCGGTGCGCTCACGTTTCCAGCATACAATGACATTGACATACAGTATTTCTTTAATTTGGAGAAAAAAACAGCTGAGAGCAAGCAGATCCCCTGTCTGAGGACAGACTCAGGGGAGGAACTGTAGCAACCAGTGGCTATTTGGCACTGTGCTTTGTATTTTTATTCTAAACTGTATACTGCAGAGAAAATCTCACAGGATAGTGAGACAGAGTTATTCTTTCAGGAGCTCCAGAAAGTCCCTGAGGAGGACAAGGGGACCCTAGATTAGCCTCTTACACTACAAGAACTGTCTACCACCCTGGAGGGGCTTCATAGTAGCAAGAGTCCAGGTATCGATGGCTTGTCCGTGGAGTTTTTTTAAAGCGTTTTGGCCCAAGTTGGGTGAAGACCTCATACAAGTACTGGAGAAGAGTGTAAGGGAGGGTGAGCTGCCCCTAAATTGTAGTTGTGCTGTCCTCACACTGCTACCCAAGAAAAGGGACCTCTGTTATATTAAGAACTGGAGGCCAGTCAGCCTCTTGTGCACTGATTATAAAATCTTTGCTAAAGCAGTTGCTAACAGGCTAAGAACTGTGATCGGGGGGTACTGCAGTGGAGGGGTGAAGTGTCTGGAGGTGTTCCTGTGGACAGACAGGGAAGAGCTCCAAATTAATTGGGAAGGGATGAGGGGCAGGTTGCAAAAGTGGTACTGGTTGCTTCCCTTGCTTTCATATAGGCAAGGGGTGTCGTACCTGTCCCAGGAGGAAGGGGGACAGGGGCTCATTGATCTGGTCAGCAGACTTACCACTTTACGGTTGCAGGCTCTGCAGAAGCTGTTGTTCTCCACAGAGCCACTGAGCTGGAGACCACTGGCTTTCAGTTTTCTGAGGAGAGTGGGGGGGAGGGGTGGGTGGGTTATGATTGGCTCCTTTTTTGTTAGACACTGAAGGGATGGACTTTTCACAGCTTCCACAGTTTTATAGGAGTGTGCTGCATGCCTGGAAGTTGTTCAGAGTGGAACAGGATGTGGAAGTGAATAGTGTGAACTGGTGTCTGGAGGAGCCACTGGTTAATAATCCAGCTTTGAAGCTGGAAGTTTTGAAATCACCCAGTTTCATAACTATGATGGTGCGGGCAGGAATGGTCAAACTGGGACTTTTGGCTGGTTGGCTGGAACAGCCCCGAGGCTGTGGCAGCATGATTAGGGCTGCATTCAATACGTGTAGTGGGAAAGTTCCTAAGTCAGTTATACTCAGCATTGCCGCCTCAAGTAGTGTGCAGGCTGGATAGCCAGGTTTTAATGTGCCAGAGTATCCTTTCCTCTTGCTGATTGTAAGTCCTGCACTGAAGCAAACACACATTGAAGAAGGAAAGCTGCTGCATCCTGTCAGACTCGTTAGTTTCTCTTTCTCAATGTGTGAGTGGACAGAGCTATACAGGGTGTGTGTGAGGATAAGGCATGCTGCCGTCCTGCAGGGAATCTCTGACACTCTTTGGAGGGAGAATTTGAGTTTAGGGCAGGAGGTGCGGCTGGAATAGAGAACGCTATATAAGCCCCCTTTACCAAAAAGATCTGGAGATTTGCAGTGGAGGATACTTCATACCATTATTGCTGTCAATTCTTTTCTCCCGGAGAAACAGATATCTGTCCTTTCTCTGGAGAGAGGGAGACTGTTTTCCATGTGTACATGGCTTGTTCCAGACGGCAGCTCCTGTTTGCATGTTAGCTGTTCTCTTTCAGAGACTCGATCTGAGTTTTAATTAGGCAGTTTCTATAATGGGAGTGCCATATCAGCAAAATAACAGATTTAAATATCAGATTGCAAATTTTATTTTGGGACAAGCCAAACCGTCCATTTTAAAGAGTAGGAAAAGGAAGGTGGCTTGCAATGACAGAGCAAACATGCTCAGTATATTTAAGGTTTTGCTGTCCACTAGAATTAAACTGCAATATAGCTTTAATAGTATGATGAATAATACTGAAAAGTTTGAATGTGTCTGGTGTGTAGATGATGCTCTTTGCATGTTAAAAGACAATGAGTTGGCATTGCTGCTTTAAGGTTGCACTTTGCACTTTCTATTGTTGTTCTTTGCTTTTAAAAGTTATTTGGTTTGTCTTATTGGGTTGTTTTTTTTACTGCTAAATTTTGTGTGTAGGAAGAAAATTGTGTAATGGATTTAACTAACAGTTTTAATAAAAAAAAAAAACATTTAAAAGTCAAAGTCTCTCTCTCAGCTCCAAACTTCTTCTACTCCCCTCTTCTAGTGGTGCTGATCATTTCCCTTAATCATATGCAGATGTGCTGACACACACATAATGACCTGCATGGGATTCTGGATTCCCGGCTATGTAGTTATTATTTTGGCACCATTTTGTGATGTGTAGTTCTCAGTGAAACCTCCATTTCATGAAAGGGCAAGAGCTTAGCACAACCTCTGCCCTAACATACCTCCCATTGAGGACCATGCCCCAAAGTTTACCACAATATATAAATCTCTATGGAAACAACTAAAACAGACACTTTCAGAATTCTGATGGAACAAGTTGTTCACTCAAAATACTGAGTTTCACTTCCTCTTCTCTAATCAAAATGGAGTATAAATGCTGGCAAAAAAATATTACTAGCTATAAAATGTACTTTACTACAGATAACAGTTTTGTTTTGAGCTGGCAGATTCAGTTTTGAGCTGGCAAATGTCTGATGGACTCTATTTATATAACTACACACAATGTCTTAACCATCTGACTGTCCTTTCTTCTCCTTTACTACCACGCACTCACTCTCTTTACAGGTACAAAAATGTAACATTGACATGGTAGAAAGAAAACTTGAAATGAAATTAATACCACAAAACAAACAAATTGTGCTGTTAAATGCTTAAATGACAGACTTTCTAAAAAAAGCTACTGACTGTAAAAGTATGTACAGTATGCAGTTTGAATGCATGAGATAGATTATTTCAGTTTTCAGTTTTAGCATGTCACAAGACATTCTAGAAGGGGAATGCAAGTTAAAACTGCAAACTGTCTATTTTAATAAATGGCACACATTTTAGAAAAATATGGATGCACTTTAGTACCAGGGTTATGTACGATACTACTTGCTGACATTTCGGTAAAGACCATTTCCTATTGTAATTAAAAAAAGCACATGGAGCTTTCAAACAGGTACTTTAATCCCTCCAGAGAAACACTAATGATGAAGTAGAGATATTTACAAACGTAGACGATACAACTGATGATGATCATGATGATGATGTATTTGCTTTTGTTGTAAATAAAATTAAGGATTTAGCATTAGCAACATAAAAAAACAAAAACATAATCCTACGCAAATTAAATTACATGTTGCTGGGGCATAATATGTTGTTTAATGGGGATATTTGCCATATTTTCTTCAATTTAGATATTTCTTAAAGGTCATATGTGATTTTCATACGCCATGTGTGAGTTATGCGTGTGCTAATAACTATATACACTACTGTGCAATGTTGCTTCAATTTGCTTCAAGCAAGGTTTTCCATCAAACAGGCCAACTAGCTTTAAAATCACAAATAAAGGTGTCATTTGTCAGTTAAACCATTTAGTGTTGTTCTTATTTTATTGTCAAAAAAACATAAGCCTCTGAATAGGTGCATGCTAAATAAAATACAGGTTCACGATGGCACGTGAGGAGATGCCAGTATAATTAAAGCACTTCATAAGCCTCTTTTCTCAATATAAAGGTGACATCAAGAAGTACATTTTAATGGCCATGTAACACTCTTCTTGGCATAGATTTGCTGATTTATTATTCTGGGATAAGCAGTATACTTTTCTGTAGAGTTTATGATAACATAACACTGAGCTTCAACCTAGAAATTCAATTTTATTAAAAAAAGAAAAAGACAATAGAAAAGAAAATAGACAACAATTTTTATACTAGGTCTCCTTTTGATTTAGTTGTATGCCATCGTTTATTAATTCACAGTTTATTGTTATTTCCTATTGCAGAATAGAAAATAAAATAAATATAGTATATATATATATATATATATATATATATATATATATATATATATATATATATATATGTGTGTGTATATATATATATATATATATATATACACATATATACATATATATATATATATATATATATATATATATATATATATAACACATATATATATATAAGTTTTTTTTTTTTTTTTTTTTTTTTTTTTTTTTTTTTTTTTTTTAGATGCTATGGCCTTAGAACTATTGATTCTATGGCTCTTGAACTAAAGATGTAATTATTTCATTACCCAGAAACAAAAATACATTAAAAAAACAATGAAAACAGATTTAAAACAGTAAATATTTGCAATTGCACATTCTACTTCTGACTGAACTTTGAAATAATATTTTACCAAAAAAAAAAAAAAAAAAAAAACAATAAAAAACATATTGTCATATTGTCACATGATCTGAATGGAGCCGTTGAGTTCCGGTGTCACAGGAAATAAGTTGGGAAATCAGTTAGCGTTTGCCTTTTTGAGCCTGTCTACTCACGCGCGAATCTTAGAACTTAAAGGCAAGGTTCAGCCGTCGAGTTTTTCTGTCTGTGAACTTTAATTCAGAAGACAGTTATTGCAATCTTTCCAATGTGTCTAGTTAATTGTTTTATTCTTTAAAATGTTGTCAGGGTCTTTATTAAAAGCTACATTTTATGTGGTAAAAATCGAAAAGACATCATTGTAATATTAATAACATGTTTTTCATATTATTATTTAATAATAGGTTAACTTTAGGATATATAGTTGTGACGGAAAGATGAGTTCTGGTGATGAATCTTCCTCCCGACCTGTGAGGGCGCTAAAGAACGGGAGGAGAAGTATCTGGAAGGGCTGGCCTGACAGTTCGTTTCCGGGTCAGGGAAGTGGGTCAGCCTGGACGGAAGCGCGACTCTGTTGTAAGACCGTATTGATTTGAAAGGTAAACGAGAGGCAGCTGCAACCGTTTATCTCGATATCATGCGGGATTACATATAGGGGCCAGGGTAACGCTGATCTTCTCCTTCGTTTGGGTTAAATGATTGGAGAGAGAGAAGGACTGAGAGAGGAGCTCTCAGAGTGGATTGTGTTAGTGTTTGGTATTGTTGTGTCTGTCCGTGTAACTGTCTGTTTTTGTATTCAGCACTAGACAGTTAACGCACATCTCCGGAGCTGTCGAAAGGAGAGCACTATCCGGAGCACCACTGCACTGAGCACCTGCACGTTTTCGATCACCCAGGACTGGTGACCGTACCGTTGTTTTTGTTCAGGACTGTGCCCTTGTTTTCATTATCCCCGTGCTCTGATGCATTGTTAAATTATGAGCATCAACAATTTACTCAAAGCCTCCAAAGCTTATAATAGTTTTCTACTATTATAACAACCTTGGCTTGCATAAAGAAGGAAAACCAATGAGTGAAATAGCTTGCATCACTTGATTTTCAAGGTCTGGTATCTGAAGCATAATCAACAAGTACAGAGAAACATCATCTGTAATTGACAAACCCAGGACTGGAAGACCCAAAAAGCTGTCTAACAAGGATGAGCAATACTTAAGGAATAGAAATAGAACAAGCGTTGAATTGACAACAGAACTGGCAGAAGGCACAGGTGTCATTGTCCATCCATCAACAGTCCAAAGCAACTTTGACCATTGTTCCATAGTTGCTACAATTTTTGTGTTCTTGTGCATATTTTAGCCTTTTATAGTCGTTCCCCTTTCTTAACAGAGGCATACTTACTGCAACACATCCTTTAAGCGCTGATTCCAAGAGTGACCTTCGTACTGTTGATTTGATGGACAACAACACCTGTGCCTTCTGCCAGTTTGTTGTCAATTCAACGCTTGTCTTCTTTCTATTCCTTAAGGATATTATCTGCCTGGTGTAATATTAATAAACATTTGCACACACAACGGTATCCAGAAAACTGCTGCCTTCTTTATTGGAGTGTGTAACAGAACTAGTACGACAGGCTCTCGGGTGTACGTCATGCAAGTAACTAACCCTCCGGGTCTTAAAAGAGACAATATCTTACTATTACTGCATTTACAGCAATATACTACACCAGTGTTTACTACTATATAACTACTATATTAGTAGCAATTATTCTTTACACAGCTCCAGAGCAAGATTTCATTCCAATCTAGATAATTTGAGGATGTCATTTTCTATCTAAGCTCTTATGATGGAAACAGACTTGCAACCTCTACAGTTTATCAGAAGGAGCCATCAGAGACCTCTGACTGGGCTGTCCTATCCAACAAGAGTCACTTTGGGTTACACATTCTCCACTGATTATTTTGCCTATCCTTACTATAAAGCAGGCTTTGACATTTCCCAACAAGATGCATTACATCTGTGAACACATTGAGTTGAGCATTATAGTTGCTGCCTACAAAAGGTCTACCTTCAGAAGAGATTTAATGACTCAAACTGATGTTTTAATTATAAGCCACTGTGGCAGTGTGGCAGGGTGGAAGCCCTGCCAGTGCATGGGTGTGGGGGGAATATTGGGTGGCAGGGAGGGGGTTAAATTCCTGTGTGATCACGTGTGTTAGAGGTAGTGATGAGGAAGGTACTATGCGATGTGGTTTGTTGTTTTGTGTTTGGTGTTGTATTATGTGAAATAAATTGCACATGAGTGCACATACAGTAAAGTTCTGGGCTCCTTGTGAATACTACCTGTTCACAGCCACCTTTAAAAAAAAAAAACATTGATGTAGTTTTTAAATATTTGTCTATTGTGAAAAATAAAATATTGTTGTGGATTCTCTATGTTTACCCATACACTGTCTCTGACAATTACGGCAAAGCATACAGTTAATATGGCTCACATATGGCAAAAGCAGTTTACGTGGATTTGAGGTATTAAAGATGATATTCCCATGATCACACATAGTGAAACAAAGAAGAATGTTTTTATTTTTTGGAGTGTATACTGTGGAAATAAAAAGCTTGCCTAGTAAAAACTGTTTTCTGACCTTAATAAATCCTGAACTCAAAGATAACGTTTGACACTTGCTCAAGGTGAAGTCCATTCCACTTAAAGGAAAGCTTTGATGGAGATGGTGTTCTCAACCCCAGGGAGAAGTTAAGTTCATTACCAGCGATAAACTCAGTTTTATTACTGAAAGGTAAAGCCACCTTCTGCTATTAGTTTCATGGGCCAAGGTTCAGTGAATATTCATTTTTATGGTAAGGCACTCACTCCAATTCACAGTTTACATCTTAATTTACATTTTAAACTTCAGTTTGCATCTTCCAAAGCAATATTTTGCAAGGCAAATGGAAACGATAATTGTCTCAATCCCAGAAGTATGTTAGACAGAAGACTCCTTGCATTTAATTGAATTTCTAACCGAAATCTGGGTAGAAAAGTACAAACACATTTATATATGGTATATACTGCAAGGGCACATCAAAAATAATGTGCATACTGTATACAGCATTAAAACATATTATCCTTATATATTCATTGGAGAAGGGCATACAATCTGCATGATTGTATCTATCATGCAGAGAAAGGCTTGTACAGTGGTTTTAATTTGGTGTAATATGAAGCCTGTCTGTTTGGAGAGATGTCATGCTAATTTCTTGATAAACCCGCTTATCTAATCATGGTGAACTTTTCTGAGGACATTCTTTAGTTAAAGTTACTGAGTGTCGTTTAATCTTGGGGTATATTATGTCTCTCTATCTGTTTATCTTTTATATATATAAGAGGACTCATATTACAACAATTTATATTATGAGTTAATTAACCTTTTGACTGCCATGCAAATAGTGTTCCCCCCATTTGACCATATGTACTCAATTCTAAGTAAAATGACAACACTAGTCTTCAAAAGCACTAAAGGGGTAAAAAAAAAAAAAAAAAAAGGTTGTAAGTCTATTTATTAATAATAAAAAAAGACATTTGTAGTATATTGAATAAATACCTAATATGGTAAACAGAGCACCAAGAGTAAGCCAGTATACGGCAAAGCCACAGAGGAGAAACCGGGAAGTTACTGTTAACGTGTGTATCTATAGAGAAATAAAGGAGATTCTTTTTTCTTTCAAACAATTGTCTGTTCTAGTTCTTCATATAGCAATCAGCTTACTGACACTACACTGCTGGAGATATCATTTATTTGTGAACTCATATTCAGTGAGTTGAATATACAACAACATTAACAGTCAAGAATAGTTTAACGAATATCAAAATGTATTTTAGTCTTAAAAACTTACTTTGAATGACCACATGCATGTCTTACCATTGCAAGACTGCAGAATAGCATGATAACTGACCGCACAGCAAATGATCAATGGGCTAGTCCTTTTAACAGGCCGCCATAACAGCAGTAAACAGATCACTTTCTGCCTTGGAAATTATGATTGATAGCAATTCCACATTTGTATATTTCCATTAGTTCTTACAGATTAACTCAAGAGGGGATAAAACCTACACAGTTTGATATTTTAAAAGCAAATTATACTATACATATTTGTTTTTTTATTGTTAACTTTATTCACATGAAAAGGATTTACAGCTGTTGATATACCTCATATGAAAGGATAATGGAGAGATTATCTGAATCCAGATTAGTTGCATATTTATACATGGAAGAAACATCTGCAACAATTACCTGGAAAAAAGCTCACATTTGTTTAGTACCGTTACACTACTGTACTCAATAAGTGAGTTATATTGTATGGACCTTTTGTAAATATGCTTATGGTAATTGTGAACAGGCTGTCTGTAGGCTGATCTCAGGCCAGAAAGGATTACACAGACAGGCGTCATAACTGGCACCGTCCACTTGACTCTACGTGGCCGTGGCTCGAGTCACACAGACAACTTAAAACAAATAAAGATTTTGTTTTTGTCGTCCGCCGGACTCCGGTTTTATTTTACTGTTTGTTTTGCCCTGATTGTGATTGGATTGTCTGTTTGTCATCTGAAACTGTTTGTTTGTACCTTGTGTCTTGTTTTGTTCATAGTACGACTATCATTGTGTTTTGGGCTCACCCGAGTAAAAACGTGCATATATATATATATATATATATATATATATATATATATATATATATATATATATATATATATATATATATATATATACAGTTGTGCCGGGATTCAATTACTAATTAATTATTCACTTGAATCCCAGCACGTGAACTAATTTGTGCAATCCCTTGCATACATACTATTACATACTTTATCTGCAGGTGGAGTGATGTGCAATCCCCGTGCCTAAATACAACTATATATTTTAAATCACTTGTGCTACACAGACTCATTTATATCCTGTGCACCAATACCTATACATCAGCATTAACACACCACACTCAACATATAACACAAAATACACACACATGGGAAGGGGCACACTGCTGCAGTACTAATGGGCACTTTCCTGGTTAAATATATAATAATGAATTAATTGTTTATTAATTTTATCAATATCCATGGCAGATGTTAATAAATGGTCATGTAGTCAATGGATCCCTCTGATGAAATGACCATTAGAATAATAAAGAATTAAAATGTACTGCCAAGCAATAAAACTTGTCTGGAGGCAATGGTAGGCCATGTTGTAGACCGGGGACGGGGAACGGGGAACGGGGGATGGGGGACTAGGCCAAATATCATATTTTATCAGTAAAATATGACAGTGCTACTACCCTGCAAGTAAATTCTTAAGCACATATTAGACAGACAAAAGCTTTAGTTTTACTGAGAATCCTCTTGAAAATTCATTTATACAAGTCACAAAAAAAAAGATGTACATTTAAAACCAAGTCTATGGACTTAGTATATTGGCAAGAAAAAGTCATTTTATTTCACTTATATAATTATTATTTTTTCAGTCTTTTCATAATACAAATAGCAATAATAATAATATTAACGTAATATTATTAATAATATTAATAATCATATTGTTATACAATTATCACAGTTCTTAAAACGTGTACGTATTTATATATATATATATATATATATATATATATAGTATGTGCTCTGAGCACACTCATAATCCCAGGGGAGACGGTTAAGGAAGACAGAGATGTTCACAACTCCTGTAAGTGGTTTTGTTCATGCACTGGGTATGCTATATGTCCAGACAACTTTTTAATATTCAAGAAAATGACACAGACTCATTTAATTTGAAGTTTTAATGAATCAGAGCTGTAGTGGTTCTCTTTTCAGTTTATTAAAGGTTTTTCACTTGATACCTGCAAGATACATGTACACGTTTGGCAGAAACACCGTCTTTGCATTTTAGCTTACACAAATGAGTCCAGTGGATGACCACTTTCACAACCCACACATTCAATTCTCTTACATCCCGTGGGTCCACATTCAAGTGTGAAAATGACATCCTTTCAGGACTGTTACATTCAAACAAAATTCGACAGTGTCTGACTAAGTGACTACAGGCCGGGCAAGATTTAAATCTGGTCAGGGGTAATTCACCTCGGTCCTTATCACATCTGCACATCCACACTTTAGAAAAACATTGCGTTCAACTGCTCTGTTCAAAGTTAGCTCTGTACTGTGAGCAATGGTCCTGGCTCTATAGCTGTTTTCTTGATACATTTAATTTTGTTCACAGAGGGTAATTTTAGGAGGCACCCCCTCCATCCAAAATACACAAGTGGGCCATAAATCACTATTTTTCATATAATTTGGATTCCAACCTTGTTTGTTCTTGCACATCATCAGTGGGCAGAGTCATTGAAACTGAATCTGGGTCCATAAACAAACCGCACACCCTTGTAACTAAGGCCTTCCATGCAAAAGGATCTAATTACTTATAGCACAGAAGGGACGTGCCAGAACCATCTGTGACAATAGAGATGTTTTTTGAAGATTATTGCAATGGGTTTCTAGTTCATGTTTAATTAAAGGAGTCCCTGATCAGGACATAACAGACCCTTGAGCTTCTTGCGGTGATGATTTACTGCTTTGCTATACCAGCTTGCATACACAGCACATACAACAATAATTGATTGGCTCTGCTCTATCAAGAGGCATTGCATTTTCATTTTATAATGAGTCTTAATGGGAAATTTGTATCTTTCTCCTTCAGAGACACATGTTGAAAGTTTGAATCAAAGCATCTAGGATAATTGATTTTTTTAATGCATTTTTAATTTACTTTCATTGCAAAAAATATATAAAGTGAGTCAGCCGATTCAGATGTCCTCACCCCGTTTCTTTTCAAAGCAAGGTCTGATTTAATAGCTATCAATATCTACCAATATTTGTATTGCGTTTTTCAGGCTACTATGTGCTATAGACCAGGGTTGTTCAACAGATGGCAATTGGGCCATATGTGATTCACTGAGCTCCACAATATGGCTGTAAGAAGTGGGGTATAGCATTCAAGGCTCTTAATAGATTTGACAAGGCAATCTGATGTTAAAATAATTTTCAAATTTAAAAACAAAAGGCTTCAAAAATGCATCTGATCTGTTTACTGTTTTACAAGAAACAACTACAAAATACTGTACACAACAGTAATTGTGCATAATCCCACAAGCAAGATAAAAAACACTAGTCTAACATGGCTTAATGCATTCAATAGCATGTAACAGATAGAATAGAGTGTACAAAATAATTACTATGAACCATGATAAGCTCAAACGTTCAAGAATGAAATGACAAAGGGAAACCAAATTCCATGAATGATACATAGGTGAGAGAATTATTTAAATGTGTACGTCCCATTTATTTACCTTTAATTACAAAACATTGTAAAAATGACCTTCATGGTACTCAGAGTGGAATAAAACAAGACTAGGACAATATCCAACACAGTGACTTATTTCTTTGTTTTAATTGAATTGTGTCTTTGAGGCAACCAACTTAAAATAACAACAAAAAAAACATATAAGCAACAAAGACTCCACAACAGTGTTTTCCTGATCGCTGCTAGTCATTGCAAAGGCTTGTTTGTGTTGCAAGTCAGCTTCATTAAATCAAGCAGAAATAACTACATGATATGTAGCATGGGCTCAGAACTGTGTAACATGTTTACAGAAAACCATGAAGGCTGTTTACTTTTAATTTCTTTATTATAGATAAATGGGAAAAAAGGGGGTGTAAACTTTCTATAGGCATTATATATATTTATTATAGAAATGTTTTTATACTAACTTTTGTACTTGATAACATTCATTTAAAAATCCAATTGATACCTATGATTAATACTTTTTGTGACTACTTTGAGATCTTTAATATGTTTCAATATTAACTGAATTGAGTTATTAATAACAATTTGATTAATCTTGCTACATAATTGATTTATTAAAATGCTTAAATCTTGAATTTCGGCATTGCAAATCTATTTGTAATGGGATGCAAATTCTGATCTCTCCTGTATAATGAACGGTAATTTATGCTGTTCATAAACTTGCGGTGATATTACCGTAGTTGTTCACAAAAAGATTGAGCTGTTTAGTACATCTCATACAGAAATTCTACAAAGGACGGATGCTATGAATTTGCAGTATTTACGAACACATAAGTAATATTAGTACTAGCCTATTTGTGCGCCATCATCAAGCGCCAGCCAACCGAAGAGCCTCTCTACCAAAGAGCCAGGAGTCTAGCTGTGAGAGTTCAGCGAGGAGAGACCTGCAAGGTTTTCTCTGTTGGAGAAAATCCAAACCTAGCAGCGCTCTGGAAAACTCCAACTATTGGACAGGTCTGTAATCTCCCCCACCGCTCCTGCCCCCACTACTACTGTACCTGTCTGTCTCCCCTGTCCTGCTATGACTGTCTCTCACATCACTGTTATTCTGTTGTCTCACTCCAGTCCTCTCTCTGCCGCTGCTTCCCTAACCCCTCTAACCTCATCCCTCTACCTCTCCTCTCCCACACTCCCTCTGGTGCCCTCTAGAACTGTCACTCTTCTGCTAACAAAGCTGATTTGATCTCTGCCTTTGCCTCCCACCTCTCTCTGGATTACCTTGCTCTCACTGAAACTGGGCTCAATCCTGATAACACTGTTACTCCTACATCCCTGTCCTGTCCCATACTTCGCGTCTCACTGGACAGGGAGGTGGGACTGGTCTTCTCCTCTCTCCCTCCTTACTCTTTTCTGTCCCCTCTGACCTCTCCTCACTCTGGTTTAACACCTTTGAATCTCACACTGTCCAATTAACCTCTCCCTGTGAACTCTTGCTAATTGTACTGTACCCTCCCCCTGGACCTCTCACTCACTTTCTTGATGAACTCGACTATCATTTCTCCTAACTCCCCTCTCTGTCTACCCCAACTGTCCTATTAGGTGATTTCAGTATCCATCTCTCCAACCCCACCCACTCTGCCAGATTCCTTCCTCTCCTTAACTCCTTCATCTTCTCTCTTTCTCCATCCCCTCCTACCCACAAAGCTGACCAACAACTGGACTTCACCTTCTCCAGAGCCTGCTGCCCCTCCACCCTCTCTGTCACCCCTATGGTCCTCTCTGATCACTATTTAAGCTCTTTTTCTCTGTCTCTCCCTTCTCTCGCTACTCCACCTACCCCCACTGTCACCTCCCGCCGTAACCTCTGCTCTCTCCCCCTGTTCTAAAATCTCTGACATCGGCAAACTCTTTAACAACTCTCCCTCCTCGGCAGTGCTCTGCTCTGGTTCTCCTGGGTCCTCTCCTGTTCTCTCACTACACCTGCTCCCTGGGCCTCCTCATTGCATCCTACGGTTTCTCATACCATTTGTATGCTGATGATACTCAGATCTTCCTCTCCTTCCCCCCCTGACCCCACAATCCCCTACCATATCACTCGCTTCACCTCTATAAACCTGACCTCCTTTTCTTCCCCTCCTCATCTTCCCGCTCCTCTGATCTCTCAGGAGTAACCCTGGACCCAGGCCTCTCCCAGCACATCACTCTAGCACGCACTTGCTGATTCTTCCTGAGCAACATACAACCCTTACTCACCAATTACTCCACACAACTCCTCGTCCAGGCTCTGGTACTCTCCCGTCTAGATTACTGCAACTCCCTCCTGGGCGGCCTCCCTGCATCCTCCACCTGTCCGCCCCAGCTCATCCAGAACTCCATTGCCCCTCTGGTGTTCTCTCTGCCTCGTTTCTCCCATGCTACTCCACTGCTCCGCTCACTCCACTGGCTCCCGATCACCACTCACATCTAGTTCAAAACTCTTGTACTTGCCTACCGATGCCTTGACCAGACTGCACCCAGCTACCTCCAGACACTCACCTCTCCCTACACCCAACCTCTATGCTCCCCAGCTTCCACAGCCTGTTTCTTCTCCACCCTCACCCCGCAGTGGTGGAACGACCTTCCTACGGATGTCAAGACTGTCCAGTCCTTGACTACCTTCCGACGCCTCCTCAAGACACACCTCTTCAAACAGCACCTGTAAAATTCAACTCTCCACTTCTGCACAATATAGCACTCTGCCAACTTGTACTTATCTGCTCCCTATTTTATTGTATTTTATCCTGCACTTAACCCAATCTGTAGTATTTTGTATTTCACCTGCACTCATGTCTAATCCTGATATAACTATCAACACTTATCTGCTCTTGAACTGCCCAATATCAAATTGCACTGTTTTGTATTTGCTCTTATTAGGACTGAAGTCATTGTAGTTTGTATTTTGCTCTTAATTATACTGTAACTCTTGATATGTATTGTTCATTGTGACAGGGTCTTGCTCGTGTCACGTGTGTGGGTAGCTGCTGTTCAAGCAATACAGAGAGACAGGGTGGAGTTGAAACAGCGGCACAGGCATGCAGGATTTATTAACAATAAAAAGAAAGTAAATAAAGGTGGTCAAGTGATGTTACCAGCCATGGTAGCACATATAGGACACACAGCAAGCGGTACAAAAGGCAAAACAAAACACAGTACAAATAAAAGGTGCCCTAAACACGAGGTCCCGCTGGAAAACATTTCTCTCTATACTGTAGGCTGTTGTTGCCTGAAACTAAGCTCCGTTCCTATCCCGCTCTGGTATACACACAACCTCCAGCGGTTGCAATTTCTTCTTGTGTGAATGCTGGAACCCTGACTCTGGTTAACCCATGCAGTAGTCAGCAGTCTCCAGTTCTCTCCAGCGGGATTCCAGACCTCCATAGCTCCGAGTCTCATGGCCTTGCAGCAGCCCCGAGGTGAACAAACAGGACATCTTTATACCTGACGCCGTGCTGGAACACACCTACCTGCTGATTATCCACAGTTGGCAATCACACACAGCAGACAGGCTCTCCCAGGAGTGACAGGTACTGCATTATTCAATTAAAACAATTACACACATTTACACAATACTATTTAAAATGTATACACAACCCACTCTTCATATGCATGGCTCCTGCCCTGCTACATTCGTATTCAACTATAACCTGGGTAAGGGCTTATGCTAAGAAATAATAATAATAATGATAATCACTAGAGTTGCCAGCAACTATAAGGCTTCCAAGGCACTAGCGAAGCATTAGAATATGTGTTCCACAGTAAACATGGCCCTTTCTGCATGGCCCTTTCTAATGAGTAACAAGCCATTTGACCGTTAGGAAAGTTCAGAGGTCACAGGCTAATATTACTTTATAGAGCAAACATGGGTTGCTAGATTTCGGTTAGATTTTTGGTTATCAAGAGATGAGGATCAACATGTCACTACAAACACAAAAGATTTATTTGTATCTCAATTAAAAAAGAGTAATAGACACTCATAAGGTATTTTAATTAAATGCCTTCCTTTGCATTGCAAGAAAAACACATTTAGAGAATATTTCCCTACTGTTCAGAAAACACCAACAGAAAATGTGATTCAAATTCTAGAAAAACAAGAACATGTTGCTTAAAACAAATCATCCGTTCATGTTGTCCATGTAGTGTGGTGTCGTGTTGTGTGGGGTGGCTTTGGGGGATTAAAAAGTATCTATCTGTACTGTAGTGTAGGCAGAGAGCACCATCTTTTGTGATTGCAAAGTGTGGCAGTGCTCTTGATGTTAAATATTTTTAATATTGGGCCTCATTTACTAAAGGCCACTAAATTAAGAGTTTGCTCACATGTAAAGTAGTGAGCCTAACGTGCGCAATAAATCTAAATTTACTGTCCCATTTAGATAGCATTAATTTATGTGCACACTATTGGCTCATTTACATGCCATAGCGTGTACTAAATTTAGTGCAAGCAATAATTTAATGTGCATGATAATGTCCAAGACTACACGTGACCACCTTCATATAAAAAGTACCAGCAGTTCAGGCATATCTTTTGGTCAGTAGTTTATTGTGGAGATGGCTTACAGTGACCGAAAACGAGCGATCAACAGACAGAGCACTCAGCAGGGGACACGCAGAGGCAAGATAAAGTGAAACTGCACTGCTTACAGTGGCTTGCGAAAGTATTGACCCCCTGTCACAGAGACGGCCGAAGTGGGCGGCGTCAGAACCAGGAAAGGTAATGCAATACACAAAACACAGGACGGATGAAATGAAGTGATGAAGACGCCTGTTGGCGCCGGTTTAATACCAAATAAAAGGTTTACACAAACACGAAAAACACAGGACACGGCACTCTACGCCAAAATAAATAGACAAACGAAAACAGACTAAACTTAACAAAACGGTGCACGCACAGACACTGACAAACACGGTGAGCGGATACTTTCTCCTCTTATCATTACTACTACTACTGCTTATTTCCTCCGTCTCCAATCCCGTTCTCCGCTCACCGAACACCCAACCCCAGTATGTGCCAACGTGCATCTATATATACACACTATTGTGCTGGGATTCAATTACCAATTAATTATTCACTTGAATCCCAGCACGTGAATTAATAAAGTGCAATTCCCCGTGCTCACATATTACTACAGTTTACTTGCACGTGAAGTGCTGTGCAATCCTTGTGCCTAAATACACATATACATTTTTAAACACTCGTGTTACACAGACCCGTTTATATCCCGTGTACCAATGTCTATACACCAACATTTAAACACACCACACGCAACACATAACAGATAATATACACAGGGGCGGGCACTTTGTTACACCCCCCCTTGGTATTTTTCCTATTTTGTTGCCTTACAACCTGGAATTAAAATGAATTTTTATTTGGATTTCATGTAATGGACATACACAAAATAGTCCAAATTGGTGAATTGAAATGAAAAAAATAACTTGTTTCAAAAAATTCAAAAAAATAGATAATGGAAAAGTGGTGCGTGCATATGTATTCACCCCCTTTGCTATTAAGCCTCTAAATAAGATCTGGTGCAACCAATTACCTTCATAAGTCACATAATTAGTTAAATAAAGTCCATCTGTGTGCAATCTAAGTGTCACATGATCTGGCACATGATCTCAGTATATATACACCTGTTCTGAAAGGCAACAGAGTCTGAAACATCACTAAGCAAGGGGCACCACCAAGCAAGCGGGACCATGAAGACCAAGGAGCTCTCCAAACAGGTCAGGGACAAAGTTGTGGAGAAGTACAGATCAGGGTTGGGTTATAAAAAAATATCCAAAACTTTGAACATCCCACGGAGCACCATTAAAACCATTATTAAAAAAAGGAAAGAATATGGCACCACAACAAACCTGGCAAGAGAGGGCCGCCCACCAAAACTCACGGACCAGGAAAGGAGGGCATTAATCAGAGAGGCAACAAAGAGACCAAAGATAACCCTAAAGGAGCTGCAAAGCTCCACAGTGGAGATTGGAGTATCTGTCCATAGGACCACTTTAAGCCATACACTCCACAGAGCTGGGCTTTACGGAAGAGTGGCCAGAAAAAAGTCATTGCTTAAAGAAAAAAATAAGCAAACACGTTTGGTGTTCACCAAAAGGCATGTGGGAGACTCCCCAAACATATGGAAGAAGGTACTCTGGTCAGATGAGACTAAAATTGAGCTTTTTGCCCATCAAGGAAAACTATATGTCTGGCGCAAACCCAACACCTCTCATCACCCCGAGAACACCATCCCCACAGTGAAGCATGGTGGTGGCAGCATCATGCTGTGGGGATGTTTTTCATCGGCAGGGACTGGGAAACTGGTCAGAATTGAAGGAATGATGGATGGCGCTAAATACAGGGAAATTCTTGAGGGAAACCTGTTTTAGTCTTCCAGAGATTTGAGACTGGGGCGGAGGTTCACCTTCCAGCAGGACAATGACCCTAAGCATACTGCTAAAGCAAAACTCGAGTGGTTTACGGGGAAACATTTAAATGTCTTGGAATGGCCTAGTCAAAGCCCAGACCTCAATCCAATTGAAAATCTGTGGTATGAGTAGGAACCCATCCAACTTGAAGGAGCTAGAGCAGTTTTGCCTTGAAGAATGGGCAAAAATCCCAGTGGCTAGATGTGCCAAGTTTATAGATACATACCCCAAGAGACTTGCAGCTGTAATAACTTCAAAAGGTGGCTCTACAAAGTATTGACTTTGGGGGGGTGAATACTTATGCACGCTCAAGTTTTCTGTTTTTTTGTCTTATTTCGTGTTTGTTTCACAATAAAAAATATTTTGCATCTTCAACCTGGTAGGCATGTTGTGTAAATCAAATGATACAAACCACCAAAAAATCCATTTTAATTCCAGGTTGTAAGGCAACAAAATAGGAAAAATGTCAAGGGGGGGGTCAATACTTTCGCAAGCCACTGTACCTTTTAATTTTAACATGTACTCATTTTTGTCTGATGTTAAAAAACAAGAAAAAAAGCCTTTTTCCAATCACATTTAATGCATATACAATAAAAGTCATGCTGAGCAATGGCATATTTTTCTTTTTGATCTGCTTACTCGTGAAATATTGACTGATGAGACGTAGCTTCAATTCTCTTCTTTGTTGGCATTGTCACCCAGGGATTTTTTTTTTTTTTTTTGTAAATTGCAGGTTATTAAATAGGTTGCAGTTAAAGCTGAATGATATAGTTTAAAATAAAATAGAATAATGATCTAAAGCAGGGCTGTCAAACATAAGGCAATTTTTGGCAGCCCGCCCTTCACTTTCTAAAATTGCATTAATGTACTGTATCGATTTGGAATTCTTAAAAATAACTGGCCTCTTTAATATAAGATGCTTATTCAACATGTGCAATCTGCATTGCATAAGTGACATTCCCATTAAGCCAATCATAGCTCACAGAGGTAGTAAAAGAGCAAATATGACCTGCTTCCTCATGCACCCGTGTACCAGCACAGCACACATAATTTTGATTAGGATAGTGAAGCAAAAGCTTGTTTAAACTATGTATTTTCCTTTGTGTAAAATTTTAAACCAATAGCCATAAAGTTGCTGGAGATGTCACAGAAGCGAAAGGTGGAGGCGGAACACAGAATATTCCAAAATCGTCAGCCAGGTGGTTATGTTTTCACTGAATAATTTTGAGGGCAAGGTAATATGCCTGATTTGCAGTTGTGAAAGACTATAACATACAACATCACTATAACATGCTGCACAAAGCAATGTATTTTCAGTTTACTGGAAATGAAAGAAGCTATGGAGTTTCAACAAAAGTTTTTTTCTAAAAATGAGAAGAAAAAATTTAAGTGCTGTGGATGCCAGTTCCATGTTAGCACAGAGACTACATGTCCTGCCAAACCTTTTTCAGGTCGTGAATTTTTTAAAAGGCGCATGCTTTAAACAGCTGATGTAGTATGCCCTGAAAAAAAGTCTTCTAATGTCAGTGTGCTGGGTTATGGGAGGAAATGACATGACCCGGAAGTGATGGAGACAGGAAGCAAGTAGTTGGGGGTTGGATTTTTATTTACAGCACACCCAAATGTACAAAGTCCAGAGCAATTGGTTTTCACAGAATTGCAGCGAACAAAGAAAACTGCCTCTGTTACCAGTTAAGGTAAGCAGAGGCTTGTAATGAAAACAAATAATCCACACAGAACAGAAAACACTGCCATGGGGTAACTCAATAATTCACACAGCACAGCAGGTGGCTTGGGCTCTCTCTCCCAAGCAGGATAAGTAGTTACTGGAGATGCCAAGGATCACAGGGGGAAGTCCAGGCTCGGAGGCAGCTGGCCTGGGAATCCTCATTCTGGGTATATAAGCACAACAAACAAACAAACAAACTCACAGAGCTCACGCAGCATGGCCATCTCAGTCCAGGATAGCGAGACCGAATGGCAGAACCCCGCAGCCTAAATAGTGCCGAGCCACACCCCTGCAATCAGTGATTGCAATAATGGGGCTTGACCATTAGGTCTTGCCCCAAGTTAAGATGGCCGCTCCACTGAGGCTTCTGCAAGTAATATTAACATTAATGTTATTGAAGAGACAGGTCATTTTAACATTAATGTAATTGAAGAGCTTTTAAGTTTAAGCATGAACAACACCACCACAGGAAAGGGTTTTTTCACTTCAAGAAGCCAGGGAAAGTGCAGAATTACCTTGGAAGAAACTAACTAGGATTACAACAGATGGGCACCATGTATGGGCAAAAGAGTGGACTGGCTAGCAGAGTGCTGGGAAAGAAATGCAGAAGTGCCAGAATTGAACATGTATTTGAGCATTGTTATCAAGTGTGTGAGAAAAGAAGTGCCATGTCTCTGGACAAAAGTCATAAAAAGGTATTTCATAGTAGTACAGTTTTTGTTTACTAAATCGCGTTTTCACAGCTTGTCAATATTTTTTTTTTCCAGTGCTGTTAAAAACTTTATATTTTTGAAGTTAAATAAGTTAAATATTTTGACCTGGCATTATACACTAAACAATGACTTTTTTTTTTCTTTCTTTTTAGTGTTTCCATTGAAATTAAAATAACAATACTCCTCTACTCCTCTATTTCTTCTATTACATTGTGATATTGAGTTGTTTTTTTTTTTTGGGGGGGGGGGTTGTGTTAATGACAATCACATATTAATTCTGATTACCGTAGTGTGAAGAATTAAATTTAGTGTACGCCATAATCTGCCAAGTATCGCACTCGACCATGAATAAAATTGCAATAGTAAGTAAGTAATAAGTACGGAAATCATTATGGCTTGAAGGGATCAATTCAACTTTTATGTATGAAAACGCAATTTAGGAAAATATAAATAATGCACTAAAAAAGTTAAGCAATATTTATTTTATTTCATTGAACCCATCATCGCTAATGAATCAAAATTAAAATGTATCCAAATGTGTTGTTTATATGATGATAATGTCCGCTGTTTTGTTAATAAACAAAGACAGGGAGAAGAACCACTATTTAGGTAGCTCTCCAAAAAATGCAGATTTATTTACTGTAGTCACATTAGATTTTCATTATTATAGATGACAGGCAGCTGCAAATGTCTAAATAATCAATTTACTGTACTAAAAACACAAAGCTTTTTTACCTAACTAATGTTAATGTATGGAGTAACTGAGCAAGTAAAGTGGATTTGAGTTCTAAAGATCAGACATTAAGTAGGGTCTGTAGTTTATTTTTTGTCTGTGGGAGTTTCCTATTACATTAAAAGGCATGGAACAATGGAATTAATCCTTAATGGGTAGTGATGTCTTGAATAAAACCTCTTCTCTGGTTTTCATGATTCGCTAATATGGATTTTATGTGTACATATCTTGATACACACTATGTTGTTTTTTTGGGTTTTTTTATCCTCAAGGAACTCCTGTTACTGGATCTTTTATCTTCCTTTCTGCAATTGATCAAGAAAAATAAAAAGAGCTTGGGAGGGCTGCCCCAGTTATTTGTCAGGTCCATATTTCAGCAAGATTCATGTGCATTGGCAACCAAGCAGAGAACTATATTTCTGTTCCAAAATGTAAATACATTTTTTAGAGTCCTCAAAATGTGAACTTGTATGCACTGCTTGTGTCCACTTATGGTTGCATGTTATAGTTGCTTCAATAATTGAGCAATCATGCCAAATGAATTGTGAAAATATGAAACTAGAAATCTGTTTAAAGCAGTCTAAGGTGATTTAGTTGCACTTCCCATAACTGTATCAGAACTTAAAATTGCAATAGCCAGTGACTTTTTAAATGTATTATTATTGCATATCCTGTATCCTATATATACTAAATCTTAATATGTAGAACCTTGGTGTATTTTGTGTGGCTGGAGCTGGGGCTCTTCCCTTGTACAAGGTTGTCCTGGAAGAAAACTTACTTCCTTCTGCTCAGACAATGTTCTCCAACTCTGAGGATTGCTTTTTCCAGCAGGACAATGCTCCATGCCACACAGCCAGGTCAATCAAGGTGTGGATGGAGGACCACCAGATCAAGACCCTGTCATGGCCAGCCCAATCTCCAAACCTGAACCCCATTGAAAACCTCTGGAATGTGATCAAGAGGAAGATGGATGGTCACAAGCTATCAAACAAAGCCGAGCTGCTTGAATTTTTGCGCCAGGAGTGGGGGAGAGCATGCCAAGACGCATGAAAGCTGTACTTGAAAATCAGGGTTATTCCACCAAATATTGATTTCTGAACTCTTCCTAAGTTAAAACATTAGTATTGTGTTGTTTAAAAATGAATCTGAACTTATTTTCTTTGCATTATTCGAGGTCTGACAACACTGCATCTTTGTTGTTATTTTGACCAGTTGTCACTTTCTGCAAATAAATGCTCTAAATGACAATATTTTTATTTGGAATTTGGGAGAAATGTTGTCAGTAGTTTATAGAATAAAACAAAAATGTTCATTTTACCCAAACACATACCTATAAATAGTTAAACCAGAGAAACTGATAATTTTGCAGTGGTCTCTTAATTTTTTCCAGATATATATATATATATATATATATATATATATATATATATATATATATATATATATATATATATATTGCTGTTATATATACATAATAGCATTCTTATGAAATTATAACCCTACAGTAGGACAGACCCCACTCCCATATATAGTACTAACCTAAAGCAGTAAAGATGATGCTTAATTAGATGATAAGAGCCAAACATTGTTTGTCTGAATGAACCATCAGACATTTTGATGCTGTAAAACGTTCAGAATACTTGGGCAAGGGGGTGGTGTTTACTAAGAAATGTTTAATAAAAATGATGTCTCTAAAATGACTTTTCTTTTCCAAACGTGTTTCATTATTTTACAAACATGCAGATTAAATCTAAAATTGTATTGCGATAGTAAAAGTTTCCTATTTTCATATAGTCTTCTCTGCGTATATGGTGTTCTTAATGTTGCATGTTTTGCCTTTACTGCAATTGTGAAATATAAATATACTGCAGATGGTTTGGGTGTGTCTAGATTGGCAGAATGACCAATTTAAGTACATACATCCATCAGTTGGTTTTTAGTTCTGATATTGCAACTGGATGTACAGGAACGACAGAGAAGGTTTATCCATAGCACTGAATAGAGATGTGCTGATATTCATACTCAGAATTGCCTTTGAGAAGTATTTATCAGCAGTTATTAAATAAATCCATTCATCAAATGAGTTGATTTCAAAATAAGAAAAGGTCCTTCCCTCATCTTTACAATTAAGTACCAACCAATGGCAATTAACTTCTGCACTGAGTAATCAGAATGCTGCAGAATGTTACAGGTGTGGTTGTGTGGTATCAAAACATCATGAAATATAGCAGTCTGCAATCATTCAAAATTGCTCTCATTATCAAATGATTGACTTTCATAAAATCTATGAAAATAACCTATGAATATTCATAGACAAGTTGCAATTGTTGAGTTGTTTTCAGGGAAGCTTCTTGTAAATTATGCATCTTATTTTTCTTGATTTTTTAAATGTTTACTATGTGTGTATTCATTTGTAGCATATAATGGTACATGTAATTGAAGACAATGGCTGCTGCAGCCAAGTTAATTGCAATCCAGTTTAGTTTCCAATCAGAACAGAAAGGTCCTCCATTAAAAAGTAAGGTAGCTGAAGGGGATACAGAGCACCCTGAAGGGTCCTGGATCTGTGGTGATTTTTAAGAGAAACATTATATTTCTATAACCAAAGCTCCTGAGATAAAAGTGGAGCCGCACACTATATTGTATTTTAAAAGCATCTTTTATTCAAATGAATAAACATAAGGATACCAGGAATAACTGATTATAAAAACAATTAATACATGTTTGTAAGGAAGCATTTTTTTATTTATATGACTGAATTGTTTTCTTCTTCATCACAAACATTGAAAAAGAAAAAAGATTTTATTAGAAATGGCTTTATCTGACCTTTCTTAGTTTGTGAGTTTGATTGATTACTCCTGCCATGTGTTAGTGCTTAAACAAAGTAAGACTTATGTGATTGAATGTTTTGGAGTTGCTGTTGATGTACTGGGACATACATGCAGACTGAGTGGAGTATCAGTGTAGTTGGCTATATAATAGGAATATTAACAGTTTAGAATGTATATGTTTTCAAAAAATTAGCTATAGTACAGAATAGGATGTGTGCAGTGTAAAGTTATGTTTTCACTATGTATGATTTACTTATTAAGTCTTTTCCATATACACACAAATGTTGTTCACATGGAGTCTCATCCACATTAATGTTGTAGTGAATCATAAAAAGGTAACTCTAATGGTAACTTACAAAATTAATGCTTACAAAAACCGGTACAGTTCAAATGCTTAAACATGTGTAAACCAAAGTTTAAAAGATAATGAAATGAAACGTAAACCAATATCACTACTATATAAAGAGATGTATCTGATTGGCTCTACTCTGACTTTGACAAAAGAGAAAACAGAGGGTAGGCCTATTTTAAATGGCTTTCTTGACGGGTTTCATGCAATAAGAATCAATTTTGTACCGACCTTTGTAACTGCACAACGGTTTATCCAGAGTGAATCAGAGACTCTACTCATATTGTGAGAAGGTTGGAACAAAGGATTGCTTGACCTTGACCTGGAAGTTAAAGGTTTCCCACAGTCCTTGGATGTCACTTAGTTTATCTGTGAGACAATGACCTCCATGACCTACTTAGATTGGGAGATGCTGAGTGTAAAGATTAGACAGACATAAACCATAATTTGCGTATACTGTGCCTCATTTTGCCTGGCTGAAGATTAAAAAAACAAGAAAGGATAATGCTGGTACTACTAATCCACGTGCACCAGACTTCACAAAGAACAAATAATGCTGTTGATTGTGTTTATTTTTAATGCCAGTGCTTTTATGTTCCTGGCAAGATAAGGATTCTCAAGACGCTCTTAGAATCACTACAAAGAGTAACACTGGTGTCGATCAATGTGGTACTGAATGTAGTCTAGATGAGACTCATAGCAGGAGCTCTGGTGTTTTTATGAAGGTTTTTTTTTTTTTGTTTGTTTCAAGGTTTAAAAGCTTTTTTGAAGGCAATAATGTACTTGTTTGAACTGATCTAAGAAATGAAACAGGTACTTGAAGTGGCTTGAGATAGATGCTGAAAAAAAGACACTGAAAACAAGTATTATATACACGATATATATATATATATATAAAAATGTGTAGTACTCTCAGTGATGTAGAAAAATTACCATCATGTTCCAAACTTGCATAATTGTTAATGAGGTTCATACACTTAAGTCCATTAATTTTCTATTCAAATGCATCAATGCATTTTTTAAATCAAGCTAATTATGTTTAAATTGAAGTTAAACTACATAACCAGAGCATCAAATCATGTCCTGTAATAAAGTGATGAAATTACTAATCCATCATTTAAAAAAAAAACCTAATTTACATACCAAGCACCCTGAAAAGTACTCATTAAGATAAGCATCTTTTTTATATAGGTTAATTGAAGCATTTATTTAAGACCAAGAAAAGTAACATGCTGATTGCACTGTAATTGTTTACATAGTTCATTGCATTTTGTCTTATTGTTTTGACAGACTTCTTGGTGGGATTTAAAAAGAACTTTATATGAAACTCATGTGCATTAACAATTAACAAACCACTACTAACCAACCATGCATTAACAAACCACGCATTAACATTGATCAATATTTAAATAATGTTTTGTAAGCATGTGGGTGGTGGATATAAAAAAAAAAAAAAAGATGTAAATATGCACACAGTGCAAATAATTGCGGATGCAAAATTCAAATTGCATTGCAGCCAGGCAATTATTTTGCACTGAACCCTATGTAAGCTTAAGAGCGATGCAAATTACTCAACACACACAAATAATGATCCGCAATTATGATAATGAGGGTCTCAATGAGCGCATTGGTCGAAAATACAAACCAAAAGGAAATGTCACAGAAAGGGCAACAAAGCCCTCTTGGAGCACGGAAAAAAATATATATATATATATATATATATATATATATATATATATATATATGTGTGTGTGTGTGTGTGTGTGTGTGTGTGTGTGTGTGTGTGTGTGGTTTTTTTTGAGAAGGATGTCACATGTGACCCTAAAACCCTTCCTCCATTGTACAAGGTACGATCACCTTTTTGAGTGAAAGGTGTATTCGGCAGAGAAACATGGCTCTGATAGAACCAGCTCAATTTCTTTGAAGTTTTTCCACCGATGATGTGAACGAGAATGTAAAGATGTGAGCCCGGCTAACAAGGTTTAAAGTTTTTTGCAGGTATCAGGCTTTTAAAGACTGTCACCCACACCTGTGATGTGCAGAAATGGATAAAGGATACTGTAGTGATTTTGACTGATCTAATCTATCTATTTAATGTTAGAGAAAAAGCTTGTCTGTGGGCCAATGTTAGGAGTGCATATTAGTTCTTGGAAACTGGCCAGACTTGAGACATGAGCCTCCCTTATCTAAAAGGTACTCAGAGCTGCACAAGAAAGGGAACTTGAATCTTGCTGGAACCAAGCTGATCTGCTTGACATGAGCTGGATGTTATAAACAAATTGTTAAAGCACATTGTTCAGGATAATGTTATAATATACTTTGTATTCACCTAGGGGGAGTATTATAGTACTGTATATTCCTTTTGAATATTCCAGTATAACAGTAAAAATTATTAGTGAATCTCTGTGAGTCTGAATAAAGACAGAGCTAGCTGAATTGAGGTCGTACTAACTGGTAACTGCTGTGGAATGTACTAGCTTTCCTTATGTGAGAGCTGCCTGTACAAAAGCCTGTAACCTTGGGAGGAAAGGCAGAAAGGAGAATATCATTTAATTAACTTGAAAATGTGTTCACAGTGAAATTTCTTATCAGAAAAAGTAACTTTAATTTAGAAGCAATTTTTAAGCCAAAGCACAGAGCCTCTTAGGTATTGCAATCTAGTAAAAAAGAATAACAAACTTTGGTAAATTGAAACCTAATATTTGAATTAAGACTATAAGGGTTTAACTTATTTAAGGTTTCACTGTAATATAGAACAGAAGTATTGTTACAGTAAAACTTAAGTCTAAAAATGAGAGACTCTAATATAATCCATGTTTTAATGTAATAACCTGGGTACATGCATGGAGCTGTGAGTTAGGCAGCGTTAGACACTCGGAGATAAGGGAAAATGAGTCAAATGAGCATATAATGTGGGATTTGCTGGTCAGACGCTGTTTTCAATTCAAAATTTTTGCTCTGTATAATCCTCTATATTCACAAACGAAAGGCACTGTATGATATAAGGAAACAGAGTTAATGCTCTAAATGTCCATTATCTCATTATATTATCTATAAAATTAATGAGAGCTTGGTAGTGAGAATTAGGATGTAGGCATCTTCTTATCAGTAGAGATATTGTCATGAGTAGTCTCTTGAATCTAGCGGGAAAATATATATATATATATATATATATATATATATATATATATATATATATATATATATATATATATATACTATATATATATTACGTAAAGAAGTAAGCAGGTGTTCCACAAAACTTACAACACACAAAAAAAAAAATATAAAGTAAATCTTATTAGTAATCTTTTTGTTTTTTAGTAATAATGTACTGGACTATCAAACGTGATTACAGTACTGGTATAACACAGTAATGCACAATGTGTTTGGAGAGTGAGATTACAGACCTGTTGTTCTTGCTGGAATTAATAGTTAAAACTATTACATTGACTTCTTGGAAAGAGGGATGTAAGAGCATAAAGAAAAATGTACTGATGTCAAAGTACCTGGGGTCGGATCTGAGCCTTAAGAGAGACTTACAGTATTGCATTAAGCCTGTTAGTCTTGCACCATAGGATGAAAAGATTTTCCTTGAGAGATTTCAGTGGTAAACATCCTAATGGGGTTGAGATTCAAAGATGGATATCTCTGTTATTAAACCTTGCCAGGGTCTGTGCAAACATTAAATGTTGGTTGCAGTCACTTTGTGACTTTTGATTGATTTTATGTTTTGCTATTGTGTTGGTACTCCCTTACACAGGGTGGCTTTATAAAGAGGGCTAAGTTCAGACATCTAAGCTGGACATGCTCATGGTAACTGCTTGGCATTATCTGTGTCTATATTCTGAAGCAAATGCAAATTTTCCAAAAGGAATCAAACCATTTGTATGGTTTTGTATTGTATTTGTGTTGTATTGTATTAACAACAAACAAATCAAAAGTTCCTACAAGTATAAATGCAACACATCTGTGTGCTACTGAAAAAGTTTTATTTCTTTTTAAAAAAATGTACTTGCCTTTGCATTTGATTCAAAATAGGGCCAATAAGCCTAAGTAATTGCAAAGTATCATAGGTAAGATTTAGTATTGGGATGAGCAATGCATTCACCAAGAGACAGTGAAGGAGAAAAGCTTCAAAGGGAAACCAGTCTCATTTTAACAGTTCTCTATCAAAATTAACAGTCAGTGGTTTCTTAGGAATATTTGTGATTTATCAAAATATCCTCAGCCTGGCATGATGGTACTGGTGAAAAAATTATATATAGAGAGTTACCATTATTGGTACTCTATCGTCAGGCCTTTGTTGTTTGTAAAATCTGCGTGCTTGTGCAGCATGTCGACACCCACTGATCTGTGTCTCATTCAGTATTATTCAGTGATGACCCACGTAGGTAATATCGCCCTGTTACATTATACAGGTCAGATTGGGGCACCAGGGCCTGCTACTGCTAGAGATTAAGAAGGATGGAATTTATCAATAAATTCCCCTGCGACACACTCTCTATCTGACCTTGCACATTGTGTTGAGTGAAACAGTCTGATAAAGATAAGCTTCTCGAGTTGTTACTCTTCAAATACTGTACCCAAATAACCTAGTAAATGGAACAGTTATGTGTTCTAGGGCATGCACATCCAACAATTACAGATGCCATTGCAGTCTTGATAAATATGTATCTCCAGTTTCTCTGGCAAAATATAAGCTCTGCAACTGTTTCCAACACATATTAAAAAAAATAAAAAATAAAGCAATATTAAAACCTTGTTTTTCTTTGTTTTCTACATATGTGTTGTGATGGAGTTTGTAACCTTGAATGTGGTTTGGGGGGCAGGAGCAAGGGCTCCTCCCCCCATTCAGTCTTGCCAGTTATGCACTTGCTCTCTGTCTTGCATTTTTTGTTTTCCATCATCCTTCCCTCCTCCTCCACTATTGGTTGCTTCCCAACCTTGGAAGCCGATCTGTTATGAGAGTGACCCTCCGCAAGCCAAGGGGAAAACCATGTACTCTCAAAGCAATCTCTAAGTCACAAAGCACTTCTCTCTTACTATCAATTCCCGAGGTTCTCCTCCATGCAGACTTGCTCCTGTCCTGTGAATTATTATTATTATTTAACAGGAAATTGTGCAAAAAAAAACAAGGATAAATAAATTAACAAATTTATATACAAAGATAACATCATGACCTGAAAGACTGCACTGTAGTCCCGAATATATGCTACTGTAAACCTACCTTATTTTAATTAGCCACCAGGCAGACATAAAATGATATGTTTAATTCTGCAGCTTCTCTGTCAAATCAGTGTCTAATGATACAGTTTCTATTAAGAGGCAATAAATCCCCTTAGGTCTGTACCTACTGAATCCCCTTAAGTTTGTACATTTGCCCTGTCTCACATGGTAGAAGCTGTTTTCTTTTGAGTAGCGCTATAGGTGGGCAAAAGACCCAGAAGAGCGAGAATGAGATTTTATACTTAATGCAGTTCTTGAAATGTGCCACTCATAGCTAGTCAGTACAGCCACTTCTCAGTTGCAAAGATTTATCAGAAATATCTTTATTAGGTTCATGTATAAATAAGTTGTTCTTTGTGTGCTAGTGGAATGTTTTTTGGGGTTACATTGAATGATAACATTCTCAAGGAGTCAATAGGAAATCACAGTATGGGGATGCAGTTTGTGTAGATCCTTTTAGAAAGCTGATGTGCCTTACATTTTTTCCATGAAATAGACTGGCGAGGTGAGTCCAGGTGAAAGCTATGATCCCTTATTGATGTAACCTGTTAAATCCACTTCAATCAGTGTAGATGAAGGGGAGACAGGTTAAAAAAGTATTTTTAAGCCTTGACACAATTGAGACATGGATTGTGTATGTGTGCCATTCAGAGGGTAAATGGGCAAGACAAAAGATTTAAGTGCCTTGAACAGGGTATGGTAGTAGGTGCAAGGGGCGCCGATTTCAGTGTGTCAAGAACTGCAACGCTGCTGGTTTTTTACGCTCAACAGTTTCCTGTGTGTATCAAGGATGGTCCACCACCCAAAGGACATCCAGCCAACCATAGGCCAGTGGTCGAAAACGGCTCATTGATGAAAGAGGCCAAAGGAGGCTGACACGAATTGTGCTGCGCAACAGATGGGCTACTGTTAGTCAACTGACAGTCCAGTACAACATTGGTGCCGAAAGACCCATAAAAGAATACACAACTCATTGTACCTTAACACGAATGGGGTATGGCAGCCGACAACCTAATAGAGTTCCACTTCTTTCAGCAAAACACAAGAAACTGCAGTGGGCTAACGAAAACACTGCACACTGGAGGATTGGAAAAACATTGCCTGATCTGATTAATCCTGGTTCCTGCTGTTTCACGCTGATGGGAGGACTAGGGTATGGAGAGAACTACATGAGTACATGCATCCATCATGCCGCGTGTCAACATTGTAGGCTGGTGGTGGTGGTGTGATGGTGTGGGGTGTGTTTTCATGGCACACATTGGGCCCCGTGATAAAAGTGGGGCAATGTTTGAATGCCACAGGATATCTGAACATCATTACCAATCAGGTGCATCCCTTCATGGCAGCAGTGTATCCATCTGCTAATGGATTTTTTCAGCAGGATAATGCCCGATACCACAAGTCTAGGATTGTCAAGGAATGGTTCCACGAACCTGACAGTGAATTCAGCTTACTGCAGTATCCTGCCCAGTCACCAGATCTCAATCCAATTGAGCATCTGTGGGATGAGATGGAACGAGCTATTCAGAGTAGAGATCCAATACCAGCCAACTTGACACAACTGTGGGAAGCATTGGAGTCAACATGGGCCAGCATCCCCGTGGAATGCTTTCGACACCTTGTAGAGTCCATGCCCTGACGAACTGAGGCTGTTCTGAGAGCAAAAGGGGATGCAACTCAATATTAGGAAGATGTTCCTAATGTTTTGTACACTCAGTGTATATACAGTGCCTATAGAAAGCCTACACCACCTTTCAAAATTTCCATATTTTTCTGCTTATAGCCTGGAATTAAAATGAATTAAAATAGTTTTTTTTTTTTTCATTTATCTACACATCCTACCCCACAACTTAGAAATTTGTAGAAAATTAATTAAAAATAAAAACTGAAATAGCTTGGTTGGATAAGTGTCCACCTCCCCTTGTAATATCAATCTTAAATTAGCTCAGGAGTAACCAATCACCTTCAAAATCACACATCAAGTTAAGTGGCCTCCACCTGTGTTAAATTGTAGTGATTCACATGATTTCAGATTAAATTCAGCAGTTCCTGTAGGTTCCCTCTTCTGGGTAGTGCATTTCAAAATAAAGACTCAACCATGAGCTCCAAGGCGCTTTCAAAAGAACTCCGGGACAAAGTTGTTGAAAGGCACAGCTCAGGGGATGGGTATAAAAAAATCTAAGGCCTTGAATATCCCTTGGCGCACGGTCAAGATGATTATTAAGAAGTGGAAGGTGTATGGCACCACCAAGACCCTGCCTAGATCAGATCATCCCTCCAAACTGGATGACCAAGCAAGAAGGAGATTGATCAGAGAGGCTACCAAGAGGCAAATAGCAACTTTACAACAGCTACAGGCTATTATGGCCAAGACTGGTCAAAGTGTGCATGTGACAACAATATCCCAAGCACTCCACAAATCTGGCCTGTATGGTAGGGTGACAAGAAGGATGCCATTACTCAAGAAAGCCCACCTTGAATCGCGTTTAACATATGCAAAAAAACACTCTAGAGATTCTGTATACATGTGGCAAAAAGTTTTGTGGTCTACGAAACTAATATAGAACTTTTTGGCCTAAATACAAAACATTATGTTTGGCACAAACCCAACACAACACATCACCCAAAGAACTCCTGTGAAGCATGGTGGTGGCAGCATTATGTTATGGGAATGTTTCTCATAGGCAGGAACTGGGGCACTTGTCAGGATAGAAGGGAAAATGAATGGAGCAAAGTACAGAGAAGTCCTTGAGGAACACCTGTTGCCCTCTGCAAGAAAGCTGAAACTGGGATGGAAGTTCACTTTTCAGCATGACAACCACCCAAAGCACACAGCCAAAGCTACACTGGAGTGGCTAAGGAACAAAAAGGTAAAGGTCCTTGAGTGGCCAAGTCAGAGCCTCGACCTAAATCCAATCAAAAATTTGTGGCATGACTTGAAGATTGCTGTCCATCAGCACTTCCCAAGGAACTTGACAGATCTTGAACAGTTTTGTAAAGAAGAATGGTCAAATATTGCCAAATCTAGGTGTGCAAAGTTGGTAGAGATCTATCTCAACAGACACACAGCTGTATTTGCTGCCAAAGGTGCTTCCACCAAGTATTAAATCAGGGGGGTGGAGACTTATCCAATTATGATCTTTCAGTTTTGTATTTTTAATATATAATTTTTTTCTCAATACAACTTTTTTTCCCCTTAACAGTGTGGAGTATGGTGTGTAGATAAATGGGAAAAAATCCACATTTAAATGCATGAAACTCTGAGGCACTGACACAACAAAATGTGAAAAAAGTTCAAGGGGGTGTAAACTTTCTATATATATATATATATATATATATATATATATATATATATATATATATATATATATATATATACACACACACTGTGTAGTATTATGTTGTCTGTAATCACATACAGTACACAGCATTAAAATGAATGTGGAATTATTTTGATTCATATTTGTATCCTTTAGCAGCACTTGATTCAAACTAGATACAGTAGGTACAGAAACCACCACAGGAGAGCACAACTCCAGTGTCACAAGTGGGTCAAAAGCAGTCATGTTCAATGCATTGTGACAAGCAACATATGTGTTACAGAGTCCTGATCACAGAAACCTTCAGCATTGGACAAGACACACTAGACACATCTGTTTCAAAACAATATCTATTAAGGTCATTCTGTAGGTATCATTAATACATTGGTTGGTACCATTTGCAAGTGACATTCTTAGTTGGCATGATTGGCTAAACACATTACTAGCGTGCAGCTAAACCATAACAAATTGTTCATAAATAACCATGTACACCACTGACATCTGTTGGACATTTTTAATATCTAACAGCTTCCTGAATAAAATGTAAAATACCTTTGATATTTATGTTTAATTATCTGCAAATAGATCATTCAGAAAGAAGGTCTTATTCTGTGTTTTGGGGGGTGGTCTTTGGGGGTCAAGGAGGACCTGGGAGAGTTGGAAAGATCAGCATGATATTGTGATCATGTCAAGGTGGAAGTAAGATTTACAGTCAGCAGACCTGCACCAAAATTCAAGTGCGGATTCTGGGCACACCCACATGATCACTCATTCAACAAAGAAGAGCCCTAAACACTATCAAGACAGAACTCACACTTCCTAGTTTGTTATTGCACATAACACACTGCACCATTATATCAGAAAAGCCTTGGTGCTATGTCATTGTGTTACTTTTCACTGGAGCCAGCTACTGCGGTACATTAATTAAAGTTCTTCCTCCTACTTCTTCCAGGATGCTCTCAGAGGGCAAGCTTCAAGCAGAGCTGATTAAAACTTTGTCCATAAATGTTAGCGTAAACATCACTAAGCTTCAGTATTCTTTTCAGATATTTTCACTAAGACTTAGTGTATACACCATGAAACAGCCTAAACAAGCAGGAAAGAACTTACTCATTAAAGAATTTTCACAAGACAGGTTAAATGGGTGTAGCTTGTGGCTCTATGATTGCACCTCAGTCCTGACCTGAACTCCTCCTACTAAGCCACCTACAATTACCTATGAATTCTGCTGAGTCACTGCACCCACCTTTTAAATATATTTTACAGAAAATTAGGAAGAAAAATACTGAAGTCATTGCCTTACCAGCATATAAAGAATGGTGCACCTATATGACTACTGAGACAGATACACAGCTTTGTCGTTATTCTGGATGCCAGGTTTCTCATTTGGAGACTTAATGCTTCTTGTTCATTTGTCTGTACTTGTCAGGTTTCATTTAAACACCAAGGGCATTGCTTTGATTATTATAGGTTGTTGTAGAAAGACTGAATGCCAAGGCATCACACAAAGCCTAATATTTCCAGCAGGCACAAATAAGCAGTGATGCAGAACACTATGTAGTGTTAGAAATATCAAGCATAATCAGGACACAGCTGTGACTGGGTCAAGACAAAATTATTCTGAAACAAGAGTTTCTGGGTCTGCCATTTGAAATTTCAACTGAAGTAGGGCAGAAAAAACTTGTGCTGGAGATACAGGTATGTTGAAAAATTGTAGCAATGTTGCCCTCCCCCTGTGTATTTCTGTGTTGTATGTTGCTTGTGGTGTGTTAATGTTGGTGCATAGCCATTGCTACATGGGATATAATATGGGTTATGCGCACAAGTGTTTAAAATGTATTTATGTATTTAGGCACGAGGATTGCACAGCACTTTACATGCAGATAAAATGTAGTAATATGTGAGCATGGGGAATTGCACTATTAATTCACGTGCAGTTGTACCGAGACTCCAATTGAATAATTGATTAACAATCGAGTCTCGGTACAGCTGCATAAAAGCAGCATGTTTTCACTCACTCGGGGTTGTGTGTTCGGTGAGTGGAGAATGGGTGTGGAGAGGAGAGAATTAATAAGAAGAAGAAATACCATCTAAGAAATAATTACAGAAATACCATCTCACCGTGTTTGTCTGTGTAGTCCATTTTGTTTGTATATTTATTTTGGCTAAAGTGCCGTGTCCTGTATTTTGTTTGTCTTGCAACCTTTAATTTTCTTCTCTGTTTAATTATTAAATGCTGAGCGAAAACAGTCGCTCAGCTTCACCAAACTCCACCTCTCTGTTGTTTATTTGTTGGTTCCTGGTTCTGGTCTGGCGTCACCCACTACAGCCGTCTTTGTGACAGGGATAAACTGAAAGAACAATATTTTCTGGTTGCATATAATTTGTTTTTGCTCAAAAGAAATAATCTGACCGTTTCATGTTGATTTCAGCCCCATAGTAAATAAATCTAATTATTTGCACTGCCATTGCTGTTATTTATTTTAAGTATAAGTTACATGTATTGGTGAATTAAAACTGCTTGTTCTTGCATGTACATTTCTAGTAAGATATTTAACTGTACTCGATGGTATAGCTAACCCTTGCTAGTGGAGGCATCACTCTATATGTTATTTTCTCTACGCACCCTGACATTTAAATGTTTTTCATTTAATTCAGCATTAACCCATACTGTTCTGTTATTGAGAGCAACTTTGGTACCTACTGCAGTATTTACATTTATAGTTGTGTATAGTCATTTAACGCTATTACCTCTACTGCTAAACCTAAAAGGACCCAGGTCCCATATCTCTCATCAAGTGCTGTGAGGAGAAGTGGGCTCACATAAGAAATACTGGGCTTGCTGCATTTAGTTATTTGATTACATTTCAATAGTTGAGAAACATGAGGAATTAGGTAAGGAATTTTATTCCAGATGGGCAAAAGCTTAACACTGAACAAAGTGTTTAGTTACTTAGATATCCTTTAGTCACATATTAGTTTAGCATTCTGATGACGTTTGAGAATTTACTATAGTGGGATTAGCCATTGCTGTGTCATTCCCTAGGGTTAGATTTTAATTATAGCACCTCTATCCGTATAGGGGCTTTTAAGAATTACCAAACAACAAAAACTATACTAACTGCACTAGTGCTCTAACTGTACATGCACAGGTACATTGTTGCTACTCAATTATAGTAACTGTTTCATGTTATCAAAAGATTGTCACCCTAGCTGTGAAAATCAGGAAGCTTGGAGGATTGACATAATAAAGATCTGATTTGCATAATTATAATGTTACAAAAATGTAAATCTCATTCTCCAGTGTATTTTCAACACATGAATTGGAAGCATCCATTGCATATCAAATTCCTGGGGATTTCACATTTGACAGCAAAAGTCATGTTGTTTTTATCTTGCTCTTCTAAATTTGCCATAGTATGAAAGGGGCATATTCTACTAGCTGTGTTTTGCAAAAACAAGCTGTCCTGCTGCCAGTGTGTGTCTATTTTCACTACCGAAGAATACATAAGGATATTTCCTTTCTTTTTCCATTACTGTATTTCTGTATGTAGGTGTTTATTGAAGAGCTTTTTGTAGGATACCACTCCTATATATATATATATATATATATATATATATATATATATATATATATATATATATATATATATAACATTGATTGTACAACTACACAATGGCTATGTTTACAACGAAAATATAGGTAGCATGACATGATAGTATCGATATTATTCCTGAAAGAAATTAACTTTTCCCTGTCCTTTTTTATTTTAACACAGGTTTACAACAAACTTACCATTTGATTGTAACCAAGGAAGGGTTATGCTAATATTTCAGATATCACGCATCCCAAGAATATACCATTTATTAAACATGCACTGCACTAAATAGGATGTTTACAAAGATTTTAGATTGTTTTAATTTTACTTGCTAGCTTGCTGCTGATATTTCAAAGGTTCAGGTGTGTATATCTCAACTATGTAAAGAAATAAAGAGATTTTTGTTGAAGAATACAAATGAGCACGAGTCAAATATTTAATGCTTTTGAAGCAAAATGACGAGAGTGCGACCATGAATGTCCCTAAATATATACAGTGCCTTGCAAAAGTATTCAGACCCCTGACCAATTCTCTCATATTACCGAATTACAAATAGTACATTGAAATTTCGTTCTGTTTGATATTTAATTTTTAAACACTGAAACTCAGAATCAATTATTGTAAGGTGACATTGGTTTTATGTTGGGAAATATTTTTAAGAAACATAAAAAGCTGAAATATCTTGATTGCACAAGTATTCAACCCCTGTGCTGTGGAAGCTCCCAGTTTGCACCAATGAAAGAAATTGCCCTAACGAGGATACAATTACCTTACCATTGGCCTCCATCTGTGAACCATTAAAGTTGCTGTCGTATTTTCTGGATAAAAACCCTACTGTTGAAGAATCATTGGTAAGGCTGTGAATCTGAAGGAAAATGAAGAGCAAAGAGCATTCTACAGAAGTTAGAGATAAAGTAATACAAATGCATAGATTAGGGAAATGGTACAAAATAATATCCAAGTGTTTGGATATCCCAGTGAGCACAGTTGGATCAATAATCAGGAAGTGGAAGCTGCATCATACCACCCAGGAACTGCCAAGAAAAGGCCGTCCCTCAAAACTCAGCGATCAAACAAGAAGGAGACTTGTGAGAGAAGCCACAGAGAGGCCAACAATCACTTTGAAGGAGCTACAGAGTTCAGTGGCTGGGAGTGGAGTAATAGTGCACCAGTCAACCATATCAAGAGCTCTGCATAACATTGGCCTGTATGGGAGGGTGGCAAGAAAGAAGCAGTTACTCAAAAAGTACCATCTGAAAGCACGTCTGGAGTTTGCCAGAAAGCATGAGAGTGACCCAGCTGTGATGTGGGAAAAGGTTTTGTGGTCAGGTGAGACCAAGATAGGGCTTTTTGGCCAAAACTCAAAGTGATATGTGTAGCGCAAACCTAACACTGCCCATGCCTCAAGACACACCATCCCTACAGTGAAGTATGGTGGTGGCAGCATCATGCTGTGGGGATGCTTCTCATCAGCATGGACTGGGCATCTTGTTACAATTGAAAGAAGTATGGATGGAGCAAAATACAGGAAAATACTGCAAGAGAATCTGCTTCAGTCCGCTAAAAAACTGAAGCTTGGGAGGAAATTCACCTTTCAGCAGGACAATGATCCCAAGCACAAGGCCAAAGCAACATTGGAGTGGCTCAAGAACAAAAAGGTGAATGTCCTACAGTGGCCCAGTCAAAGTCCTGATCTCAATCCCATTGAGAATCTGTGGCTCTATTTGAAAATTGCGGTCCACAAGCATCGTCCAACCAACCTGAACAACCTGGAGCAAATCTGCCAAGAAGAATGGGCCAAAATCACTCCAACACTGTGTGCAAAGCTGGTACATACTTACCCTAAAAGACTTAAAGCTGTTATTGCAGCGAAAGGTGGCTCTACCAAATATTAATGTGTGGGGGTTGAATACTTATGCAAGCAAGATATTTCAGTTTTTTATTTTTCTTAAAAATATTTCCCAACATAAAACCAATGTCACCTTACAATAATTGATTCAGAGTTTCAGTGTTTAAAAATAAAATATCGAACAGAACGAAATTTCAATGTACCATTTGTAATTCAGTAATATGAGAGAATTGGTCAGGGGTCTGAATACTTTTGCAAGGCATTGTGTATGTATGTGTGTGTGTGTGTGTGTATATATATATAATGGTTGTATGTGTGTGAAAATATATATAATGTACAGTATAAACAGATTGACCCGTGTGACATCATTCAGAGATGTCTGCAGTGAGATACAAGGCTTCCTTGAGTTATTTATTTTGATGTTGTGCTATTAGTGTTTAACACAAGATGCGTAATGGTATTACAGAAGATAAGGAAGTGCATTTCTGATTCATTATGATTCTTCAATTTGTCCAATGAATTCCACATATTTTTTACCAATGGAATGATGTTAATTGCACAAAACTGTTACCTTGCCTACTCCCTCCAGGCGTTCCGCCCTTGAAATAGGCATCTTTCAAAATCTAGAAAACTACAGTACAATGACGGTATGATGACATCAAAATTCTAGAAGGATGTTCCATTCTGGGTGCCAGAAGTCGTTGTAAACATTGAAACTAGGTCCTTGGTAATAAACAATTGCTACAGTCTTTGTATGCTGTAGTTTTACATTGACAGTTTTTGTTTTTGTTTTGTATAACATATGATGTGCCCCATGGAGCCACTTTAGGAGCTCATCTGCAGACTGGTAAGCAGATTTGAGTAACAGCACAAATATGGAACCCAAAGATGAGGGAAGAAACTTTTGAGATTTTTCAGAGAGGAGCTAATGTATAGTCGACCATGGCTAGCAAGTGAGTGAAAACTGCTTCTGGGGAGTTTCGGGACTTCAGACGTCAACTGACTACATGGGTTCATTTGAGAGATTTGTAGATCTTGATACTGGTTAACTTCTGAAGAATGGTTAAGGCATAGAAAACACAATTGTCAAAACATTTATCTACGAGACTCAACCTTTGCAAGCCTAGTAATGTTGCAGAGAGGTTTATGAAATATTGTTCAAGTTGTACGTAACTTAAAATGTAAAAAAAAAAAAAAAAAAAAAAATGTATATTTTTGTGTTCTCTTAGAAAAAAGACAAGGCAAAAAAGACAAGGCCTTTTAATACATTCACTATCATTTTCCATACAGTTGATAGCTGCCATTGTGCAGAGGCTGGAAAAATCTGAGCGTAGGAGCAGATGTTTAATTGTATACACCAAAAATAGCAGTACCAAGGCCAGCTAGTGATTCATCAAGTTACAGCATTGTAAAGGATTCCCTACTTGACTTCATACAATATTTGGTCTGTTCCTTGGTATTGAAAAGATGGATATATCATTGAGTTGAGTTATTACAGCACTTAAAAGAAACTGTAGGCAGAGAAAATTAACATTTACTGGTTCAAACAATCACAAGATTCCCCATTTTAAGTAATTTCTGCCTTTATTGTATCTGGAAGTAATAGCAACACTGACAACTTTTGTGTGGATATCCAGAAAAGACTGCCTGTCAGGCTCTGTCATGGAAGTGCTTGGTACTATACTAAATATACCAAGACAAATTATATTTTAATTTGGTGAACTTATTTTGTCTTTCAGTAAGAAGTGACATAGTATAATATGGACTGCTGACCTTGAAAAACACCTCCAAGAAAGTTTGCACTTTGATTTTATTTGCTTTTAAGATTGGGCTTTTTGATTTATATAACAGCTGGAATTCTGATTATACATTCTCACTCAGCTGTCATTACTTGTGATCAAGACACCAGAAATATACAATTTTATGTGTCAAAGCAAATTGTGCAGACTCATTAAACTCTTAATTAATCTAAAAGCTGAAAAACTATTTATGTCATGTTTGACCTTTAGGACTCTGTGCCATTGGAGACAAAGATTGTAATGCTGTCTCAGTAAACTGACCTACAGCTAATCCACTCTGGAAACTTTGAAAGGTTACATTTATTTTTTCCCTGTGTCATGTTCTAAAGTTGTTCTTAAATGTGGTTGTTGATTCTTCACTGACACCAACCAAATAGTTTATCTATTCACACTTTGGATTACACTATATGGAGTTCATGATAAATGCTTATTGTCGAGTTAAATACATTTAAAAATAAATTTGATAAAACGAAATAACCCCGTTTGACCTCTTAAAAGAGCACAA